>NC_042618.1:268818912-269493921 GCF_901001135.1 Rhinatrema bivittatum | reverse complement strand
TATAACTGTGTGTGGATTAGTTTATGTGCATTACTACAGATCCTGGGAGTATGTTAGGTCGGTTCTGTGTCTGTTACCGAGATATTTTACTAGCATGTAAGCATTTGTATCAGTCTTATTTGTTGTGTTTTCTCAAGAGGACATGCATTGGTGGTAAACTGCTGTCTTTTCATAAATAGGGCTATTGAACCTGGAAGTAGAAGGAGTTTGAGTTGCTGTTACTGACATGACACCAGAACCAGAATATCTTTTTTGTAGGGTGAATTGTATGGGGAATGTTGTAATTCTGCTTTACATCCATTATTGTGGGTCAGGGGGGTTCCTGTGGATGCAAACTGTACTTTTACATCTAGCCCTGTGACGATCATGGGTCAGGGTATCATGCATGTGAGAACCATCTGTCAGGTTTGTCCCGACAGAAAAAAGGTTGAGAACCACTGTCCTAAGGAATAGCATAAGTGATAAGGCATCAAGGCCCCTGAGATATAGAGTCTGGGGTATGGCAGCAAGATAGAGTGGAAGAAAGACACCAAGGTATAGCATAAGAGGTATAGCAGCAAAGAAGGTGTAGCATAAGGGACATAATTATGTCCCTTATGCTACACCTTATGCAAGGAAGAATGGCAGCAAGATTCCTAAAGTGTAACTATTTTTAATGTGTTATTTTTGTTTTATTTACTTTTATGTATGATTTTTGTTCTATTTTAATGTATGATTTTATATTGATTATGCTTTTTATGAATGAACCTTCTGTGAACTGCTTCGATCTACCCACATTGCTTATGGGATATATATAAATTAGTAAATAAATAAACATCAAGGCATGGATGGCAGCAAGGCAGAGTGGCAGCAAGACCCTTAAGGTGTCACGTCAGGAGCAGAGCACCAAGGCTGAGTGGAAGTAAAACCCCCAAGATGTAGAATCTAGGGTATGACAGCAAGGCTGAGTGGTTGCAAGAAGTAGAAATAAAAGAAAAAAATTCACTTACAAGGGACAAGAGTAACAGATAAGTATGGGGGAAAAAAGAAAAAAAAAGTGAAAGCTTGCTGGGCAGACTGGATGGACCGTTTGGTCTTCTTCTGCCGTCATTTCAATGTTTCTATGTAAATCCCCAAATGTGTTGTCAGGAGCATGGCAACTAGGCAGAATGGAAACAAAACCCCTAATATGTGGAGTCTAGAGTATGGCAACAAGGCTGAGTGGTAGCAAGACCCCTATTATCAGGAGGAGGGCAGCTTCATCTTGATTGGTCCACCATCCACTACTTGCCCTTTTTCCCCACATTGGCTCTGTTCTAACTACTACCTCTCTCAGGAATTTCTAGGTTGCTATACTAATTAGTCTCACTGCAGCACTGTTTAATGGGCCATAAACTTGAATGGGAAACAAAATGAATGAAGCAAACATTTTTGTTTAATTTGTGGGCACCCTCCATTCATTTCAGGGGTATATGGATGAAAGAAAAATTGTCTCATTTGATGCATTTTGCACACTCATTTCAAATGAACGCACTTTGGGCCGGATTTTAATAGGTACACATGGGTGTAGATTTTATAACATGCGCGCACAGCCGTGCGCATGTTATAAAATCCGGAGTCGGCGCACGCAAGGGGGTGCACACTTGTGCACCTTGCGCATGCCAAGCCCTAGGGGAGCCCCGATGGCTTTCCCCATTCCCTCCACTTTCCCCTCCCTTCCCCTATCTAACCTGCCCCCCAGCCCTACCTATATCCCCTCCACCTTTATTTTTTTTATTTATGCCTGCCAGAGGCCTCGGTCCCGCCCTCGCCCCACCCACGGACCGCCCCATCCCACCCACTCTCCTCCCCTTTTTTCAAGCCTCGGGACATATGCACATCCCGGGGCTTGCGCACGTCGCCGGACCTATGCAAAATAGGCTCGGCACGTGCAGGAGCGGTTATATTACGCACGTAACCCTTTTAAAATCTGCCCCATTACTAATAAATATTATACCCACAGGGGTAGATTTTCAGACGAGCGCGAACAGCCTACTTTTGTTTGCGCTCCAGGCGCAAACAAAAGTACGCTGGATTTTAGTAGATACGCGCGTAGTCGCGCGTATCTACTAAAATCCTGGATCGGCGTGCGCAAGGCTATCGATTTTGTATAGCCTGCGCGCGCCGAGCCGCGCTTGCCTCCCCCCGTTCCCCTCCAAGGCCGCTCCGAAATCGGAGCGGCCTTGGAGGGAACTTTCCTTTGCCCTCCCCTCACCTTCCCCTCCCTTCCCCTACCTAACCCCACCCGCCCGGCCCTGTCTACACCCCCCCCTTACCTTTGTCGGGGGATTTACGCCTCCCGGAGGGAGACGTAAATCCCCGCGCGCCAAGCGGGCCTGCTGCGCGCCGGGCCGCGACCTGGGGGCGGGTACGGATGGGCGCGGCCACGCCCCCGGGCCGTAGCCACGCCCCGTACCCGCCCCCAAAACGCTGCCGACACGCCCCCGGACCGCCGCGGCGACCGGGCCCGCCCCCGACACGCCCCCGACACGCCCCCCTCCGAGAACCCCGGGACTTACGCGAGTCCCGGGGCTCTGCGCGCGCCGGGAGGCCTATGTAAAATAGGCTTCCCGGCGCGCAGGGCCCTGCTCGCCTAAATCCGCCCGGTTTTGGGCGGATTTAGGCGAGCAGGGCTCTGAAAATCTACCCCACAAAGTATCATACAAGAACAAATAAATGCAGTGATAAAAGACCCTGATAGAAATTGTAATTAGAAAAGCTTCTCTATATAAGATATTTAAATCAGGATGTTGTATATTTTAGGATACACAGGGCCAGATTTTAAGATTTACAAGCGGGCGTAGATTTGTGCATATATTACACGCGTAACCCTTTTAAAATCCGCCCCACAGTGTACAATGCCATACGGTCATAAATTGTCTTTATACATATGTTGTATTATTGTTCCAAATTCAAGTTCTGATATGTTTGTTTGTGCATCAGTTTGTATCACCAGTTACCTGTATAAGTAGCTCATGGTCTTAAATTCTGATTTATGAATGTTTTTCTAATCCATATTAAACAGCTCTTGACTAAAGTGCTGTAACGTCTTCTTTTCCTCCTACTTCTCAGAGTAGGACACAATGAAGTGATTGGGGTATGCAGGACAGGACTCAATACTGAAGGTCTTGGGCGAGATCATTGGAATGAAATGTTAGCATACCCCCGAAAACCAATAACTCATTGGCATCAATTGGTTGAGGTATGGAACATCTCTTCAGTTACCTATCATAGTCTTTGATCGCTTTAACAATTTCTTCTGAACTTAATTTGTCTAGTTTATTTTAATTTGTATGTCTGAAATCAGGATTTTCACATTGGCAAAATACAATAGAAATGTTGGTAGGATCTTAGACCCTTTTCTATTAAAGAACACTAATACAGTTGGGGGTAAATTTTCAAATAGCGCGATTTGGCGTACTTTTGTTGGCGCATCAGGCGCAAACAAAAGTACGCTGGATTTTAGTAGATACGCGCGTAGCCGCGCGTATCCGCTAAAATCCGGGATCGGCGCGCGCAAGGCTATCGATTCCGTATAGCCGGCATGCGCCGAGCCGCGCAGCCTACCTCCGTTCCCTCTGAGGCCGCTCCGAAATCGGAGCGGCCTCGGAGGGAACTTTCTTTTGCCCTCCCCTCACCTTCCCCTCCCTTCCCCTACCTAACCCACCCGCCCGGCCCTGTCTAAACCCCCCCCTTACCTTTGTCGGGGGATTTACGCCTCCCGGAGGGAGACGTAAATCCCCGCGCGCCAGCAGGCCGCTAGCGCGCCGGGACGCAACCTGGGGGCATGTCCGGAGGGCGCGGCCAAGCCCCGGGCCCGCCCCCGAAACGCTACGGCCCCGCCCCGAAAACGCCGCGCAGATCGGGCCCGCCCCCTCGACACGCCCCCCCTCGGAAAACCCCGGGACTTACGCGAGTCCCGGGTCTGCCCGCGCCGGTAGGCCTATTGAACATAGGCGCACCGGCGCGCAGGGCCCTGCTCGCCTAAATCCGCCCGGATTTAGGCGGATTTAGGCGAGCAGGGCTCTGAAAATCCGCCCCCTTACTTTTTTAGTAATAAATATGACAAATCAATCAACAGTCAATGTGTTCCCTTTTTATTTTATTTTCTGTTTGAGCCTTAATATTACATAATCATCCACAGGTTTAAAACAGAGAAAATTTAAACCAATAGTGCTGCTACAACTCACTCTTTGTTATATGATCAAGAAAAAGCCTACATAAACAAAAACACTTTCACTTTTTTTCTGAATTTTAAACAATCATGTTCTTCATGAATCTCAGCTGGTATAAGTTGTGTTGTTCTATTATCACCGCACCCAGAGCATCATGGATTCTGCTCCTTGAACCCTGGGATCCACTCTGGCTACTGCTCAAGCAGGAGAATGGGACTTTGTTTTATCACTACTCTGTATACATTACTTGGAACCCAGTTTCATTGACTTTATCATAAATCTGTACTGACTGCTCTGTTCTCACAGGACAAGCAGGATGGAGGTCCTCACATATGGGTGACATCATCAGGATGGATCCCAATCACGGAACACTTTTGTCAAAGTTTCCAGAACTGTGACTGGCACCTACTCGGCATGCCCAGCATAGCATCAACCCTGCAGCCAGCAGGAGTCCCCCTTCAGTCTTCTTTTTTCCGCGCAGCAGTAGCCACGCGGGTTAAGGAGCTCTTCAGAGATTCCTGACAGGAATTTTCCTCACGGAACTTTGAAAAATTTCAAAACATTTTACCCCACAGGGGTTCTCATCAATTTCTTTGGTCCATGGTCAAATGGTAAGTTTTTTGCCCGTTTGTGGTCGATTCCCGTCGAGTTTTTCCCTCGCGGCCTTCTGGCCATCGACCACACCGTGACTAAATTTTGTCGAAGCCATGGCGTCGGGTTTCCATCCGTGCCCCAACTGTACTAGAACAATGTCCATCACTGACCCTCACACGGTCTGTGTGATGTGCTTAGGGTCCCGCCACGATGTCGCAAGGCTCAACTCGATAAGATGGGTCTTCTCTTTTGGCCAAAAACCCCGACTCCATCGATAGCTTCGACGTCTTCTGAACCAGTGTTGCTATGTCGTGCCAGCATCAGGAATCCGCTGCTGTCCGACCGGCTTCGATGACTCCACGGGTGTCAACCCCCCCTCTGTTCCTCCTCTGGAAAAACACCGGGGGGAACATCGAGAAAAACATCGACACCATTATCGTAAAGCTCAGGCCATCGATACCACTAAGCCCTCGACATCGACGTCGTCTGAGCCTCCAACAAAGAAGCCCCTTACAGAAAATGCTTCATCCTTTTCTGTCTCTGGATCACCGAGACGTTCCCCACCTGGACAGGTGCCGGGATCCGCGATTACACCTTCACCAGTGGACCCTCCGGTTACGCCAGTGCTTCCTCCCACTCCAGAACCGAGTATTCATGCCCCAGGTTTCTGTGAGGAATTGGATCAGATGATCCAAGAGGCCATCGGCAAAGCACTCCAGGGCTTCCAACTTCCATCGATACTGGTACCGGTTCCTGCTCCGGTCACCGATCCGATGCCCATGGCGCTGGCACCACTATTGGCTAGAATGGACAAGATAATCGGTGCCCTTCCACCGATGGATCCGAGGGAACCGAAGGACCTGACTCCTTCCTCGCCAATTCCCTTGTCATCAGAGGAAGATGAAGAAACACCACTCTTCATTCCACCATTGGGAGTGCCGCCACTGACATATCCATCGATGTCACTGATTCCATCGGTGCCAGCCATACTGCCATCGACGCCCTCGATGCCTCCATCGATGCCTTCGATTCCTCCTTCAGGACCATCGATGCCCAGGCCAGGGCCTTCAGGAATAACCCTATCACTTCCTTCTGAAGAACATTTGGGAGCTGGTGATGACCCTTATAATCCTTGGACCGATGATTCTTCCCAGGATTCTATTGATCTACCTTCCCAGCCCTCCCCTCCTGATGAAAGGAAGCATTCTCCTCCAGAGGAGGAGAATGCTTCCTTCCTTTATTAATTTTGTAAAGGATATGTCTGAAACAGTCCCATTCCAGCTTCAGACAGAAAAGGACTCTAGGCACCAGATGCTAGAGCTTATTCAATTTCTCGATGCTCCAAAGGAAATCATGTCCATCCCTATTCATGACATCCTTTTGGACCTTTTGAAGAGAAACTGGGAGCACCCTGGCTCTATGGCACCTGTTAACCGAAAAGCAGATGCCACCTACTTAGTTCAGTCAGCCCCTGGCTTTCAAAGAACTCAGTTGGATCATCACTCGGTGGTTGTAGAGTCAGCCCAGAAAAGGGCCAGACGCTCCAACCCTCATTCATCCATTCCCCCAGGTAAAGATCAGAAGGTCCTGGATGCATTTGGAAGACAGGTATTCCATGGATCAATGCTCATCTCTCGCATTGCATCCTACCAACTCTACATGACCCAATATAATAGGGCCTTGTTCACGAAGGTTCAAGACTTTGCTGAGGCCTTACCTCTGCAGTTCCAGGACCAACTTCATGCCCTAGCACAAAAGAGCTTAGATGCTGGCAAGCATGAAGTACGATCAGTGTATGACATCTTTGACACCGCTTCCAGGGTGACAGCAGCCGATATCAGTGCAAAGAGATGGGCCTGGCTGAAATCTTCAGACCTCAGACCAGAGGTACAAGACAGATTGGCTGATTTGCCCTGTGCGGGGGATAATCTTTTCGGTGAAAAGATTCAAGAAGCAGTGGCGCAGCTCAAGGACCACCAAGAGACTCTGCGCCAGCTCTCCTTACTGCCTTCTGATCCCTCTTCTTCATCCAAAAGATCTTTGAAGAGGGATTCTAAGAGATAATTCTATCGGTAGAGGAGATACTATCCCCCAGCTTGCAGAGGTCGGCCTTCTAAGCCTTACCAAAAAGGCCAACCTAGGCAGCATAGAGTGCAGAAGTAACAGCCAGCCACTCAACAAGGGCCAGTGGCAGGTTATTGACTCCTTTCTAGAGAGCAGTATCCAGCTTCCACTTACGACTATTCCGGTCGGCGGCCGGTTCTGCCACTTCTCCAGCCTACGGCACACAGTCACCACAGATCAGTGGGTACTTGCAGTGGTGACCAAAGGTTACCACCTCAACTTTCTCTCTGTCCCACCGGATTCCCCGCCTCGGCTGACATGGGGAACATCCGACCATTCACCACTCTTAGAGCAGGATGTCTCCCTCCTCCTCCAGTCCCGAGCAATAGAACCAGTGCCCCTCTCAAAACAGGGACAAGGGTTCTATTCCAGGTATTTCCTGATACCAAATCAGTCAGGTGGGGTATGCCCAATATTGGATCTTCGCACTCAGAACAAATACCTACAGAGAGAAAAGTTCAAGATGATGACCTTAGGTTCTCTACTTCCCCTTCTTCAAAGGGGTTCTGGCTCTGCTCTCTAGACCTTCAGGACGCCTACATGCACATTTCAATTACTCCTTCACATCACAGATTCCAATACCGAGTGTTACCTTTCGGCCTAGCATCTGCCCCACGTGTCTTCACCAAGTGCCTCATGGTGGTAGCGGCTTATCTCAGGAGTCGGAGTGTCCACGTCTACCCCTATCTGGATGATTGGTTGATCAGGGCTCCCTCTCGGCAAGGTGCACTGACGTCCCTTCGCCTCACTTTACATTCCCTGATCTCCCTGGGTTTTCTCATAAACTATGAAAAATCCAGGCTAGGTCCTTCGCAAACTCTATTGTTCATAGGGGCCGACTTGGACACTCTAAGAGTGAAAGCTTTCCTACCTCACGATCGAGCTCTCACTCTCGCTTCTCTGGCCCTTCAACTGCAGTCTCGACAACATTCAACTGCACGTCACTTCCTGATATTATTGGGTCATATGGCCTCCACAGTGCATTTCACTCCCATGGCTCACCTCGCCATGAGAGTCATGCAATGGACTCTAAGATCGCAATGGACTCCTCCACAATCCGCATCACCAAACAGCTCCGTCTATCACTATCTTGGTGGGCAAACCAATCCAATCTGGTACAAGGCCTCCCATTTCTGATTCCAGAACCTCAAATAAACTTGACAACAGATGCCTCCAACCTCAGCTGGGGAGCACATGTTGGAAATCTGCAAACTCAGGGCATCTGGTCTCCAGAGGAAGCCAAACACCAGATAAATTTCCTGGAGCTTCGTGCAATCAGATATGCTCTCAGGACTTTTCAGGATCACTTCTCCAACCAGGTCATCCTGATTCAAACTGACAACCAGGTGGCCATGTGGTACATCAACAAGCAAGGGGGAATGGGCTCCTGTGGTATCCTGTGTCAGGAAGCTGTACAGGTATGGGCGGAGGCCCTTTAACACTCGATGTATCTCAGGGCCACCTACTTGCCGGGAGTGGACAATGTGTTGGCAGACACTTTTCAACTGCACGAGTGGTTCCTCAACCCCACTGTAGCGGACTCAATATTCCAATGTTGGGGTTACCCTCACATAGAGCTCTTTGCGTCAATTCACAATCGCAAATTAGGGAACTTCTGCTCTCTCATCCACAGCCAACACCACTAGCCCAGAGATGCTTTCTCCCTCTCATGGGCCAGCGGGCTCCTTTATGCATACCCTCCACTTCCACTCATTTCAAAGACTCTTGTGAAGTTGCGAAGGGACAGGGGTCTAATGATTCTCATAGCCCCTCATTGGCCATGCCAGGTCTGGTTTCCAATTCTCCACGACCTATCGATACACCGGCACATTCCTCTGGGGAAGGACCCACTTCTGATCACTCAGAACAACGGCTGCCTTCGTCACCCCCAACTTCCAGGCCCTCTCTCTGACTGCCTGGATGTTGAAAGGTTAATACTTCAACCTCTTAACCTTTCAGAGCCGGTTTCCCGTGTCCTAGTAGCTTCACGAAAGCCTTCCATGAGGCAGTCTTATCCTTATAAATGGAACAGGTTTACGGGATGGTGTACTTCCATGTCCATCAATCCCTTCACTTGTCCCACACCGAAGTTTCTGGACTATCTCTGGCACCTGTCAGAGTCAGACCTCAAAACTTCTTCTATCAGGGTACATGTCAGTGCGGTAGCCGCCTTCCATAAAGGTGTGGTGGATGTACCCATTTCAGTACAATCCATTGTCACACGCTTTTTGAAGGGCTTTTGCTTCACCTTAAACCTCCACTGCGCCCTCTGGCCCCTTCTTGGGAACTCATCATGGTTTTGGGAAGGCTCATAAAACCGCCATTTGAGCCTCTCCAATCCTGTGATCTCTGCTATCTCACTTGGAAAGTGATTTTTCTGTTGGCAATGACATTGGCTCGCAGAGTTAGTGAGTTACAGGCCTTAGTCACCTACCCGCCTTATACTAAACTTCTGCATGACAGGGTAGTACTCCGCACTCACCCTAATTTTTGCCTAAGGTAGTATCCGAGTTTCATATCAATCAATCCATTATACTATCCACTTTCTTTCCAAGGCCCGAGTCAAACCCAGGAAAACGGGCTCTGCATACCCTTGTCTGTAAACGTGCTCTAGCTTTTTATCTAGACCGTACAGCTGCCCACAGTAAAGGCACCCAATTGTTTGTTTTCTTTGATCCCATCAAATTGGGCAAACCTGTGGGTAAGCAGACTCTTTCCTCCTGGTTAGCGGACTGTATTTCCTTTTGTTACCAACAGGCAGGCATTCCGCTACAAGACCATGTTAAAGCACACTCTGTCAGGGCCATGGCAACATCAGTAGCGCACTTAGGCCCGGTGCCGCTTGCTGACATCTGTAAAGCTGCTACCTGGAGCTCTCTCCACACTTTCGCAGCCCATTATTGTTTAGACAGGCTGGCAGACAAGATTCCATCTTTGGCCAGTCTGTGCTACGCAACTTATCTGCAAACTGAGGTACCAACATCCTTCCGCCAACCTGTTAGGATTCAGGATGCCCTCTACCAAATTCCACTCTAGTTGTTGTGCCTGTTGCATGTGTTTGGGTACATTTGGTGCATTGCTCAGGCATCCTCAGCTCGGTACTCACCCATATGTGAGGACTACCATCCTGCTTGTCCTGTGAGAAAGCAGAGTTGCTTACCTGTAACAGGTGTTCTCAAAGGACAGCAGGATGTTAGTCCTCACAAAACCTGTCCGCCACCCTGCGGAGTTGGGTTCGCTTATGATTTATTATTTTATTTTTCGCATGTACTTTTACTATAATCCAAGACTGCAGGGTTGATGCTATGCTGGGCATGCCCAGTAGGTGCCAAAGTTCTGGAAACTTTGACAAAAGTGTTCAGTGATTGGGCTCCATCCTGATGATGTCACCCATATGTGAGGACTAACATCCTGCTGTCCTGTGAGAACACCTGTTACAGGTAAGCAACTCTGCTATACTTTTAGGGGCCAATTTTCAAACTGCCCACATTGGGGTATATTTTCTAAGGTGTGTGTATGTATCCATGTGCGCACCCTTTTGGGCGCGCAGACATGGATACATGTGCATGCTGGCGCACGGCCACATGCGCAAGGCCACATGCGTAACCCCAATTTTTAATGTGCGCAGAGGATTAAAAATCAGGCTAATTGGGACAAAGACCATGCATACTTTTCACCTACGGGCTTTGCTCCAATTATGAAAGCGAAAGTATGCACTTTACACTTGTATAGGTAGAGTCACATGTACCTGCTTTTTCTGCAGGTATATTTTTGTTGGAAAATTATGCACATAAAGTTGACGATGTATTAATTTATTTCATGCTACTATTATCAACCTAAGGGCTTGATTCATCAAGGTATTTTTCCATAGACACAGAATGAGAGTGAATCAGGCAGTAAGCAAGGTAAAAACCCCAGAAGAGGAAACATAATCATAATAACAAATACATTAAAAACTTAAATAAAAAATAATAATAATTTCAATCCACTACCTTAATAATTCTACCTCAATAGCTTACATAATATAAACAACATTATAGCAAGTAATCAAATAAAATACAATAAAATACAACATTCCAATTCACACAATCCAGACAATAATTGCCAGTTGCCAACATTATATCACACTACCCACCATATCATATCACCAATAAAAAAAAACTTACCCCAGGTTAATACATTCTACAACAGTTTACACTAAGGGTGGATTTTTAAAACCCCTGCGTGCGTAAATCCGGCAGGATTTACGCGCGCAGGGCCCTCGCGCGCCGGCGCGCCTATTTTGCATAGACCGCCGGCGCGCGTAAAGCCCCGGGACGCGCGTAAGT
The DNA here is from genome assembly GCF_901001135.1 of Rhinatrema bivittatum. Classification (NCBI taxonomy): domain Eukaryota; kingdom Metazoa; phylum Chordata; class Amphibia; order Gymnophiona; family Rhinatrematidae; genus Rhinatrema; species Rhinatrema bivittatum. The sequence continues at coordinate 269,482,682 of NC_042618.1, read as the reverse complement.
CCCGGGGCTTTCGAAACGGGGAGGGAGGGGCGTGTCCGGGGGCATTCCCGAAACGAAGTGGCGTTTCGGGGGCGTGCCGCGGCGTTTCAGGGGCGGGCCCGGGGGCATGGTTGCCGGCCCGGGGGGCGTGGTCGAGGCCTCCGACCACGCCCCCGGGACCGGAGGACGGAGCAGGGCTGTCGGCGACGCACGCAAAGGTAAGGGGGGGGTTTAGATAGGGCCGGGGGGGTGGGTTAGGTAGGGGAAGGGAGGGGAAGGTGGGGGGAGGGCGAAGAAAAGTTACCCTCCGAGGCCGCTCCGAAATCGGAGCGGCCTCGGAGGGAACAGGCAGGCCGCGCTGGGCTCGGCGCGCGCAGGTTGCACAAATGTGCACCCCCTTGCGCGCGCCGACCCTGGATTTTATAAGATACGCGCGTATCTTATAAAATCTGGTGTACTTTTGTTCGCGCCAGTGGCGCGAACAAAAGTACCGGCGCGCGTATTCTTTTAAAATCCGCCCCTAACTGTTTTAAGGAAGATACCCAGAGCAAAACATCTCAATCCCAAATCAGACTAACATCAGGGATGTGCCTTTGTTTTAAACAAATGCATTTATGTACCGAGAAAAGTCTATTTTCAGGTCATTCTGAATGGAACAAATGAAAAATAAACTTACTTTGTTGTGCTCCGTGGCCATGGGAACCACAGCCGCGGACCCCCTACCGCACCCACGATGGCGATCCGCCGCGGGGGAGGACCCCGACACTAGGTCCTCGTTCCGGCACGGGTTCCCCATGCCGACCACCGCAGGAGGAGCCGTCCCTGCTCCTCCCTCGCGGCGTCCTGCAGCGTTTCCCCCGAAGAAAATCCAAGATGGCCGCCACCATCTTTAGGGTCGAGGCCACGCCCCCTTCCTAGGCTTAAAGGGACCTAGTAAGGGCAAAGGCTATCGGTGCCATTTTGATTACTGGCAGCCGATGGCCTGAGTGCAGGAGATCGCTCCCGGACTCCTGCTGGACCACCAAGGGCTTTTGGCAAGTCTTGGGGGACCCTCCTGACCCCCACAAGACTTGCCAACAGTCCAGCGGGGGTCCGGGAGCGACCTCCTGCACTCGGACCGTCAGTACCTGTAAAAAGGTTTTGGGGGGTCGGGAGGGTGGGGGAAGCTAAGGGGTTAGTTTTAAAGGGTCGGGGTGGGTTTTTTGTTTATCGGCTCCTGTGTCTAATCAGCCTGTGTCTAATCAGCCTGAGCAAGGGAAGTATAAAGGAAGGCTTCCGCTGCTCTAATCAGCCTGTGTCTAATCAGCCTGAGCAAGGGAAGTATAAAGGAAGGCTTCCGCTGCTCATTCCTCGACTTGGCAACTTGGCAACGTCCTTCCTCGCTGTCTAGTCTGCTTACTTCGGTGAGTTCCCTGCGCTTAGACTCCGGTTCCTTTCCCGTCTTGGTGTTCCTGGTTCCTGACTTCGGCTTGGCTTATGGTGATTCTCTGGTTCCTGACTTTGGATTGGCTTACGGTGATTCTCTGGTTCCCGAGCTTGGATTGGCAAGCGGTGATTCTCTGGTGTACGACTTCGGACTGGTGAGCGACGACCCTCTGGCACTCGACCTAGGACTCCTTCAAGACTCCGTCTCCAAGGGCCCACCTAAGTCCCAGCAGCCCGGGTCCCTACGGGCTCCTCCTGGGGGGACCGCGGGCTTCCAGGGCGAAGCTCCAGTTGGCCTTTGCACCGTTGCTCTGACCTCCCTAAGTCCACCTAAGTCCCAGCGGTCGGGTCCCTACGGGCTCCTCCCGGGGGGACCGCAGACCACCAGTGGTGAAGGCACATCTCTGTGTTTGCCTCAGTCTCCAATGCCAAGAGTCAGCTGGTCGTGCCTCCTGTTCTGCCTCGCCACCCGACGAGAGAACCTACGGACCCCCCCGAAATGTATACCATCCTCTCGCCGGCCAAGGGTCCACAAGCCTGAACATAAAAATGTTGCTATATTTTCAATTTGTTTAAAAAAAACCCAAAATAACCACAACAAAAATAAAGATTTGGGTGTCACTATTATTTGGGCACCCCTATTATTACTTTAACTAAGACAAGGTTTCCCTGGTCCCTCTGCTCCCCTCAACTCCTCCCACCTCCCCACCTACTAAAAAACCAGAGCCTTCCTGGTCCCTCCATCCCCTGCCGAAAATAAGTTGAGGCCAGGTTCTTCCTAGCCCACACTTGGGGATTTTCCATGAAGAAAGGGCAGGAGAAATCCCCAGCATCTTCTACAGCCATATTGCTTGATGTCTAATATTTAAAATAACATGGTTCTATCCCGCCCTGAGGCTGCACCATTTTTAAATAAGAGCTGATGGGGCAAAAGTGACTGGGAATTGCTCCTGCCCCTTCCTTCATGGGAGATCCCCATGGAAGGCGTAAGTGAGGGCCTGGGAAGCTCAGCCTGGTTTATGTGGTGAATGGGGTCATGGAGGGGCAGGGGAGTGGGTGGCAGCAACATATTACGCTTCTGGGTTTGCTGTCAGTGTACTCTATGCTGGAAGAGACCATGATTAAGACATTACTGGAGGTTTGGGGGATCCTAACAGGGGTCTGTCATACCCAGGGATGTAACAGAGGTTGTAGATGGGTGGGAAGTAAGGATCTTAATTTTACACCCAGGGAAGGAGGGGTGGCCTGAAATTGGGATGTTAGAGCTTGCTGCATTTTTGCATTTTTTTTTAATTTGATGAGTTGGGAAGGGTGAGGTGGGGGGGGGGGGGGAGGGGAGGAAGGGACTTGAGAATTGAGCCTGAAGGGTTTTTTTTTTTAAGTCTTATTTTTATAACTGGCTATATTTTGATTATAGCCAGTTATCCAGACACACATAGCTGGATAAAACTGTAGGACTGCCACTGTAAGTTATCTGAATAACCTAGAGTTATTCAGATAACTTACAGTGTCATTTTTCAAAATGCATTAAGGCTCTAATGTGCGTTAAATGGGGGTCTAAAGCATGTTGCTTCTGCGATAAATATCGCAATGCAAAGTAGAATGTAAATTTTATTTTGAGTATGAAAGAGGGAGGACTTCATAAGAACATAAGAACTTGCCATGCTGGATCAGACCAAGGGTCCATCATGCCCAGTATCCTGTTCCAACAGAGGCCAAACCAGGCCACAAGAACCTGGCAATTATCCAAGCACTAAGAAGATCCCATGCTACTGATGCAATTAATAGCAGTGGCTATCAGGGATGTGAATGGGGCTTCGGACGATTGAAAAATATCGTCAATATTTTCAAAATTGTCAGAAATCGGGGGGATCCCCCAAAACGATAGGAAACCCCACGATATTGATCGTGGGGGGTTCTCTTATCGTTTTGGGGGAGGGCGGGAAAAGCGGCACACAAAATAACACCTAAACCCACCCCGACCCCCACCCTCCTGGGCCGTCCTCCCGTTCCCGGGCCGTCAGCTGCCACTAATCAAAATGGCGCCGATGGCCCTTTGCCCTTACCATGTGACAGGGTATCCGTGCCATTGGCCGGACCCTGTCACATGGTAGCATCACTGGATGGCCAGCGCCATCTTGTGCTCCTACCATGTGACAGGGGCTGACCAATGGCACCGGTAGCCCCTGTGACATAGTAAGGGCAAAGGCTATCGGCGCCATTTTGATTACTGGCAGCCGATGGCCCGAGTGCAGGAGATCACTCCCGGACCCCTGCTGGACCACCAAGGGCTTTTGGCAAGTCTTGGGGGACCCTCCTGACCCCCACAAGACTTGCCAAAAGTCCAGCGGGAGTCCGGGAGCGACCTCCTGCACTTGGACCGTCAGTACCTGTAAAAAGGTTTTGGGGGGTCGGGAGGGTGGGGGAAGCTAAGGGGTTAGTTTTAAAGGGACGGGGTGGGTTTTTTGTTTATCGGCTCGGGCGCAGCCGATAAACAAAACCACGATCAGGCCCGATGGAAAAAAACCCACATGTGAATCGGAACCGGAATCCGAACCGATTAAACTTGATTAAAAGCCGATAATGAACTTCTCCTCCAAGAACTTATCCAAACCTTTTTGAACCCAGCCATCACCATCTGCATATGAAAGTTGACAGGTTGATTATCTAGTTGTAGCAGGGCCCAGAGGCTTATGGTAGTGTGCAACCTCAATGACCTGTGAGAAGCTAGGCATTGCCAGTATCTTTGACATGTGCTTTCCAAAAGGCTTTAAGTGCATGGCTTCTAGGTCAGCACTCTGATGTCAGTTCTGCCTCTGAAAAAGCTGAGGCAGAGCTATCATCAGTGTCTTTGCAGTCCCATGTGACACAGTGCAAAACATGTTCAGGTGCATATCTTCAGATGCACATGGATGTCAACTAGGGAATGTGGCTGTAAAATGGCAAGTCTGTGATTGATACCTTAAACGTTCAACCTGTAGCTTTAGGCTATGCCTTTAAGCAGATAAGCTACTTGTGATTTATATTATTTCTAGAGGAGTTGAGCTACATGCTCAAGGCCCTGCAGGAGTTCCCTCATACCATGTGAGGCCTAGGACAGGATCCAAGGTGTCAGGCAACTAAACAAGACATTGCAAGCTAGGGCAAGCAATGTACACTGTGTTGCCAGTCCTAAAACACTATTGTGAGACATGGCTCTTTTAGACTCATTATCAGTCAGAAAACATTAGGCCAGGCACATGTTTTTGGTGTAATCTTTACTTTGATATACTTTTTCTACTACAGTATTTTGCTGTCTTGTCAAGATGTAGACTAGGTGGTTTCTGTTACAAACTGAGCAGAGAAGCAGTGAGTAAACGAAAGATAGAGAGGAAAGCAGTTGAAAACACTCTTCTGGACTCTCTTCCATGGAAGGGGAAGGGGTAGTTGAGGCCTAACAGGCAAAGTAGCATTGTATAAGGCTTTGCCGAAGCTGGCTGCCAGTCACCATGGTGTCCTCAGCTTCTGCAGGTGGACATAGGGGATCCTCAGGTAGATCTGGAAGTATGTCAATTGGGATACCATGGGACAAAGTGAGATTATGGAATACACAGCACTATCTCTGCTACTCTGGGTTGGGCATACATTAAAGCCCCCCCCCCCCCCCCCCCGTTTTGTCCAAACAATGAAATCTACTTTTGAGAACCCTGTAGGTGAATTCTTTGACACAGCGGGTATAACATAATGCTTTGTGGTACCTCGTCTCCGCCAGCATGTTGGGAATAGCTAAGGGGGTGAGAAGCAAGGTCCTGCAACTGTATCCTGAATATCCTGCAGCAAATAGAGAAGGGCTGAATCATTCACACCACTGTGATTTCTAATATCACTGCCAACCCACAGATGCTCTAAGACAGTAGAAGCAAAGTTTAGCATGAGCCTTAAAGCCTAGAAAGTGTGTAGTTTCACACACTTTCTACGGGTTCAATTTCACAATACATTTGTGACAAATGTATTGTTTAGGAGCATCACATTAGTAGGCCTCTCCAGCATGAAGAAAGCCAGGCCTTGGTGCAACAGCTTGGAGACCTACCTGTAACCAATGATGTCACATTCCCCACAGGGCCCCCCTCCCCTCATCTGTGCCATTTGCTGGAAACACATATCCAGAGAGGGAATAGAGAAAGAAGCATCTGTCTTATCTACAAGCCAACCATTACCATAGAGGCCATCCTCAAAATTTTCAAACAGACCCGATTGCCTATGTATAAAGGAATCTTGTATAGCTCCTGGGTACCAGGCCCCACATCGAGGATACGCATTCAAACGTCACAGATGACTTGTACATTGATGGAGTGGAAAAGCTTTCTGTTGCGGTAGATCTCCTCCTTGCTACGGGGTAGGATGATGGCTACATCAAGTTCTGCCTGTCCTGAGGGACAGTGATTATGACCAGGCCCAGACAGTGGGGAAAAAGAGCTTTGAGACATTCCCTCAATGTCCAGTGGGTGCACTGAGAGGAGAGGATCACCTTGCTAGTGGCTGAAAGGAATCAATAAGTTCTGCTTAGGAAATTTTTTTAAAGTATTGGGGAGAAGTAAACTATTGGGGTAAATTATTTAGTGTGTTTGTGTTCTAAATAGTCAGTAAGGCAGCTAATAAGCAGAAGTTAGTGTGTTTGTATTTCCCAACCCTCCATTTGCTCATCCTTTAATTTATAGGCAGGTGCCACTTTCATACTAAAAAAAAAAATCAAACTTTTAACTTCACTTCACAAATTCCCCACACCTTATTGAGAGTTTGATCATTCCCTTGTAGGCCACTACCAGATATATAGTGAATACACTAATACATTTAAAGGACCCTAATTAGACACATTCTTACTCCGATAGCAACCTAAAACTTAATTAGGAACTCAACACATTTGAAATGAAGGCAGAAGTCCAACAGCCTCCCAGTCTTTTGCATCGAGTGTCACATGTATGATTTTTTACCTGCCGGTGAGTTGTACATGTGCATCTAATGCAAAGAGCTTCTGTCTGTCAGAGAATGAGTCTGATCTCTGGAGACTAGAGTGGCAGATCTGGAGGAGCTGAGGCAGACAGAGAGGTATATAGATGAGACCTTCAGGGACATAGTAGCCAAGTCCCAACTTCAGACTGGCAGCCCTGGTGCTGTCTTGTAGGAAGAAGGTCTCATGATCGGAGAGCATCAACCTGGTGCAGCAGGAAAGGATCTTGTAGCAAGAACCTGCTCTCCAGGTGGTGCATTGTCCTCTTACACCAAGGATGTGTCTCCCAGGGCTACTGCCCAGGAGGGAAGGGTTAGGTCGACCGTCATAGATGGTGATTCGATTATTAGGAATGTAGACAGCCGGGTGGCTGGTGGGTGTTAGAATCGCCTGGTAACATGCCTACCTGGTGCAAAGGTGGTGGACCTCAAGCATCACCTAGATAGGATTTTAGACCGTGCTGGGGTCATGGTACATATGGGTACCAACGACATAGGAAAATGTGGGAGGGAGTTTCTGGAAGCCAAATTTAGGCTCTTAGGTAGAAAGCTGAAATCCATGTGCAGGTCTCCAGAGGCAGGCAGAGCTCTGGAATCTCAATGTGTGGATGAGACGATTGTGCAAGGAAGAGGGATTCAGTTTTGTAAGGAACTGAGGAGCCTTTTGGGGAAGTTGGAGTCTTTTCTGAAGGGATGGGCTCCACATTATCTAGGGTGGAACCAGGCTGCTGGCGCTAACCTTTAAAAAGGAGATAGAGCAGCTTTCAAAGAAGAACAAAGGGAAAAGCTGAAGTCGCTCAGCAGCTCATGGTTTGGAGAGAGGTATCTTCAAAGGAGACTAATGACGCATTAGAATTAGGGCATCCCAACAGTGAGGTTCCAATAATAAGAAAAGTAGTCACCTGAGCTAAAAGATTCCAATTTAACCCTATCAATTAAAAAGCAGAATGAAAATACAAACAAAAAACACACTTTGAAATGATTGTATGCTAATGCCAGAAGTCTAAGAAGTAAGATGGGAGAAATAGAATGTATAGCAGTGAATGATAGCATACACTTAATTGGCATCTCAGAGACATGGTGGAAGGAGGCTAACCAATAGGACAGTGCTATACCTGGGTACAAATTGTATTGCAATGGCAGAGAGGAGTATCTGGGAGGCGGGTTGGCACTTTATGTCTGGTCTGGCATAGAGTCCAAGAAAATAATCATCCTCCATGAGACTAAATGCACAATCAAATCTTTATGGGTAGAAATCCCTTGTTTGGGAAGAGTATAGTGATAGGAATATACTACCATCCACCTGGCCAATATGGTGAGCTAGACAATGAAATGCTAAGAGAAATTAGGGAAGCTAACCAAATTGGTAGTGCAGTAATATGGGAGATTTCAATTACACCAATATTGACTGGGTAAATGTAACATCGGAACATGCTAGAGAGAAATATTTCCTGGATGGAATAAGTGACAGTTTTATGGAGCAATTGGTTCAGCAACTGACGTGAGAGGGAGCAATTTTAGATCTAATTATCAGTGAAGCACAGGATTTGGTGAGAGAGGTAATGATGGTGGGGCCACTTGGCAATAGTGATCATAATATGATCAAATTTTAATTAATGACTGGAAAGGGGACAGTAAGTAAATCCACTGCTCTAATGCTAAACTTTCTAAAGAGAAACTTTGATAAAATGAGAAAAATAGAAAAAAAACCCTGAAAGGATCAGCTACAAAGGTAAAAGGTGTGCAAGAGGAGTGGGATTGTTAAAAAATACAATCCTAGAAGCACAATCTCGATGTATTCCACACATTAAGAAAGGTGGAAGGAAGGCAAAACGATTACTGGCATGGTAAAAGGTTAGGTGAAAGAGGCTATTATAGGCAAAAGATCTTCATTCAAAAATTGGAAGAAGGATCCAACAGACGAAAATAGGATAAAGCATAAGCATTGGCAAGTTAAATGTAAGACATTGATAAGACAGGCTAAGACAGATTTGGAAAAGAAGTTGGCCGTAGAGGCAAAAAATCACAGTCAAAATTTTTTAAAATATATCCGAAGCAGAAAGCCTGCGAGGAAGTCAGTTGGACTGTTAGATGATCGAGGGTTTAAAGAGGCACAGAGAAGGTAAGGCCATCGTGGAAAGATTAAACAATTTCTTTGCTTCGGTGTTTACTGAAGAGGATGTTGGGGGAGATACACGTTCCAGAGAAGATTTTTATGGGTAATGATTCAGATGAACTGAACCAAATCACGGTGAACCTAGAAGATGTGGTAGGCCTGATTGACAAACTGAAGAGTAGTAAATCACTTGGACTGGTTGGTATACACCCCAGAGTTCTGAAGAACTAAAAAATGAAATTTCAGATCTATTAATTAAAATGTGTAACCTATCATTAAAATCATCCATTGTACCTGAATTCTGGAGGGTGGCTAATGTAACCCCAATATTTAAAAAGAGCTCCAGGGGTGATCCGGGAAACCACAGACCAGTTAGTCTGACCACACTGCCAGGAAATATAGTGGAAAGTGTTCTAAACATCAAAATCACAGAACATATGGAAAGACATGGTTTAATGGAACAAAGTCAGCATGACTTTAGCCAAGGCAAATCTTGACTCACAAATCGGCTTCACTTTTTTGAAGGGGTTAAAAACATGTAGATAAAGGTGAACTGGTAGATGTAATGTATTTGAATTTTAAGAAGGCATCTGACAAAGTTCCTTATGAGAGGCTTCTTAGAAAAGTAAAAAGTCATGGGATAGGTGGTGATATCCTTTCATGGGTTACAAACTGGTTAAAAGACAGGAAACAGAGAGTAGGATTAAATGGACAGTTTTGTCAGTGGAAAAGGGTAAACAGTGGCATGTTTCAAGGATCTGTACTTGGACCATTGCTTTTCAATATGGCTGTAGAGGCAAAAACTCACAGTAAAAACTTTTTAAAATATATCCGAAGCAGAAAGCCTGTGAGGGAGTCAGTTGGACCGTTAGATGATAGAGGGGTTAAAGGGGCACTTAGAGAAGATAAGGCCATCGCGGAAAGATTAAATGATTTAATTTCTTCGGTGTTTACTGAAGAGGATGTTGGGGAGGTACCCGTAATGGAGAAGGTTTTCATGGTTAATGATTCAGATGGACTGAATCAAATCACGGTGAACCTAGAAGATGTGGTAGGCCTGATTGACAAGCTGAAGAGTAGTAAATCACCCGGACCGGATGGTATTCACCCAAGAGTTCTGAAGGAACTAAAATATGAAATTTCAGACCTATTGGTAAAAATGTGTAACTTATCATTAAAATCATCCATTGAACCTGAAGACTGGAGGATAGCAAATGTAACCCCAATATTTAAAAAGGGCTCCAGGGGCGATCCGTAAAACTACAGACCTGTTAGCCTGACTTCAGTGCCAGGAAAAATAGTGTAAAGTGTTCTAAACATCAAAATCACAGAACATATAGAAAGACATGGTTTAATGGAACAAAGTCAGCATGGCTTTACCCAGGGCAAGTCTTGCCTCACAAATCTGCTTCACTTTTTTGAAGGAGTTAATAAACATGTGGATAAAGGTGAACCGGTAGATATAGTATACTTGGATTTTCAGAAGGCGTTTGACAAAGTTCCTCATGAGAGGCTTCTAGGAAAAGTAAAAAGTCATGGGATAGGTGGCGATGTCCTTTCATGGATTGCAAACTGGCTAAAAGACAGGAAACAGAGAGTAGGATTAAATGGACAATTTTCTCAGTGGAAGGTAGTGGACAGTGGAGTGCCTCAGGGATCTGTATTGGGACCCTTACTTTTCAATATATTTATAAATGATCTGGAAAGAAATACGAAGAGTGAGATAATCAAATTTGCAGATGACACAAAATTGTTCAGAGTAGTTAAATCACAAGCAGATTGTGATAAATTGCAGGAAGACCTTGTGAGACTGGAAAATTGGGCATCCAAATGGCAGATGAAATTTAATGTGGATAAGTGCAAGGTGATGCATATAGGGAAAAATAACCCATGCTATAATTACACAATGTTGGGTTCCATATTAGGTGCTACAACCCAAGAAAGAGATCTAAGTGTCATAGTGTCATTGAAATCGTCTGTTCAGTGTGCTGCGGCAGTCAAAAAAGCAAACAGAATGTTGGGAATTATTAGAAAGGGAATGGTGAATAAAACGGAAAATGTCATAATGCCTCTGTATCGCTCCATGGTGAGACCGCACCTTGAATACTGTGTATAATTCTGGTCGCCGCATCTCAAAAAAGATATAATTGCGATGGAGAAGGTACAGAGAAGGGCTACCAAAATGATAAGGGGAATGGAACAACTCCCCTATGAGGAAAGACTAAAGAGGTTAGGACTTTTCAGCTTGGAGAAGAGACTACGGAGGGGGGATATGATAGAGGTGTTTAAAATCATGAGAGGTCTAGAACGGGTAGATGTGAATCGGTTATTTACTCTTTCAGATAGTAGAAAGACTAGGGGGCACTCCATGAAGTTAGCATGGGGCACATTTAAAACTAATCGGAGAAAGTTCTTTTTTACTCAACGCACAATTAAACTCTGGAATTTGTTGCCAGAGGATGTGGTTAGTGCAGTTAGTATAGCTGTGTTTAAAAAAGGATTGGATAAGTTCTTGGAGGAGAAGTCCATTACCTGCTATTAAGTTCACTTAGGGGTAGATTTTCAAACCGCGCGATTTGGAGTACTTTTGCTGGCGCATCAGGCGCCAGCAAAAGTACGCGGGATTTTAGTAGATATGCGCGTAGCCGCGCGTATCCGCTAAAATCCTGGATCGGCGCACGCAAGGCTATCAATTCCGTATAGCCGGCGCGCGCCGAGCCGCGCAGCCTACCCCCATTCCCTCCGAGGCCGCTCCGAAATTGGAGCGGGCTCGGAGGGAACTTTCTTTGGCCCTCCCCTCACCTTCCCCTCCCTTCCCCACCCGCCCGGCCCTGTCTACCCCCCCCCCCCTTACCTTTGTTGGGGGATTTACGCCTCCCGGAGGGAGACGTAAATCCCCGCGCGCCAGCGGGCCACTAGCACGCCGGGATGCGACCTGGGGGCGGGTCCGGAGGGTGCGGCCACGCCCCCGGACAGCCCCGGGCCATAGCCACGCCCCTGGGCCCGCCCCCGGAACGCTCCCGACACGCCCCGAAAACGCAGCGCGGTTCGGGCCCGCCCCCCGACACGCCCCCGACACACACCCCTCAGAAAACCCCGGGACTTACGCGAGTCCCGGGGCTCTGCGCGCGCCGGTAGGCCTATGTAAAATAGGCTCACCGGCGCGCAGGGCCCTGCTTGCCTAAATCCGCCCGGATTTGGGCGGATTTAGGCGAGCAGGGCTCTTAAAATCCGCCCCTTAGAGAATAGCCACTGCCCTTAGCAATGGTAACATGGAATAAACTTAGTTTTTGGGTACTTGCCAGGTTCTTATGGCCTGGATTGGCCACTGTTGGAAACAGGATGCTGGGCTTGATGGACCCTTGGTCTGACCCAGTATGGCATTTTCTTATGTTCTTATGTTCTTATAAATGATCTGGAAAGGAATACGACGAGTGAAGTAATCAAATTTGTAGATGATACAAAATTGTTCAGAGTAGTTAAATTAGCAAACGAAGGGCAGGCTAAATACCAGGATGTCGTGATATCACTCGAAGGGGACGCTCCCGAAGTTCCCACCATGATGTGGATAAAGACATGGGTGGCATGCACGTGCGTAACCTAGGAGGCCTTCAGGAGAAACATGGCGAACACCGTCGCCGTTGCCTTCCAGGGACGCCGGAGAGAGTGGCATGAAGACGCGGCAGCAGCCATCTTCCCAATGCTTGAGGAGAGAGAAGGAAGAAAGGTGAGGCACAGAGGATGCAACAGCTACATCTCAAAAAAGATATAGTTGCGATGGAGAAGGCACAGAGGAAAGGCTGAAGAGGTTAGGGCTGTTCAGCTTGGAGAAGAGACGGCTGAGGGGGGATATGATAGAGGTCTTTAAGATCATGAGAGGTCTTGAATGTGAATCGGTTATTTACACTTTTGAATAATAGAAGGACTAGCACATTTAAGACTAATCGGAGAAAATTCTTTTTCACTCAACGCACAATAAAGCTCTGGAATTTGTTGCCAGAGGATGTGATAGTGTAGCTGACTTCCAAGCAGTAGAGTATACGAAGCGAGTCTGGGATCAGGGCCCTCGAGGAGCGAGTACCAGTTCCAGACTGTCACCTGAAAAAACAAAGAGAGAGCGAGGCCCCTGAGGAGCGGGTACCTCTGGTAAGTCCGAGGAGGCAAAGTTGTTTAGGTAGCGAAACCCCTTGCTAACTCCATGTGTTAGCAAATTCCAAGACCTTAAATATCCGTGGTGGGTGACGTCATCTTCGGGGGACGCCCCCAAGGTTCGCGCCAATGCTGGTACTTCAATCGGGGCCGCGCCACACGCGCGCCCCTAGGCCTCCAGGAAACATGGCGATTACAGCATCGAGCCGGTCCAGGAACGCCCGAGGAGAAGTGGCAGGAGAACGCCGTGGTAGCCAGTCTTCCCGCGGACTGAGAGGGAGGCACCAGAGAGGTAAGGAGGGCGCAGAGAGGGTGTCGGGCACCCTTCAGCTGAAATGTTGGTTATGTTAGCTGCTTGGGGAGGCTAGATAAGGATGCTGATCTATCTAAAAGCTGGATTGGGAATAGGATGCTATCATGCCTTCACATGTTTTGGAAAGCCACATGTTTTGAATAGATCAAAATAAGTTGAGTAATGAATATAACAGCACCCACATGTGTAACTGTTCTGCTGCTAGGAATTAGCAATCTGTTACTGATCTGCTGCTGGATGGGAGGAGCAATCAGATAGTAGTTAGCAATCTGTTGTTATATATGAGAGTTGAGGGTGGATCCTTGGACCAGTGACAGATGACCATGCCCCCGGGGGATGATCCCGAGAGGGACCACTGGTCAGGCTCAGAGTTAGGAGACAAACACACACTAGTTCTTTTATTAGACTGTATACTGAACCACCAGAGACAGCAGTAGTGAGCTGGTAAGCCCGGCTGGGCTGTAGTCCCTCAGATACTGGAACAGCGATCCCTGGAGGCTGAGCTAAAGAAAGACTGAGATATAGTGAGTAGGCAGGGTATGCAGATGGTAACACTCACACAATGTCCCAATGAAGCCCAGGAGCTGGAAAGTATAGGCCATCAAGGAACGAGTACCTGGTTCCAGGGAAAGCTCAGAGAGAATGATGGTAACTCACTGATATACCTGATATAGTTGGTAGTGAAGACTTCCAAGCAGTAGAGTATACGAAGCGAGTCTGGGATCAGGGCCCTCGAGGAGCGAGTACCGGTTCCAGACTGTCACCTGAAAAAACAAAGAGAGAGCGAGGCCCCTGAGGAGCGGGTACTTCTGGTAAGTCTGAGGAGGCAAAGTTGTTTAGGTAGCGAAACCCCTTGCTAACTCCATGTGTTAGCAAATTCCAAGACCTTAAATATCCGTGGTGGGTGACGTCATCTTCGGGGGACGCCCCCAAGGTTCGCGCCAATGCTGGTACTTCAATCGGGGCCGCGCCACACGCGCGCCCCTAGGCCTCCAGGAAACATGGCGATTACAGCATCGAGCCGGTCCGGGAACGCCCGAGGAGAAGTGGCAGGAGAACGCCGTGGTAGCCAGTCTTCCCGTGGACTGAGAGGGAGGCACCAGAGAGGTAAGGAGGGCAGAGAGAGGGTGTCGGGCACCGACGGACACAACAACATGTCACCTAATGAAAGGTTCCCCTCATTGAACCCAAGGCAAAGTCATGGTTTAAGTATGGACCTAACCTAATATGTCACAGGTAGCCATTGGAAAATATAGAGATGTGAGGGTGCTGCTTAGCCCTTAGCCTGTCCAGCTCAGGGCTAATCATGTTGTAATGCTTTCTGTAGGTACATACAAAATAGAAAGAGTAGTTGGTTTGTTCAAATTGGTTGTAGTTGTTACACTCCTTATCCTATCTGTGGCCATCCTTAAAGCACCCAGGCTCCAGACTCCTAGGGCGATAAGCTTGCAAAATGGTAAAATTTCAAGCAAAGTCACAACCTTTCAGGTATGTTCTGGGTTGAGGCCCTTGCTTATCCAAATGGCCGACATGACTTGTGACCATTACAGCAGAGTAGATGTTCTATAAGATGCATCTCCTATGGTGTTTGAGCATTTTGTACATTGTGGATACCCAAACCAAGGCAGGTGTGTTGATAGGCTCTCACTCATCAACTCTTTGCATAGCATTAAGGCTAGAAAACAGGTTGTCAGGCTATGCCTTCTTGAGCCCACAAACACCTTCTTTCTTGGCAATGTGCTAAATGTATAGGCCAATTACTCCCAGAGGTATCATATGGCTTCTTCAGTTTCAGTGTGGTTATGTAGAAGGACAAGCATTTAGGCCCACCTGAGTGCTGGAGGGGCCCCTGCCTGTATCTCATACATGTTAGTTATCATATATGCCTCAATATGTCATGTTGCCAGGTGTTGAGAGTATTCTGTGAGTAGTAATGCCTCGGACAACATCATTAGCAGGTAGAGACAAGATTGGCACAGACATCATTGATGGTTGATGTAGAACTGTCGGGCAACATCACAATTGGGACTGGATAGGTAACTAAGTGCTGGAGGATGTCTGTACCAAAAAATGACAGAATACATTATGTAGGTTTGTATGAGTGATGTACTGTGTTAGCCTCCATCTATATTGGTGTCTAGGAGTGATGTAGGGCTAGTTGTTCCCTTCCTTAGCACAACAATGTATACACCAGAACATGTGCTGTGTGTGCACACATTTAGCGCACACTGGCTTGTAACACAAGCAAGCCTGTGCTTCCATTTTTTATAATGCTTGCTTCTGATATGTGAATGTGTAGGATGGGGAGAAAACAGCCTCATGCTGCTACCACCATCGGGGAAACCTGCGCGATCGGCGCCGAGCCCCGCCAGGGGAAGGTTAGTGAAAAACACTCCCCACCCAGGCAGCCTCGACGCCGACAGCGCAGCTAAAGTCACTGCTTGAAAAAAATAAAAGCTGCAAGAAACTAAAAAAACCGCGCCGAGAACGGAAGCCCCGCCCGCCGAACCAAGCCTCCAATCGGAGCAAGCCCAGAGGGGCTTTAAATCCTCTTCAGCCCGGCGCCATTTCCTCTTCTTCGCTGCTACCACCATCGGGGAAACCTGCGCGATCGGCGCCGAGCCCCGCCGGGGGAAGGTTAGTGAAAAACACTCCCCACCCAGGCAGCCTCGACGCCGACAGCGCAGCTAAAGTCACTGCTTGAAAAAAATAAAAGCTGCAAGAAACTAAAAAACTGCGCCGAGAACGGAAGCCCCGCCCGCCGAACCAAGCCTCCAATCGGAGCAAGCCCAGAAGGGCTTTAAATCCTCTTCAGCCCGGCGCCACGCGCCGAGCGTCGCGCGACAAAGGAGCACGACAAAGGGGCCTGCCCCTTTGTCTCGCCCCTTCGTCGCGGCCCCGAGGGAGCCTCGAAGCAACCCCTCGGTCTTTCAGGTCTGGCACTTTAACTCAATGACTCCTCAGCTGCCGACCGTTTCAGCTCCTTCATCATAACAGCTTCACCATCTTCTGTGTGAAGTCTCAGCTGTGAAATTCAGCCAATTGCAGCCACCCAGCAATAGTTTTAAGATTAAAGGTGCGATCCAAAGAGCCATTTTGCTGCTATAACTACATGGAGAGACTCACTACAGACGGCCACAGGAGCCGGGAGAGGGGCCCGCGCGACCAGCGCTTGAGCCCATCGGGGTAAGGCCTTCCTGTGCCAGACATTATCCCTTACACTAATCACTGTGCTCTAATCACTGACCTACCTCCTACCAACACGCAGCTTTCAAACAGCATTCAATGCAATCATCACACAACTCAGCACTCAACCAACAACAGACAAAAACCCCCTAGCACGCAGCAATTAAACAGTCTTATAACCTGTCTCTTCCACGATTGAATTTGCCCACTTTTAAACATTTACATTCAGTGTCTGATACTACTTGGAACTACACATTCACTATGTTCTTCTCCCACATCCCAGTTCTAAAATACTCTAACTTCACATCCAATACAATGAGAACGAATACAGTTAACTCATGCTACAGATCTCTCATTCCTATCATGACGTCCCCTTTCACACAAATCATGGGTTTAATGACATTCTCCATCCTTCTACTGAACACACAATCACTACTAAAAAAAGCCATACTATTAGGAGATATCCTTTCTGATGAGTCCCCAGACATATGTGCAATAACTGAGACCTGGCTCAAAAGCACGGACGTCTCAATAATAAACCAACTACCAACAGAATCATATGACGTATTCTCAATTCCGAGACCCAAGAAGAAAGGAGGGGGTCTTCTACTGGCTGCTAAAAAGAAATTCAAACTCTCTCTGCAATCCAGCTTACCCCCACACAAGATCGAAATTGGGTTATTTAAATCGAAGAACCTCCAAATTTGCTTAATTTATGCACCACCGGGCATATTGGAAAAAAACCCTTCCTCTCTCACGGAATATATCACCAAATACATTAACATAAACATACCCACCATCATCCTAGGCGACCTAAACCTACATTTTGACCGCTCCCCCCTCACACCAGCATGTGAAGCAATTCTCTCCACTCTCAGGGCTATAAGATTTAAACAATCGGTCTCAGGCCCAACGCATAATGCAGGCCATACCCTGGATGTGATATTCACGAACTCTTTAATCAGCACGGAACCCCCTCAATGCACTCCCATACCATGGTCAGACCACTACCGAGTAGACACTAACTGCACAGTTAACAGTAATCTCCATTCTACACACCCTAAACTTAAAACTATTGAATTCAGAAAAAAATGCCAAATGGAAGAAATCATTGAAGCCCTCACAGATGATCTCCATAAATTAGATCTCACTGATGCCAACTCAGCTTGTCGGTCCTGGCACCAACTCACCAGCAGCATTGCTAATCGACTCTGCCCTCTAATTACAAAAGAGATCAACTCAGAGAGGAAAGATAAAAAACCATGGTATTCCACGGACCTCAGAAATATGAAACGCGAACTCCGTAAACTGGAAAAGAAATGGCTTAGGAACCAAGACTCAACTCATCTACAAAAATTTAAATCGCTACTCCACAAGTATCGTAAATCAACGGATGAAGCCAAGAAAAACTTCTACACAAAATTCATCAATACCAATTCAATCCACGTGCCCTCTTCCAATACGTCTCTAACATTATCTCCCCCTCAATTAACAGCTACTCTGAAAATGAGGATAAAAATAAATGTGAGAAATTAGCCTCCTATTTCCAGGACAAGATCACTAATATCATGGCTCGATTTACCTCGCCCTCGCTGCCGGTAAGTCTATTGCCCACAAACACCACAAGTACTTTACCCATTCTAACAAATTTTGAAACATCTACGGCATCAGAAATTGAAGCAATACTAAAAAAAATCAAACCGGCCTTACACCCAATTGATATCATGCCTACAAAAACACTCCTTGCCATTCCTACTAGGATTGCCCCCGCAATTGCTAACATCATCAACAAATCAATAACAGATGGTGTTACGAGCGCGCGCGGGCGCGGTCGTCTCGGGCGGGTGGTGAGCCCTTGGGCCACGGCAGGACCCCAGGAGGAGCCCAAGGCCACACCGTGGGAGGTGAGCTGAGCAGGCATGGTGAGCCAGGCAGGCAGGAACAGAAGCAGGGAGTCCGACCCTCAGCCGGACCTGCATGCCCATGGTAGCCAACACGGGGAAGTTGACTAATGAACGGTCCTCCGACTGTTCCCGGCCCTTTCGGACCTGCCGCAGGGAACGGCAATGGGCAGCAGGCCGGACAGAGGCGAGGGCAGACAGAGTCCTTAAACAGAAGACATCAGACGGGGCAGAAGCAGGCTGAAGCAAGACGGAGACATCAGGACAAGGGCTGAAGCGAGACACAGGAAAGGTCCAGGCGAGCGGGAACTCCGATGCTGGGATACTCACATCCGAAGCCCCCTCGGCTGGCAGAGGAAGACATCCGGGCAAGGGCTGAAGCAGACACTGTAGACAAGGCTGGACGGAAACATTGCACTGTCCATCAGGGCGCCCTACTCAGCCCACCCGTGGGACTGAGTCGCGGACCACCCTGTCCCAGACGCGCCCTACACAGCCCAGGAAGGCTGGTCGCGGACCACGCTGAGAAGGAGGGTGCGGGGAAGACCCAGGCGAAGAGGAACTCCGATGCTGGGATACTCACATCCGAAGTCCTTACGGCTGGCAGGCACAGGAACAAACAACTAGGCACACGTCAAGGCAGACATCAGGAAACACGTCTAGGCAGACATCAGGAAACATGGAGGACCTGGACCGGCAAGGTTACAGACAACTGTAATGCACAATCCGAAGGCCCGGTGCAAATGAACAGACAGTCCTTAAATACTGGAGGTAGAAGGCAACTCCCTGGGAGGAGCTTGCCAGGACCGCCCACCGCTGGTCCTATAAGTCAGGTGGAGAGCTGCGGGCCAGCCCCTAGGAGAAGGGCGTCGCCAAACAGGAAGTCCAAACGCTGAGGCATGCAAGCCACAGGCACAGCTAGGCCTCTCAGGCCCTGGAGCAAGTCCCGGATGGAACACAGGCGAGGCCCTGGCTTCAGAGCGGCCTCTGGAGGAAGGTAAGAGACCTCCTGTAGCGCAGCAGCAGGGGGGATCGCAACAGATGGGGTGTTTCCCACGCAACTTAAACATGCCATTATAAAGCCCACTCTTAAAAAATCTGATCTAGATCCCTCTGAACCGGCAAACTATCGGCCAGTCTCGAATCTCCCGTTATTGTCAAAAATCCTAGAAAAAGTCATAAACAAACAACTCACAGACTTTCTAGACGAAAATCAACTACTCTTCCCTTCACAATTTGGATTCAGGAAGAACCATAGCACCGAAACCTTGCTTGTGTCTCTTTCAGACTCCATTCTAAAAACCATGGATACTGGCCACTCTTATCTTCTGGCGCTTCTTGATATCTCTTCAGCGTTTGACACTGTAAACCACAATACCCTCTTCTCTCTCCTCTCACAAATTGGCATCACTGGCACTGCATTATGCTGGATCCAATCCTTCCTGAAAGACAGGACATACAGTGTTAAGATGGGACTCCAAACTTCAAAACCCAGAAATCTATCACAAGGTGTCCCACAAGGGACACCTTGTGACACCTGTCATCTACACTTTTCAACGTTTATCTATCTCCGCTTTGTAAACTTCTGGTTAAATTAGATCTCCGCCATTTCATATACGCCGACGACGTGCAGATCCTCATCCCCATCAATGATTCACTGGACAATGCTCTGAAAACTTGGGACTTGGCCCTCGCTGAAATAAAAGAGCTACTCATGGAAAAATGTCTTGCAATAAACACTAACAAGACTGAATTCCTCATCATCACGCCGCACAAGAACAACACCGCCAACATATCACCTATCCCAACAGCAGACGTTCCCCATTTGCAACATGTCCGCAGCCTTGGGGTAATCACTTTTCCTTAAAAAATTTCATCTCATCTACAATTAAAAATGGCTTCTTTAAGTTACATACGCTGAAAAGAATTAAACCTCTTTTACATGCTCAGGACTTCCGGACAGTGCTACAAGCCACAATCTTACCAAAAATAGACTACTGCAACGCATTACTTCTAGGTCTCCCAAAAAACACAATTCAACCATTGCAGATGCTGCAGAACGCTGCTGCTCGCTTACTTACCAATACGCGACGACACGAACACATAACCCCAGCTCTCATGTTTCTACATTGGCTTCCCGTAACGTACAGGATTACTTTTAAAGTACTCTCTCTCATCCATAAATCAATTAACAACAAAGAGATGCAATGGTTTACTGATCAGTTTACTTTCCACACATCTAATAGACCTATAAGAAATATCCACCAAGCCAAATTATCTGTTCATCCTCTCAAACACATCAAACACGTATCCACAAGAGAACGTTCCTTCGCTATAGCGGGTATCAACATGTGGAACAATATGCCTTTGGACTTACGTCTTGAGTCCTGCCACAAAACCTTCAAACAAAACCTCAAAACATGGTTGTTTGAACAAGCTTCCTATCAATGATCAATAACTAACTGGAGAATCAGTTTTCCTGTATAATTGCTCAATTATACAGGATTGGTTCTTCTTCTTTCCTCCATCTTATAGATCAACATTGATGCCATTTCTGCGCTACGTACTTCTTTACTCCACTCGCCTGTTTCATTCTGCCTATCTCTCTTCTCCTCTTCTTCACCTCCTTCCCTTATGCGAATCTGTGAATTGACTCGATCTAGACGTTAGAATCCTGCCCTTTTACAGGCTTAATGGATTAAGTTACACTGCGTTTAAGCTTTCCGTTGGTGATTGTATATTACAGGAGCTATAGCTTGGTCTCTTGATATCATTATTTATGTAAAACTTGATGATTTTGACTGTTTACGTATTGTATTAACTGTTATATGTAAAATTTGTTTCTACTTTTTGATTTTCTGTTTAACCTGTTATGTGTAAAGCCTGTTGCTAAGTTATTGTTCAAGAAAACAAAGAGGTAGGCGATCTATGATACCGTCAGGTGTGCACAAAAAGAATAGATGCCTTAATCTTTTTCAATCCTTTATTGGTGCAGAGACGTTTCAAGTAAATTGCCCGACTCAGGCCGAGTTTCGCAGCTTTGTAGCCGCTGCCTCAGGGGCTACAAATAAACAAGTCACATTAACCAAATAAATATCTCACAATAAATACACTATTAAGATCTCTTAAATATTAAAAAGAATTTTATAAATTAATAAACATCCTTTTTAAACATTGCAAAGATCTAAAATCAAAACAACAAATCAAATAGAATATGAAAATTTTTTTTTAAAAAATCCACAGCAAGTATACTATTAAGATCTCTTAAATATTAAAAATAATTTTATATAAATTAATAAACATCCTTTTTAAACATTGCAAAGATCTAAAATCAACACAACAAATCAAAATGATAAATGAAAAAGTTAAAAAATCCGATAATAAAACAGTGACATTGGATAATACTTTACCTCCAAACTTCAAATCACTGATACTGTATAATCCACTTTGATTATATAGTATGCCATCGATGAGTAAACAACTAAAAGAGAAACAACCACTATTACAACATATATAGTTGTAACAACCACTATTACAACATCGCACCTCTCAACCTAACATTTCAAATTCGATTACACACATCCGTGAAACCAACCAGAAGCGCCTATCAAAACAGACTAATCACACAACCGGCGAAATCCATTTTGAGGAAACGTGCATTATCCACAGCTGGCCCATCACTTTGGAACTCGCTCCCTCCAGACCTTCGTTTGGAAACATGCCACCCTACATTTAAAAAGAAACTTAAGACTTGGCTGTTCAAACAAGCTTTCCCCTAGAGCCAAGAACACGAAGAAAAGTATTTTCAAGCCCACAACGTTTTATTCAGATCTATTATTTTATTCAATCAGAAATTTACACATGCTGAATTCATACATACTACATACATATACTCATATTGACTTCACATTTTTCCATGTTATTCATTGATTTATTAACTGCTTGTTTATTAACGGTTAAATATCATACACTATTTGCTTCAATTAATTTATTCAATGTAAAAACTTTGCTTACTTAGATTTGTTCAATGTAAAAACTTCTTTTATTATGTTCTATGTTCTATGTAAACCGCTATATTTTTTAGCGATAGTTACTGTTCTTTGTAAACCGGGGTGATATGTATACTATACAGGAACCTCCGGTATATAAATCATTTAAATAAATAAATAAAATAAATATATGGAATCTATAAAAAATCTAATCTCTAATTCATTTAATAAATGAGCATTGTTAAAATTGCAAATTTCTTAAAAAATGAACTTTATTATATATGCAAATTTGATAAATGATGACCCAAAATCATAAACAAATATATAGAAAAGATGATCTACACTACAACTAATCCATCACACCACATTATTTAATTTATGCATGACAAAAATTATTAATGTTAAAAAATGTTCTTTGAGAGTTTAAAATCTCACTATGCTGTACTTCTCATTACAGCATTTTTACACAAACCATAATATAAAATGACATTACTAACATCAGTAGCACTATTTAGTCAATATTGCAAACTTAAAATTTGCACATCGCTCATAATCAATGCCTATAAAACAACTTGCACAAGAGAGTATTAACAACATCGGTAGAGCTTTTTAAACAATAGAAAAAATAGTAAAAACTTAATCCTCCACTGATGCCACATCTACTACCTACTTGCGATTAGTAAGTCTCCTACGCTCTTCTAAAATAAATTGAGATACAATCTTTGCATGCAGTTATTTCAAGCCGTGTTTAATCAAACGTTTTGATTCTTAGTGCTAAAAATATATCTATATGAATCAATTCCTGCCGATTCTAAAAAACTTTAATTTAATGCCCCGGTTTCAATACTTATAGAAAAAATCTGTAAAAGCATCTGATTTAGCTAAGGGACAGTAGGATATATCAAAAAGGTGAACTTACACTAAGGTCTAAACTAATTAGAATTAGCTACCAAAATGTACAAAGCAAAACAGTTTTAGACTAATCGTATGGGAAATATAATGGATGGTAAAAATAATTTCCATATTACCTTGAAATGACAGGAAGGTCATATTTACTTGAAACGTCTCTGCACCAATAAAGGATTGAAAAAGATTAAGGCATCTATTCTTTTTGTGAACAGCTAAGTTATTGTTTACTGTAAACCGAGGTGATGTAGACCTATACGTACCACGGTATATAAGAACCTCCAAATAAATAAATAAATAAATAACCTAATATTACACCTTGGCCTGACACTGTTTATTAATTGAGTAGAGAGGGGGTGTGTGAACAATTCACTTAAAGAACTCTGATTTCCTGGAGCACTTTGCCAGATGACTACATATCTGTCTGTAGTGTACACTGCCCTCCACCCATGATAGCTGAGGCTCTCCCACCCAATTGGAGTAGTCCTGTTTCTAGTGGTATTTGGGGGTGTGCCTGTTTGGAAGAATTTGAGATGTCAGGGAGGCAGTAACATAATTTGGGGGTTGGATTTAACAAGATGTCCATGGAATTTGGGGATGCAGGGATGGATGAAAGGGGGAGGGCCTCTGGTGCCTTCATAGCAGCTACTAACAGGTTGTCATAATAAAATGGTGGGGGGAGAGCTCTGTGTCAGCATGTTGATGATAGCTGGGAGCGGGGGTGGTGGTTGGTGGCCCTGCCAGCACCTCTACGAGAGGTTATCTTTTTTTAAGACAGATGACAACTTTAGCATTTATCTGTATTACCTATTCCAGTAACTAGACCTAGAGCCTGCCACACAAGGCCCCCCTCACTTGTGGCTTAATCTGTCATATGTACACACTGCCAGATTAGGCCAACAAATTATCCATCCCTATATAGCAGCATAAGTAATGAGTGCATGGAATAGGGTCCACTTAGCTCAGCTGATTATAGGGGACAGATTCAGCTACTAATTTGTCCATTACGCAGCCTCATGATTATGCACATCTGTCTACTTGCAGCCTGCTCTAACACCGTGTCATCTGCTGTGTGACAACTGAGGAGGAGTGAGGGAGTTGTGTAGGAATAGAGAATCCCCACAGCCCAAGAGCAGACGTTGTTGAGGCCTGCTGTTGCTTGGAACCAGGCAAACTTCCACAGAGTGACTGCCACTCCTATACTGGCCTCGGTTGTGGCTCTCTATAATTCCAGTTAGCTAAGAAATTGCTATGGCATCTAAGCATTTATACACCTAATCCACCGGACAGAGTATGAACACTAGCTAGCTAGTGCCCATCTTACATACATGTCCATGTACCCAAGAGATAGCTAAGAGTATGCTCTCTGGAAAAGGCAAGCGGAGCCAATTGTGAAGCTCCACAGTAAGGAGTTTCCTGTTTAGCTCTTGATGTCTTCCTTGGGAGAATACAGTGAGCTTTCAGTTGTATGCTCTAGGCCATATGATCTAGCATGCCAGAACTGGGCCTAGTTGGAATGGCCAATGGAACTCTAGAATGCAAGGTCATGTGGGTCCCAAACATTTTACTTAGTCAACCCTTAAAACTAAAGTCACCCAATGAAAAGACACTGTTAGGCGCACAATGAAAGGACACTTGCTCCTGCCCCATCCTTCACCGGTCCTTACCTCCGTTGCCTGTCTCTGCTGCCGCAGCCTGCCTGTGCTCTCGCAGCACCTCCCAACGCTGTCGAAACCTACCACAGTCCCTCTAGGCACATGTGTGCCACTTCCTGTAATTTAAAAGGCCAACATCGAGAAAGCTCTCCGCACCCTGGGAAGATTATATCAGGCAAGGCAGATATAAATATCCTGCCTTGCCATTCCTTCTCCGCCTCTCTATTAATCAAGTTGACTTAGGGAATGGCTTCTGCTATTACTGGCATCAGTAGCATGGGATCTTCTTAATGTTTGGGTTCTTTCCAGGTTCTTGTGGCTTGGTTTGGCCTCTGTTGGAAACAGGATGCTGGGCTTGATGGACCCTTGGTCTGACCCAGCATGGCAATTTCTTATATTCTGATGAATGCCATTACCAGGAGATACTAGTATCCGTTACCACTTATCCTGGAAGTATTAGACTGGCTACAAGGGGCCAAGCTATTTTTGAAGCTGGCCCTTCGGGGGGCATACAACTTAGTTTGCCTAAGGCCAATAAATGAGTGGAGACCACCTTTATACCAGAGATGGCCACTATGAGTACTTAGTGATGCCATTCGGCCTCTGGAATGCCCCAGAGGTCTTCCAGAATTTAATGAATTAAGTCTTTTGCAATATGCTACACACTATCGTTATTGTATATCTCGACGATGTATTCATTTACTCCAGGGATCTTCCGTCCAATCGCCTAGAGGTCAAGTGAGTGCTCCAGCACCTATGGGACCATAAGCTATTTGCTAAACTCAAAAAAATGCCTATTTGAGCAGGAATCTCTCCCCTTTTTGGGGTTTATTGTCTCTACCATGGGATTTCACATGGGCCCTGAAAAAGTCACCAGCATCCAGAATTGGCCACAACCTTCTGGGCTCCGGGCCTTGCAACGCTTTTTAGGATTTGCCAACTTCTACAGGCATTTTATCCCACAGTACTCCCGGATTGTGGCACCACTTACAGCACTCACGAGGAAGGGGGCTAACCGCAAGCAGTGGCCGCCCAAGGCTGTTATGGCCTTCAACAAATTGAAATAAGCCTTCCTGCTAGATACGTATCTAAGTCACCCAGATCCCTCTCGTCCTTTCGGCATGGAAGTGGACACCTCCTCCATGGCTGTAGGAGCGGTGCAGAGTCAGCACTCAGAAAAAGGGGCTTTGTGAGGCAAGACTTGCCTTGGGTAAAGTCATGCTGACTTGCCTTGGGTAAAGTTCATCTTTATCTACATGTTTATTAGCTCCTTCAAAAAAGTGATGCAGATTTGTGAGGCCTGACTTGCCTTGGGTAAAGTCATGCTGACTTTGTTCCATTAAACCATGTCTTTCTTTATGTTCTCTGATTTTGATATTTAGAACTATGCTCCTACTTCTCACAGAGGTTCTCCCCAGCCGAGAAGAATTATAGTATAGGGGACAAAGAATTGCTTGCCATCAAGATGGATTTTGAGGAGTGGCTCGAGGGCGCACAGTCCTCGAGCCACTTGAGGGCTGTGGGCCTGTGCAACTATGGCTCGAGGGCGCACAGCACCCTATCACAAAAATTTCGAATATCTCAGCCATGCCCAGCAGCTGAACCCTCATCAGGCTCGCCAGTCTTTATTCTTCAGTCATTTTTATTTTACCCTCCGTTACAAACCAGCCTCCAAAAATATCCAGGCCAATGCGTTCTCTAAGGCCTTTGAGACGGAGGATAGCCCAGAGACCCCCAGTTATATTGTCAAACTGGCAAGAGTGCTTCTGGCCACCGCACAGCCCATTCTGCCAGGGAAGACTGTGGTTCCTCTCCAGCTCAGACACAGGGTCCATCACTGCAGGACTTCCGGGAAATGTGTGAATGTTGGAGTTATTACATCGATATTACTGGTGGCCACATGTAGGATGAGATGTTAGAGCCCACATTGACTCCTGCCCAGCTTGCACCCGGCAGAAACTCCTGGCAGGGCGTCCTTGGGGCCTGCTTCAGCTATTACCTGCCCCCAAAGAACTATAGACCTATTTGTTGACAGACTTCGTAGTAGACCTGCCTCCTTCAAACAGTCACCACATCATCTGGGTAGTAAGTAATAGGTTTTCGAAGATGGCCCACTTCACAGCACTCCCTAAACTCTCCTTGGCTCCTGAATTGGCCAAACTCTTCACCCAACATATTTTCCGCCTCCATGGACTTCCGCAGCACATCACCTCTAACCGTGGAGTTCAGTTCACGGCTACTCCAGGCGGTCTCTGTGCAAGAAGTTCTGTATTCAATTTGACTTCACCATGGCCTATCACCCTCAGGGTAACGGCCAGGCAGAACGTATGAACCGAACCCTGAAAACCTTTCTCCGTGCCTTCGTAAATGACCAACAAGATGATTGAGCCACCCTTCTCCCTGGGCTGAGTTCTCCCACAACTCACACACCCACTCTGCAACTGGTTCTTCTCCATTCCTGTTCGTCTACGGGAGACAACCAGCACCGCCACTTCCCACACCTCTCTCGATGCTGTTAAGACTATGGCTGCGTGCAGCCCCTCACCACCAGAGGCCCCCATGAGCATGCTCCCCTGGCTGGCCCGGTCTTCCTTACCTATCTGCTGCATGTCCAGAACTCCCTATTTAACCCTGCCTAGCCCATGCCTTGGTGCTTTGGCATTGAGTTCCTTTGGACTCCCTGCTTTAGCCTTCTAATCCTTGCTTTGCTCGCCTTCGGGCATCCAGCTTTCCCGCCTTGCTCTGTGGCCTATTGGCCTTTGCTGATCTTGCTCTGTAGGCATTCAGCCTTGCCTGCCTTCTTGTCCCCTCTGTCCCTATATCCCTTTTCTGTTGCTGCCCTATTACTCTCCTGCTTCCCCCTGCTTCTTTGGACTTCCTTGCCTTGCTGCCTTCGGGCATTTTGTGGTTTCATGTTCAGTGTAGTCCTTGTCCTGGTTTGTCTAGTCCTGTCATGTTCTGTCTTACTTGCCCTGATTCCCCTCCTCCAGCTCCCGCTTACCTGCATCCAGTCTCACACTTACCTGCGCGATCTCCTGATTCCACCCATACCTGCACTCAGTTCCAGTATAACAGACCATGCTTACCTGCATTCACATCCATGCGTACCCACATGCTGTTCCAGTGTTTCCTGCAGTTCACCCTTACCCCCATGCTCTCAGCTCCAGAGACTCTTTGCAGCCAGCTCCTAGCACCAGAGACCCTTCGCAGTCAGAACCCAGCACCAGAGATCCTTCGCAGTCAGCACCAGACCCTTCTCAGCCAGTACCCAGCACCAGAGACCCTTCTCAGCCAGCACCGAGCTCCAGAGATTCTTGTCAGCCAGCACCCAGTTCCAGAGGGCTTTCTCAGCTGAGACCCAGCTCCAGGAATTCTATCATCCTGCACCCGGCTCCAGAGGCTCTACCCAGCCTCACCAGATCATCTGCTTTTGCTCCTATCCTGCTGTCTTGTGCAGGTCTGTTATACTAGAACTGAGTGCAGGTATGGGTGGAATCAGGAGATCGCGCAGGTAAGCGTGAGACTGGATGCAGGTAAGCGGGAGCTGGAGGAGGGGAATCAGGGCAAGTAAGACAGAAAATGACAGGACTAGACAAACCAGGACAAGGACTACACTGAACATGAAACCACAAAATGCCCGAAGGCAGCGAGGCAAGGAAGTCCAAAGAAGCAGGGGGAAGCAGGAGTATAGCAGGAGTATAGCAGCAGTATAGCAGCAGGAGTATAGCAGCCCCACCCAAACTTGAAATCGGCCTCTTTAAAGCAGATACCCTCCAATTATGTCTAGTTTATGCCCCCCCTACCATCCTCGAGTCCAATCCCTCCCCCCTAATTGAATTTTTTATAGAATGGATAAATACTGATACACCTTCCATCATCCTTGGAGATTTTAATCTCCACGCTAACTCACACCCTCCTACTGCATCCTGCGAAAATTTCATTCAATCCCTCCTTGCCTTAGGCTTCCGACAAATTATAGCATCGCCAACTCATAAAGCTGGTCACACGTTGGACCTAATGTTTATTAACTCCAATTTCCAAACCGCCAACCCACCCACCTGCACCCCAGTGCCCTGGTCTGACCACTACCTCATTGAAAGCCGTCTCACTTTGAAGAAACCCCTCCCAACTAACCATTCTGCTCAAACCACCATCATTTCCAGAAAAACCTGCCCTAGCGACGAACTAACCGATGCACTAGCCTCATCCCTACCAAGGCTTATCTGCTCAGACCCAGACACAGCCCTAGCATCCTGGCATAGCCTCACAGAAGACATTGCCAACAAATTATGCCCAATCACCGAACGTATCATAAACACCGCAGCAAAACCCTATAAGCCATGGTACACCCAGGAACTAAAAACCCTAAAAGCCAATCTCAGACAAAAAGAAAGAAAATGGCGTAAGGACCCAACCCCGCAACATTCCTCCATCTACAAAACAGCCTTACACACATATAGGCAGTCTACTCTCAAACACAAGCGAGACTTTTATGGTAAAAAAATTCATGACTATAATTTCAACCCCAAAGTTCTTTTCTCCTACGTCGCCAGCCTCACCACCCCTGTCCTCCCCACTATCCCAGATTCCGAGGCCGTGGCCAAATGTGAAGAACTGGCCAATTATTTCAAAAACAAAATCTCCAACCTTCTCTCCAGATTTTCCCCCACCAACCCGTCCCCCCCCTACTAACCCACCCTTGATCCCCTCCCTGTCCCAACCTTCAATGGCCACAATGGATCTTACCTCCTCTAAAGAAATTACAGGCCTCCTCCGAAAACTTAAACCTGCCTCTCATCCCAACGACACCATTCCCACCAAAGCGCTAATAGCCATTCCCAACAGCATATCCAGCACCATAGCTGAGATTATCAACTGCTCCATCACCCACGGGATAGTCCCAGATTCCCTCAAACACGCTGTTGTCAAACCCCTCCTCAAGAAACCCTCTCTAGACCCCAAAGATCCTTCCAACTTCCGCCCCATTTCCAATCTCCCTTTTATCTCCAAACTTATGGAAAAGGTGGTAAATTCACAACTCATGGACTACCTAGAAAACCATGATATTCTCCATGTCTCCCAATTTGGATTCAGGAAGCACTTCAACACCGAATCCTTACTGCTCTCCCTCACTGACTATCTCCTCAGAGGTCTGGGACAAGGCCACAGTTACCTCCTCGCCCTTCTTGACATCTCAGCGGCCTTTGACACCATCAGCCACCACCACCTCCTGACACGGCTAGAAAGCATCGGCATCTCAGGAATAGCTCTTGCTTGGTTCAAATCCTATCTCTCTAACAGAAAGTTCTCTGTGAAAATTGGAAACAACCTATCTGCCTCATACCCCCTACAACAAGGAGTCCCGCAAGGCTCATCACTCTCATCTACCCTATTCAACATTTACCTCACTCCCCTCTGCCACCTCCTCACTGACCTTAAACTCAAATTCTACCTTTATGCTGATGATGTACAGATCATCATTCCCATTCACAACTCCATATCTGACGCCCTCGAGCACTGGGAAAAGTGCCTTGCTGCCATCAACGCCCTCCTCACCAACCTTCAGCTTGCTCTCAACACCAACAAAACGGAACTCCTTCACATCTCCTCGCACCCCCCTGACCTCCTACCTAACGACCCTAAACTTAACCTCCTCACAGCTCAACCCTCCGTTAGAGACCTCGGAGTCCTTCTTGATCCCAACCTAAGTATGAAACCTCACATCAACTCCATCCTCAAAACTGGCTTCTTCAAGCTAAATGTACTAAAGAAACTCAGACCCCTGCTCTACGCCCATGACCTCCGCACAGTGATCCAAGCTACCCTCACCTCCAAACTAGATTACTGTAATGCCCTCCTCTTAGGGCTCCCATTGTCTTCTATCAAACCCCTTCAACTTCTGCAAAATGCTACTGCAAGACTCATTACAAACACACGCAAACATGACCATATTACCCCCATCCTCAAGGATTTACATTGGCTCCCCATAATGTCCCGTATACACTACAAAACTCTGACCATAATTCACAAGTCCATTTACACCCACAACTCCAACTGGCTCAACCTCCCTTTCACTGCCCCCCTGTCCACCCGAGCCACCAGATCTACCAACAAAGGCACCCTACACGTTCAATCCTTGAAACAGGCACATCTCTCCTCCACCCGAGACCGTGCCATCTCTATTGCCGGGCCCGTTCTCTGGAATACACTACCTGTCCACATGCGACTTGAACCCTGTGCATTTAAATTCAAAAAGAAATTAAAAACTCTCCTGTTCAACCATGCTTACACAGAATAACTCCTTCCACTCCCCCTCGCAGTCCCCTTTCAGGTAACCTCCTTATTAAGGAGACTTTCATTGTAAATTGTTTTGGTTATTACCTTCTTGTTCTCCTATCCTTCCTACTGCCTTTCTGTTCTTCCCCCGCCCAGTTACATTCCCCTGTTGCAATGTATTTTCCAATCTTTCAGTTACTATGTGAACCGGTATGATGTCCCCACAAATACCGGTATATAAAAGTTTCTAAATAAATAAATAAATAAATAATAGGGCAGCAGCAGAAAAGGGATATAGGGACAGAGGGGACAAGAAGGCAGGCAAGGCTGAATGCCTCCTGCAGGTGGTGTTCACCACACTAGGCTATAGCCCAAAACCATAACAGAATGCCAAAACCATCCACCTCCAGATATAGGGACAGGAGTCTGCATCAGTTCAGTGAGTCAACTTATTTTTCTGCTCTATACAATATTCCTGTTACTCAGAGGTATCTTACCTGTACTCGTTGTCAAACATTGAATTATCCACATTACCAAGACTGTCTAGCCTATCAGCTTTCAGATCAGAAATCCTGGGCATGCAGTAGCTGTCAGAAGAAAAATGTTTCAGTATTCCAAGAACACTTGAACTGTAACACTCCTAAGCCAGGATGGTGGAAATGTCCCTGTATCCCTAACTTACTACGCCCAGACAAAGCTTGTCTCCCCCCCCCCCCCCCCAATTGCATAGCTACCAGACTAGCTGCTCCACAAGAAACATCAGCCTGTTTAATTAAGAACAATAGAATATGCCATACTGGGTCAGACCAAGGGTCCATCAAGCCCAGCATCCTGTATCCAACAGGCCAATCCAGGCCATAAGAACCTGCCAAGTACCCAAAAACTAAGTCTATTCCATGCTACTGTTGCTAGTAATAGCAGTGGCTATTTTCTAAGTCAACTTAATTAATAGCAGGTAATGGACTTCTCCTCCAAGAACTTATCCAATCCTTTTTTAAACACAGCTACACTAACTGCACTAATCACATCCTCTGACAACAAATTCCAGAGATTAATTGTGCGTTCAGTGAAAAAGAACTTTCTCCGATTTGTTTTAATGTGCCAC
The DNA here is from genome assembly GCF_901001135.1 of Rhinatrema bivittatum. NCBI lineage: Eukaryota > Metazoa > Chordata > Amphibia > Gymnophiona > Rhinatrematidae > Rhinatrema > Rhinatrema bivittatum. The sequence continues at coordinate 269,450,696 of NC_042618.1, read as the reverse complement.
ATGCTAACTTCATGGAGTGCCCCCTAGTCTTTCTATTATCCGAAAGAGTAAATAACTGGTTCACATTTACCCGTTCTAGGCCTCTCATGATTTTAAACACCTCTATCATATCCCCCCCTCAGCCATCTTTTCTCCAAGCTGAAAAGTCCTAACCTCTTTACTCTTTCCTCATAGGGGAGCTGTTCCATTTCCCTTTATCATTTTGGTCGCCCTTCTCTGTACCTTCTCCATTACAACTATATCTTTTTTGAGATGCGGTGACCAGAATTGTACACAGTATTTAAGGTGTGGTCTCACCATTGAGCGATACAGAGGCATTATGACATTTTCCCTTTTATTTACCATTCCCTTTCTAATAATTCCCAACATTTTGTTTGCTTTTTTGACTGCCGCAGCACACTGAACCGATGATTTCAATGTGTTATCCACTATGATGCCTAGATCTCTTTCTTGGGTGGTAGCTCCTAATATGGAACCTAACATTGTGTAACTATAGCATGGGTTATTTTTCCCCATATGAATGCATCACCTAGCACTTATGCACATTAAATTTCATTTGCCATTTGGATGCCCAATTTTCCAGTCTCAGAAGGTCTTCCTGCAATGTATCACAAGCTGCTTGTAATTTAACTACTTTGAACAATTTTGTATCATCTGCAAATTTGATTACCTCAGTCGTTGTATTTCTTTCCAGATCATTTATAAATATATTGAAAAGTACGGGTCCCAATACAGATCCCTGAGGCACTCCACTGCCCACTCTCTTCCACTGAGAAAATTGTCCATTTAATCCTATTCTCTGTTTGCTGTCTTTTAGCCAGTTTGTAGTCCACGAAAGGACATTGCCACCTATCCCATGACGTTTTACTTTTCCTAGAAGCCTCTCATGAGGAACTTTGTCAAACACCTTCTGAAAATCCAAATACACTACACCTACCAGTTCACCTTTATCTACATGTTTCTTAGCTCCTTCAAAAAAGTGAAGCAGATTTGTGAGGCAAGACTTGCCTTGGGTAAAGTCATGCTGACTTTGTTCCATTAAACCATGTCTTTCTTTATGTTCTCTGATTTTGATATTTAGAACACTTTCCACTATTTTTCCTGGCACTGAAGTCAGGCTAACTGGTCTATAGTTTTCCGGATCGCCCCTGGAGCGCTTTTTATATATTGGGGTTACTTTAGCCACCCTCCAGTCTTCAGGTACAATGGATGATTTTAATGATAGGTTACACATTTTTACTAATAGGTCTGAAATTTCATTTTTCAGTTCCGTGATTTACTACTCTTCAGTTTGTCAATGAGGCCTACCACATCTTCTAGTTTCACTGTGATTTGGTTCAGTCCATCTGAATCATTACCCATGAAAACCTTCTCTGATACAGGTATCTCCCCAACATCCTCTTCAGTAAACACTAAAGCAAAAAAATCATTTAATCTTTCCACGATGACCTTATCTTCTCTAATTGCCCCTTTAACCCCTCGATCATCTAACAGTCCAATTGACTCCCTCACAGGAGCCTGTGTTCTGCTCCTAGCCAAGCAAACTATGTAGTTACAACTGGCATTATGTTGATAAAAAATCTTAGCACACCTTCTCATGGCACCTTGGAGAAAACCTCTCAGAAAAAATTAAAATCTCTACCAGAAAGCCTTGGCACTAACCTGGTCAGTAATGTTCCTGTGACTCCCTTGTTCTGTCCTCAGAAACAAGGTTCTCTATAGCATAGAACATTAATTAAGCCAAGCAGAGCTCTGCCTTTCACAACTGCAGGTCAATCATAGTTGATGGGCTGCTTCCCAAGACATTCCAGAACTGTGTGTGCTTTTACTAATCTGCAACCCCACACATCAGAACCAGGGACCAGTGATCAGAGGATCAGCAGCTTGCCTTTACGCACCAATTGCTCTGTAGCCAGGTTTATATACTCTTCTCAGTCTAACATGGCCAGTTCAGTCATGGAAAGTCCTATACCCTGTGGCCAGTTAGCAGCAGGCTCCTACATCTAGCCAGTTGAGCTTGCATGAGATGCCTGCAAACCCACACCATGACCAGCAGGAGGTGCCTGCATTCAGCAAATTCTTCCAGCTGACAGCATTCACTCCCAGCCAGTCCAGTCTACAGGGGGTAGTTATTCCCAGCCAGCTAGTCTTGAAAGGGACATCTGCTCCAGTTGTGCCACACCACCCCAAGAGGGTCTGAAATTGTATTGCCTCCCAAGAAGGGGTCTGAGCCTGCATTGCCTCCCCAGGAGGGATCTGATTTTGCATTGTCACCTCAGGAGGGGGGTCTAAACTTGCTGCACCTCTCCAGGAGGGGTCTGAACTTGCATTGCCTCTCCAGGAGGAGTCTGAGCTTTCTGGATCACCCCAGGAGGGGTCTGAGCTTGCCTCATCACCCCAGGAGGTGGTCTGAGCTTGTATTGCCACCCCAGGAGGGGTCTGAGCTTGCATTGTCTCCCCAGGAGGGGCCTGAGCTTGCCCTGCCACCCCAGGAAGGGTCTAAACTTGCCGTGTTACCCCAGGAGGGGTATGAGCTTCTATTGCCTCCCCAGAAGGGGTCTGAGCCTGCCACACCACCCCAGGAGGGGTCTGAGCTTGCAGCACCTCCCCAGGAAGGGTCTGACTTTGCATGGCTACCCCAGGAGGGGTCTGAGCTTGGTGTGCCTCCCCAGGGCGGGTCTGGGCTGGCCTCTCAGGGGCCCTAGCAGTTTCAGGAGGGGCTTCACCCAGCCTCTCAGGGGCTCCAGCAGTTCCAGCATGGGCTGAAATCAGGTGCACCATCCCAGCACAAATCTAGACAACTTTACCCTACAAGGGGCACCCGTTTCCAACAAGCCTATTTAATGAAAGAAATCCATCTACACCAACCCATAGCATCCTTCTTCAGTCAGTACCCCCTGCAGAGCTGGGATCCAGGAGGAGGAGGAGGCCTTAAAAGGGGGGTACTGTTATGTCTATGGCTGCTGTGCAGCCTTCTTACCACCAGAGGCCCCCATGAGCATGCTTCCCTGGCTGGCCCAGTCTTCTTTGCCTATCTGCTCCATGTCCAGAACTCCCTATTTAACCCCACCTAGCCCATGCCTTGGTGCTTTGGCAATGAGTTCCTTGGGCTCCCTGCTTTAGCCTTTTATTCCTTGCTTTGTGCGCCTTTGGGCATCCCACTTCCCCGCCTTGCTCTGTGGCCTTTGGGCCTTTGCTGATCTTGCTCTGTAGGCATTCAGCCTTGCCTGCCTTCTTGTCCCCTCTGTCCCTGTATCCCTGTTTCTGCCCTATTACTCTCCTGCTTCCCCCTGCTTCCTTGGACTTCCTTGGCTCGCTGCCTTCGAGCATTTTGTGGTTTCATGTTCAGTGTATTCCTTGTCCTGGTTTTTTCTAGTCCTGTCATTGTCTGTCTCACTGGCCCTTGTTCCCCTCCTCCAGCTCATGCTTACCTGCATCCAGTTTCATGCTTACCTGCACTCTATCCTGATTCTACCCATACCTGCACTCAGTTCCAGTATAACAGACCATGCTTACCTGCATTCACGTCCACGCATACCCACATGCTGTTCCAGTGTTTCTTGAAGTTCACCCTTATCCCCAAGCTCTCAGCTCTAGAGACCCTTCTCAGCCAGCACCCAGCACCAGAAACCCTTCTCAACCAGCACCCAGTTCCAGAGGGCCTTCTCAGCCTAGACCCAGCTCCAGAAATTCTATCATCCTGCACCTGGCTCCAGAGACTCTACCCAGCCACACCAGATCATCTGCTATTGCTCCTATCCTCCTGTCCTGTGTCACTCCTGCAGGTGGTGTTCCCCACACCAGGCTACAGCCCAAAACTGTAACAAGTGCCTTCTCCAGCGGCCCAGCTCACTGCCCAGGAACTGCTGGCTCTCTTGAACCACACACAGAACAGCCTTCAGCATGCGGCTGAAGAAGCAAGGAGGGCAGCCAACAGGCACCGGCGACCTATGCCCCTCTTTAATTCCAGAGACAGAGTACTCACCACATTCACCTCCGAGTACCTTCAATGAGGTTGGCTCCCCGCTACATTGGGCCCTTCTCAGTCATCAAACAAATAGGACCAGTTACCTACTGTCTGCAACTATCTTCGTCCTTGAAGTTACACAATACTTTCCACAGGTCACTCCTTATTTATTATTTATTTATTTAATGGTTTTTATATACCAATAGCCGTTTGCACATCATATCAGTTTACAAGGAACTTTGTGGTTACATAGTATTGGTTTACAAGGAACATTGTGATTATAAGGTATAGTACAGCTAATACAATTAAACCATTTACATAGCACAAATTGGTAGAGTGTAGCATAACTGCTACATATTTACATAGTGCACATTACATAACATATTTACATAGTGCACATTTGCAGAAGGTAGGGATAACATTTGTCTAAGTATGAAAGTAAAACTATGAATGAGATTAACAAGGCAGCAGCATAGATAGGGAGTTTAAAAATTTACATAGGGCGGTTGGGGGGCAAGTGGGGTTGCCGAATATGGATAACACTATACATATATCATTATACATGTTTAAGGGCGAGGGCATATAAGATATGAAAGAGTAAAGGAGGAGGCAGAGGAAGTGGGTAAAATGAGAGGTAAGTCTGGGGAGAGGCAATTGTTGGGAGGAAGACCAAATATGGCAGAGGTTGCAAAGGAGGTTTAAGCACAAGGAAAGACGAGTGACAGGGACGGGTATTTAGTTGAAGGCCTGCTTGAAAAGCCATGTCTTCAGTTTCTTTTTAAACTTCTGCGTGCATGATTCTATGCGGAGGTCGGGAGGCATTGCGTTCCATAATAAGGGACCCGCTATCGAAAATGCCCGCGCCCTTGTGGAGGTGAGGTGTGTCAGTTTAGGGGCTAGGTGGCTCGAGTGGGTCTGTTGGATGTATGGAATTGGAGGGAGTCATGTAGCCAATGTATTTTTTCGTTGTAAAGGGTCTTGTGTATTAGTGAGAAGCTTTTGTAGCGAATTCTTGAGGAAATAGGTAGCCAGTGGAGACTCTTTAGGATGGGGGTAATGTGATCTTTCTTGGGTGTATTGGTGAGTATTCTGGCTGTAGCATTCTGTAGTAATTGTAGAGGTTTAATGGTAGAAGTGGGGAGGCCTAGGAGGAGAGAGTTGCAATAGTCGATTTTGGAGAAGATTAATGTCTAAAGAACAGATCTAAAGTCATTGCAATGTAGGAGAGGTCTTAGTTTCTTTAGAACATGGAGTTTGAAGTAGCATTCTTTTAGGGTGGATTTTATGAATGCTTTTAGGTTAAGATGGTTGTCGAAGTTAACACCCAGGTTTCTTATATGCAGGGAGAGGTGGGAGACGAAGGGTTGACGTCTGTGTGGGATGAGGGGAGGGCATCCGTGGAAATGACAAGGAGTTCTGTTTGGCGGGATTAAGCGCTAGGTGCATGTTAGTGAGGAGCTGATTGATTGCGGCAAGGCAGTTGCCCCAGATCTTTAAGGCTTTGGGTAAAGAGTCAGTGAAGGATATGAGGATTTGGACATCATCCGCATAGATGAAATGGGTGATACCTCTGGTCCTATCCTGGCCAAAATGGAAGCTCCCTGAAACCCAGGATTTGGCAGTGGAGGAGGAGCAAACCTACCATGTAAAGGAGATACTAGATGTAAGGCGTTTCCACAAAAAATGGGAGTACTTAATCGCTTGTAAGGGCTTTGGCCCCGATGAGAATTCTTGGGAGGCTGCCTCCAACATATTAGATAAAACTCTAATCCAGCATTTCCACAATTCTCATCCCGAGAAACCTGGACGTTCTGGGAAGGGAAATAGAGGAGGGGGTACTGTTAGGTGCCCCAGCTGTGGGCCTGCACAGCCAGGTCCCCTCACCTTGAGGGGCAGAACACTTGCTCCTGCCCGTCCTTTACCAGTCCTCACCTCTGGCACTGGCCTCTGCTGCCGTGGCTGCCTCTGCTCTCACAGCATCTCCCAACGCCACCTCCTGCAGTCCCTCTAGGTGCATGCATGCGCCACTTCCTATAATTTAAAGGTCCAATGGTGGGAAAGCTCCCCGTGGCCCAGAAGATGATGTCAGGCAAGGCAGGTATAAATACCCTGCCTTGCTGTTCCCTCTGCGCCTCAGCAATGGGTCCTGCTCTTTGCAGAGTGTGAGTTGTCTGCCTTGGTTCCTGTGTTCCTGGTTCCTGCTCCCTGCTCCTGATTCCTGTTCTTACTCCTTGCCCCCTCGGACTGCTCTTCTGGCTCTGACCCTGCTTTGTTCCTGGATTCTGCTTTGACTACCGCCTGTCCTGACCTTCTGCCTGTTCTCCAACTCTTCTCATTTGCTGCCTGCCCTGACTCCTGGACTATGCCTGGTTCATCTTGTCTGTTGCCTGCCCTGACCTCTGGTACTTCTGACATCACTTCTGCCTCCTATCTTCTGAGATTGTCTTCTTCAAGAGACCCACGCCTAAGTCCTGCCAGCCCCAGTACCCAAGGGCTCAACCTGCGGGGAATGTGGACTGGCATAGGTGAAGGTTCTGTTTGGTCTTCTCTCCTGGAACTGCCTTCTGATGACGAGGACCTACAGGGGCCATCCCCTGAAGGTAGCATCAAACTCGTCTTGGCTCAAGGGTCCACCACTCCTAACAGACATTTCCAGAAACTTTGTTTTCAAAATCTTTGACCACTTTATTACACAACAAATGTCATCAATAGATTCAAAGCATGTCAATGTCTTTGGTAATCACATTCTGCAAGGACAAGATATCAAACAGCACCTAACATAATAACTGAAATGACCAGGTCATTGAGTGTACAAATGGCAACATAACAAATACAGTATTAGCATCTTATTCTTTTACACAATCATGTTTACAGCAAATAATATAGAAAGCAGAAGTGGCAACCCAATAGCTACAGTACAGCTCTAATGTTAGAGCTGATAGCAGCAAGATAAACGCCCAGACAGTCCATGCTGAAGAATACACTCAGGGGGAAAGCCTAAGGGCCAAGGCAGCAGAGTTCAAGTAAAGTCCCAGACAAGCCATGTTGAAAGAGGGGGAACAGCCTAAGAGCCACACAGCAGAACCAGGACCAAACATTGCAGCATGGAGACTGAGGCCCAGAAGAAGGCATTGCAGAATGGAGGTAGGAACCCCCAGGAGAAGACACCACAGCATGGAGGCAGGAGCTCTAGGAGAAGACACCGCAGCATGGAGGCAGCAGCACAATGAGATGAGATGAGACACCAGCAGCAGTTGAGACATGAGAAGAGACAGCAGAAGGACCGTGACTAGAGACTGCATCAAGGAGGCTAGAGCATCGAGGGGGGCATTAGGAGTAGGCAGCAGGACAATGGAGGCAGAGAATAGACCATCCCCATCAGCAAACTGACACAGGAACTCTGTAGTAAGAACAGGTCCAGTAGACTTCTTCCATCTAGCCGACACAAGAACTCTGTACAGAGGTCCGGCCAGGCTTGTTTCCACAAGACTTATTTCATGGCTTTTGTCCCCTTTTACAACTGGGGCCTCATGGGCTTTTTCCTCTGTAGGGCTTTCCACTTGGGGCTAGCATCTCTTTATGACATCTTTCTGTGTGCCTGCTGCTGCGAGGCATGGAGGCATGGAGGCATGGGAAGGCACAGGTGGAAACTCGGGCATGTGTTGGAGAATTTGTGTCAACACCATCATCATGTTGTTTATGGATGTAGCGACAGTGGTTACAGCGTGTGTGTGGGTTGCTATCTGATCCCGCAGGGCTTGGGTCTCACTTTTCACAGCCCTCCTCAGAAGCACTAGCTCTGCCCATATGTGGTGGAGGTGTACTCCATGCCTCCTTTCCAGCCAGTCCAGCTGCTCATGCATTGAGGGCCATGTCGGTGCTGGTACAGAGCTGTGTGTGGTAGTATGGGCCTCCAAACATGGGATGATGGAGCTGGTGAGCTGCTCCTGCTCAGTGCCTGCTGCCTCTTGCTGGGGACGTGGCTTGCTAGAGGTTGGTTGTGACAGCTTGACTGCCTCCCACTGCAGGTTGGGGTCTTCTAGAAAGCGCGATATGTTCAGGTTTACATTGAGAGGGCTTGCTGAGGCTGCAGCTGCTCAGGAGGCTGGAGCTGTTGCTCCTCCTCCTCCTTTCTGAAGTGAGTCTGTGCATCCAACTGTAAGGGGGCCCGGAAGTATGGTGCTGCACTACTGATCCCTGGGGCTGCACTGCTGGTCCCTGGGACTTGAAGGCTGGGACCAGCAGAGTACTGGGTGAGAGCTAAGGTAACAAATAAGAAGATATAAATAACAATGCTAAGAAGTACACATGTATCATTTGGCATTAGATACACACTTTGCATCAATCAATGTAAGCATCTTATGATGTAGATATCTGTAACAGCCTTGACATTTACAGATGAAGTGAACTTATGAGCTCCAGCTTACGTGATATCCAGCTACTCATCCATCCCCTCAAAGACATCTAGTCCCAGCCATTGGATGAGGCACTCCTCCATCAGTGTGATGATGATAGGACAAGGGAATCCTCCTCTAGTCTGTTGCAGATATTTGTTGCAGCTTGCCACCTTGCGATTCTGTTAGGCCTTGATGTCCCCAAACCTGGTTTGCACTTTGTTTCACTACACTGTGCCATGATACAGTCTGGGCGATCATGCACCAGCTCTAGCCCTTGGATGCCCTCAATGTCTTGGCTGCATGGTTTCCAAAGATCATTGCATAGTTCTCGAGGATCCCTGAGATTATCATGTCATTGTCCTCGACACTGAAATTCAAAGCCCTCAGCCAAATATGCCCTGCTGCCTGGCTGCCAGAACGGGGGTGCCACTTCCACTTCCCTTCCCTCACTCTTGCTCCCACTCCCCTCCCTTCCTTACCTCCTCCTGCCCTACTAACTCCCCGCTCCCTCTGCCCTCTTTGTTTATCCCTAGCCTGTCATCCTCCCTCCCTCCATATTCACCTGCCTATCTCTTTCCTCCTCCCACCCTCCTATCCCTTCCCTCTTGCCTAATCTCTACTCCTATCTCTGTTCTTGTCCCTACTCCTCCTTCTCCTCCTAGCACTCCTGCCCTCTTCCTCACTCCTCCTCTCCTCCCTTCCTCTCCTGATGCCTGTCCTCTCTTCTATCCCTATGCCTTTCATGCTCCATCCTCTCCACTCCTCCACACTACCACACCTCCTCCTCCTCCTCACCACCACCACCATACCTCACCACCACTCCTAACACAAAGGCAGGCAAATAGGACAAACTAATAAAAACTTTCACTCCAACAAAGAACATGACCAAGGGAAAGGGAAACAAAGTACAAATGAAGACAAGTCAAGGTACTCAGGTAATTGACTGAAATAAGCTACTCCCATTAGACTACTCTCCTCTCCTCTCTCCAAACACATGACACACCCTCAGAGAGGCAGCTGCAGGAAGCCTGTATGTATAAACCAAAAAAATAACCTGTGACACACAGTAAATGACACACAAAACAGTAAATGACACGTGATGCATTAAGCTGTCATGGAATTCGATAACATACCATGCAGGATGCTATTTGCCTGTGTGATGCAATACATTTAAATTTTGCATAACCCTTTTCTTAACACTGATGCTACCATGCCATATTTTTCCTATATTTATGGCAAAATGATTAATCTAGGTTTTATCAAGATAAAGCTAATTATTGGTTAAGTTAGTTGGATAAATTTGCTCCACCCCAAAATACCTCTTTTTTATTCAGCTAAGTTCTATGTATTTATTTATTTATAATATTTATATACTGATATTCTGTATTCAATCATACCGGTTTACAATAAAACAAAACAGTAAAATAATAAAACATAGCAACTTACATTTAAAAGAAAATATAAATATTCATATTCTTAAAATCAAAGCAAAAGTACAATCAATGCTAAAATATAAAATAAAATAATAGATCAATCATCATTATCACTTATCAATTTACTACTTCTCCAAATGCCTGCCAGAAAAGCCAAGTTTTTAATTCCTTTCTAAAAGTTTGATAATTCTCCTGCACTCTGAATTATGTTGGAATAGAATTCCATAATTTGGATCCAGCTATCAATAAATCTCTATCTCTGACTTTAGATAAATGTGCTGATTTCACAGATGGAATGGACAAAAGACCTTTATTAACAAAAGACCTTTAATTTCACTGAGGAGTATGAATTTGCAAATTTGTATTTAGCCATTCAACTGATTGATAATGACTTCTCTGGCTAAAACTTGGCAAGTTGGGTAGGGGAAAAAGGTATATTTAAATTCCAGATTTGTCTGGCTAAGTTTGAGTGTTAACCAGACAAATCCTTTTGAATATGGACGTACTACTAAAGTCACACATACCAGAATTAGTACACTTACTTTTGCACAGAGAAAGCTAGAGGTTGTCTCTAAGTCACTGCAATGTACAAACATTCCACAATTGCAAAAAAGAGACAATTTCTCTATTTGTATCTTTCCTGCAGCCACTGCAGTAGTGTCAGTTATAGTGGTAACCTTACCTTGATCATACTCAATGCAACCCTTTCACAGAGATTACAGACATTCTTCTGCTAGGTAGCACCCCAAACAACATCTAGGTATAATGTCAATATGTGATTCTAACATCACACTTTGCTTTTTCCTGTAAATTATCCTTTTCTTAGTCTTTTATTTCACACAAAGTCTTGAAACAAGGAGTTTCAAAAATTTTGCCTTCCCTCTATAAGTTCCAACAGAGTGATGACTGTGTGGCCCAGTCTTTAAATTATGTCTATGCCATTAGAAATTTGCAAAGTATTTAATCTTAAATTTTTGTCACTTAACCTTTGGTTAGGTTGTGATTTTAACTATTACAAAAAGAGTATGGCATCGTTCTTAGCTGCCTCTTTAATCAATGATGTGAGAGTGGATCACTCCCAGGCCCCCCTGTGGACCACTAGGGGTTTTCGTGAGTCTTGGGGGGTTAGGAGGGTGGCACAATGGGGGGAAGGCAGGGTAAGCTGGGGGCTGGGCAGAATTTTGAAGGTGCACTTTTTGCTGCTTTAGAATTCTGCCTGAAGCAGCCGCCTCACCCTGCTTCATTGGCTCGTGAGCAGTGGCAGCGCCCTCTAATGGTCAGCACCCTAGGCCCAGGTCTAGCTCGCCTAGTGCTTCTGCCAGCCCTGAGTGTAGCAGGAAGAGATCCTTTAGCAAGGACCTGCCCCCCAGTTGATGCATTGTCCTTTCGCACTGAGGATGAGTATCCCAGGTTTACTGCCCAAGAGGCAAGAGTTAGGTGAGCCATCATAGTTGGTGATTTGATTATTAAGAATGTATATAGCTGGATGGCTAGTGGATGAGAGGGCTGCCTGGTGCAAAGGTGGCGGACCTCATGCATCACCTAGTTAGGATTTTAGACAGTGCTGGGGAGGAGCCAGCTCTCATAGTACATTGGACACCAACAACATAGGAAAATGTGGGAGGGATTTCTGGAGGCCAAATTTAGGATTTATAGGTAGAAAGCTGAAATTTAGAACCTCCAGGGTGGCATTCTCTGTGTGCAGGTCCCCAGAGGTAGGCAGAGCTCCAGAGTCTCAATGCATGTATGAGACAATGGTGCAGGGAAGAGGAATTCAGTTTTGTAAAGAACTGGGAAACCTTTTAGGGAAGGGGGAGTCTTTTCCAAAAGGATGAGCTTCATCTTAACTAGGGTAGAACCAGGCTGCTGGCACTAACCATTAAAACTAGAACAAGGGGAAAGCTCAGAAGCACATGGTTTGGAGGGAAATATATTCAAAGGATACTAATGAAACAGGAAAGTTAGGGCATCCCAAAAGAAAGATTCTAATCAAAGCAAAAGTAGTCCATGTGCCTATAAGTAAAGAATCACCTGAGCTAAAGGACGTGATCCTGAATTCAGTTCTAGGAAAAATAGTGGAACTATTCTAAAAATCAAAATCACAGAACATAAAGATAGACATGGTTTACTGGAATACAGCCAGCACTGGAAGTCTTGCCTCATAAATCTCTACATTGTTTTGAAGGGGTTAATAAATGTAGATAAAGTTGAACCGGTGGATGAAGTGTATTTCGATTTTCAGAAAGCATTTGACAAAGTCACTCATGAGAGGCTTCTAAAAAAAGTAAAAAGTCATGGGTTAGGAGACTATTTCCTTTCATGGATTGCAAACTGGTTAAAAGATAAGAGATAGAGAGTAAATAATGGTCAGTTTTCTTAGTGGAAAACGGTAAACAGTGGAGTGCCTAAGAGATCTGTACTTGGACTGATACTTTTCAATATATTTATAAATGATCAGGAAAGGAATATAACAAGTAAGGTGATCAAATTTGTAGATGACCCAAAATTATTCAGGGTAGTTAAATCACATGCAGATTGTGTTAAATTGCAGAAGAACCTTGTAAGACTGGAAGATTAGGCATCCAAATGTAAGATGAAATTTAATGTGAGCAAGTGCAAGGTGATGTATGTAAGGAAAAATAACTCATGCTGTTGTTCAACAATGTTAGATTCCATATTAGGAGTTACCACCCAGGAAAAAGGTCTAGGTGTCATAGTGGATAATGTATTGAAATTGTCGGGCTCACTGTGCTGCAGCAGTCAAAAAAGCAAACAGAATGTTAGGAATTATTAGGAAAGGAATTGTGAGTAAAACGGAGAATGTCATAATGCCTCCGTATCATTCCATAGTGAGACTGTACTTTGAATACTGTGTGCAATTCTGGTCACCACATCTCAAAAAATATATAGCTGCACTGGAGAAAGTACAGAAAATAGTGATCAAAATGATAAAGGGGATTTAACAGCTTGCCTATAAGGAAAAGCTTAAGAGGTTAGGGCTGTTCAATTTCTAGATGACTGAGGGGGGATATGATAGAGTTCAATAAAAGCATGAGAGGACTAGAATGAGTAAATGTGATTTGGTTATTTACTCTTTCATATAATAGCACTAGGGAGCACTCCATGAACTTAGCAAGTAGCACATTTTAAACAAACTGGAGATAATTATTTTTAACTCAATGCACAAATATGCTCTGGAATTCATTGCCGGAGGATGTGGTTAGGGAAGATAGTGTAGGTGGGTTTAAAAAAGGTTTGGAGGCTGCTCAACTAACTTACTTGCAGGTAGCAGCAGTCCGTTGCCACTTCTACATTACCTCGTTTGTTCTTCGTCGGAGTTTTCTTGGTTGGCCGGAGGAGACGCTGCCTGCCTGAATCGCTGCTTACTTCCGGACTCTGACGTTGGTGGGCGGAGCCTCAAAGACGCCTATAACAACGGCGTCCCGACTGAGGAGAGTTGCTGCTCAACTAACTTACTTGCAGGTAGCAGCAGTCCGTTGCCACTTCTACATTACCTCGTTTGTTCTTCGTCGGAGTTTTCTTGGTTGGCCGGAGGAGACGCTGCCTGCCTGAATCGCTGCTTACTTCCGGACTCTGACGTTGGTGGGCGGAGCCTCAAAGACGCCTATAACAACGGCGTCCCGACTGAGGAGAGTTGCTGCTCAACTAACTTACTTGCAGGTAGCAGCAGTCCGTTGCCACTTTTACATTACCTCGTTTGTTCTTCGTCGGAGTTTTCTTGGTTGGCCGGAGGAGACGCTGCCTGCCTGAATCGCTGCTTACTTCCGGACTCTGACGTTGGTGGGCGGAGCCTCAAAGACGCCTATAACAACGGCGTCCCGACTGAGGAGAGTTGCTGCTCAACTAACTTACTTGCAGGTAGCAGCAGTCCGTTGCCACTTCTACATTACCTCGTTTGTTCTTCGTCTGAGTTTTTCTTGGTTGGCCGGAGGAGACGCTGCCTGCCTGAATCGCTGCTTACTTCCAGACTCTGACGTTGGTGGGCGGAGCCTCAAAGACGCCTATAACAACGGCGTCCCAACTGAGGAGAGTTGCTACTCAACTAACTTACTTGCAGGTAGCAGCAGTCCGTTGCCACTTCTACATTACCTCGTTTGTTCTTCGTCGGAGTTTTCTTGGTTGGCCGGAGGAGACGCTGCCTGCCTGAATCGCTGCTTACTTCCGGACTCTGACGTTGGTGGGCGGAGCCTCAAAGACGCCTATAACAACGGCGTCCCGACTGAGGAGAGTTGCTGCTCAACTAACTTACTTGCAGGTAGCAGCAGTCCGTTGCCACTTCTACATTACCTCGTTTGTTCTTCGTCGGAGTTTTCTTGGTTGGCCGGAGGAGACGCTGCCTGCCTGAATCGCTGCTTACTTCCGGACTCTGACGTTGGTGAGCAGAGCCTCAAAGACGCCTATAACAACAGCGTCCTAACAGCGCATCCGCCGTCGGCGCTCCGCCTAAGAGGCGCGCGGCTTTGCCGGGCTTCGCCGGGATTCGACGAGAGACGAGATCTGGATATTTACAACTCGATATTGACAGCCAAACGGAGTCTGGATTAAATGGAAGTAACCAAAAGAATACAACATCCAGGTACCTGGATGCCACACACCAAGAGAAAAGGGAGAATAGTGACTTCTACACCTGCATCTAATGGTAATCAACCGCGTATCACAGATCTTTTTGGGAGAGCCTCTGAATTAACGCCAGGAGCAGATGCCATTGGAATTCTAGACCAGGAGCAGGGACTGAATTCCCAGGCATACGAAACATCTTTAAGCCCTGGTGCCCCAGTTACTCCTGAACCACCCTTTCGGGAAAGTAGTGGAGAACTTGTTTTTGAGGAAACTATTAACACCGGGATGTCGACTAAGGGAAAGGAGGGGGAGGGGAACAAGGAGGGCTTGGTGTTAAATGTATTAGGAACATCTGCCGAAAAGTTTACATTGGAGGGAATAGGTAACATGATATCCATCATGCAAAAATCTATTAATGATTTGACTTCTATGGTACAAGAAACCTTAAGTAATAATAAAGTCTTACAGGGTAAGATTGAGAATATAGATGAAGAAGTTGGGAAATTGGGAACCAAAACTAGCGAATTAGAAAAAGTACAGATGAATTTAATTAAATCTGAAAAAATTCATTCTGATAAAATAGATCAACTAGAGAATCAAATTCGAAGAGGGAATTTGAGAGTTTTAAATTTTCCAAAAACTCATCTACTTTCACCTAAAGAACTTTTTATTAGTTATCTTAAGAATGTTCTAAAATTAACTGACCCCATGATACCAATCATATCTAGGATATACTATATTAAACCAAAAGGGAAAATTGTATCCTCACAAGAGCAAGAACAGGGAGAACAGAACGAAGAAGTAGATATATCAGAGTTATTAGAAAAATCTTCCGACATGCAGATAAATACTAGATTGACGTTAATTGTATCATTCATGGATATATCTCAGAGAGATTCTATACTTAGACTATATTTCAGGAATCAAAATACTAGTTTCCATGGTCAACCGATCAGGATGTTCCCAGATGTAACCTATAACACACAAATGAAGAGGAAAGAATTCCTAACTTTAAGGGACAAAGTTACTGTGCGTGGTGATAAATTCATGTTGCGTTTCCCTTGTCAATGCATTATAATGCATCAGAGCATGCGATATGTTTTTAATCAACCTGAGCAATTGCGTGTATTCCTTGCTTCCTGACCCCTTAGATTCCCTTAGCCACTGGGGAAATTAAAAGAAAGGCTTTTGGCTCTAAAATTCTATAAGTTACTCTTTTTTCTTAAAAAATAACTGCTCTGTGTTATTAAACCAGACTTTGTAATTACTTCTAATATTTTACTAGGTTTTCACAGTATATGAAATGATCTCAGTATTATTATAATCATGTTATGTGATTTTGTATTACTATTATATATTGTGTATATCCTTTTGAAAAATGGAAATTCATTAAATAAATAAAAAAAAAAAAAAAAAAAAAAGGTTTGGATAAGTTTCCGGAGAAGTTCATAAACTGCTATTAATCAAGTTGACTTATAGGTGAATTTTTAAAGCCCGGTATGTGTCAAAACCTGGAAGATATGCACACAAGTCAAGCTGGTGCACACTAAGCGGATTTTATAAGCCTTTCGTATTCGTGCGTATCTTCTGCTGTGCATGGTCTGGGTGGGTGTGATCTTGGTAGGCCATGGGTATTCCGGGATTCACATTTGAAATTTGAAATTTGCATGCCAAGGTCCCATTCTGCTATAGATGACGTATAAAAGTGTTAAAACAAAAACATTTTGGCAAGTCAGCAGGGTTTTAAGGGTCATGGCTAACTGGGGGGAGAGGCGGCTATTAAACTGGGGGGGGGGGGTTACAAGTCCTTTCTCTAAACTTGGCAAACTGAGAACAAACTGGGAATATGGCAAAGGGAACCAGCATGTGTCCCTTGTAAAATTTCCCTACTTACACATTCACTTAAAATTCAATGCACATGTATGCACAACCAGGCTATTTTATATCATGCACGCATATACTCACATATGTTATAAAATGGACACATTGCTGAGCACAGGCTGACAAACTTGCACACATGTGCACCTGCATGCCTATTTAAAAGTTACCGTCATAGGGAATAACCACTACTATTAATGACAGTAACATGAGATCTATTTAATGTTTGGGTACTTGCCAGGTACTTATCTGGATTGGCCACTATTGGAAACAGAATGATATTGGAAACAGGATGATGGGCTTGATGGACCCTCAGACTGACCCGGTATGGCAACTTCTTATGTTCTTATGAGATAAAAAAAAAATATCATGAGTGTTCTAAATATTTCAGCATTTTTGTTTAACAGGGGTTTGCAAGATTTACAAACCCTGCCCTTGTTCTCCTAAATTTCCATTCTTTATTCCTTTTCTAGACATAAGTTCTCATTGATGACATCATTTACATCTATGAAAGGGAAGGAAGGATGCCATTGACTATGGTACTGCTGATGTTACAGAGTAAAGGCAACAAGTGTAGAGATTTGTCCTTACTTTTTTTTTTACCATACTTCAAGGAAAACAAAGAGGATTTTGTCACCTCATAGACACTGGAACATAGATTATAGGAATACAGCATCTCAACCATGCATACAGCAGCTCTTTTATAGGAAAAACATCCCTTGAAGACCTTATACCCTTTTTATTTGGTGAAAAGTGTACATGGTACAGTTTTGTGTATGTAAAAATTGGAAAAGGTCAAGCATATTCTTTTATTTTTATCTCAGAAAAACTATCCGCTTCCTAGGGTCTTGTTATACCTTTTCAGATATTATGGCGATGATTCACCCAATTTCACATTGGAAAGGAGACCATGATAAATAACTATTGAGGAACATTTAAAACTAATCGGAGAAAGTTCTTTTTCACTCAATGCACAATTAAACTCTGGAATTTGTTGCCAGAAGATGTGGTTAGTGCAGTTAATATAGCTGTGTTTAAAAAATGATTGGATAGGTTCTTGGAGGAGAAGTCCATTACCTGCTATTAAGTTGACTTAGATAATAACCACCGCTATTACTATCAACGGTAACATGGAATAGACTTAGTTTTTGGGTACTTGTCAGATTCTTATGGCCTGGATTGGCCACTGTTGGAAACAGGATGCTGGGCTTGATGGACCCTTGGTCTGACCTAGTATGGCATGTTATGTTCTTATGTTCTGGGTGAATAAAAAATCAGTTCAAAGTAGGGTTGTGTGTGATAGGGGAGGGTTGTTTATTTGTTATGGTTTCACTAGTTGGGCGGAAGTTGTTTCATTTCATTTATCATTTTAGTCCATGCTAAATGGTTTTTACATGTACTAAATGATTTTAGTGTGCATTACAAACATTTCACATGCACTAAAATATAAAGATGAAACTGAATTTGGTTTGATTTTATTAATGTATTTAATAAAATGTATATACCGCCTAAATCCAATAAATTCCCTATCAGTTCACAATAAAAAAAAACTACCCTCCACAATATACATACCCCACCCCAATACAATGTCACATAATACAGCCATATTAACCTATAAAACCCCAATATCAAATTAAAAAAACATTTAAAGTACCTAAAAGCAAGACAAAATATATGACCAGATATACAGTCTAATTCAGATCAGATAGCAGTATCAAAAGGGTCATGGCTAACTGGGGGGGAGAGGCGGCTATTAAACAGCCATGAGTTCATCTGTTTGCAAAATTTATGGTAACTATCCATTTGCTGCACTTTCCCTGGAACAATACAAAACAAAATCTGTTGTTTGTCAGGATTCTGTACTGGGCGCTGTGCTATTTAGCACATTCCTAAATGATCTAGAAAAGGAAACAGAAAATTAGATGACCATATTTGCAGATGACACAAAATTGTTTCTAAAACAGTAGAAGATTTTGAGGAACTGCAGGAGGACCTTGTGAGACTAGGAGACTGGGCAGGTGCAGTTAAATATGGACAAATGCAAAGTAATGCCACAGGGAAAAATAATCCCAACTACAAGTACACTATACAGGATTCCATGTTAGAAGTCACCACCCAGGAAAAGGACCTCAGCATGCTTATGGACAATACTTTAAAATCTTCAGCTCAATGTGTAGCTATGGCCAAAAAGTTAAACAGAATGTTAGGATTTATTTGAAATGGAATGTAAAACAAAAAAGTGCACCAGAACCTTGAGAACTGTGTGCAGTTCTGGTCGCCCCATCTCAAATAAGACATAGCAGACATAGAAAAGGTACATAGAAGGGTGACAAAAATGAAAAAGGGGTTGGAGAAAGACTAAACAGATTAGGGCTTTTTAGATTGGAGAAGAGATGACTGAGAATGGATATGACAGATTTATAAATGTACAGGAATACTGTATGCATTACAACTGCCACTGGTACATTTTTATGCTATTGAGAACAAATGAAAATTGAAATACCCCCCTCTCCCCCCTACAAATGAAAAAAAAACAAAAACATTTTTTTCCGTGTAAATCCTTATTGATTTCCATTTTAGCTCATATCACACAGGCTCCAAGAGCCAGTGCTTTCACAGATTTATGATTAATCTACACATAATTAAAGACTAATCCAATTAGGAATATCAGACTATAAAAGATAAGGGCTGGATTTTAATAGCTACGCGCGGGCGTAGATTTGTGCGCGCAACCCGGTGCACACAAATCTACGCCCGATTTTATAACATGCGCGCGCAGCCGAAATCAGAGCAGTCTCAGAGGGAACTTTCTTTCCGTTCCCCCCCACCTTCCCCTCCATTCCCCTATCTAACCCGCCCCCCAGCCCTACCTAAATCCCCTTCCTACCTTTATTTTGCTATTTACGCCTGCCTGTGGCAGGCGTAACTTGGGCGCGCCGGCCGGCTGCCAATGTGCAATCCCCCGGCATGGTCGCTGTGCCAGAGACCTTGCTCCCACCCCCCGGACTGGCACCCTACCCCTGCCCCATTCCCGTCCCTTTTTCAAAGCCCCGGGACATACGCACGTCCCAGGGCTTGCGCGCGTCTCCAGGCCTATGCAAAATAGGCCTGGCGCATGTAACCCCCCTGCGCGCGTAAATCCAGCCAGATTTACGTGCTCAGGGCTTTTAAAATTTGCCCCTAAATGTGTTTGAGGCATCCTATCTAGCTTAATATGCCCCATTCAATTGTGCTGTTATATACAAGTATTGCCTCCAATGTTACTAACTTCGTATTAATGACCTTTTTTCTTCCAGTTACCTGGTCGAGCAACTAGTTTTGATAGTCAAGGATCCTGTTCATCACCAAAAGCACCTTCTACATCATAAAAGGACCAACAGGGATTGATTTTTTTTCCAGTTTCTTGTTTCATGCAATGTTTTCCACCTCAACAGATGATTGATTTTGAGAAACAAATTACACAAATATGTTAAGTATTACTGTTTTGACAGTTTTCATCTTTCAGGATCTTTTCAATATTTTACTTTGCTTGAATTCCTCACTTTAGGTGCAAGTAACAGTGGGTATAGTGATAAATATAGTAGCAACACCAGTAATTTAATATTTCAATGCAATACAATTCACAGTAATCTGTAACATACTAAACTGAATCAAATGGGAGTCATTGTATCCATATCATAGCAATGATTTCTGATTGTGTTACATTGTACTAAACTGCAGATATCCTGTGAAAATATTTATAATTAATCCATTTTACTACTCTACAAATCTTTTCTGAGAGGAGGTGGAAGGGCGTCCATGTACTTTTCCATACATGTATATTATTTTGTTATTTAATTTGTATTCCTTTTTTCTCATTTATCACTTACAGTGAATACAGTAGATTTTTCAAAATCAAATTGTTTTAAATATATGGTTCATTCTGTAGTTTAAATTAAGTTTAAAATTAGTTTACAGACTTATTGTAAATGAAAGTTAGATAATGGATAATTTCTGGAACTAGTTTGGTAATTGTTTGATTTGAAAGTTAATTTTATTAAGGTGATACAAATTAATTTTACAAATAATAAAGAATGCAAGATATAAGAGAAAGCAGTGAACAATAATTCATTAGATTGTATATAGTAAATGTTCGCAAATAAGGACCATTTGAATGACTCAGTATGCCTCTTCTTACATAACTGTAGGTGAGGATATCTACCACATGACAGCCATACCAGCTAGTCACTTACTCTGCTCTTTTTCACTAGCTGGGAAGTATAACCAGGTCAGCTACACCTCTCCGCAATTATATCTAAGACTGTATCAAGTTTTATTGTAATGTCTTGTCGGTTGACTTTACCATTCTGTGTAAGTTGACTTTGTCTTCTCATGTTTCTTGGCCCTCTATCATATGATTGATCATTACAGGTGCATTTTCAAAGGAGTTATGCATGTAAATGTAACTACCTTAGCGTTCAGAGAGGTGAATCCAAAACCAGTGGGTTATGCATCTCTACCAGCAGATGGCGATCACAGTATATATACCTCTGCAGTGACATTAGCCCTCTAGTATTCTCCATTGCCAGCAGACGGTGGATATGCATCTCCCTACTGGTCTCTGTGGTAATATCTTATGGTTCCTGTGGTGATATCTTATGGTCCCTGAGGTGATTTTCTTGGTCCCTCAGATGAGTGCAGTGGTTCGGTAGCTGTTTTTTCATGCTCCATGCTCAGTGCGTGATCCGATGGTCATTCCTGCCTCTGGGGGAGCTCAGGAGACATGGGCAGCCTGGCGAGTTGAGCAACCTTTTTGGCTAGTGCCAGGTCTCAGGCTCGTCTTGTGCTCTGAGTGATAGGATGTGAAGGCGTTTTCCTGTGTTTTTATGTGCAAAGACTGCCCTCTTCAGTTTCCATCCATGGGAGGAGGAATAGCCTAGTGGTTAGAGCAGTTTGAGTCCCGCTGTCGCTCCTTGTGACCTTGGGCACGTCACTTTACCCTCTATTGCCTCAGGTACAAACTTAGGCCTGGATTTATCAAAATGCTATAAACATCGCAGGAGTAACGCATGCGATGTGAAATGGGGCATGGCTATGATAATGATCACAATACCGCTTTGCAATAGGGTTTTGCGGCAATAGCGCATTTTGCGAAGTGCCTTCGCAGTTTGCGAAGTCACTTCGCATTTTGCGAAATGTCTTCGCATTTGCGAAATGACCGCAAAATGTGAAACCGTTAACGCATTTTGCGACATTGTTTCCAGTATAAGAGACCACTTCCTGCAACTCCACCTTTGAGGGTGTGTTAGTGGTTGAAGGCGTAGGAGAGGAGCAGAGGTGATCGTACAGGAAGAGATTCATTGACTACTGAGTGAGTTGTGCTGTGTATTTGTTTTCCTTTGTTTCCCTGAACCATTTGTCCTTTGTCATTTTTGTTGGAGTGCAAGGTCTGTCTGTCCTGTTTGTCTATTTCTGTGGAGGAGGAGTGCTGGTGG
This sequence comes from Rhinatrema bivittatum, assembly GCF_901001135.1. Taxonomy (NCBI): domain Eukaryota; kingdom Metazoa; phylum Chordata; class Amphibia; order Gymnophiona; family Rhinatrematidae; genus Rhinatrema; species Rhinatrema bivittatum. The sequence continues at coordinate 269,428,966 of NC_042618.1, read as the reverse complement.
AGGAGGAGTTGTGGAATGGAGGAGGAGTGGTGGAGTTGTTGAGCAGTTGGAGAGAGGAGTGTGGAAGAGAGGAGGAGTGTGGGAGTGGAGCGGAGAGAATGGAACATGACAGCAGTGGAAAGAGAGGTGAGAAGAGGAGTGAGGAGAGTAGAGGGAGGAGGAGGGAGCGGGAGGAGGAGGAGAGGAGTGGCAGGGGAATGCGAGCTAGGAGTCGAAGTAGGGACAGGGCTAGCAGCAGGCACAGGCAGGAGGGAAGGGATAGGAGGGTGGGGGAGGGGGAAGGGATTAGTCAGTAAATAGTGGTGGGAAGAGACCAAGAAGGTAGCAAGACAGGACAGAGTGGAAGGGAAAGGTCAGGCCAGGATGAGTTGGGGGTGGGGGGGGAAGAAGGGGGGGGGGAAGAAGGGAGGGGAGCTGAGAGCGGGTTGGAGAGTGAGGACAGGGAAGACACCCCTCCAGGACAGGAAGTGGCACCCCCCTCAGGCAGGCAGCCAGCAACCCGCCAGAGACTGCGGGCCATTCGCTTCAGCACCCAGGAAAATGAGCTGCTCATAGAAGGTGTGCTGGAGCATTATCCCTACCTATTTGGAAACCGAGCCACAAAGACAAGCAAGGCAGCTAAGGTGCAGATCTGGAAGGGGATAGCAGAGAATATCACCAGGCACAGTGGCTTAACCAGAACATGGGAGCAGGTATCCCACCGCTACCGTGATGTGAAGGCACAACTGAAGTCCAAAGTGGCAGCACGCCGGAAGTACCATCAGCAGACAGGTGGAGGGGCACCCTGTCCAACAGTGCTGACCCACATGGAGCAGAGGTTGCTCGAGCGCCTGGGCCCAGACGTTGTTGAAGGGTTGGAGACGCGGCTGGACACCTCACACGTTGCGGCTGGTAAGTGACCATGTGCCCTAAAGGCACACCCAACAACTGCTACACACCTACTGTGTCAAACACTGTGTGCATTGGCCATTGACAAGGAATGACCCAAACACACTAGTGAAAAGCACACAGATATTGTCAGTAGATGGTCACTTTCTACTGAAGCACAGTGCTCCTCTGATGGAAAAAAGCTAGAAAGGCTGTAACACCATATATGATTATGATGTTTCCCTGTCTTTACTGTTTTCACAGCTCGCCTTCAGGAACGTCAGGGACCCAGCCACGAAGTGCCAGGACCCAGCTGGCAAGGGCCAGCTATGAGCCAGCCCATTGCACTAATGCAGCGTCCCCTACTCATGGATGCGCAGACACAAGTGGAGCATGAGGTGATGATCAGCCCACATGATTCCCCACCGTTTGAAAGCCTCATTGTGTCCCTTGACCTAGACACAATCATGCAAGACACAGCAGGCTGGAGATCCAGAGGCAACACACCACCGCACTCATCAAGCAGTGATGGGATGCCAATCTTGAGTGCTGCTGATCTGAATAGCCCATCGAGCCCGGCAGCACTGACACCTTCCCCTCCGGTACCACCCACAACAGCACCCCCTGCAGCGCCCCCTGCAGCACCTCGTGCACCACCACATGCAGCACCCCCTGCTGCACCTCCTGCCCCACCTCGGGCAGCATCCCCTGCAGCGCCCCCGGCTGCACCACTGCATGAGCCCATGACAGCTGCACAAGGCCAGCTGTTGGGATTGCAAATGCAACACCTGCAACGGGTCATCCAAAGGCAGAATAGGATCATGCAACATAGAATAGCTGCAAGGTCCCAGGATGCGCTAACCATAAGTGCCGCCATCAGCAGCCTCACGAACATTATGACCCAGATCCTTCAGCGGATGCCCTACCTGACGTCTGAGTCCTCCTCACTGGCGTCAACCCCCCAAAGCAGTCCAGCTAGGGGACGAGGGCGTAGGGGGCGTCCATCGAAAGACATGCCGCCTCCAAGAGGCAAGGGCCCACGTGGCAAAGGGCCCTGAGGTGGAACATCATGGTCCAAAATACCATTCTCTCCAGGTCTCCGGTGTGCGACCTCCACAGAGTTCCTGTGCTGTAATGATGGAATATCATTGATGAGCTTGGGCCCTTCACAGAGTTCCTGTGCTGTAATGATGGAATATCATTGATGAGCTTGGGCCCTTCACAGAGTTCCTGTGCTGTAATGATGGAAGGAAACAGAACAGCGAGCCCTAACCTCTGCTCATCTGCGTTAAGTGCTGGCTGCCTGCTCCCATGTCACATCCTTTGTCTCCAGCTCCCATGCTGCTGTGTCTCATCCTGGGCCTCCTGCTCCCATGCTGCTGTGTCCTGACATGCTCCATCAGTGCTCCTGCTGTACATTGTTGTTCACCTGCGGGCTGCTTGCAGGAACTTTGCTGCCGTGGCTCTTTGGCTGTCCCCTTTCAGTGCACTCTTTCAACATGGACAGTCTGGGGCCCTTGCTTTTGCGCACAGTCTACAGCATCATGTATTTATCTATTACTTGCAGTACTTTAGCTTGAGGGGTACCATTTCCAGTCACTAGAGGTTCTGCCTGTAATCATGCTTATGATTATGGTTTGCAAGATATACCTGTATATGTAATACTGCTGTTTGCATATATATGTGTTACCGGTTGAAAATGAAAGTGCTGTTCAGTTAACATACAAGTGTAAGATGTTTCTTAAGTTAACCTTGCAGATTGTGATAAACTAAGACATTCCCATTATTGCCAGCAGTGCAATATTCAAATATGTTAATAAACTGCACCGACCTTGAATAAGGCATATTGAGGTGTCTGTGCTCTCATTGTGTTGCAGTATTGTTTACAGTTGGACATATGTGAATTAATGTTCATGTGTCTTTCATTAGCCTGTGTGACACAGCTGTATACATTCCATACCAACACTTCCTATACTGTGGATGTACAGGCTAGGTCTTGAAGGCAATGAAGGAGCATGTTCAAGGTGGGAACAGTATACTGTCTGTTTAAGATTGGACATATGCAAAACAACGGTATGACAACATCCAAGTTATGTAGGTGTACAACAAACTTATGTAATCCATACACATAGCAAGTAAGAAGGCATGGTGTATGTCACACTGTATTGTGACCTGTGTATATTGACAGCTGTAGCACCGTAACACCTACCAAACTCTTCAACACAGATCACTTATACCCATTATGGCCTCCCCCCTCACACAACTTCTAGGCATGATGACCTTTTCTATTCTACTTCTGAACGCTCAATCCATTTTTAAAAAAACTACACTACTACATGACATCCTCATTGACGAATCCCCTGACATATGTGCCATTACAGAATCCTGGTTAAAAGATACTGAATCCGCCTTAATTAACCAACTTCCCACAGATCTATATAGCATCTTTTCCATTCCTAGACACAAAAAGAAAGGGGGTGGACTACTCCTTGCCGCCAAGAAGAAATTCAACTTCACACTCCAAACCACTCCTACCCCACCCAAATTGGAGATCAACATCTTTAGATCCAACCAGCTCCAACTCTGTTTAATTTACGCCCCTCCCGGCCTTCTAGAAAAGAACCCCTCCCCACTCATAGAATACATCTCTAAACACATAAACATTACCACCCCAGCCATTATTCTCGGAGACTTTAATCTCCATGTTGACAGTGACCCTCTCTCCCCTTCATAATGACAGCTATGAATGCCTTAGGATTCAAACAGATCGAGTCTAACCCCACACACAAGGCTGGCCACACACTTGACCTCATCTTTACTAATTCTCCAGTCCAAACCGACCACCCCCGCTGCATCCCCATTCCTTGGTCAGACCACTACCGTATTGACACCCGGTGCACAATAATAGGCACCCCCATCTCCTCGCAACAAAAAAAAACAATCAGATTTCGCAAACAGGCTAAAACTGAAGATATCATAGAGGCCCTTTCAAAAGAACTCCCTAACCTAGACCTTACTGATGCTAACACTTCTACCTCATCATGGTTCCAAATCACTAACAACATAGCAGACAGACTCTGCCCTTCACAAACCAAAGAAATAAACTTAAACAAAAAGAACAAAAAACCATGGTATACCAATGAACTTAAAACCATGAAATTGGAACTTTCGGAAAATAGAAAAAACCTGAGGAGGAACCACCTCCCAGCCACCCTTTCACTATTTCGCACCCAATTACACACCTACCGAAAAGCCACAGAGAAAGCAAAGAAAGACTTCTATGTAAACAGCCTCATCACATCACCAGACAGATGCAGCCCAGACAAGGACGATGAAACCAAATGTGAGAAACTAGCCTCATTCTTCCACACCAAAGTAGAAACCATTATGGCACGCTTCACACCTCATACTGGCTCCGCTAAACCCTCTACCACCAAAAATACCACAATAGACTACAGCACCCAGATCGCTCAATCGCACCCACCCACACAAACATTAAACTCCTCTCTCTCAAACTTCGAAAACACATCTACACTAGAAATCGAAACCACACTCAAAAAAATTAAACCTGCCTTTCATCCCTCAGACAACCTGCCCACCAAAACTCTACTCACAAGCCCCGCTACCATAGCCAAACACATCGTAAACATTCTGAACAAATCCATTACTCTAGGCCAGGTCCCAAAACAACTTAAGCAAGCCATTATAAAACCCATCCTCAAAAAACCAAATTTAGATCCCAATGAACTAGCCAACTACCGCCCTGTATCAAACCTCCCATTCCTCTCCAAAATACTGGAAAAAATCATCAACAGACAACTCACAGAATACATCGAAGAACACAATATACTATCATCATCCCAATATGGTTTTCGCAAACATCATAGCACAGAAACGCTACTTATCTCCCTTTCTGAAAATATTCTTAAAGCTATGGACAATGGACAATCCCACATACTTGCACTGCTGGATATATCTGCTGCATTCGACACAGTCAACCACTTCACACTCATCAATCGCCTCAAGGAAATTGGCATCTCTGGCACTGCCCTACTTTGGTTTCAATCTTACCTCAATGACAGGAGCTACTGTGTAAAAATTGGGAATAACGAATCCAAACCTGTCAATCTATTACGAGGAGTACCACAAGGCTCCTCTCTCTCCTCAACCCTCTTTAATATATACCTCCTCCCCCTCTGCCTACTCCTCTCTAAACTGGGTATCCAGCACTTCATATATGCTGATGACGTGCAGATACTCATCCCAGTAACTGACTCCATCACAAATGCAATGAAGATCTGGAACTCTGCCCTTTCCGAAATAAACAAATTACTCACTGACAATTTCCTGGCGCTCAATACTAACAAAACAGAGCTACTCTTTCTTTCTCCCCCTAACAACCCTTCTCGCTGTCTTTCCCCTTTCACCTCACTACCCGGCTACCCTCCCACCCAACTAGTCCGCAGCCTTGGCATAATGATAGACAACCACTTCAACCTTAAAAAATTCATCTCTGCTACTATAAAAAGCGGTTTCTTCAAACTCCACACCTTGAAGAGAATCAAACCACTATTTTACACTTCTGACTTCCACACTGTATTACAAGTCATGATTTTGTCCAAACTCGACTACTGCAACGCTATTCTACTAGGTTTACCAAAAAGTACCTTACAACCGTTGCAGTTACTACAAAACGCTGCTGCCCGCATTCTTACCAACACTCACCGTCATGACCATATTACTCCAGTTCTTCAGTCACTACATTGGCTCCCAGTATCCTCCAGGATAATTTATAAAGCCCTCACACTCATACACAAAGCCATCCACAACCAAAACATGCAATGGTTCCCTGAATATCTCTCACTTCACAATCCGACCAGACCAACAAGAACGCAACACCAGGCCAAACTCCAAACTCCCTCTCCTAAACTCATAAAACATGCCACCACTAGAGAGCGCTCATTCATTATAGCAGGAACCTCCCACTGGAATAAAATGCCCTCCCATCTACGCCTTGAACCCTGCCATAAAAAATTCAAACAAAATCTAAAAACCTGGCTTTTCAAACTAGCGTACCCTGAATGACCTACTGACTCCCCTCCAATATAACGGTATAACCAATAGACTGATTCCCGACCAATGGACTCTCGAACAATAGATTTATTAATTGTATATATGTATATAATTCACGTTGCTAAGTTATGTTACTTTGTGAACCGAGGTGATGTCTGCTGACGTGCCTCGGTATATAAGAAACCCTTAAATAAATAAATAAATAAATAAATAAATAAATAGCTAGCTAGCTAGCATAAGGCCAATATCTGCTGATTAATGTAATGGCGATGTAAACATATACTGGGGTCACTGTCAGAGGGCCATGAGCTACAGACAGCTTATACTGCCTCAAAGTGGGAAATGAATTACGCCGTGAAAGACACCAAGACCCGTATAACAAACGATAGTCTTCTGTTACATGCACCCAAAGGGGGCTGGGGCAAAAGGTGCTTGTCCCTCACAGAACAAGTGGATGGGTACCATGGTGCACTCGTAACAACACTACTTAGGTATCATGCTCATCTGTGTTGGCATAACCCAGTACAGGTTGCTGTCTATGCATTCGTCATGGTTGTCCTAAAGGAAGAAGCACAAGTGCTGATTGTTACTGCTTAATAAGATCTGACACTGTGTACAGACTCATACTTAAGGTACGGCACACATATGGATAGTATAGCTGGGCATGTTGTTAAAGACAATGGAAAGGATTGTAAATCCTCCATCTGCATGAGGCGCGCAAGTGTTTAGGAAACCTAAGGCAGCAGTATGGTTGGTGTGCCACCTGACTAATGCAGAGTGTGATGGTCTTTACGTCATAGCTTTCTGTCCAGCACCTGTAGAATAACATACTGATATGAGCTGACACATGTCATACCAGCATGTTATCAACACAGCCAATAGGCAGAGCTTCGGATAATTGACTCTTTAAACCTTGCATTGTGACAGGGCAATAGCAGGTTAAAGGGAATTATGCACAGTGTGCAACCTGATACGTATACCAACATGACCTTTTACCAGCTTCGAAGGTCAGTTTAGTGGCCACCCTTGCCACACACTTAAAAACTACATTGTAAAATGTCATGTGAAGCAAAATTATATGCTCACTGTCATTACCTGTACACATGTAGGGAATGGGATCTGTACCTGAATGTACATAGCCACCTGTTATGCCGGACTTCATGTGTGTGAGACCTCAAAGGTGACTTTTGTCCGAACAGGTTGGACATTTAACAGGAAATGTGCGTGTAAATACACACAGACACACAACTGATATATCAAGACCACTGTGCATGGTCGTCACACATGTTAGCCATTTCAACTGCTATCACTGTGTTACATGCCCATTTCTATAACAGTGAGAGGTGCACCCACATGTCTGTCAGCCCACCAGGTTCTAGGTAGGTTACAGACCATGTTCACAGACTACATACACTATGTTTCTGTAACATGGCGGCAGAACAGAAGGTGGCTACACAATGTATAATAATGGCATTAGCAGCACAGCTTTTATTGGCACACCAGTGCAAAGGTTCGTACTCCAGACATGACTGAAAATTGGACTGATAGTTTGGCATACACATAACGTTAGTATAAGCGTAAGGAGTGGAAGCACTGCTCATTATATTCAGCCACACCTAGCAATGCTATTACAAGGCATAGGCCGGGGCCATCAGGCAAAGTGTGAAACTATAAGGTTCTGGCGAATCTGGCTGCCTGTAGCTACATTCTCCTGGGCTCGCACATTCACACATGCGGGATCCTGTGGGAGATCTGGACAGATATCCATTGGTAGTCGATGACGTACTGCCACATTATGGAATACACAGCACCGTAGTATGATTTTTGCAGCTTTGTAGGCTCCCCCAGTCTTGTCCAAACAGCGGAAGCGGGTTTTCAAAAGGCCAAAGGTACGTTCAAGGACAGTTCGGGTACCACATAGAGCATCGTTGTATCTCATCTCGGCAGGCGTATTAGGCATGTGTATGGGGGTGAGAAGCCATGGCCGGCAACCATAACCTAAATCTCCTGCACCAATGACATAATGAAAATATTAGTATTTGCTATGTTATAGCCACAGGTGAGTGGCTAGCCACAACATCCATTAAGACAGTGCAAGATAGCCTGCAACGTTGCTGCGCCTTAACAGCTCATTACTGTTGCCTGACAGCAGTATAGTTAGGAGTTGTCATCTATTGAGCTACCCCTGTTCATAGGTACAGCATTGGGTGTGCATCTGGCAAGGGTGCCCTCACTGCCCCTCCTAATCTAGCAAAGGGTACTGAGGTGGCAGCCAACTATACAGACAAACATTACAGCTGTGAGGCCTGCAGTGAAAGGCATGACCGTACCTTATGTTGTTATGGTGCAGGTACATTGCAGGTGTACAGGCTGTGCAGTGTGGCAAGTATTGGCAAAAAAAGCCTATACTGTCAATAACAGAGGACACCAACATGAAGGGAACAATACTTGAAGTACAGGAGTGCAGGATTACACTTCCACTGTCCATGGGCAAGATGTGTTGCTATCTAATCACACATACAGGTAGTGTGGCAGCAGTGTGCCGTGTGCAGGCATTGTAATGTTACCACAAGGCATGCTAGGAAATTTACCATTTGTGGAACAGGTACTATGAACCTACATACAGCTTAATATTTCACCACCTTACTGACTCCTTTGCCCACAGAACGTCAGCTGGACAGTGTACAAGGGTGTTCAAATGGCATACCTTAACCTTTTTTGTTGCTTAGGAGGCATGGCAAGCCATGTATACAGGGTTGATAAAGTTCACCTGCCCATGCTAACACCACAGCTATTTCCCCCCCCCCCCCCCCATGCCCACCTCCTTTGAGTAATATAACACACATCTACATTGCATGACATGGAATAGATAAAGGAATAAATGTCTGTTACCTACAAGCCAAGCATCACCGTACAGGCCAGCCTCAAAATCCGCAAAAAGGGCCGATTGCCTTACTATAAAGGAGTCATGCGCCCCGCCCGGGTACCTGGCCACCACGTCAAGAATGCGCATTCCAGCATCACAAACCATTTGAACATTCAGGGAGTGGAATAGCTTTCTGTTGCGGTACGCTGCCTCCCTTTCCCATGGTGGAATGATGGCTACATGTGTGCAGTCTATAGCTCCAATAACATTGGGGAACTGTGCAAGGGCATAAAAGGCTCTCTTCAAGTCCATCAAGTCCTGCCTGTTGCAAGGAAAATATATGTAGCGATGAATGCGGTCCATGACAGCTTCAATGACCTGATCCAGACAGCGTGAAAAAGTGCTTTGAGACATACCTCCCACAACTCCTACTGTGGTTTGGAAGGACCCGCTGGCAGTGAAATGGAGTGCAGCCAACAGTTTGGTCATGCCAGGGATGGCATGTGACCTTGTGGTTGTCGGATCCAGATCAACTCTCATGTCAGCATATAACTCACGTATTGCCTGAGAGCTGAGACGATACCTGCTCACCACTACGTCCTCAGGCATGCCCTCCAAGGATGTACGTGTAGGAAAGATATGGTCCCTATTTATCCTAGCCTGGGCCCTGCCATCTGGCATGCCCTGACCAGGCCTCAGACCCTGCGGGTGTGCAGAGTCTGCCTGTGCTGCTGGTAACTCCCTGTGCTGTCTTGGATGTGGCCTGGCCTGTTGTACAGGTTGTCCTGCAGCCACATGCTGTGGTCTGCGTCGGGAGTGGCGAGGCATGTAGTAGCAGTGCATATATGTACACCTGGCAGTGAGCAAAAGTTGTCCTGAAGGTTCACTTAGTAAAAACAAGCTTTTTTATTGGCCCAGGAGTGCTGGATAGGTTTTTTCATTTTTATCGCATGCAATAAACGCCGCGATAATAGTGCTGAACAAATTATCGCATGCGATAAGTCCTTACCACAATTGAAAGAGGTGTTGTTATTTTCGGCGTTAATGTCCTGCGATAGTGCCCCTAATTTATCGCACAACGCAATCCCAGCACCTACTTTACATTAGACCTCCCCCAACTCCTTCCCTATCCCTCCCCATTTTATAATTTGCAACGCGAGCGGCGTTACATCGCTTTTCGCATGTGTTAAGGCCTTATCGCACGCGGTAAGGCCTTATCGCACGCGTTAATGGCGGTTTTCGCATGCGAAAACGCCTTACCGCGATTGATAAATGACCCCCTTAGATTGTAAGCCCTATGGGGATAGGGAAATACCTCCAATACCTGAATGTAAACCAATGTGATATCTCAGATCAAATGTTGGCATATAAAAATAAATAAAAAATAAAATAAATACTAGGGATTGCTTAAAAAAAAAAAAAAGGAATTTTTCAAAAGAGAAGAGTAAGATTATACACCCCACTCTCTTGTGGTGATATCTTATGGTCCCTGAGGTGATTTTTTTTGGTCCCTCAGATGAGTGCATTGGTCCGGTAGCTGGTTTTTCAACTGGAATGGACTTAGCTGTAAAAAAAAACCAAAACAAAAAACAAGTGAAAGGCAAGCGGGTGCAGGAACTGAACATGGTAGTGAAGGTCTTTACCCTCTCCCCCAGTAGCTGGAAACCGACCTTGTACTCTTCCAGGACGGGCTGAGCTCAGGTAAAGGGTCATTTAATAAAAAAATAAAGAGAGAGGAAGGGGAGTTAACTAGGGATTCCTCCCTCCCCCCCGGTCTCCGTGCACGATCCGATGGTCATTCCTGCCTCTGGGGGAGCTCAGGAGACGTGGGCAGCCTGGCGAGTTGAGCAGCCTTTTTGGCTAGTCCCTGTCTCAGGCTCGTCTTGTGCTCCTTGTGATAGGATGTGAAGGCATTTTCCTGTGTTTTTATGTGCCAAAGACTGCCCTCTTCAGTTTCCATCCATTTGTGCTTGGGCACCTAGCTATGCGGCCCATTGTACGCTTAGTTGAGTGCCTAGTTGGGCGTCTGGTTGGGCACCTAGTTAGGAACATAGGAGCACCTTGTGTGCGCACACATACGTATGCGCTTTTTTGCACGCAGTATCTGAGCATCCTGGGGCAGCTCAGTTTGAGTGCTTATCAAGGCACAGTATGGAGTACTTCATTTTTGAGTGCCTAAATTTTGGATGCACTATTATAGGACACCTGTTTAAGGTTACTGTCAGACTGATGGTGCCCATAGCAAAGAAGCCTAATTCCTTATCCTATGTGTTGTTATATTCAGGCATCTCAGCCTGGCGTTCCCTCTAACTTGTGTCAGAGCTGTTTGGAGGCTCAGGAAGAATTGTCTACATCTGATTTTACTAAGCCCAGTTCTTCCTAGCCTGGTGTAGGAAAGGAAAAAATGCTGCCAGAGGGTATCCTGACTTTGGAGCTCTCCTAACTGGTTCATCAGCGGGGGAAGATAGTTCAGTGGGCACAGGGCAGGTGCCCCCTGGTTTTACAGTGGATCCCTCTATCTTTTCTTAGGTAGAATTTATTCAAGGACTGTAATCTTTTCTTCAGGGAACACAATAGAATAGATGCCAAGAAATGTCCGTTTAGAATCTTTATTATGGAAACTTGTTCATCCGAAAAAAGCCTGACTCAGGCCGAGTTTCGCCCTCACAATGGGGCTGCCTCAGGGGCTGTATGAAACATCTCTTGTATATGTATGATGGTTATCTCATACCATCGAATTTGTCAGAAAGTTTAGGGCCGCATTCCTGCAGCGTGCCAGTCTCTTTTTAAACATGAACAGGAGTGTGACTGGAGATAGATAACTTTAAAGCGCTGCGGATCACGCCAAAATCGCTGTCACTCAAGTTTAAAGTAGCATTCCAGCAGTGTACCGGTCTCCTTCTAAATGGACATTTCTTGGCATCTATTCTATTGTGCTGCCCTCACGGCTTTTTCAGATCGCCTACCCTCTTGTTTTATCAACCCATCTTTTCTTCAGGCACAGTCCTCGGCCCTGGCCAATCTTAACAGGCCAGGGTCGCAGGTGGTGAAATCCCTCATGCCTGTTGCTGCATTGGGGTACACCTGGAACCGGTCTTCCTGATAGGGACTCAGATGGCACGGATGATGAAGCCGATGCTTACTCCCTGGAGGATGGGGAAATTCCTCTGGGATTGGAGCTGTATAGAACTATGATGTGGTTCTTTCATAAAGATGAATTATCGACTCTGATTTCCCAGGCATTAAGGATGCTGGGAGTACCTGGGGCTGATTCCATGTCTGAGCAAAAGAAAGATCCCATTTTGATTTCTTTACATAAAACCTCATGTTTCTCCATATTATGGAGGCCATTAAAAAATGAATTGAGCTTTAGTGGGGCGCCCCGGAAACTAATTTCAAAGGGGGATAAGTCTTAGAAGGACTGTATCCCCGGATCCAGCTGCACAAAAGCAATTGCACTTTCTAAAAGTAGATGCGATAGTGTGTGCTGTTATCATGTGAACTACTATTCCTGTAGAAGGGGCGTGACCTTGAAAGATGCTCAGGTTAGGAGAATTGAGGCCATTCTTAAGCAGGCCTTTGAAGAAGTGCAATTCATTTGCAGATAGTTTCTTATTTTTCCCTGGTGGTTCGTTCCTGTTTGTTTGTCTCTCAGGAGGTCGATGAATCTGGTGTGAATGTCAGGGCAGTGATGGAACTAGCAGCCGCCTTTTTGGCAGATGCAGGCTGCGATTTGGTCCACATTTCAGCCAGGGGGGTGACTTTGGTAATAGTGGCCAGGTATCAGTTATGGCTGAAAAATTGGTCAGACAATGCAACCTTCAAGTCTAACCTTATGACGCTGTCCTTTAAAGGCTCATTCTCATTTTGTAGCAAGCTGGAGAAAATGGCCTTCAATATGAGAGGTCACATTAGGGGATCCAAACATTTTTGACCACTGTAGAGGAGGAGGAGTGGCCTTTCAGAGGGCTCGACCTTTGGATAGGTCTCTGTCCTTTGATCCTAGGCAGCTCAGACGAGATGCAGGCTTGGGTAGTGGAGCCCCCTGAGCTTCCCAATGAAGGTGTGCCAACCCACCCCTGGAAACAGGAGTGGGTTGGCACACCCACTCCTGTTCCCAGTCTGATGTGATTTTGACCCACCTCTTTTAATGGAGGTGGGTCAAAATCACATCAGACCAATTGGTTATGGAGGTGATATGAGATGGCTATGCACTGGAATTTTGCAATGTTCCTTGGGACGTATTCATGGTGTCTCCTTGCAACTCTCCACAGAAGAGAAAGACAATGGAGTGTAAAGTTGCACGTCCCGTCTGCGCTCGGCCCGCGCCCGAGCCTGCTCACCTCTCTAAGACCTCCGTGGGTCCCAGGTTGGCTTCCCCAGCAGCAGCAGCAGCGAATCCAGCTAGGCCTTGGTGTCACGCGGTGGCAGTCACCGGGCCTTCCTCTTCCAGCCAGGCCTCACGGTGGGGCTCGGCATCCTCCATGGCATTGGCCCCGCACCTAAGCACGCGAGTGCGGACCGCCCGGCCTCTGAAAGGGCCAGGGGCGGATCCCAGCCCCACGGCGTGCCCTGATTAGTCTCAGTATAAAAGGAAGTTCCTACCATCACTTCCTTGCCTTGGCAATCGGATCGATCACATCGTGATTTCTAGTTTGCCTATGCATTCCAGTCTGTGTTCCATTCTCGTCCCAGCCTTGTTCCAGGTTCCAGTCCTGTTCCAGCTTCCTCCTGTTCCAGCATCCTTCTGTCTCCTCATCTCCCCAGGTAGTACCTCTCGGACTGTCTTCTCAGTACTGACCTTGGCCTGCTCTTGACTACATTGATTGCTGCCTGCCTCTTTCTGCCTGCTTCTACGACCACATCTACACGCTGCCTGGATCTGACCTCTGCCTGAACTCGACCACGTCTGACTGTCTCCTGGAACCTAACCTTTGCTTTAACTGACTATCCACGGACTGACTACTGGTATTTGACCCCTGCTTTGCCTGACTATCCATGGACTGATTACTGGCTCTGACCCTTCCATTGACTGACCATGCTTCCTTGACTCTGGCCTTGATCCTTGCCATACATTCAGAGACTCTCTTTTGGCCTTCTCAGGCACCCCAGACTTCTGGCCTGAATATCGACCGCGCACCCTTGATCGTGGTGGGCACACCTCTGAGTTTTCTCTCAAGGAGATCCTGCGAGGCCCACCTAATACCAGGCGGCCCGGGTACCCAAGGGCTCAACCCGAGGGAACTCTGGGTTGCTAGTGGCGACGCTCCAGCTAGCCTCTGTCTCCTCTTGTGCTCCGCCTCCTGGTGGTAGGTGTTCTCTGGGTCCGACCAGGGAGTCTACAAATCCTGCACTAGGCCAAGGGTCCACCTCCTGGCACTCACAGGTTGCCAAGGCCATGGACTCGGCGAAGTCTCCCGCCATACGGACCATTCGGGGTCTGGCCACAACTGTTTAAGAACAACGATGAGCCAGAGATTCTAGCCTCCTCCGTAGAGGAACTCTGCTCTCAAATGCAGGATGCAGCATTGGCCAATCCAGTGGGCCTAACTTCTACCCTGCTACCAAGAGCATCACTGGCACTGCCATCACCTCCGCACTTCAATGGGAATCCACGCCTCTGCCGAGGCTTCCTCAATCAGTGCTTCATGCAATTTGTCCTTCAGCCATCCTTGTTCCTGAAGGAATCAACAAAGATAACCTTCATCCTCTCTCACCTTGAGGGGAAAGCCCTGGTATGGGCTTCTCCACTTTGAGAGCACTCTGACACCATCCTCACGCAACTGTCCCAGTTCATCACCGCCTTCAAACGGACCTTTGAAGATCCTGGTCGTCAGGCAGTTGCTGGTCATCACCTACTCCACCTGCGTCAAGGCTCCAAATCCCTTTCGGAGTTTACGGTGGAGTTCCGGACACTGGCAACGGAACTGGGATGGCAAGAGGATTGCCTTCAGGCACTCTACCTTGAGGGTCTATCCCCTGCTCTCAAAAATGAACTTGCTGTCCGTGAGATTCCCACATCTCTAGAGGACTTGATTTCCCCTCGCAGGGAAAATTGACCATCACCTCTGGCAATGGCACCATGAAGTGAATGCACCCCGGCCTTCTGCTCAATGCCCAGCATGTGCCCCTAGCCCTCAGTTGAAGGCTGTATCGGCACCACCTCCCTCCAATGAAGAACCGATGCAAGTCAATTGTGGGCAGTTGTCTCCAGAAGAGCGTCTTCGGCGTAAGAAGCAGGGCCTCTGCACACCTGAGGCAGTCCTGTCCGGTCCGTCCGGAAAATTTCAAGGCCTAAGCCCGGCGGGGGTCCCGAGCTTGGGCGCTACTGTCACCGGCCTCCAACTTCTACTACCTGTTACCCTGTCTATGGAGTCCCGCTCCTTCGCCACCACTGCTCTCATCGATACTGGAGCAAGTGGCAGCTTCATAATGGACGACATAGTTAACCTCCTCAAAATCCCAGTACAACTCCTAGAGGTTACTCTCCGCATCGCATCTATCCAAGGGGAATATCTCCCTGGACATATCACACACCGCATGGTGGCCTTCCGCCTCACCATGGGAACCCTCCATGAAGAAGAAATATCCTTCTTCTGGGTCATACTGGGCCTCCCTTGGCTCCAAACTCATGGACCTCAATTTGACTGGCAGTCCCTCCAGCTGGTCCAGTAGGGCCCGCAATGTCAGAAACACTGCTTGAAGCAAGTATCCCCAGCAGTGACCATCCTGAAGACTACAACTCTTGCTAGCCTACCGGCTCAATACTCTGACTTCGAGGACATTTTCTGGAAACAAAAGGCAGACACATTACATACACTCTGAAAGTATAATTGCTCTATCGAACTTTTACCTGGTACTACACCTCTCAAGGGTAGGACCTACCCACTCTCACTTCCTGAGACCCAGGCGATGTCTGAATATATAAGAGAGAATCTCGAGCAGGGATTCATTAGACCTTCTGACTCTCCAGCAGGAGCAGGCTTCTTCCTTGTTAAGAAGAAGGATGGAGGACTTCGTCCTTGCATCGATTACCGAGGGCTAAACGCCATCACCCACAAAGATGGCTACCCATTACCTCTCATCCACAAATTGTTCGACCGTCTGCAAGGGGCCCAGATCTTCACGAAGCTTGATCTACGAGGAGCGTACAACCTCGAACGCATCCAACCCGAGGACATATGGAAGACCGCATTCAACACCAGGGATGACTACTACGAGTATATAGTGATGCCTTTCGGCCTTTGTAATGCCCCTGCGTTGTTCCAACACCCGATGAATGAAATTCTCAGAGATCTGCTGTACTCATTCATAGTGGTGTACTTAGATGACATCCTGATATTCTCAAAAGACCTGAAGTCCCATCGCTCCCATGTCAAAACTGTTCTGCAATGCCTCCGAGAGAATCATCTGTACGCGAAGCTAGAGAAATGCATCTTTGAGCAGAATCGTCTACCATTCCTAGGATACATTATTTCCAATCAATGATTTACAATGGATCCCGAAAAACTTCAAGGAATCCGTGACTGGCCCCAGCCAGTAGGGCTCCATGCCTTACAAAGATTTCTTGGGTTCACAAATTAGTATAGAAGCTTTATAGCAAACTACTCCACATTAGCTGCTCCACTCACCACGATGACCAAGAAAGGAACCAATCTCCAGGTTTGGAGTCTCCAAGCTCAATCAGCATTCCATGCGTTGAAGGAAGCATACTGCTCTGGTCCATGTTTATGATACCCTGATCCAAGCCGCCCATTTGTCATCGAGGTTGACGCATCCGCCATTGGGGCCGCAGCGGTGCTAAGCCAGTACTCCTCCAAGGGTAGACTGGTACCGTGTTCATTTTATTCTCATAAATTTTCACCTACAGAGCAGAACTACACCGTTGGTGATCGTGAACAGATGTCGTGAACAGACATTAAACTAGCTCTCCAGGAGTGGCGCCCTTGGCTGGAATGCACCCAACACAGATTTACTATATTCACAGATCACAAGAATCTGGAGTACCTAAAAGAGGCACAATTTTTAAATCCCAGACAAGCCCGCTGGGCATTATTCTTCAAGCGATTCAACTTTGAGCTGCGCTACTGACCAGCCTCAAAAAACCTTTGCTCAGACGCACTCTCACGCTCTCTCGAACTTGAAGACACCCCAGACACATCATTGATCCGGCTTGTGTGTCCCTTGCAGGGACGACAACAGTACCTGCTGGTAAAACAGTCATTCCACACCGACTGTGCTGGGCCCATGAATCAAAACTAGCTGGATATCCTGGTTGAGCGTGAACCCTAGAAATGTTGAGACACTTTTACTGGTGGCCCAGCATGGTAACAGACTCCTGCAACACTGTGGACTCATGTCCAATATGTGCTCAACAAAAGCCTCCTACCGGTCAGCCATGGGGACTTCTCCAGCCACTTCCAGCACCCACTGAACCTTGGTCCAGCATATCAACGGATTTCATCACTGATCTTCCTCCATCTCAAAAAAACACTCATCTGGGTCATCATCGACCGCTTCTCCAAGATGGGTCACTTCATCCCACTCCAGAGCCTTTCCATCGGCCCCTGAACTTGCCAAGCTGTTCCTGAGGCATATCTTCTGCCTACATAAGCTACCTAAAGAAATTGTATCGGACAGAGATCCACAGTTTGCCGCGAAGTACTGGAGATCCTTATGTAAAAAATTTAATATTCAGTTAAGTTTCACCTCAGCATACCACCCTCCGGCAAACGGCCAAACCGAAAGAACTAACTGGACCTTGAAAGTCTTTCTAAGATCTTATGTAAATGACCAACAGGACAATTGGGCTGACTTACTCCTCTGGGCCAAACTATCAAATAATACACATCTTGCTGCCACCACAGACTTCTCCCCATTCTCAGTGGTATTTGGACGCCAGCTACGACTACCCTTGCCTGTACCACTCTCTGTGCCTTCGCCAGCAGCGCAATTCACTGCGTAAAGAATCCGCGACATGTGGAATCAAGTAAGAGAATGACTCACTCAAGCCGCAGAACGTTCAAAGAGGATCGCTGACGCTCATAGGCGGTCAGCTTCACTATTTAGACCCAGTCAAAAGGTATGGCTAAGTACAAAGCACATTAGACTGCGACTCCCCTCACATCGTCTGGCACCAAAATATATTGGACCTTTTCCCATCCTCCGGAGAGTAGGCGCATTACCTGCCAGCGACAATTGCCACGATCCCTGGCTATCCACAATACCTTCCACGTTTCGCTGCTAAAGCCACTCGTGCTCTCATGGCCTTCCCACAAAGATCCTCCTCAGCCACAAGCGTCCGCTGAGCCAGATCATACCCTCCAGATAAGAGAGGTCCTCGACGTACGTAAATGTCGAGGCCGTTGGGAGTACATTCTCTGCTGGGAGGGATATGGGGTTGAGGAGAACTCCTGGGAGCCCTCACAAAATATTCTTGATAAAGACCTCTTAAAGGCCTTTCACAGATCACATCCTGACAAGCCTTGTCCGAGGAGGTCCCCCCTCCTCGGACAAGGCTTGTCAGGATGTGATCTGTGATCAGATCAGGGGGGGATACTGTATTTATTTATTTATTTAAGGCTTTTATATACCGACTTTCTTGATACAGATCAAATCAACTCGGTTTACATCGAACTAAGCAGAACTATAACCAGCAATTCAACAAGAATACTGTAGTGCGTCCCGTCCACGCTCGGCGCGTACCCAGGCCTGCTTACCTCTCTAAGACCTCCGCGGGTCCTGGGTCGGCCTCCCTACGATGTAGTCCTCCTTACAAACCTTTTTCAGGCATTATTGCCTGGATATACAGGCCTGGGAGGAGGCAGCCTTCACCATGCAAAATCGACGGGACTGCAGGCAGCCTCCTGCTCTGTTCGGGAGTAGCTTTGGTAAAACCCACTGATTTTGGATTCACTTGTCTGAATGCTAAGAAGGGAGAAATTACTATTTACCTGATAATTTCCTTTTCTTTAGTGCAGACAGGTGAATCCACCTTCCCACTCATGGCTGTCGAATGTTGTGCTATGGTCCTTCTGTGTGACTGTGTGTTCCAGTTCCAGTCCCAAGACTAATGTTATTATACTTCTTGTCTGAGCTCAGTGTTTTTCTGTTGGCTGAATGCTGGAATGGTTGTCTGTTAATAATCAAGTTTTGTTAGTTAGTTCACAGTTGGCCTTTGTAGAGAATACTGGCAGGCTGAGGTCACTGCAGAGGTATATATATCATGATGTCAGCTTTGCTCCGTCTCCACCTGCTGGGAGAGGTGCATAAACCACTAGGGATGTGAATCGTTTTTCTGACGGATGATATTTTCTCATCTGTCAGATATCGGGGAGTCCCCGAAAGCGATAGGAAAACCCCATGAAATTTTTGTGTGGTTTTCTTATCATTTTGGGGGGGGGGGGGGGCGGGAAGAAAGGGCACACAGAAAAACAACCCCCAAACCCACCCTGACGCTTTAAATCGAATTATTTAGAATCCTCCACCCTCCCGACCCCCCCAAAACTTTTCTAAAGTACCTGGTGGTCCTGGTGGTCCAGCAGGGGTCCTGGGAACAATCTCCCACTCTCGGGCCGTCGGCTGCCACTAATCAAAATGGCGCCGATGGCCCTTTGCCCTTACCATGTGACAGGGGCTATCGGTGCCATTGGCCGGCCCCTGTCACATGGTAGGAGCAATGGATGGCCTGCGCCATTTTATAAGATGGTTCTGATCAAATATCAAAGGAAGTGAATTCTATAATGTGGGAGCTTGATAGCTAAAAGTTGATTCTTATGTAGATCAAGACAAATAGCAGACAAAGAGGGAAAATGTAGGAGGCCCTTTTGAGAAGAGTGGAGGGTACGAGTTGGAGTATAAGGTTTAAAAATATAACTTGGGTAAACTAAAGTATAGAGCATGAAAAGTTAAACATTAGGTTGGTAACTTTCAAGCTGGCACGTGGATGCACATTGTTGCGCATATATCGGGACATGGCAATTTTATAACATGCACGCATATAGGTGAGCATGTTGTAAAATAGCCTGGTAGCGTGCACATGTGCACCAAAATTTAAGTGGGCATGCAAATCCCGCTTCTACCATGTAAATCAGGGTTTTTTTTTTAAAGGGGCATGTGCTGATGCCATTCCCAATTTTACCGGTTTGCCCATTTACCAGTTAGGTCTTGCCAACCCCTATAGTTTGTTAGCCTGCATTCCCCCCACTTGGCCCAGATTCCTTAAACTCCTCAGATCTATCTAATTTTTAACTTTTTAAAACGTATACATTACTCCTAGCACAAGTAAAGTTACAAGGCAGGGGACCTCGGTGAGCACCAGGGTGCTTAACTATTTACATGCACATCTCTTGACCTGGCTCCTGAAAGCCCATGCCCCTTCCAGACTCTACCCAGATCACGCACTTTTTGGAAAGAAGGGAAATGTGCACGCCATGGGAGAAATGCATATATCTCAGCAGCTTTTAAAATTTGCTCAATGGATGCCAGCCAAACATGTGCACTCATCTCCCTAATTTGGCATCTGGCATGCTTTTAAAATTCACCTTTATATCATATAACAAATGTGTTAATTGACAGGAAGCCAATCTAATTTTTTTTAAAAAGGAGAAAAATTAGAGTGTGGAGAGGTAAAGGTCTAAATTCAATTCAATTCAAGAAACACTTAATTCTTTATTTCTTATGACAACTTCACTGTTCCAAAATGTTCAAGGTAAAATGAATAAAATGATCCCCCAACATGGACCCGATGTTTCACCCAAAGGCTGTTTCGGGAGGGACAACACAGTATATTCATTCACACTGCAAGTTAAAATAGAAACAAGTATTATTACAACAAGGACCAAATAACAATGGGCATAACCTATAGAAATCCATCAATAGACATATACCTTGTAATTAATAATTCCTCATATACAAGGTGTGTCCCATCTATTGTTATTGTTTCTTGAATTGAATTTGGACTTTTACTCTCTACATACTCTGATTTTTTGACTGTTCGTTGGCTGTGGATTCTTCTATTATTATTGTGGTTTAAAATAGGAGAAACATGATCAAACTTTTATAGTCCAAAAATTAATCTAGCAGTGGTATTTTGTAAACTGTAGCTGCTTAATTTGATAATTAGGAACTCCAAGCAATAAAAAATTACAGTAATATAATTTAAATATTACAAATGCATGATTAATTTCAGATCTGATGACTCTAATAAAGAATTTAAATGATGAATGTATCTTAAAAAATAAAAAGCAGAATTCAAATGCTTATACTTTAGCAATTAAAAGCCCACTTATATGGATAGAGTACATTTACACATGTAAAAACCCAGTTTAAAGTGCTTAAATCCTTTTGAAAATTGTCTTCATAAAAGACAAAGTAAAAGATAAATCACATCAGAAATCAAGAAGTAAATAGGAAGAAAATGACAATCAATTTAAAAAATTTGCTGCATTTTTCTCTATTAAATTGCCATAAAAACACACATTCACAAACAAATTTCACTTTTTATCTACCATAAACATTCAACTATAAGGAATCATATTTTGGGGGCTGAATTTTTAAAGCTATTTCTGCACCTAAAATCATATTTTATGCATGTAAATGGATGTTAGAAAATAGTCTACAGCTCAGTGCTCGTAAAAATATGCATGTAATTTACATTCACATGTACTTTTATGTGAACTGGAGAGTGAATTTATTTATTTATTTATTTAAAACTTTTTTTATACCGGCATTCGTAGGACACATCATGTCGGTTTACAAATAACTGAGAAAGGAAAGGAAAGGAAATTACAATAAACAGGGGAGGGGTTAACTGGGTGATATATAAAGTAGAGGAGAGGAGAGTCAGACAGGCAGCGTTACAAAAAGAACCAATATACAAGGTTAGTTGGCATGTGCACTTGGGATATTTAGTATATGAAACTTATTTACAGTAGGACATGGGCAGGTGCACGTAGGAACGATTAAGGGGGGGGGGGTAGGGAGGGAGGGGGGGGCGAGACGGGGGTGGTGGGAACCGGGTACAGACGGTGATAGTTTTCAGGGAGAAATTGATGGTGGCGTGGGGGAGTAGGCAAAGGAGAGAGGAGAGATAGAGAGGGGTGGGAGAGGGGGGATGGGAGAGAGGTAGTGGGCTAGGTTGGGATTGAGGTGGTTCAGGAGGACATTGGATAGGATTGGGTGGAATTGGGGGTAGGCTTGTTTAAAGAGCCATGTCTTGATTCCTTTTTTGAAGTGGCTCATGGATGGTTCTAAGCGGAGTTTGGCGGGTAGGGAGTTCCAGAGGGTAGGGCCCGCAATGGAGAAGGCTCTCTCCCTGGTAGCGGTAAGGTGCCCAACTTTAAGTGAGGGGGTTTGGAGAGTGCCAGCAAGGGAGTTTCTGGTGGGGCGGTTGGCTTGACGGAATTGTGGCATGTCTTCAAGCCAAGGTGAATTGTTATTGTATAATGTGTTAGGGAGGATGGTAA
Organism: Rhinatrema bivittatum; assembly: GCF_901001135.1. Classification (NCBI taxonomy): domain Eukaryota; kingdom Metazoa; phylum Chordata; class Amphibia; order Gymnophiona; family Rhinatrematidae; genus Rhinatrema; species Rhinatrema bivittatum. Next base: position 269,406,694 of record NC_042618.1, on the reverse strand, counting down.
GTGTTTTATATTGGGAGCGGAAGGTGATGGGGAGCCAATGGAGATCTTGGAGTATGGGAGTGATGTGGTCAGTTTTTCTGGTGTTTGTTAAGATTCTTGCCATGGCATTTTGTAGGATTTGAAGGGGTTTAGTGGTAGAGGAGGGGAGGCCTAAGAGAAGGGAGTTGCAGTAGTCGAGTTTGGTGAGTATGGTGGTTTGCATAACCGTGCGGAAGTCACAGGCATGGAGAAGGGGCTTCAATTTTTTGAGAATTTGTAATTTGTAAAAGCCCCCTTTTAGAAGTGATTTAATGTGGGTTTTGAAGCTGAGTTGATTGTCTAGGGTGACTCCTAAATCTCTGACACTGGGCGGTAGTGTATGAGCTTGTGAGGCGTTGAGAGTCATTTGGCGGGATGAATTGAGTGATTGGTTTGTGAGGATGAGGATTTCAGTTTTCGAGGTGTAAGAGCTAGGTGGAGATTGGAGAGGAGAGAATTGATGGATGTCAGGCATGTTTCCCAGTATTGAAGGGTTTCGTTGATGGATTTTTGAATTGGAATAAGTATTTGTACGTCATCAGCGTACAAGAAGAATTTTAGTCCTAGTTTAGAGAGGAGGTGGCAGAGAGGGAGTAAGTATATATTGAAGAGGGTGGAGGATAGAGAAGAGCCTTGTGGTACCCCTTGTGTGAGGGGAATGTGTGCGGATTCGAAAGTATCAAGCTTGACTAGGTATTTGCGGTGGTCAAGGTATGAGGAAAACCAGGATAGGGCTGTGTTTGAGATGCCTATCTCCGCTAAGCGTGATATTAGGATTTGATGATTCACGGTATCAAAGGCGGCTGAGATATCGAGAAGGGCAAGTATATATGATTGGCCGTGGTCCATGCCTTTAAGGATGGTGTCCGTTATTGCGAGTAGGAGTTTTTCGGTGCTACGGTCTTTACGAAAACCGTATTGGGTGGGGTGTAGAATATTGTTATCTTCTAGGAAATCGGTGAGTTGGGAGTTTACCACTTTTTCCATGATTTTGGATATGAAGGGCAGATTGGAAATAGGCCTGTAATTTGCAGGGTCATTGTGATCCAGGGTAGGTTTCTTTAGTAGTGGTTTCACGACGGCGAGTTTAAGTGGGTCGGGGACTTTCCCGGAGGTGATGGAGCAGTTTATGATTTCTGCTATTGGTTTTGCAATGGCAGAGGGAATGGGGAGGAGAATTTTTGATGGTATGGTGTCTGAGATGTGGGTGGATGGTCGCATCTTTTTTAATATGGATTCAACTTCCTTCACGGAGGTAGTGTCGAGAGAGTCGAGGTTAGAGTTGTTGTCGATCGGTAGTGGGTCTGTGGGAGCGGGATTGGGGGGTAGACGTGTAAGAATTTTGGAGATTTTACTTTGAAAGTAGTCGGCTAGTTTCTCGCATTTCTCAATGCTGTTTATTTCTTGGGGGGAGGGAATGGGGGATTTTGTGAGTTCTGCAGCGAGGCTAAATAGGGCGTTTGGATTGAATTTAAAGCTGTGGATTTTTGATGCGTAGAAGTCGCGTTTGGCGTGGATGGTTGCTTGTCGGTATGTATGCAATGTGTGTTTGTAGTCCATTTTGTGTGTGGGTGTTGGTTGTTTTCGCCAGGTACGTTCCTTGGTTCTAAGGTCTTGCTTTAGTTTTCTTAGTTCAGCGGTGTACCATGGCTTTCTCTCGGTGCGTGTGGGGGTTATTGTTTTGTGGATGGTGGGGCAGAGATCATTGGCTATGTTGGATAGGGACTTATTCCAGTAAAGAAGGGCAGTGTCTGGGTTAGATAAGTCAAGGTTTTCACTTACTTTGCTGAAGGCTAAGGAGAGTTCCTCCGAGGAACATTGTTTACGGAATGAAAATGTTTTTTCATGTGAGCTTGTGATCGGTGTATCAGTGTTGATGGTGAGTTGGGCGTTGATGAGAAAATGGTCTGACCAGGGGATGGGGGTGGTAATGGGTGATTGGGGTACTGAAATGCATGTGTTGACAAAGAGGAGGTCGAGGGTGTGGCCAGCTTTGTGTGTGGGCTCGGAGATTAACTGTCTGAAGCCCAGGGCTTTGAGGGTGAGAAGTAGGGTTTCACAAGCAGGCGTATTGGGGTGGGTGTCTACATGGAGATTGAAGTCTCCGAGTATTATTGCGGGTGTGTCTGGTTTTATGTTGTCAGTGATGTATTCAATGAAGGGGGATGGGTCCTGTTCAAGTATACCAGGGGGGGCGTAGACAAGGCAGACTTGCAGAGATTTGGATTTAAAAAGCCCAATTTCAAGTTTTGTGGGGGGGGGAAATGGTCTGTAGCTTAAGGTTAAGGTGTTTCTTGGTAGCTAGGAGTATGCCTCCTCCTCTTTTTCTGGGCCTAGGAATAGAGAAGATGTCGTATGTCTGTGTTGGGAGTTGGTTGATGAAAACGTGGTCTGAGTTCTTTAACCAGGATTCTGTGATAGCACAGATATCTGGGTTTGTGTCAGTGAGTAAGTCTTGAAGTATGGGGGCTTTCTTTAGGATGGATTGTGCATTGAAAAGGGAGATGGTAAGTGTTGCAAGGCCTAGCAGCTGGGTGAAGGGTGAGATCATGATGGGCACTAGGGATTTGTGCTGGGGAAGGGAGTGAGGGTGTGCTGGGCGGAACGTCCGCCGGTGGGGGTGGTGTATGATGGGAATAGTGGGGAAGCACATTTTGGGGAGGGATACAGAGTGGGGGCAGAGTTGTAACTCACATGCACATTTTTACATTTTAAAATAAATACAATTAAGTTAACCTGCTCATGGAGCAAGTTAATACCTTATACTAGGCCAAGTACCCATGAATTTTCAAATTTTGAGTAAAATCTGCACTTAAAAGGAACAATTTTAGGTGAATTTTTTTTTTTTTTTTACTTTATCTTTATTATATTTTCAAATTACATTCCACGATACATCTTGAATCAGGCTTTATAGCAGCTTTAAGTAACAGTTCCATAAAAAAAATAACACAAAAAGAAACAATAATAAAAAAAATTACAAATCACAGATGATGCAAATAATGCAGCCACATCAATAGGAGGGATAAATATATGAATAAATTAATAAAAAGAAAGCATTCAATCAAAGTTAGTAATAGACTCTAAATACTCAACTGCTAGCAATAATACTAGTTGGAGCTTTCTTATTTTGAAGGAAACTTTCTAATTGTATGGGGTCAGTGAAAACATAATTGGCACCCGCATATTTAGTAAAACACTTACATGGAAATTTCAACATAAAGGGGTAGATTTTTAAAGAAGCGCGCACGGGGTACATTTGTGCGTGCTACCCGGCGCTCACAAATGTACACCCAATTTTATAACATGCTTCCGCTCCCACCCACCTTCCCCTCCTTTCCCCTATCTAATCCACCCCCCAGCCCTACCTAAATCCCCCCCTACCTCTGGCGCGCCATCCCACAGCACAGCCTCTGTGCCGGAGGCCTCGGTCCTGCCCCCGGACCGGTGCCACGCCCATGGCCCGCCCCCTTCCTGCCCCTTTTTCAAAGCCCCGGGACATACGCACATCCCAGGGCTTGTGCGCGTCACCGAGCCTATGCAAAATAGGCTTGGCACGTGCAGGAGGGTTTTTAAAGGGTTTCGTGCGTATATTATGCGCGTAACCCTTCGAAAATCTACCCCAAAGGTTGCACCTAGTGCCAAGGCTCTCTATTTTTTAAGAAGAAAAACCTTTCTGCGAATTTGAGTCTCCTGAACAACTTTTGAGAAAATAAAGATCTTACGCCCCATAAACAACTGATCTTTGGAGAGAAAACAACAATTTCAAAGTCCATTGTTTATCCAACTCACATGAAAAAACAAGAAAAGATGTTTTGTGTTTGATTTCTGAGTTAGAATTTTCTAAAAATCCAAATGATGGTTTGTTATAAGGAGCATCATCAGTTTTTCTGAAGATTTTTTCCCTTTAACATCCAGCAAATAATACAACTTTGTTATACAAGGAATTGATTCTTTTGAAACGTAAAAAAAATCAACATAAAATATATGCAACATTTTAAGAGGAGAAATCATTGTGCAATGTTGAAAATTCAAGAATCTTACATTTTTAGCATGATTACCATTCAATTTTTCTATGAATTAGTTGGTTTTCTTTAATAGTACCACAGATCAGTCCAGATCAGTCCAGACAGTGGGTTGAGCCTCCTTTCCAGCAGGTGGAGACAGACTAAAACTTGCAGGATGCCCTATATCAGGACAGAGCCTATCCTCTCACCCTTCAGTATAACGTATGTCAAAGCATAAAACAATAAACCCAAGAATAGGATCAAGCAAGTAACCAAAAAGCTCAACGGAGCAACCATAGATTAATGAAGAAGCATGGTATACCTATACGCTCTTGCATAAACTTGGTATAAAATAACCACCAAGGCTTCCGATGTAAATGCTCAGTAATCTTGCACCAAGGAAAATATGAAAATCTGCAGACCTGCAAGAAAACAAGCTTCGAGAGGACAGAAGACAGACAGGCAAGGGCGTCTGGACTGATCCGTGGTACTACAGGAACGAAAATTAACAGGTAAGAACTAATTTTCCTTTCCTGTACGTACCTGGATCAGTCCAGACAGTGGGATGTACCAAAGCTTCCCTAAACTGGGTGGGACCGAGACAGTCCCGCTTGAAGCACTTGCCGCCCAAAGGAACCGAACACCGGGGCGTGGACATCCAGATGGCAGTGCCGAGCAAAAGTGTGCAGAGAAGTCCAAGTGGCAGCCCTGCAAATCTCTTGCGGGGAGACAGACTGACTCTCCGCCCACGAAGTAGCCTGAGAACGGAGAGAATGGGCTTTCAGACCCTCAGGAAGCGGACGACCCTGACAAAGATATGCCGAGGAAATGGCTTCTTTTAACCACCGCGCAATCGTGGTCTTAGAAGCCTGTTTACCCCGGTTGGGACCACTCCAAAGGACGAAGAGATGGTCCGATATGCGGAAGTCATTGGTGACTTGAAGATAACAAAGCAAGACTCGCTTGACATCCAGCCGACGGAGGTCGCCCCCAGCCATACCCGCAATCTCCTCCGGAGAGAACGCGGGGAGTTCTACCGACTGGTTGATGTGAAAGGCAGAGACAACCTTAGGCAAGAAGGAAGAAACCGTCCTGAGAGAGACCCCGGAATCAGAAAAACGCAAGAAGGGCTCCCGACAGGATAGCGCCTGAAGCTCGGAAATACGACGAGCAGAGGAAATAGAGACTAGAAAGACAGTCTTAAGAGTAAGATCCTTGAGCGTAGCGTGGCGAAGAGACTCAAAGGGAGCCGCACAGAGAGCATGAAGGACCAGGTTGAGACTCCAAGATGGACACGTGGCCCGGGAGGGAGGGCGGAGGTGTCTAACACCCCTCAGGAAACGAATCACGTCCGGGTGAGCAGCTAAGGCATGATCGTCCACCCTACCCAGGAGAGAGCCGAGTGCAGAGACTTGAACGCATAAGGAACTGAAGGAGAGACCCTTAGAGAGACCCTTCTGAAGAAAAGAAAAGAACAACGGGATCGAGGCAGAGCGCGCCGGGACACCCACCTCCGTACATGCGGACTCAAAGACCTTCCAGATGCGCACATAGGCCAGAGAAGTTGACTGCTTCCGGGCTCGCAGCAGGGTGGAGATGACCTCCTCCCTATAACCTTTGCGCCTCAGGCGACGCCATTCAAAAGCCAGGCCGCTAGACAGAAGCGATCGGCCTGGTCGAAAAATACAGGCCCCTGCCGGAGGAGACAAGGGAGATGATTGAGGTGCAGGGGCCCGTCCACCGCTAGATTGATGAGATCCGCAAACCACGGCCTTCGCGGCCACTCGGGAGCGACGAGAATCACCGGACCCCGGTGGAGTTCGATTCTCCTGAGAATCTTTCCTACCAGAGGCCACGGGGGAACCACGTACAGAAGGACGTCCGCTGGCCAAGGGAGAGCCAGAGCATCCACGCCCTCTGCGCCGTGCTCCCGCCAGCGGCTGAAGAACCGATTGGCCTTGGCATTGCGCAGAGTCGCCATGAGGTCGAGATGAGGAGGACCCCACCTGTCCACTATCAGAGCCATGGCCGCATCCGAGAGCTCCCACTCTCCCTGATCGAGCGACTGCCGGCTGAGGAAGTCGGCTTGAACATTGTCTTTTCCGGCGATGTGAGAGGCCGCAAGGCACTGTAGGTGACGCTCCGCCCAGGCGAAAAGGCGGCTGGTTTCTAAGGCTACCAGGGGACTGCGATTGCCCCCTTGGCGATTGATGTAGTTCTCAAGGAGGTGGCTGACAAAATTAAAGCTAAAAGAACAGCATTCAAGAAATATAAAGGATCCCAAAGGGAGGAGCACAAAGAAGAATATTTGTATCAACTGAGGGAGACAAAGAAATTAATCAAGTTGGCAAAAAGTCAAGCAGAAGAGAGGATTGCCAAGGAGATAAAAAATGGTGACAAAACATTTTTCAGATACATCAGCGAAAAGAGAAAGGTCCAAAGTGGTATAGTGAACTTGAAAGGTGGTAATGATCAATGTGTGGAGAGAGACGAAGAAATGGCAGAAATATTAAACAAATACTTCAGCTCTGTGTTCACTAAAGAAGACCCTGGAGAAGGACCATCTCTACACAACAAGAAACTGGAGGGAAGTGGAATAGATGAAAATCCTTTTACAGTAGAAAATGTGTGGGAAGAGCTAAAGAACCTGAAAGTGGACAAAGCCATGGGGCCTGATGGGATTCATCCAAGGATATTGAGGGAGCTCAGAGATGTTCTGGCGGGTCCGCTGTGTGACCTGTTCAATAGATCCCTAGAAACGGGAGTGGTGCCGAGTGATTGGAGAAGAGCGGTGGTGGTCCCGCTTCACAAGAGTGGGAACAGGGAGGAGGCTGGCAACTACAGACCAGTCAGCCTCACTTCGGTGGTGGGAAAAGTAATGGAGTCACTGCTGAAAGAGAGAATAGTGAACTATCTACAGTCTGGAGAATTGATGGACCAGAGGCAACATGGATTCACCAGGGGAAGATCCTGTCAGACAAATCTGATTGACTTTTTTGACTGGGTAACCAAGGAAATGGATCAAGGGAGAGCGCTCGATATCATATACTTGGATTTCAGCAAAGCTTTTGATACGGTTCCACACAGGAGACTGGTGAATAAAATGAGAAGCTTAGGAGTGAGTGCTGAGGTGGTGACCTGGATTGCAAATTGGTTGACGGACAGAAGACAATGTGTAATGGTAAATGGAACCTTCTCTGAAGAGAGAGCGGTTTTAAGTGGTGTACCGCAAGGATCGGTGTTGGGACCGGTCCTATTCAATATCTTTGTGAGCGACATTGCGGACGGGATAGAAGGTAAGGTTTGTCTTTTTGCGGATGACACTAAGATCTGCAACAGAGTGGACACGCCGGAAGGAGTGGAGAGAATGAGACGGGATCTAAGGAAACTGGAAGAGTGGTCGAAGATATGGCAGCTGAGATTCAATGCCAAGAAGTGCAAAGTCATGCATATGGGGAGTGGAAATCTGAATGAACTGTATTCGATGGGGGGGGAAAGGCTGATGTGCACGGAGCAGGAGAGGGACCTTGGGGTGATAGTGTCTAATGATATGAAGTCTGCGAAACAATGCGACAAGGCGATAGCAAAAGCCAGAAGAATGCTGGGCTGCATAGAGAGAGGAATATCGAGTAAGAAAAGGGAAGTGATTATTCCCTTGTACAGGTCCTTGGTGAGGCCTCACCTGGAGTACTGTGTTCAGTTCTGGAGACCGAATCTACAAAAAGACAAAGACAAGATGGAAGCGGTACAGAGAAGGGTGACCTGGAAGGTGGAGGATCTTCATCGGTTGACGTACGAGGAGAGATTGAAGAATCTAAATATGTACACCCTGGAGGAAAGGAGGAACAGGAGTGATATGATACAGACTTTCAGATACTTGAAAGGTTTTAATGATCCAAAGACAACAACAAACCTTTTCCGTAGGAAAAAAATCAGCAGAACAAGGGGTCACGATTTGAGGTCCAGGGAGGAAGATTCAGAACCAATGTCAGGAAGTATTTCTTCACGGAGAGGGTGGTGGATGCCTGGATGCCCTTCCGGAGGAAGTGGTGAAGACCAGAACTGTGAGGGACTTCAAAGGGGCGTGGGATAAACACTGTGGATCCATAAAGTCAAGAGGCCGCCAATGAAGAGTGGGTGACTCGCCAGAATGATGGCTACTGCCTGGACACAATACCCTTATTCAATAAACATACACATGCTTACTGTGACTCCAACATCGCTCTAAGCTTCAACAGCAAGAGGAAATGTGGAAAAAAGGATTTGCACTCACAAAGAGGGGAGTAGCTGGCTTGTTACGGCGGTTACTACCCCAAACCAAATAAGCCTGATACTTCACTTTCAATGCATATACAGCATAGCTCTCTGCTTCAACGGCAGGGGAGAAGAATAACTGATACTTCACACATCCAGCAGAGCTCTCTGCTTCAACGGCAGGGGAGAAGAAAAAAGGGTTCGCACTCACAAAGAGGGGAGTAGCTGGCTTGTTACAGCGGTTACTACCCCAAACCAAATGTGCCTGATACTTCACTTTCAATGCATATCCAGCATGGCTCTCTGCTTCAACGGCATGGGAGAAAGACTGATACATCACGCATATCCAGCATAACTCTTCACGCATATCCAGCAGAACTCTCTGCTTCAACGGCAGGAGAGAAGAAAAACTGATACTTCACGCATATCCAGCATAGCTCCCTGCTTCAACGGCAGGGGAGAAGAAAAAACAACCAACAAGGGCTGTATAACATAGTCTGGGTACAACAAATAATCATGGGTGTAGCTTGCTTATTGCAGCGGTTTCTACCCCTACTGCCCCTAACTAATCAAGCTAGATATTTCACTTGGATGCAGCTCCATCACTGCTCTCTACATTAATGGTGCGGGTGGAAGGGAAATAGAACCAAGAGCTAAGAGAAACAGATAAGTATGAGAGAAAAAATGTGTGAAGCTTGCTGGGCAGACTGGATGGGCCGTTTGGTCTTCTTCTGCCGTCATTTCTATGTTTCTATGTTTCTATGACTGTGGTGGAGTTGTCGGACAGGACTCGTACCGCATTGCCGCGGATCAGGGGAAGGAACTCCTGAAGGGCCAGGAGGACCGCCAAAGTTTCCAGTCAATTGATGTGCCAGCGCGACTGAGTCTGGGACCATGTCCCCTGGGTGGACTGAGAAAGGCAGACCGCACCCCAGCCCAACAGGCTGGCGTCCGTGGTTACTATCATCCACTGTGGAGCTTGAAGAGGCATCCCTTGCAGGAGATGAAGAAGAGACAGCCACCACTGTAATTCGTCGGTAGTAGACTCCAAGAACGGAAGGACTACGTGGAACTGCTCCGACACTGGTTGCCAACGAGACAGCAAAGCTTTCTGTAACGGACGCATATGAGCAAAGGCCCAGGGGACCAGATCGATGGTAGAAGCCATGGAGCCCAGGACTTGGAGATAATCCCAGGCTGTCGGGGAAGATAGCGCAATCAGATTCTGGACCTGATCGATCAGCTTGAGGGTTCGCGCCCGAGGTAAGAATACCTTGCCTACTCGGGTGTCAAAGTGTGCTCCCAGAAATTCCAACTCCTGGGAGGGCTGAAGCTTGCTCTTGGAAAATTTCACTATCCACCCGAGAGAGGCAAGGAGCTCTAAGACGCGATCCACCGCCCGCCGGCAAGAGGTCTCCGACTTGGCCCTGATGAGCCAATCGTCCAGATAGGGATGGACGAGAATCACCTCCCGGCACAAGGCCGCTTCCACTACTACCATGACCTTCGTGAAGGTGCGAGGAGCGGTCGCGAGGCCGAAAGGGAGAGCTCGAAACTGGAAGTCCTGGTTGAGAATGTGGAATCGGAGATACTTCTGGTAGTAGCGGTGGATGGGAATATGAAAATATGCTTCTGCGAGATCAAGGGAAGGAAGGAACTCTCCGGGACAGATCGCCGCATTGACCGCCCGTAGGGTTTCTATGCGGAAGTGGGGGATCTTGAGGGCCTGATTGACCCTCTTGAGGTCCAGGATTGGGCGGAAGGACCCGTCCTTTTTTGGCATGGTGAAGTAAATAGAATACTGGCCGGCGCCAATTTCCCCTTTTGGGACTGGGACCACCGCCCCCAGATCCAGAAGCTTGGAGAGAGTCTGGACCACCGCGTCCCTCTTGGCCCGGCCGCAAGGGGAGAAAAGAAAGAGATCTGGAAGTTCCCTTATGAGGTCGAAAGCGTACCCATCTCTGATAATGTCGAGGACCCACTGATCTGACGTGATTTTGACCCATTCCTCGAAAAACAGGGAGAGGCGTCCGCCGAGATAAGGGACAGAGGAATGGGTCAGCTGAACTTCATTGGGTGGCAGGTTTAGTGGTGGTACGCATGGGCTGGCCCTCGCGAAAAGGCCGCCTGCCACGAAAGGACTGCAACCAGGACTGCGCACGAGAAGACCCCCTCGCAGCACCTCGCAGCACCGCGAGAAGCGGAGCGACGCTGACCCCTGAAGCGAAAGCGAGAGGCCGCGAAGGACCGAGAAGACTTAGGGCGGTCCTCTGGAAGCTTATGGACCTTGTTGTCAGCCAAGGAGTCCATAAGCTTGTCGAGGTCCTCGCCAAAGAGCATCTTACCTTTGAAGGGAAGAGTGCCCAGCCGGGTCTTTGAGGATTGATCAGCTGACCAGTGGCGTAGCCAAAGGAGCCTCTGGGCAGCCACTGCTGAAACCATCGCCTTCGCCTGCACATGGACCAAATCGTAGAGAGCGTCTAACACGTAAGCGATTACCGCCTCCAGACGTTCGGCTTGTTCTGCCTCACCTGGCAGAAGCTCCCGGGTGCAGAATAACTGTTGGACCCACTGGAGGCCCGCCCACATCATGAGACTGCTACAGCAAGACCCCCAGACCCCGAGAGCTAGGACGTCAAAGATGCGCTTCAGGTGAGCCTCCAGCTTACGATCTTGTGAATCCTTCAAGGCCGTGGAACCTTCCATCGGAATCGTGGTGTGCTTGGCCACTGCAGAAACATAAGAATCCACCGATGGATATCGCAACAGCTCCAAGCCCTCTTCCGGGAGGGGATAGAGCTTATCCATCGCACGCCCCACCCAGAGCGCACTATCAGGAGCCTCCCATTCCCGCAGGATAAGGAGCTTAAGCATGGGGTGGAAAGGAAAGGCCGAGGCCGGAGCCCGGAGCCCTCCCAAAACTGGGTTCATATCCTTAGGGAGTGAGGCCATGAGATTATCCACGGAGGGACTTTTGAGACCCAGCTCCTCCAAAACAAAAGGGAGGAGGGGCTCTAACTCCTCCTTACGAAAATGACGAAGGGCTCTGGGGTCATCGCCCTCTAGGGGGGGGGGCATCCGCCGAATCCGAGGAAGCAGCGGGGTCCGAGGACCCGGGAGACACCGGGGGAGGGGGGGAACCCCCGGGACCACCCGCACCCGAACTGGTCCCTGAGGCTCCGCAGCTGGTCCAGTGGTCAACGGCACTGAACAAGGGATTTTTGGCAGGGGGGGGGGGCAAGGGGTGGGCTTTCATCCAGCTCATGCAGGCTAGCTAGATAAGATTTGTGCATGAGGAGGACGAAATCCGCAGAAAAAGGGACCCTGGATTTGCCGGGGGGGGGGGGGGGGTCGAGGGAAGGTCAGGACCCCCCTCCTGGGGACCCGCGGGGGCAAAACGGGGGTTAAATAAAAAAAATTCAGCCCCCCAGCCCCAGGGAGCACTGAAATTGGCCCCGATGAAAAATCCAAGATGGCGGCCGTTCCCGGGCTCTGCCGACCCGGGAAAGGCCTAGTCATGCTGGAAGGAGTGGAGCCCCGGGGTAAATTTGCTTGTCCTGCCGAGGAGGGACCTTCCCCACCCGGCAGGCAAGCAGTGCAGAGGCCCTGACGCGAAAAACGCAAAGAGGACAGCCCACAAGAAAGACAGGCTGTCAGCTGAAGAAAAAAAAGTTGAAAAAAAGCTTGATTGACAGCCTGCACAGCAGGAGAGAGCAGGCGGGAAACCTGCTGCCTTCTGCTTCTCTGACTGCCGGTTCTAGCCCTACTCTGACCAGAAAAAAAATAAAAAAGCTGGTCAACTGTTGCAAATAAGTTAGAGGTAGGTGAGTACCTGCAAATTATTGAAAGTTTAACACCTTTTAACTCCTTTTTTTTTTTTTTTTTTTTACTGAGCACAGCAGCGGGTTCAAAACCCTCTCGGCAGCCAGAGGGGGAACGAGGCCCAGAGAGGCCCTGGAAGCGTCCACGGACTCAGGACTATGCAGGGAACCCCCTCCTGCAAAAGGGGACAAGCCCCCCTGAGCCGGGCAAGAGCTGGGAGACGGACGTCTCCCACACAAAAAACAGAAAAGCACTAAAGAAGGCAGAAATTTCCTTCAGAGATCCTTTTTTTTTTTTTTTTTTTTAAACAAGAACCAAAAGAAGTACTTGCTTGAGCCTAAAGAGAAAGAAGAGGCTGACTAGCCTACAGCAGAGAACCAAAGGGGATATGCTGCACCTGCTGGAGACAGACAAATAATGAAGGATGAGAGGATAGGCTCTGTCCTGATATAGGGCATTCTGCAAGTTTTAGTCTGTCTCCACCTGCTGGAAAGGAGGCTCAACCCACTGTCTGGACTGATCCGGGTACGTACAGGAATGTTGCATTGGTTTCACAAATTGCATCATTTCCCTGCAATCTCATCTATTTGTGTTGTCTGTTCTGATCATTTTTTAGCATGCTCGCTTACTTGATTTGCTATGTTTCCCAACAATCCCAGTACAGGGGTAAAATTTATAATGTACGTGCACGCGTCCATATTCGCGCGCTTCCTGGTGCGCACACATGGACGCGCTGATTTTATAACATGCGTGTGCTAGCATGTACATGTTATAAAATCCGTGGGCCGCATGAACATGTATGCAGAATTTTATAATCCTCACATGTATGTGCAGGCGGCACAAGTGGGGGGGGGGGGGGGGGACTTTCGCAATTTCCACGCGGTGACGCATTCAGGCCTTCCCCAGTTCCCTCCCAGTCCACTCCAATTAAGGAGCAGATTGAAAGGGAACTTCCCTACCTCCTACCTAACCTTCCTCTTCCTTCCCCTGTCCTCCCCACCCCCTAATCCCAACCTATCTTTTTTTTTTATTTGTTAGATCACTTAGACAGCTCCCAAGCTGAAGTACATTGCGTGTGCCGGCCGGCTGCCAGTGCATGAGTCTTCGGGACAACAATCAATGGCACTGTCCTGGCCTACCCCAGCCCTCCCCTTCCTGCCCAGATCCCATCCCCCAGCCCACCCCTTTGAAGAGGCCTGACAGTTGTGCGTGACCAGGGTATACGCACGTGGCCGGGCCTCTTTGAAAATTTGCCCGGCGTGCACAAGGCCCAGCCACGCACGTAAACCTCTGGATTTACGAGCATAGGGCTTTTAAAATCTACCAGGCAGAGTTTATAAGTGAAGTCAAAGCAGCTTCCAATCTGATAATCACAGTCCATATTGAGTCCATGGTGATACTCACAGGTTTCACCAGAGATAAAGGATGAGAAGGCTTCACCCAAAGCTGTAGGGCTCCCAACAGGGGAACGGAAAGGAGTTCACATAGTCCTAATTCCACTGCCCCAGATCCCAGCTGTTTGAAGCTTGTCATCTGCAGAGGGTTGGGGCTATCAGGACTTAAAGAGACTCCTCTTGAAGAATGGAGTCAAGCAAGACTCCAAGTTCCAAAGTACTCAAAACTGGAGTGAAAAAATTTAGGGAGTCAAGAGTCGGTTATGCAGATGAGAGTGTAGAGTGAAGTAATGCTCAGCCTACTTTCAAAGGAAAACTTCCTGAAAGGAAGCAGCTACTGCTACAAAAGTAAAAAATGTCCAAGAGGCGTGGTCATTGTTAAAAAATACCATTCTAGAAGCACAGTCTAGATGTATTCCATATATTAAGAAAGGTGGAAAGAAGGCAAAACGATTACCGGCATGGTTAAAAGGGGAGGTGAAAGAAGCTATTTTAGCCAAAAGATCTTCATTCAAAAACTGGAAGAAGGAACCAACCGAAGAAAATAGGATAATGCATAAACGTTGGCAAGTTAAATGTAAGACATTGAACAGACAGGCTAAGAGAGAATTTGAAAAGAAGTTGGCCGTAGAGGCAAAAACTCACAGTAAAAACTTTTTAAAATATATCCGAAGCAGAAAGCCTGTGAGGGAGTCAGATGGACCGTTAGATGATCGAGGGGTTACAGGGGTACTTAGAGAAGATAAGGCCATCGCGGAAAGATTAAATGATTTCTTTTCTTCGGTGTTTACTGAAGAGGATGTTGGTGAGGTACCCATACTGGAGAAGGTTTTCAGATGGACTGAATCAAATCACGGTGAACCTAGAAGATGTGATAGGCCTGATTGACAAACTGACGAGTAGTAAATCACCTGGACCGGATGGTATACACTCCAGAGTTCTGAAGGAACTAAAAAATGAAATTTCAGACCTATTAGTCAAAATTTGTAAACTATCATTAAAATCATCCATTGTACCTGAAGACTGGAGGATAACAAATGTAACCCCAATATTTAAAAAGGGCTCCAGGGGCGATCCAGGAAACTACAGACCAGTTAGCCTGACTTCAGTGCCAGGGAAAATAGTGGAAAGTGTTCTAAACATCAAAATCACAGAACATATAGAAAGACATGGTTTAAATGGAACAAAGTCAGCATGACTTTACCCAAGGCAAGTCTTGCCTCACAAATCTGCTTCACTTTTTTGAAGGAGTTAAACATGTGGATAAAGGTGAACCGGTAGATGTAGTATACTTGGATTTTCAGAAGGCGTTTGACAAAGTTCCTCATGAGAGGCTTCTAGGAAAAGTAAAAAGTCATGGGATAGGTGGCGATGTCCTTTCGTGGATTGCAAACTGGCTAAAAGACAGGAAACAGAGAGTAGGATTAAATGGACAATGTTCTCAGTGGAAGGGAGTGGACAGTGGAGTGCCTCAGGGATCTGTATTGGGACCCTTACTTTTCAATATATTTATAAATGACCTGGAAAGAAATAAGACGAGTTAGAATCAAATTTGCAGATGACACAAAATTGTTCAGAGTAGTTAAATCACAAGCAGTGTTGCGATCCCCCCTGCTGCTGCGCTGCAGGAGGTCTCTTACCTTCCTCCTGAGGCCGCCTTGAAGCCAGGGCCTCGCCTGCGCATCTTCCAGGACTTGCTCCAGGGCCTTAGAGGCCTAGCTGCTCCTGAGGCATGCCTGTGGCTTGCATGCCTCAGCGTTTGGACTTCCTGTTTGGCGACGCCCTTCTCCTAGGGGCTGGCCCGCAGCTCTCCACCTGACTTATAGGACCAGCGATGGGCGGTCCTGGCAAGCTCCTCCCAGGGAGTTGCCTTCTACCTCCAGTATTTAAGGACTGTCTGTTCATTTGCACCGGGCCTTCGGATTGTGCATTACAGTTGTCTGTAACCTTGCCGGTCCAGGTCCTCCATGTTTCCTGATGTCTGCCTTGACGTGTTTCCTGATGTCTGATCCTGAAGCTGCCTGATCCTGATCCAGTTCCGCTTGTTCTGTCCTACGTCCTGTCTGGCTCCTGAGCCTTCTGGCCTGTTGGGCCCTGGAGTAGCCAACAGGAGGGATTCGTCCCCCGGGCTCTGGAGCTTCCCTGCCTGCCAGCCGTAAGGACTTCGGATGTGAGTATCCCAGCATCGGAGTTCCTGTTCGCCTGGAGTTTCCCTGCACCCTCCTTCTCAGTGTGGTCCGCGACCAGCCTTCCTGGGCTGTGTAGGGCGCGTCTGGGACAGGGTGGTCCGCGACTCAGTCCCACGGGTGGGCTGAGTAGGGCGCCCTGATGGACAGTGCCATGTTTCCGTCCAGCCTTGTCTACAGTGTCTGCTTCAGTCCTTGCCCGGATGTCTTCTGTTTAAGGACTCTGTCTGCCCTCGCCTCTGTCCGGCCTGCTGCCCATTGCCGTTCCCTGCGGCAGGTCCGAAAGGGCCGGGAACAGTCGGAGGACCGTTCATTAGTCAACTTCCCCGTGTTGGCTACCATGGGCACGCAGGTCTGGCTGAGGGTCGGACTCCCTGCTTCTGTTCCTGCCTGCCTGGCTCACCATGCCTGCTCAGCTCACCTCCCACGGTGTGGCCTTGGGCTCCTCCTGGGGTCCTGCCGTGGCCCAAGGGCTCACCACCCGCCCGAGATGACCGCGCCCGCGCGCGCTCGTAACAAGCAGTGTGATAAATTGCAGGAAGACCTTGTGAGACTGGAAAATTGGGCATCCAAATGGCAGATGAAATGTAATGTGGATAAGTGCAAGGTGATGCATATAGGGAAAATAACCCATACTATAATTACACAATGTTGGGTTCCATATTGGGTGCTACAACCCAAGAAAGAGATCTAGGTGTCATAGTGGATACCACATTGAAATCGTCGGTTCAGTGTGCTGCGGCAGTCAAAAAAGCAAACAGAATGTTAGGAATTATTAGAAAGGGAATGGTGAATAAAACGGAAAATGTCATAATGCCTCTGTATCGCTCCATGGTGAGACCACACCTTGAATACTGTGTACAATTCTGGTCGCCGCATCTCAAAAAAGATATAATTGCGATGGAGAAGGTACAGAGAAGGGCTACCAAAATGATAAGGGGAATGGAACAGCTCTCCTATGAGGAAAGACTAAAGAGGTTAGGACTTTTCAGCTTGGAGAAGAGACGGCTGAGGGGGGATATGATAGAGATGTTTAAAATTATGAGAGGTCTAGAACGGGTAGATGTGAATCGGTTATTTACTCTTTCGGATAATAGAAAGACTAGGGGGCACTCCATGAAGTTAGCATGGGGCACATTTAAAACTAATCGGAGAAAGTTCTTTTTTACTCAATGCACAATTAAACTCTGGAATTTGTTGCCAGAGGATGTGGTTAGTGCAGTTAGTATAGCTGTGTTTAAAAAAGGATTGGATAAGTTCTTGGAGGAGAAGTCCATTTCCTGCTATTAGGTTCACTTAAGGGTGGATTTTAAAAGCCCTGCTCACGTAAATCTGCCCGGATTTACGCGAGCAGGGCCTTGCGCGCCGGCGCGCCTATTTTCCATAGGCCTGCCGGCGCACGCAGAGCCCCGGGACTCGCGTAAGTCCCGGGGTTTTTTGTCGGTGGCGTGTTGGGGGTGTGTCGGGGGCGGGGCCGATCGACGCGGCGTTTCGGGGGCGGGCCCGGGGGCGTGGCCACGCCCTCCGGAACCGCCCCCCGGGTTGCGTCTCCCTCCGGGAGGCGTAAATCCGTGGACAAAGGTAGGGGGCGGTTTAGATAGGACTGGGGGGGTGGGTTAGGTAGAGGAAGGGAGGGGAAGGTGAGGGGAGGGCGAAAGAGAGTTCCCTCCGAGGCCGCTCCGATTTCGGAGCGGCCTCTGGGGGGGTGGGTTAGGTAGAGGAAGGGAGGGGAAGGTGAGGGGAGGGCGAAAGAGAGTTCCCTCCGAGGCCGCTCCGATTTCGGAGCGGCCTCGGAGGGAACGGAGGCAGGCTGTGCGGCTCGGCGCGCGCCGGCTGCCCAAAATCGGCAGCCTTGCGCGTGCCGATCCTGGATTTTAGCGGCTACGCACGTATCTACTAAAATCCAGCGTACTTTTGTTTGCGACTGGTGCGCCAACAAAAGTACGCGAACGCGCATTTTTTAAAAATCTACCCCTTAGAGAATAGCCACTGCCATTAGCAATGGTAACATGGAATGGACTTAGCTTTTGGGTACTTGCAAGGTTCTTACGGCCTGGATTGGCCACTGTTGGAAACAGGATGCTGGGCTCGATGGACCCTTGGTCTGACCAAGTATGGCATTTTCTTATGTTTCTCTTCTTATCCACCACCGCTTCAGAGACCCCAAGAAATTAAGGCGAGAAGGATTCCGCTGCTGAAGGATGGCTTATCAGCACAGCAAGGCCCCCAGATGATGGTGGGGGCAGTCATCCAGCATATTGCCTGTTGGACGAGTCAGAGGCTCTTACTTTCACTCTCTCCGAGGTGTGTTGCTGGAAGATGGCTTATCAGTGCAGCAAGGCCTCAGATCACGTCGGGGGTAGTCTTCCAGCGCTGCATCTTTTGGTCTTGGCATCGGAGTCTCTCCCTTTCACTCTCTCCCAGGTGAATGTTATTCCATTCCTAATGTATATGTTAAATCCTTATCTAATGTATGCTACACTAACTGTGATTCCATTCTTAATGTACATGTCAAAAATTGTAAACTATTGTGATGGCAAACCGAACGACGGTATATAAAACTCGATCAATCAATCAAATAAATAAATAAATAAATAAATGTATAAATATAACAAACTATTGTAGCAATTTTTAAAAGCCATTTCCACAAGTAAAGTGCATTTACACGAATAAATCCTATGGACAATTGAATGGCATATACTGTAGCAATTTCCAAAAGCCCACTTACACGGGTAAATTGCATTTAAACATATTAAACCCAGTTTTACATGTGTAAATGCTTTTGAAAATCAGGCCCAAAGACTTTAGCTGACCACACAGCTATAAAATTATAAAACAGCACTTCTTTGCATTTAATGGGAATAGCATATAAGAAACACTACAGTATATATCAACATTTATATATAACAAGACTTAGGGGGTCATTTTCTATTGATATTGCATGCGAAAAGGGACTTTTCGCTTACAATAACTAGATCGGGGTGGAGTTGGGTTGGCGTCAGCATCGGAAGAGAAGGAGTCTGTGCGGCATCAGGGCGGACTGCACGGAAACTTCACAGACAGCCAGTAGCATGCCCAATAGCACCACTTTTTACGATGGCGCTATTGATGCGAAAGCTGGCAGCAATAGCACCGCGGAGATGCGATCGCTGCCAGCTTTCACAGGCCCGCCCCCCCCATTAGCACCGGGATTCAGGAAGTCGCAGTAGTTTAGAAAATCCAGTCCTTAAATTGCTATTCTTCTTTAAATGTAGCACAATTTTGTTGTTCTGTAAATTTTCATGCCATTGTAGCTCTTGATGCTACAATGATGAATTTTTATGAACAAAAACATTTATAATTTGACATGTTATGAAAACTTTAACATCAAGTATGATTCTAATGAAGATGAATGTTATTTTTAACCACAAATACCATACAATACATTAGACCTAAGGAAAACTTCATGGGTGTTTTGTGGGGATTTTGTTGTGCGCCCCGTCCCCGCCCGGCCCACGCACGGGCCTGCTCACCTCGCTAGCTGCTCTGCAGGTCAGCCTGCCCAGCAGCAGCTGAGAGCTCCTCCAGGCCTCGGCGTCCCGGGCCTTCCACTGCGCATCAGGCCTCACTCCGGAGTTTGGTGTCCCCAGTGGTGTTGGCCATGCCCCTATGCTCACGCACGCGGACCGCCCAGCCATATGTAAGGCCAGGGGCGGGTCCTAGCTCCGCGGTGCGACCTGATTGAACGTACGATATAAGGAAGACCCTGCCTGTACTTGCTTGCCTTGGCAATCGGGTTGGCACTGTTTGTGTACTAATTTGCCTCTGCATTCAAGTCTTGTTCCAGCGTCCTACTGTTCCAGCGTCCTTCTGTTCCAGCATCTGTCTGTCCTGTCTCCCAAGGTAGTACTCTCGGACTGTCTCTCTGGTACTGACCTCAACCTGCATCCTTGCCTGGATCCTGACCTTTGCCTGCTTTGTGACCTCGTCTGACCTCTGGAACCTGACCCCTGCTTCGTTGAATACTCCTCAGATGGATCCTCGAATTCTGACCACGGCTGCCATTGACTACGTCTCCTGATTCTGGCTTGTCCCTTGCCTTGTCATCGCCTACTCTGTATTGGCCTTCCTTGCTCCTCCAGACCTACAGCCTAGAGTCCGATTGCGCTCTCTTGCTGCTCATGGGCATGCCTCTCTACTACCTCTCCAGGAGACCCTGCGAGGCCCACTTAAGTCCAAGTGGCCTGGGTCCCTACGGGCTCCACCCGGGGGGACCGCGGGCTTCCAGTGGTGAAGCTCATCCAAGCCTCTGTCTCCTCCTGTGCTCTGCCCCCTGGGGGCAGGTGCTTCCTGGTCCCAGGTTCAGGGAGCCATTCTCCACTGCTCCAGGACAAGGGTCCACCTCCAAGCGCAACAGATTTAGTACTATTGCGCCATATAATTTGACCCAATATAGTATGTTAATAAAAATAAATCTTTACAATTAAGAATATCATATATATTTTAATATAAATAAAAAATATAAAATAGCTGTAAAATATAGTTTTATGCTATCACATAAAACTGTAAAATATAGTGTTATACTATCACAATACTGTAATATTCAAAAAAAATATTACGTGCACTAAATACCACCAGTTGTGTGAAAAAGTTAACACTTAAGAAACTGTATATGGACATGCCGATTTTATACAATGCGCAAGCTGGAGCACTCATATTATAAAATCTGATGGCCGTGCGCACATGTGCACCAGATTTTAAAATCCGGGAGCACATGTGTGGGCAGCCCGCAACTCGCACGTGCAGAGGGGAATTTTACAATGCAACACGTGGCAATGCAAGTAGGGCTTCTCCAGTTTCCCTCCTAGCCCACTCCAATTAAGGAGCAGACTGGGAGAGAACTTCCCTATACCCCTTTTTAACCTTCCTACCTTTTCCTTTCTCCTCCCTGTCCCCCAACCCCTACCTATTAGGGGTTTTTTTTGTTTTACTACTTACATCAACTGAGTTGAAGTAATCTGTACGTGTTGGCCAGCTACTGGCATGTGCTTTCCCGGGACAGCAGCTAATGCTGCTGTCCCGGCTCACCCCCCTGCCCTGCCCCTCCCTGCCCAAACCACACCCGCCCACCCCTCTTGCAGGGCCTGACACTTCTGCATGTAACGGGGATTACGCACATGGCCGGGCCCATTGTAAAATGCGTGTGGCGCGCGCAAGGCCCGGCCATGCACATAAACCCTGCTTTTTACGCACATGACCCTTTTAAAATTGGGCCATAAATGTTTAAAATTAGCATTAATGTTTCATAACCAACAAAATCATTATTTGTGTGCTGGACAGTTTTAAGGTTTTCAAGTAATAAACTCAAGTCGTACTATAGTAGCTGGTATAAATTAGTTATTTGATTTCCATTGGTAGAAGTTAATTTCATTTACCAAAGAAATAATTTCACATTGTTTGCCCAATCTTTTGTAGCCGGGATGAAATTGATGAGGGTTTTTGCTTCATAATTAGATGAAGGTATAACATAGTATGGAAAATGTACTCATTCCCATTTACTGATTTAATGCACATATTTCTTATGTTCCTACTGTAGCAGCTAAATTATCATGGCTTTGTTATCCTCATATGATAATGGGCCAAAGATGAGTTAAGCCAGTGTTCTGCCACTGCTTATTACTGATTCAGCTTTCTCTTCCTTCTTGACTTGAGCAGTACACAGTATAGGTATGGCTACAGTGAGAAAGAATACATTTCTTAGTTTCCATATTTGCTGCATCTATTTTACTCACACTCTTTTGATTTAAAACAGAATGTGGGCATAAGAGGTAGGGTGACAGTGAGACAAGGAAAGGTTTTCTTTTTCAGAATCCTTGTGACATGCATAATTGTTGCTACACTAATCTGGGCCAAAAAGGACAAAAATTAAGAGAAATAGGAACTAGTACAGGTAAGCAGAAAAAAGGAAAGAAAGGAAAAGAAGGGAAAAGAAAAGAGAAGGTGAAGGTGAAGGGGAAAAAGATTACAGAACGAGAGAAGGAAAATGGAGGAAAGAGGAGATGGAGAGCTTGAGAACAATTGGAGAGGAAAGACTGTGAGATGGCAGGGAAGGGAAGATGGAAGGGCTAGAGACAGGAAAGGGGGAGTTAGGAGGATATTGGAATGGGAAGGTATGAGCTGGGTATAGAATTGCGAGATGGTAAGGAAGATGGTGAAATAAGGGATTGATAGGCAATGGAGGTAGTGGAGGAGGTTTATATGAAAGAGGGACAAAAGTGAGAAGAAGAAAGTGTTATGGGAGAGATATGGGGAGATAAGAAAGGCAGAGCCAGGGAGACAGTAGAGTAAAAAGAAATGTAAGACAAAGGGGAGTAGTATGTTGGTAGGACATGGAGAAATAGAATGGAGGGATAGGTTACCAATATTTAATTTGTGATGCAGCTCTTAACAGTTATGAATGGATTATGAACTGAGAAAATATTGAAGAAAAGATAAGATAGATACATACCAAATGAAAAAGAAAAAAGGCACCAAAAAGAGAGCAATAGCAGGAAAATGAGAAAAATTGGAAAAGAAAAAGAATGAGGGGTTTGAGATTAAAATAAGACCAAAAATTAAAGGTAAATATAGAGAAAGAAAAAGTTTGGAGAGAATGTATTATATTTTTTTGTTAAGATTTTTGCATTTTTTCCAGTGATAAAAAAGTTAGCTGAATTTATGTTTGGCTATAAGAGCTAAATCAGACACCTTGACTTACCTTGTCCATCAAATTTTCTAGCTTGGCCAACTCTATCCTTGAAAATTCTCTTAGCTATAAATGTTTCTGACTAGAATTTAGGTAAATTGACACTTTAATTTGTATAATTTTGAAACACTCAAGATTCATCAAAAGCAAAAATTTGGGTCTATAGGATGTGACAAAACTATTAACCAAAACCCAGTTCTTTTTTAGTCTAGCTGTACTCTTGTAAATATGTCATCAAAGAGATTTCATTGTCTCTCCTTTATAGACTACGATGTTTTTTGAGAGACATCATGTAGTCTTTCTTGCTTAAATGTTACTATGATTATATTTAATAATGTATAGTATATGAATGTAATCATGTGTGATAATATTATTCAGAAAATATTGTTAAGTCAAAGGATTCAAAATGTTCAGGGTTCATGTGAACTTGTGAGCAGTGGCCATATTAGTAATGTCAGTAGATGACAGTTAAAAAAGACCAGTTGTCTCAACCAGACTACCCAGACTGTCCAGACTGTCAACACTACCCAGACTGTCAACACTGCTAAGAATATATCCCAGCTTATAACTGTAGAAGTTTGAGTACTTCTTCAAGTCACTTGTTAACTTCCTTTTTGATTCTCTACCATCCTGGATAGATGAGCACACAAATTCCCATACTTAATCCAACACCTACCTCTCACGAACCACATCATACCATGAAACTTTGAAATAATCTAAACTGATGCTAAAGCTAGATGCAAATGTACAAAGGTGTGACCAGCTTCACAAATATGATTAAGCATGGACAAATGGCAAATAGCACATATAGCTTTTACAAATTTTCACATTTATTTTATTTCTTTAATTTCAATTTCTATTCCGCTGATCCACTAATCTCAATGGATTACAGTAAACATACACAGTGAAGCATAACAAAACCTTTTGCAACACATAATTTTTCATTTGCAAAGACATTTATAAAACTTATGCAGAATTGCTAATGTTGTGAAAAATCATTCAGATAAGTTCATTACTGATTTTGTTATAGCAACATTATGAATGGAAAATCATGCAAAGCTGCCATTTACCATGAAATTAAGTACACCTCAAGGAAGTGTAGTCAACTGTCTTTTTGTTCTAAAGTCCATGATTTCATTTGAATTTTATCAGAAAAAAAATTCCCCCATAAAGCCATTTTAACAATATTTAAATGAGCAGTTTCCACGAGAAAAAAAGATTGTATAGTACCGGCTCATACCTGTAAACCTACTCATGAATTAGTGTTGTTGCCATTTAAGGCCTACATTCATACAATTACTATAAATATAGTGGAAATAGCACCAGCACAAAAAAATGGGCATGGTTAGAATAATTTCCTGTGTATCGCATCACAGAGGATATTATCGCATCGCACATTGGGGTAGATTTTCAAAGGGTTACGCACGAAAACCTACCCCCGCCTCCCCCTGCGCATGCCGAGCCTATCTTGCATAGGCTCGGCGGCGCGCACAAGTCCCAGGACGCGTGTAAGTCCTGGGGCTTGCAAAAGGGGGCATTCTGGGGGCGGGGCCGGGACCGAGGCTTCCGGCACTGCTGCCTTGCTGGGGGATGGAGAGCTGGCGTGCATAAGTTATACCTGCCTGAAGGCAGGCGTAACTTCTTCAATAAGGGTTAGGAGGGGGATTTAGGTAGGGCTGGGGGGGTGGGTTAGATAGGGGAAGGGAGGGGAAGGTGGGGGGAGGCAAAAGGAAAGTTCCCTCCGAGGCAGGCTGCTCGGTGCGCGCAGGATGCACAATTGTGCACCCCCTGCGCGCGCCGACCTTGGATTTTATAACATGTACGTGGCAGCGCGTGCATGTTATAAAATCGGGCGTAGATTTGTTTGCGCCTGGTTGCGCGAACAAATCTGCGCCCATGCGTACCTTTAAAGATTTGCTCCATTATGTCAGTACATAGCACATTGCGTCAGCATATCACACATTGCATCAGCACATAGTGTGTCATTTTAAAGAGCGTGCGCTGATTTTTGCGTGGTGCATTATTTTTCTAGTTTATATATAATGGTTTCCTGCAATTGCCTCAATGAAGGTGTGTCAGACAGTGGAGCGAGGAGTTGGTGAGTGGACTAGTGGGAGCAGGAGCTTATAGATTTCAATTTCCTAAGTGTTTTGTCTTATCTTCTGTTTTCATTTGTTTCCTTTTACCTTGGTCTTTTGTCTTGTTTGTCTGAGTGAAAGTTTTTTCAGTTTGTCCTGTTAGTCTGCGTTTGTGTCAGGAGGAGGAGTAGTGGTGAGGGGTGGTGGTGGTGAGGCAGAGGAGGAATGTTGGAGAGAATTGGGGAAGTGTGGTTGTGAAGCAAAGGAGAAATGGTAGTAAGGAGTGGCGAGGTGTGGTGGTCGTGGTGAAGTGGAGGAAGAGTGGTGAGATATGGTGGTGAGGCAGAGGAGGAGTGAGAATGAGGAGAGGTGAGGTGGAGGATGAGAATGTGAGGTGGAGGAAGCGTGGTGTGGTGAGGATGGTGCGTGAGAGGCAGGGGAGAGAGGAGAGAAGAGATGTGAAAGGCAGGGAGAGAGAGGAGAGGAGTGGGAGGAGAGGATGAAGGAAGAAGGAGGCAGGAGTGCTAGGGGAAGGAGTAGGAGTAGGGACAGGGACAGGAGGGGGGGGGGGGGAGTGTCTAGGCAGGAGAGTCCAGTGGGAGGAAGATGACAGGCTAGGGATAGACATAGAGGGCCAAGGGTCAGTAGGGCAGGTGCAGGGGGGAGAAAGGGAGGGTAGAGAAGAGAGGGAGAGTCAGGAAAGGGAGGATACCTTTCTGGAAGAAGAAGTGGCACCCTCTCAGGCAGCCAGGCAGCAGGGCATGTTCATGTCAGAGCATTGAAGTTCAGCCCTGAGGACAATGAGATGATCATCACTAGGGTCCTGGAACATTATCCCATGCTCTTTGGCAATTGTGCGGCCAAGACCTCAAGAGCAGTCAAGGGCCAGATCTGGCACACCATCACCCAGGATAACTCAAGATGCAGTGGCGTGAGATGCAGTGGGAAGCAGGTGGCCCACAGGTACTGTGATATAAAGGCCCAGTTGAAGACCAAGGTGCAAACCGCAAAACTACATCTGGCAGACAGGCAGAGGATCCTTTTATCCATTTGTGCTAACCCTCATGGATGAGTGCCTAGTTCAATGGTTAGGACTGGATGTGTTCGAGGGCATGGTTGAACGACTGGACACCACACGAGACGGTGCTAGTAAGTTCAATTCTCCTGTAAATGGCAAGGCTGCTACAGTTGTGCACATCATTTGGCATAAGATGCTCACATTGACTGACATACAAAATGCGCATCTCTTGCCAAACTGTCTGTGTGTGTACTTCTTGGCTTTGGTGCTTATGACTTCTTCTTTGTTTTCACAGCTCTCACCCAGGACTCTACTGGTCCTAGCCTTCAAAACCCAAGGGACCAGCAGTGAAGGGCCAAGGACCAGCCATGCAGCAGCAGTTTTCCATACCCCCTTGCTTATGGACGCTCAGACACAGTTCAGCAAGGAAGAGGAGGCGCAGTAGCAGCCTTCTCAGCACAGCCAGACTCTAGAAGCCCTTGGCCTAACAAGCCCACTGAATGTGAGCTTAAACATTTCAAGCTTTATGGAGGAACCCAGCCTGCAATGACACACAGTTTAGCCAGCTCAACTTCGATCCAGCATACCAAATGTCCAGCAGTAGGCAGCAAACACTGAGCTGGAGCAGCCCACCAGCCCCCTCATGCCACTTCTGGAGGCTCAAACCTCCACTCCATCCATGACCAGCACAGTACCAGCACCAGCTCCGGCCCCACCACAAGCACGAGTGAGGGCTCAATTTATTTATTTGAAAAGTTTTATATACCGTTATTCGGAAAAGCCATCAATGCATGAGCAGCAGGACCAGCTGGAAAGGAGCCATGGTATCCATCTCCACCACATATGGGTAAAAATTGTGCACCTGAGAAAGGCTGACAATGCACAAATCCAGGCCCTCATGACCATATGGCAGCCCACACATAAACTCTGACCATTGTGGCTACCTCAATAAATAACCTCATCAGCATCCTCACCTAGATTCTCTAAAGAATGCCAGAGCCTTCACCAGTGCCTTCCCTAGTATCCCAAGAATCTATGCCAAGTAGCATTCCCCAGCCTGACAGACAACCTATGGGTAGGTCACCCCAAAATCATGCCATCCTCAAGTGGCAAGCCACGGCATAGCAAAGGTCCAGGTGATTTACTACTCTTCAGTTTGTCAATCAGGCCTACCACATCTTCTAGGTTCACCGTGATTTGGTTCAGTTCATCTGAATCATTACTCATGAAAACCTTCTCTGGAACAGGTATCTCCCCAACATCCTCTTCAGTAAACACCGAAGCAAAGAAATCATTTAATCTTTCCATGATGGCCTTATCTTATCTAAGTTCCCCTTTAACCCCTCAATCATCTAACGGTCAAACTGGCTCCCTCACAGGCTTTCTGCTTTGAATATATTTTGAAAAGCTTTTACTGTGAGTTTTTGCATCTACTGCCAACTTCTCTCAGCCTGTCTTATCAATGTCTTACATTTAACTTGCCAATGCTTATACTTTATCCTCCATGCTTGTTTCTCATCTCATCTCATCTAATCCTGCTTCTGCCTCCATGCTGCTGTGTCTCATCTCATCCTGCTGCTGTCTCCATGTGTCTTCTCCTGGTCCTTGGCCTCCATGTTGTGCTCTCCAGTCCTGGTTCTACTGCCTGCTACTTAACCTTTGCTGCCTTGGCCCTTAGCCTGTCCCCATTTTGAGTCCATTTTCAACATGGACAGTCTGGGGCCCTTTTGGTTTACATCACATAGTTGTGCTGCTATCACGTCGTAGTCTCGGACCCTCTGCAAGTGCTCTCTCCTGGTGGGAAGATCTCTCCAACTTGGAAAGGGGACATCTCTTCCAAGTTGTTCAGTCTCAGGTAGTCCTAACCACCAATGCTCTCCTCAGGGCTGGGGAGCCCATGTGAACAGTATCCACACGTAGGGTCTCTGGACCTGTCGATGGCAAAAGGGCACCACAAGTATCATGGTTCCTCTGTCCTGTTGAAGTTTCAACAATGTCTTCAAGAGAGGTGGTAGAGGAGGGTAGGCATAGAGCAGACCCCTCCCCCAGTGGAGGGAGAAGGCATCACAGACTGGATACCCACCCCGACCACAGGGAGAAAAACTTGTTCACTTTGTGGTTGTGGGGGTAGGCAAAAAGTTCCACATCTGGTGTGCCCCACCGGTGAAACAGTTTAGCCACTATCTCCAGGTTGAGGGACCACTAGTGGGGCTGGAAGGAGTGGCTTAAGCAGTCTGCCAGCACATTCAGATACCCCAGAAAGTACGTGGCTTGCAGAGCCATCCCCTGTGACAGGGTCCAGGTCCACACTTGTGGACAGAGCAGGAATGAGCCCATGTTGCCCTGCTTGTTGATATACCACATTGCTACTTGGTTATCCATGCAAATGAGGACTTCCTTGTGTGACAACTGGTCTCTGAATACCCACAAAGCGTAATGGATCGCCCGAAGCTCCAGGAAGTTTATTTGACAGCGGGCTTCGGAGGCGGTCCAGAGACCCTACGTGTGGATACTGTTCACGTGGGCTCCCCAGCCCTGAGGAGAGCATCGGTGGTTAGGACCACCTGAGACTGAACAACTTGGAAGAGAAGTCCCCTTTCCAAGTTGGAGAGATCTTCCCACCAGGAGAGAGCACTTGCAGAGGGTCTGATACTACGACGTGAGGCTCGAGGTCCTGGGAAGCCTGTCGTCATTGGGACCACAAGGTCCATTGAGGCCTCTGCATGCACAGGTGGGCAAAAGGGTCACATGGATGGAAGCTGCATGTGGCCTAGCAGACAGAGCAGAAGGCGGGTGGATACCTGCCAGTTGTTCCGAACAAAGGTGGCCAGCAAGGTGAAGGCAAGAGCCCGATTCCGGAGCAGAAATTCTCTCGCCTGTGCCATATTCTGTCTGGCTCCTATGAAGAGCAGCTGAGGAGTTGGACAGAGATGAGACTTGGGGTAGCTGATAACAAACCCCAAAGTCTGCAGCATCTGCACTGTTAGGAATTACTGTTGAACAGCCAGTCGTCTTGTTACGGGAAGACATGTACCAACCGATGCCTGAGATAGGCAGCCACCACCGCTAGGCATTTGGTGAAAACACATGGGGCTGAGGCTATCCTGAAGAGCAGCACCCTATACTGGTAATGGGCCTTCCCCACCACAAAGTGAAGGTACTTCTGATGGCCAGGGAAAATGGCAATGTGAGTGTAAGCCTCTTAAGATCGAGGGAGCAGAACCAGTCTCCTTTTTGGAGGAGTGGGATCAGCGTGCCCAGAAACACCATCTCAAACTTTTCTCTTGCGAGAATCTTGCTCAATGCCCTGAGGTCATGGATGGGGCGCAAGCTGCCATTCCTTTTTGGGATGAGGAAATACCTCGAGTAGAACCCTCGGCCCTGCTGATGGTGAGGGACAGGTTCTACTGCACCCACTACAAGAAGGGCGGAGAGTTCCATCTGAAGTATGACCTGTTGGGCAGATGAACCCCACAATGGACATGGGGGAGAGGCCTCTGGGAGCCGACTAAAGTTTAGATGGTACCCCTGATGGATGATCATAAGGACCCAATGGTCCACTGTGACCTCTTCCCAGTGATGGGTGAAGCTAAGGAACCTGCTTCCCACTGTTGGATCCGGCGTCAGGGGTACAGTCAACTAACCTCCGCTCCCTTGCCGCCAGTCAAAAGCCCATAGTTGGGGCTTGCTGGGGGTCTAGGCACAAGTTGTTGGCAAGGGTGGCCCCTGGAGCTGGTTCAAGGTGTGCAAACCCTGGAGGCCAGAGGATATTATTTCCTCTGCCTGTAAAAGGGTTTCCGGGGCCCCGGTCTGGAGGACTTCCTGCCGAGGGCGGAGCATCAGAGGCGCTAGCGGAAAGCTGTTGAAGGGTGTCAAGATGGTCCTTCAACTGCGCTACCGCATCCCGGACCTTATCCCCAAAGAGGTTTTCACCTGTGCAGGGGAGGTTGGCTAGCCATTCCTGCACCCTCGGATGGAGGTCGGAAGCTCTGAGCCAGGCCATTCTCTGGGCGTCGAGTTCCTACCCTCTGCCACATGGGCCGCTGTCTCGAAGATATCATAGGTGGAATGCACCTCATGCTTGCATATCTCCAGACCCAGCAGGACAATGCCCGAAAGTGCCTCCTGCTGTTGTTGAGGCAGGTTTTCAGCAAAGTCCTGGACCTGTTTCCAGAGGTTTTAGTTGTACTGCGTCATGTAGAGCTGATAGGTGGCAATGCGCATGACCAGCATGACACCTTGGAAGACTTTCCTGCCCAGGGTATCAAGCTTCCTATGCTCTCGCCAGGATAACCCGAATGCTGAGCAGATACCTGCTAATCATATAATTTTCTGGCATGCCCAGCAATGTGTATATATCACTGCATTCAGACAGGTACAGATAAGTATGAGAGAAAATATGTGTGAAGCTTGCTGGGCAGACTAGATGGGCCATTTGGTCTTCTTCTGCCGTCATTTCTATGTTTCTATGTTTCTATGTTTCTATATTAATGGAAGGAGGAACAGCCAAGTGGTTAGAGCAGTGGGCTATGAACCAGGACACCAGGGTTTGAGTCCCATTGTTGCTCCTTGTGACCTTGGGCAAGTCACTTTCCCCTCCATTGCCTCAGGTACGAAACTTAGATTGTAAGCCCTCTGGGGTTAGGGAAATACCTACGTACCTGAATGTAAACCAATGTGATCTCAGATCAAATGTCAGAATATAAAAAATAATAAAATAAATAAAAATGAGGTTTGTGGTGGAAAAATACACTCCCTCTATCTCCTCCACCATGCCTGCCTGCATGCCAAGTGCTGCTGTGGCCCACAATCCTCTCCCTGTGGTGCAGGTTCCAGTGCAGTGACTTCCCTAGAGGGGTTGAAACTTCCCTTGTGTTTGATGTTTCTCTTGTTGCTGTCTGCGGTGAGCCCCAGGACTTACATGCATCCTTTTTCAAGCCCCAGGACTTACATGCATCCCGGGGTTTACGAGCGTGGCCTGGCCCTTTGAAAATTGGCGCGGCCCGTCATAAGGCCCAGCCACACGCGAAAACCCTGGGATTTACGCACGCCGGCGTTTGAAAATCTAACCCTATGGGTTTAGGAGGACAGACCAAGTAAGAATAGGTGTTTTTCTTAGGCCAGGAGGACCTGCTTGGTGTGTCTGATAGAATACCTCTTTTTATCGCAAGTGATAATTGCCATGATAATAGCTGCGATCCTTGACAACAGCCGCAGGCGTGTGATAAAAAGGTTTTTCCCTGGTACCACAAAAAAAAAAGGTGTAGTTATTTCTGACATTAAATCTCCCATTAGATAGCATTAAGCTATCTTGTGGGAGAATGCTATCGTGGAATGCGATAGGACACTTTAATTTATATTAATCCCTCTCACATGCAGACTACATTTTAAATTTGTATACTAGCTTGTGTTATGCTATTTATCATGCACTGAATGCACGTTAGACCTTATTCAAAACACGTTTGGGCCCTAATGAACTTTCATGAATGGCCTAGTAAGTGCCAAGCTGTGGTATGTTAAAAAAAAAAAAAAGCCCACTGGCCTAGGGATGTGAATCGTGTCCTCGATCGTCTTAACGATCGATTTCGGCTGGGAGGGGGAGGGAATCGTATTGTTGCCGTTTGGGGGGGTAAAATATCGTGAAAAATCGTTAAAAATCGAAAAAATCGAAAAAACCCGGCACATTAAAACCCCCTAAAACCACCCCCGACCCTTTAAATTAAATCCCCCACCCTCCCGAACCCCCCCCCCAAATAACTTAAATAACCTGCGGGTCCAGCGGCGGTCCAGAACGGCAGTGGTCCGGAACGGGCTCCTGCTCCTGAATCTTGTCGTCTTCAGCCGGCGCCATTTTCCAAATGGCGCCGAAAAATGGCGGCGGCCATAGACGAAAAAGATTGGACGGCAGGAGGTCCTTCCGGACCCACCCGCTGGACTTTTGGCAAGTCTCGTGGGGGTCAGGAGGCCCCCCACAAGCTGGCCAAAAGTTCCTGGAGGTCCAGCGGGGGTCAGGGAGCGATTTCCCGCCGCGAATCGTTTTCGTACGGAAAATGGCGCCGGCAGGAGATCGACTGCAGGAGGTCGTCAGCGAGGCGCCGGAACCCTCGCTGAACGACCTCCTGCAGTCGATCTCCTGCCGGCGCCATTTTCCGTACGAAAACGATTCGCGGCGGGAAATCGCTCCCTGACCCCCGCTGGACCTCCAGGAACTTTTGGCCAGCTTGTGGGGGGGCCTCCTGACCCCCACGAGACTTGCCAAAAGTCCAGCGGGGGTCCGGAAGGACCTCCTGCCGTCCAATCTTTTTCGTCTATGGCCGCCGCCATTTTTCGGCGCCATTTTGGAAAATGGCGCCGGCTGAAGACGACAAGATTCAGGAGCAGGAGCCCGTTCCGGACCGCTGCCGTTCCGGACCGCCGCTGGACCCGCAGGTTATTTAAGTTATTGGGGGGGGGGGTTCGGGAGGGTGGGGGATTTAATTTAAAGGGTCGGGGGTGGGTTTTAGGGGGTTTTAGTGTGCCGGCTCACGATTTATAACGATAAATCGTTAGAATCTGTATTGTATTGTGTTCCATAACGGTTTAAGACGATATTAAAATTATCGGACGATAATTTTAATCGTCCTAAAACGATTCACATCCCTACTGGCCATATCACAGCCCCCTCTCACCTGAGCAAATACTTGGTCCTATCCACCCAGACCCCTTAATCTCAGAAATATAATAATAAAAGGGTCAGTACAGGTCTCTCCCCCTTCCCACCCACTCTCAGGTCCCATCAGATTTGTAACAAATAGTAGCTTCCAGAGCCCCCTACCTCCCCATTCCATCCCACCCCACCATAGCAAACCTAACCCTCCATCCCTCCCAGTACCTTCAATCAGTACATTCTTCTGATCGTGGAAGCAGTCCGGCACTTCTGCCATTGCTAGGGAGCTGAGCTAAAATCAAATGTATCCAGCGTATTGCTTTTGAGGAGCTAAACTTAAAACTTATACTTCTAGCTTATCTTCCGAACAGAATCACCGGGCTCAGTTTGCAGTAGGCTGCTACTGCGATCTGGGCTGAAGAAAGTACAGATTGAAGGTTCCGGAAGGGTGGAAAGGAGGGTTGAGGGTAGGGAGTGAAGAATATGAGAGGGGGCGTTGGATGTTACTAATTTTTAAAATTAGATGAGATGCATAAGCAGGCAAGTGGGTAGGTGGAAACTGGCACCAGCCCTTTTATTTATATATTTCAGAGATTGAGGAGGTTTGGGAGAGCTGCAGGCTCGGCCTGGTAGAGCTGAGCTTTTGGAGCTCAGAAGGAAGGGGGAGGGGAGCAGTGTTAGAGCCATTAGGCCCACAATATTATTTAAAACCCTGCAGCTCAGCACTTAACTGGCTATCGTTAAGGCTAAAGTTATCCAGAAAATTGTTCCCTGATAACTTTAAAACTGCTCTCAAGCATGTTTTCAGTTAGCCAAATATCATATTCGACTAACTCCAAATATCAGAGTTAGCTAGATAATAGGGTCATTCATCAAAATGTGTTATGGCGTTAACGCACGTGATAAAACCATAGCTATGAATTAATACCATAACGCATGTGATATTTATGTTACCGCATGGTGCAAATGCAAATTTTTTGAAGGGGTGGGATTGGGCAGGGGTTTCGGCAGGATTAATGAAAATGAGGGGCAATATCGCACCATGTGATAGCATAACACATGCTACATTTTTAATGCCGTAGCTTGATAGTACCCTGTTATAGAGTCCATCAAGCTAGGTCGAGAGAACATTGTAGAAATCTCTTCTTTGTGAGACTTTCCTCACTTCAAATGGCATCAAGTCTTCACTGAGGTGTACTGTACTGTTTGTAAGTCTCACTCTGCATATAAAACTGGCCCCTAAACACTAAACCACCACCAAAAGCTCACCTTGAGCTATTAGCTGGTCTCTTCTCTCTCAAGCAATGGTGTGGTAATTTTAAAATTACCATACAAGCCCTTTTTTCTTACTGTAGGTTTATCCATGCGATATTATAGCATTTTGATGAATCTAGGGGTAAGTTATTTGGTTAACTGAAGCCTGCCCCGGAATGCTCCTAACATGCTCCTTTCTTATTTGGCTAAATCTTAACCAGATAATGACTTATCTGGCTATCTTTTAAATGAATAAACAAGAGGAATATTCAAATTTGCCATTTTAGTTATCCAGCTAAATTGCTTTGAATATTGACTTTTCTGTCTCCTTGTCCCCATAGCCTTGTTCCCAGTGATTGTGATCATATTAACAGTTTTATGCATTAGGGTGTAAATCAGGTACCATAATGTCTTTCATATTTTTACCTCTCTGAATTGCTGTAAATGGTTTTAAAAAAATGTACATATAATGGTTAAAGGATATCTTACTCTTGACTAATTATATACAGGATTTTAATAACTAGTGGAATCATTTAAAACTTATTGTCTTCACAATTTCTTTATACAGAATGTCCATTAATTATTGGCATACAATCTTTTCTTTTATCCTCTTACCTTGTATAAGATGTGGAATGAACTCCCCTCATTCATTATCAGTAAGAATTGCACCTTCATCTAATGCAGGGGTCAGGAACCTTTTTGGCTGAGAGAGCCATAAACGCCACATATTTTAAAATGTAATTCCATGAGAGCCATACAATATGTTTAAAACTAAATACAAGTAAATATGTGCATTTTATGTAAGATCACACTTTTAATGTACAATAAGTCTCTGAAAATATTACACCAGGCCTTAAGACACCAATACATCTCCTATTAGGAAAACGGGACCAAGTCAGGCTGCTATAGAGTCCTACACAGAAACAACACGCCAGCAGAAAACCTC
The DNA here is from genome assembly GCF_901001135.1 of Rhinatrema bivittatum. NCBI lineage: Eukaryota > Metazoa > Chordata > Amphibia > Gymnophiona > Rhinatrematidae > Rhinatrema > Rhinatrema bivittatum. The sequence goes on along the minus strand of NC_042618.1, from coordinate 269,372,350 downwards.
ACCTGAATCACGTGCTGTCCCTCACCTAACATAGAATAAAGAGACCAAAACGCATAACAAGAAGCATGCAGAAAAAACTGATTGGAAACTGCAACAAGCCAGAGTCTCTGTATGCAGTGTAACAAAGGAAAAAAAGAAACATCACCCATCCTTATAAAACAAATCAAGAAATATAAAATCATCAGCAGTAAAACTGTACTAACAAAAAGAAACATATTTCGAAACAGCTGATGAGTGGAATATCCAATAATTAAAAACTCATATAAAACATTTCCAGATACCAACAAAATATTTCAAAATAGCAGACACAAAGATCCAGTAATGAAAAATAATAAGGATACAAAATTTTTTTTGCTCTGCATACCTGGGAACGTTTGATATCCAGGTGTCCTGAGATTGTTCTGAATTAGCAGGAGGTGGGGGTGGTTTGCTTGGAACTTTCTCCTCTCTCAGTCCACATACCAGCACTCTCTCTCACACTGGCTCTCAATGACACACCTATACACACATGCTCTCAGTACTCACATATACACATGTTTTTTCTCTCTCATATAGGCTCTTAATTACACATTTACACATATGCTGTCTATCTTTTCACGCTTACACACACACACAGGCTTTCAATCACATAAATACATGCTGTCTTTTCTCTCACACACAGACTCTCATTCACATGCTTACAAACATGTCCTCTCTTTCTCTCATTTACACACAGGCTCTCAATCACATTACTCACATGCTCCATCACCTAAACCAGCTCTCAGTCACACACAGACAACCACATGCTCTCTCTCTCTCATTGAAACACAGGCTCTCAATCACATACTCCCTCACCTAAATCAGCTCTCAATCACACACAGACACACATGGTCTCTCTCTCTCATTTAAACACATGCTCTCAATCACATACTCACATGCTCCATCACCTAAACCAGCTGTCAATCAGACACAGACACACATGATATCTATCTTACTTATACACACAGGCTCTTAATCATACATACACATGATTTCTCTCACACACAAAGGATCTCAATCATACACACATACTCTTTCACACAAACAGGTTTTCAATCACAAACTTACACATACAGGTTCCCAATGGTAAACTTACATTCATGCTCTCTCTCTCACAGGCAGGCTCTCAATCACAGACATACTCTCTTTCACATATACAGGCTCCCAGTCAATCACATACATGCAATCTCTCACTCACACACACAGGATCTCAAACACACATGCTTGCTCGCTCATTCACTCACTCTCTCCCCCACCCCCACCCCCACCCCGGGAACTCGCGGCAGCAGCCTCCTCCCAACACTAACCTCCTTCATTTTCAGCCCTCGCGGAGGCGAAGGCGGAGTCCCATCGGTCGCGGTTGAAACTCTTCATTTTCCTCCGAGCCGCGCTGCAGTCTTCTTCCCGTCGGACATTAGCGTGGCCTCTTCTTCCCGCGCAGGCACCCGATGCTCACCACTTCCTCTTCCGGGCCGCGGGAAGAAGAGAGCGCACCGGCGTGCTCTCTTCTTCCCGCGGCCCGGAAGAGGAAGTGGTGAGCATCGGGTGCCTGCGCGGGAAGACTCCCGCGCAGGCACCCGATGACTCCAGCGCTGGCACCCGGGCTGACACCCGATGACTCCCGTGCAGGCACCCGGCTGACTCCAGTCGTGCCGCTGACTCTCTCTTCTCCTCTCCCCCCCCCCACCCCCGCGGCCCCGGAAGAGGAAGTGGTGAGCATCGGGTGCCTGCGCGGAAGAAGAGACCACGTGGTCTCTTCTTCCGCGCAGGCACCCGATGCTCACCACTTCCTCTTCCGGGCCGCGGGGGGGGGGGAGGAGAAGAGAGCACGCCGGTACCGCTGACTCCAGCTGTCCTGCCGCGTTCCGCCCGGGCTGACAGCATTTTAAGCCCGGGCGGCGGAGGACCGGGGAGCAGCTGGGTCAGCGGGGAACCGCGAAGTGTGGCGACACTTGTCCGCGAGCCAGATGCAGCCCTCAAAAGAGCCATATCTGGCTCGCGAGCCATGGGTTCCCGACCCCTGATCTAATGTATAACTATTAGGTATTATATGCATATATATATGAGCATATATTTGCAACTAAGATCCACTGCACTATTCATGGAAGAGAACAAAGATTTATAGTATATTGCTGAAACACATTAAAAAAAAGTAATGCAATATACAATACAAAAACCAATGTATGGATCTTTAGCATAATGGAGATAATTGAAACTTGAATATAGGTTCAATATGGTCATGTATCTACACTATTTGCTACTGCATACAATCTATCACATGAGATAGACTATTTTCAAAGCCATTTCCAAGGGTAAAAAGTGACTTTTACTTGCTGAAATGGGCTTTTTGAAAATTGCCCACTCTCAGGGATGGTAATTTTCAAACAGTGTACATGTGGGCACACATGTACACTTGTGCATTGGCATGAGCCCAGGGATGCAGCAATTTTATAACATACATATACATATATGTGTCAATTATAAAATTGGGCACATGCATGTGTGTGCCCCAATTTTGCAAGTGGTGTGCGCACAGCCTCATAAACGGGTCGATACTCTAAGGCCGCGGTAGAAACGGTGCGGCAGTGTCCAGGCGGCACCCCTCGTTCCCCCGCACGCACAGTTCTCTTCACCTACCGCTCTATACTCTCTTCTAATTGCATGCAATGCATGCTGCAGCTGCGAAGCCTTAGGCAAGCGTTAGGCCCGCGCAAACCCACAATGTACCAAATGCAAAAGAACAAAGCCCTCTCTATATTAAAAACTTGAGGAAGTTCTTGAAAAAAACATTGCAGTATTACCAGAAAAGAGAGAAAAAAACACAATGCATGCAGTATTTCAAGATCCATAACCAAAAGAAAAATCTAATTGAGATGGATAACTCTGTCACAGTGGCACAACTACAAACAGAAGAGTAAAGTGAATAACAAATCTCAACTAATATCTCATAAGGAGTCCAGGAAAAGCAATAACCTTAAAGAGAGTACCTGGAAGGCTATGACCACAAATGCTCATAGTTTGGGAAATAAAATCCCAGATCTGCAGGCCCTAATGGCTGAGGCAGAATTGGACATTGTTGCTATCACAGAAACATGGTTCACAGAATCTCATGAATGGGATACAACAATACCAGGCTATAACTTGTTAAGGAAGGACAGAGAGGATAGAAAAGGGGGAGGTGTGGCTCTTTATGTCAGAAACAACATCCAAGCATCTGAGCTACAAGGAAGTTGGGGTAAGAAGAAGCTCTATGGGTCGACCTAAAAAAAGATGACGGAGTGTCCATTTATACTGGAGTGGTTTACAGGCCTCCAAACCAAAAGGAAGAGCTGGACAGAGATCTGATTGAAGACATCCATAAGATAGGTAAGAAGGGAGAAGTGGTGATCGTGGGTGACTTTAATATGCCAGATGTAGACTGGAAAATCCCCTCTGCAGAAACTAAAAATAGTAGAGCAATAATGGATGCCATGCAAGTATCTTTGTTCAAACAAATGGTGTTGGAACCCACGAGAGAAGGTGCTATACTCGACTTATTGCTCAATAATGCAGATAATGTCTCAGATGTCCAGGTGGGCGCCCCACCTCAGCAGCAGTGATCATCGAACGGTATGGTTTAATATCACTAATAGAATAGGGAAAAGAACCACAAAGACCCGAGTTTTACAGTTCAAAAACACAGACTTTGAGGAAATGGGAAAGTACCTGGAGGAAGAACTTAAAGGATGGGGAGAAACGAGAGAGATGTGGATCAGCAGTGGACCAATCTAAAAGGAGCAATCACCAAGGCAACTGCTCTATATGTTAGAAACATAAAGAAAAGCAAAAGAAAATTGAAACCTATCTGGTTCTCAAAGGAGGTGGCTGACAAATTAAAGCTAAAAGAACAGCATTCAAGAAATATAAAGGATCCCAAAGGGAGGAGCACAAAGAAGAATATTTGTATCAACTGAGGGAGACGAAGAAAACAATCAAGTTGGCAAAAAATCAAGCAGAAGAGAGGATTGCCAAGGAGATAAAAAATGGTGACAAAACATTTTTCAGATACATCAGCGAAAAGAGAAAGGTCCAAAGTGGTATAGTGAAATTGAAAGGTGGTAATGATCAATGTGTGGAGACAGACGAAGAAATGGCAGAAATATTAAACGAATACTTCAGCTCTGTGTTCACTAAAGAAGACCCTGGAGAAGGACCATCTCTACACAACAAGAAACTGGAGGGAAGTGGAATAGATGAAAATCCTTTTACAGTAGAAAATGTGTGGGAAGAGCTAAAGACCTGAAAGTGACAAAGCCATGGGGCCTGATGGGATTCATCCAAGGATATTGAGGGAGCTCAGAGATGTTCTGGCGGGTCCGCTGTGTGACCTGTTCAATAGATCCCTAGAAACGGGAGTGGTGCCGAGAGACTGGAGAAGAGCGGTGGTGGTCCCGCTTCACAAGAGTGGAACCGGGAGGAGGCTGGCACTACAGGCCGGTTAGCCTCACTTCGGTGGTGGGAAAAGTAATGGAGTCTCTGCTGAAAGAGAGAATAGTGAACTATCTACAGTCCGGAGAATTGAATGGACCAGAGGCAACATGGATCACCAGGGGAAGATCCTGTCAGACAAATCTGATTGACTTTTTTGACTGGGTAACCAAGGAATTGGACCAAGGAAGAGCGCTCGATGTCATATACTTGGATTCAGCAAAGCTTTTGATACGGTTCCGCACAGGAGACTGGTGAATAAAACGAGAAGCCTTGGGAGTGGAGTGACAAGGTGGTGACCTGATTGCAAATTGGTTGACGGACAGAAGACAATGTGTGATGGTAAACGGAACCTTCTCTGAAGAGAGAGCGGTTTTAAAGCGGTGTACCGCAAGGATCGGTGTTGGGACCGGTCCTGTTCAATATCTTTGTGAGCGACATTGCGGACGGGATAGAAGGTAAGGTTTGTCTTTTGCGGATGACACTAAGATCTGCAACAGAGTGGACCACGCCGGAAGGAGTGGAGAGAATGAGACGGGATCTAAGGAAACTGGAAAGAGTGGTCGAAGATATGGCAGCTGAGATTCAATGCCAAGAAGTGCAAAGTCATGCATATGGGGAGCGGAAATCCGAATGAACTGTAATTCGATGGGGGGGAAGGGGGGAAAGGCTGACGTGCACGGAGCAGGAGAGGGACCTTGGGGTGATAGTGTCTAATGATATGAAGTCTGCGAAACAATGCGACAAGGCGATAGCAAAAGCCAGAAGAATGCTGGGCTGCATAGAGAGAGGAATATCGAGTAAGAAAAGGGAAGTGATTATTCCCTTGTACAGGTCCTTGGTGAGGCCTCACCTGGAGTACTGTGTTCAGTTCTGGAGACCGTATCTACAAAAAGACAAAGACAAGATGGAAGCGGTACAGAGAAGGGCGACCAGGAAGGTGGAGGATCTTCATCGCATGACGTACGAGGAGAGATTGAAGAATCTAAATATGTACACCCTGGAGGAAAGGAGGAGCAGAGGTGATATGATACAGACTTTCAGATACTTGAAAGGTTTTTAATGATCCAAAGGCAACGACAAACCTTTACCATAAGAAAAAAATCAGCAGAACCAGGGGTCACGATTTGAAGCTCCAGGGAGGAAGATTCAGAACCAATGTCAGGAAGTATTTCTTCACGGAGAGGGTGGTGGATGCCTGGAATGCCCTTCCGGAGGAAGTGGTGAAGACCAGAACTGTGAAGGACTTCAAAGGGGCGTGGGATAAACACTGTGGATCCATAAAGTCAAGAGGCCGCCAATGAAGAGTGGGTGACTCGCCAGAATGATGGCTACTGCCTGGAGCCAATACCCTTAGTCAATAAACATACACATGGTTACTGTGACTCCAACATCACTCTAAGATTCAACAGCATGAGGAAATGTGGAAAAAAGGATTTGCACTCACAATGACGGGAGTAGCTGGCTTGTTACGGCGGCGGTTACTACCCCAACCAAATATCCAGATTACTACTCCACCTTCCTCTATTCCTGATGCCTTTCAACTAGCTTGATCACTCCATTCTTATACTTCACTTTCAATGCATATCCAGCATAGTTCTCTGCTTCAACAGCAGGGGAAAAGAAAAAACTGTTACTTCACACATCCAGCAGAGCTCTCTGCTTAAACGGCAGGGGAGAAGAAAAAAGGGTTCGCACTCACAATGCGGGGAGTAGCTGGCTTGTTACGGCGGTTACTACCCCAAACCAAATGTACCTGATACTTCACTCTCGACGCATATCCAGCATGGCTCTCTACTTCAACGGCATCGGAGAAAGACTGATACATCACGAATTTCCAGCATAGCTCTCTGCTTCAACGGCAGGGGAAAAGAAAAACTGATACTTCACGCATATCCAGCATAACTTCAACGGCAGGGGAGAAGAAAAAAGGATTCACACTCACAAAGCGGGGAGTAGCTGGCTTGTCACGGCGGTTACTACCCCAAACCAAATGTGCCTGATACTTCACTTCGATGCATATCCAGCATAGCTCTCTGCTTCAACAGCAGGGGAGAAGATAAACAACCAATAAGGGCTGTATAACATAATCTGGGTAAAAACAAATAAGCATGGGTGTAGCTTGCTTATTGCGGCGGTTACTACTCCTACTACCTCTAATCAAGCTAGATATTTCACTTGGATGCAGCTCCTCCACCGCTCTCTACATTAATGGCGGGGGTGGAAGGGAATTAGAACCAAGAGCTAAGAGAAACAGATAAGTATGGGAGAAGAAATGAGGGAAGCTTGCTGGGCAGACTGGATGGGCCATTTGGTCTTCTTCTGCCGTCATTTCTATGTTTCTATGTTTCTATGTTACTGTATAGAGCGCCTATACAGTATCCTGGGTTCGCGGGCCTAACGCTTCACGGCCGTGCTGGTATCTGTCATTTCAAATGTCATTTGAAATGACAGGTACCAGGAAGTGGACAGTTATGTTCCCCGATGCTCGGCAAACTATCCCCAGTCCCCGCTCACCTGCCCTGGCCCCATCCGGTCTCCGGTGCAGCCCCAGTACTGTCTCCTCCTCCCGAAGCAAAAAAAAAAAACCCCAAAACTGAAAAAGTAGCAAGGCTCGGGCCTGCTACGATAGTCCCTTCTCCCTTCTCCTCTCCTCCCGATTTCGACGCTCAAGGCGGCCGGGTGGGCGTGCATTCATCCAGGCAGAGGGAGCCGGCGGCGAAAGCGGCCTCCGGCTCCCTCTGCCTGGATGAATGCACGGCCCCCGCCGGCAGCGAATGAATGCCCGTGCAATTTCGGCGCTCATGCCGTGACGTCACGTCATGTGACTGCCTTGAGCGCCGAAATCGCACGGGCATTCATTCGCTGCCGGCGGGGGCCGTGCATTCATCCAGGCAGAGGGAGCCGGAGGCCGCTTTCGCCGCCGGCTCCCCCTGCCTGGATGAATGCATGCCCACCCGGCCGCCTTGAGTGCCGAAATCGGGAGGAGAGGAGAAGGAGAAGGGACTACCGTAGCAGGCTGGAGCCTTGCTACTTTTCGGTTTTTTTTTTTGCTTCGGGAGGAGGGGACAGGACTGGGGCTGCACCGGAGACCGGACGGGGCCAGGACAGGTAAGCAATGTTTTTACACTTTTTTTACACAATTTTTTACACTTTATTCCCGTTTTAATTTTCGAACACCACACTAAAATCAGGTACACGTGCATATCCTAAATGCGTGCACATCTCCTAATTTTTGCATGTGCCCTGCATTTAAAATTCACCTCTATGTGAGTAAAAGTGCAATTATTAATTAACTATGTGTTGCGTTCCCGATCGCACGTCTTGTGACTGGATCCTTACCTCCGGCTTCTGGGCGGCAGCGTCGGGGTGTCCCGGCTTGGTCCGGCCTCTCGTGGGGTCCCCACGAGAGGTAGGGTGCGCGGCTTGTCGGGCCTACTCAGGCCTTCTCGCGGCGGTGTCTCCACGAGGGAGACGCTGCCGAGCCTCAGAACTTGGCCCCTCCCCTTCGGGGTACGCACGCGCGCGCAGGGAAGCCCAATTTAAAGGGTTTTTCACGTCAGAACGCGGACCGCCCACAAAGTGACGTCAGACTCAGGCTTGTATTTAAGCCGGCGTCTGCCTTCAGTAAATCGCCTTGCAACAAGGATCTTGCTTGTTGCAGTGCTCCTGCCTCGGATCTTCAGCTCCTGCTTCAGGTTTGGGCTTGCAGCCTCTGTCCCAGGTTGGGACTCCCCTTCTTCCTCCTGTCCCGGACTCCCGGTTCGGGATCTTCTGCTTGTCTCCCCGGTTCCTGACTCCCGTTCCTGCCGCCTGCCTTGACCTCGGATCATTTCATCATCCTTCGCTTCTTGTGATCTCCTAACTCCCAGTGGTCTGCGACCTCATGAGCTCCTCTCGGGGGGTCCGCAGGCTTCCAGGGTGAAGTCAGCACCTCTTCTTCAAGTGATCTTCTAGTCCCAGCGGCCTGGGATCTCACGAGCTCCTCTCGGGGGGTTCACTTGTTTCCAGGGCGAAGACTCAGCTCTACGTACGGCTTGGCGCCACCTCCTGGCCTGCTGCCTCTCGGCGGAGTGCTCTCCTCTATCATCTTCTCACTCTTTCAGGCCAGCCCAAGGGTCCACTGCTACGTCCGTAACAGTTTGCAAGGCCATGGACCCCGCGGACATGCCAGGCCTTCAGGCCAATCCTGGGATGGCCCAACGGTTACAGCAACAGCAGCATTGCTTGGACGTACTGGCGGCTACTGTGGAACGTTTGGTCAATCGACTGGATGCCGCGCCTCCAGAGGTTCCTCAGGTTCAGTTACTGTGAGTGATCTCATACAACAATTGCGAATTCCCTTTCTTCCTCGAGAGACCCCGCTATGAATTACCTCCATTCAAGGAACACTCCTTCCGGGGAGTATAACCTCCTCCACAGTGCCTCTCACGCTCCACACCGGGATTTTGCATTCCGAAAAGATATCCTTTTTGGTTTTGGAGAAGACCGTCCGTCCGGTAGTACTGGGTCTACCCTGGCTGCAGCAACATTCCCCAGTTATTCATTGGGACACCTTGCAAATCACAGAGTGGAGTCCTTTCTGCTTCAGCAATTGCCTCAACATTCCTCGGGCACCCAGCATTCCTCTCCTACAAGTCGCTTTAACGCCTCTGGCAGTTTATGCGGACTTTGCAGACGTCTTTTCCAAAAAGAGGGCGGAGATTCTACTGCAATATCGTCCTTTTGATTGCGCTATAGAGCTGGTACCTGGATCTGCGCCACCCCGTGGGAGAGTATACCCGTTATCGCTGCCCGAGACCCGCACTATGTCGGAGTACATAGCCAAAAACCTTGCTAAAGGATTTATTCAACCCTCGAAGTCGCCAACAGGGGCTGACTTCTTTGTAGGGAAGAAGGATGGTTCCCTAAGACCATGTATCGACTACAGGGGTCTTAACGCCATCACCAAACAAGTCCGCTATCCTCTACCGTTGATCCCTGAGCTCCTAGACAGGCTGCAGGAGGCCAAGATTTTCACCAAGTTGGATTTGCGAGGTGCCTACAACCTGGTCCAGATCCGCCCTGGTGACGAGTGGAAGATGGCATTCAACACTGGGACGGGCATTATGAGTATCTTGTAATGCCATTTGGCTTGTGCAACGATCCTGCGGTCTTCCAACACTTAATGAATGAGGTACTCCGGGACCTTCTTTACTCCTCAGTTATTGTGTACTTGGATGACATGCTAATCTACTCTCAGGACTTGCTCCCACCAACACCAGGTGAGGCAGGTTCTTCAGATTCTCCGAGACAACCATTTATACGCCAAGTTAGAAAAATGTATGTTCGAGCAGGAGTCTCTTCCTTTTCTAGGATACATAGTTTCTGCAACAGGATTCCAGATGGATCCCGGAAAAGTAGCAGCCATTAAGGATTGGCCGCATCCAAGAGGCTTGAAGTCTTTGCAACGCTTTTTAGGGTTTGCAAGTTTCTATAGACATTTCATTCCACACTACTCAGCCAAGGTGGCACCCCTCACCGCTCTTACCCAAAAGGGTGCCGATGTGGTGGAATGGCCGAAGGTGGCCTGCCAGGCGTTCGAGAATCTCAAAGAAGAATTTGTACAAGACATCTGCCTACGACATCCAGATCCCTTCCACCCATTCATAGTGGAGGTGGATGCATCCAATGTGGCTGTGGGAGCTGTGTTAAGCCAATACGCTCCTTCAGGTAAACTACTACCGTGTTCATATTTCTCTAAGAAATTCTCTCCTGCCGAATGTAATTACAGCATCGGGGATAAAGAACTCCTAGCAATCAAACTGGCGTTTGAGAAGTGGAGACAATGGTTGGAGGGGGCAGCACATCCCATTACAGTCTTCACGGATCATAAGAACTTGGAGTTGCTATGCCAAGCGCAACGCCTAAACCCCAGGCAAGCACGCTGGTCTTTGTTCTTTAACCGATTCGACTTTGTGCTTCGCTACAAGCCCGCTTGCAAAAATGTGCTGGCAGATGCCATATCTTGAACCACCGTACAGGAGGAGGAGGAGGAGCGTCCCCAGTATATCCTAGATCTTGCAAAGGTAATCTTGTCCAGCACTTCAGTAAGCTCTGTAGGAAGAACTGTGGTACCACGGCGCGACCGTAAAAGAGCTCTGGTCTGGGCCCACGAATCCTTCACGGGTGGCCACGCTGGCCGCGAAAGAACACTTGACTTGCTCAACCGTTTTTACTGGTGGCAGGACATCTGCGCTTACATTAGTTCATGCCCCGTTTACGCACAACAAAAACCGCGAGTGGGAAAGCCATGGGGGTTGCTGCAACCTGTACCCATACCCACTGAACCTTGGACACACATCGCCACGGATTTTGTAGTGGATTTGCCTACTTCGGAAGGGAATACTGTCATCTGGGTAACTGTGGATCGCTTCTCCAAGATGGCTCATTTTGTTCCGCTACCCAAACTGCCATCTGCACCAGAGCTTGCTCAACTCTTCGCCCTGCATATTTTCCGTATCCATGGGCTCCCCCAGGATATAGTATCCGATAGAGAGCCCCAGTTTACGGCCCATTACTGGAGAGCCTTGTGTAAACAGTTTGACGTGCAGCTCAGCTTATCCTCAGCCTTCCATCCACAGAGTAATGGACAGAATGAGCGCACCAATCGCTCTTTAAAGATTTTTATCCGCACTTTTGCCAATGAAAGGCAAAACAACTGGGTGAGGCTACTACCTCTAGCTGAGTTCTCCTACAACAACCACACTCATTCAGTAATGGGCAAATCTCAGTTTCTCACCGTGTTTGGAAAACAACTCAAACCGCCACTACCTTTGTCAACTCCCAGTATCTCGCCAGCAGTTCAGGTATCTGCCCAATAACTGCCCGACCTCTGGCGCTCCATCCAAACCAAGTTCACCAAGGCAGCTAGTACAGCTAAGAGATGGGCGTACCGCCACCGTCAACCCGCACCAGTCTTCCTTCCAGGTGATCGGGTATGGCTTAGTACCAAGAATATCAATCTTCGAGTTCCATTCCGAAGGTTGGCTCCACGGTTTTGTGGACCATTCCGTGTGGCAGAGAGAGTGGGATCGGTATCCTATCGGTTACGCCTTCCTTCCTCTATGCGTATTCATAATGTGTTCCATGTTTCTCTGTTAAAACCTCTCATTCTCTCCAGATTTCACCCTAAAGTTCCTGAGCCTGCAGACATGACGGTGTATTCCGAACCCATCTACCAAGTTCGGGAAGTTCTCGATGTCCGGTTCCATCAGCGATGATGGGAGTACTTGATTGCCTGGGAGGGCTACGGTCCTGAAGACAACACCTGGGAGCCAGCCCGTCATATCCTGGACAAATCTCTGCTGCACCAATTTCATCTCAGTCATCCCGGTAAACCTGGTCCTTCCAAGAGGGGGGCAAGAAGGGGGGTACTGTTGCGGTCCTGGTCACACGTCTTGCGACCGGGTCCTTACCGCCGGCTTCTGGGTGGCAGCATCGGGGTGTCCTGGCTTGGTTCGGCCTCTCAGGGGGGTCCCCAGCAGGGTACGCGGCTTGTCAGGCCTACTCAGGCCTTCTCGTGGTGGCGTCTCCACGAGGGAGAGGCCGCTGAGCCTCAAAATGTGGCCCCTTTGGGGTGCGTGCGCAGGGAAGACCACTTTAAAAGGCTTTTCCCGCTAGACCGCTGACCGCCCACAAAGTGACATCAGACGCCGGCTTGTATTTAAACCGGCGTCTGCCTTCAGTAAATCACCTTGCAACAAGGATCTTGCTTGTTGCAGTGCTCCTGCTTCGGATCTTCAGCTCCTGCCTCAGGTTTGGGCTTGCAGCCTCTGTCCCAGGTTGGGACTCCCCTTCTCCCTCCTGTCCCGGACTCCCGGTTCAGGATCTTCTGCTTGTCTCCCCGGTTCCTGACTCCAGCTGGCTTCTGACTTCCGTTCCTGCCACCTGCCTCGACCTCGGATCATTTCATCATCCTTCGCTTCTTGTGATCTCCTAAGTCCCAGTGGTCGGGGACCTCATGAGCTCCTCTCGGGGGTCCGCAGGCTTCCAGGGTGAAATCAGCGCCTCTGCTCCAAGTGATCTCCTAGTCCCAGCATGGTTCACTGGCTTCCAGGGTGAAGACTCGCTCTATGTATGGCTTGGCACCGCCTCCCGGCCTGCTGCCTCTCGGCGGAGTGCTCTCCTCTACCATCTTCTCACTCCTTCAGGCTGTCCCAAGGGTCCACTGCTACGTACATAACACTATGTGCAGACTTTTGCTTGCAATTAGATTAGGTGAGGCAGCAATACACAGAGAATAACTTTCAAACAAATGTGTGCAATGGCATATATACATGTATATGGCCGCAAGCAGATTTATACTGGTATTTTATGATCTGCATGTATGAAATCTGCATGTTTTATAAAATACACATATCTTTACCCTGCAACTTATGTGCATATGTAGGTTTATGTGTGAATAATGCAATGCATTGAATTAGAGTATAGCAATGCATTGAATGTGCATACTTTTCCTACCTATTTTAAAAATTTATTTATTTTATTTATTTATTTAAGGGTTTTTTATATACCGAGGCACGTTTGCAAAACATCACCTCGGTTCACAATGTAACATAACTTAGCAACAAGCTTTACAATGATATCATTTTTAACAGGAAGTGGGATTAACAAAATTGGAGGAGATAATACGAAACTTATATTCATATGTACATATATATTTAACAAGGGAGTTAATCATAGACAGTCATGTTATTAGCAAGGGGAAGGTAATAAGAGTGGTGGGGAAGGAGGGGAATGAAACCCACAAAGGGTGGGGAGTAGAGAGAATAAAATATATTGTGCGTGAGTCGGTAGGATGGTCATGTCATAGCTTTGGGGGGGAGTCTGTTCGTTAGTCAGGGTATGCTAGTTTGAATAGCCAAGTTTTTAGATTGTGCTTGAATTTTTTGTTGCAGGGTTCCTGGCGTAATTGGGAGGGCATTTTATTCCAGTGGGAGGTTCCTGCAATAATGAATGATCGCTCTCTAAATGAGGTGTGCTTCATGAGTTTAGGAGAGGGAGTCTGGAATTTAGCCTGGTGTTGCATTGACTCTGGGACTCGTGACTTCCTTTGTTCCCGGGCGCTCGCCCACCTGCAGTGCATAATGACCACTCAAAACGTATCTTTGGGTAAAACTGGCCGCAGCTTTTATTTAACCATAACAGCACACAATATAATCATAACAACCCACCACCCCGGGCCAATACATATAATTATCTATTTATTGCCACACGTTCTGCCGGGACCACGCCCACCCCACGTCGCCTGCCACGCTCCAAGCAAGGCGACTTCCGTTCACCGGCCCCCCGCCGCGTAGTAAGCAGGGGGGCCCTGCCTCCGGGCGTGGTCCCCCTTTCCTTCCGGCAATCTGCTTGTCAGCCCGCGGCTGATCCCTTTACCCTAAGTCCTATTGGCCCGGGTACCCGCCACCGGCGCCGAGCAGTGTCTACACTTGCTCGGGGCCCCCCCAACAAGTAACATGGTTTTTTAGCTGCGGCCCCGGTGCTTCCCTACCTGCGCCTCAATTGCTTCAGTTATGTCGTTAATAAACAAGTCGTACCCAATGTCCGAAAGGTGTATCTTATCCGCCCGATAGAAGCCCTCACACTGCTCGTCTGCCCACTGATGACGCATCTGGCAGCCTCCCAGGCGCTCCAACCAGGCCCCCAACTGCCTGTTGAGCTTCTTGCGGCACCTTCCCCATAGCTTGGTCTTAGCGAATTTTATCCGGGGAATAATGTCTGACCAACATAATACTGCACCTGGGAACCATGTCTGCAACTCGCGCAAGTCCCTTCTTGCCTCTTGCAACAGCTGCCTGCAGGTCCATGTGCCCAAATCGTTGCCTCCCAGGTGCACTATTAACATGTCTGGGGCTGCCCGCTCTTCCCTCCTGACTCAAATCATAGGCAGTAGTTGCCGCCACCGCATCCCCCGCTTTCCCATCCATGTAACCTGCACTCCCCGCGGGGCCAAACCGAGGTGTACGCCGTGCTTGCGCTGTTGCGCCCTCTGCGCTGCCCAATGAACGAAGGAATGCCCCACGATCCAAACCGTTTGCGGCTTAGCGGACGAGTCTGTAAATGAGAACAATGCCAGTTAGATATCTACACCATGGGAGCCGACTCTGTCCAGTCTCACGTAAGCATTAACCGCTAGGGAGCGCCACCTCCCTATTTGCTGGATGGTCTCCGTACCCAAACCTGCCTGGGCTGCGCTCGTCGCTGCCCCTATCCGAAAGGAGTGGGTACCAAACTTCGCTGCGTCCCGCCCCACCTTGGATAGCGCGCACTTAAATACCGCCGAGAATTGATACCTTGTTAAGGGGACACCGTTGTTATGTACTAACAGGTGGTTCCCCTTATTGGGACGGACTGCCAAAAATGCTTCCAAATTAGCCAGCGGGCAGGTGACTTGGTTGTCTAACCTGGTCAATGTCACCGCAGCCCCTTTTCCCGATTGATCTGTCTTGGACCAAGGTATCAATATCCTGAGTGTGTTCCCCAATAGCTGTACATTCCCCAGTAACATCCCCGTATCGCCTGTATCCTCCTTACATGCTGCCACTAGTTCGCCTATGCGCAGCGCCCCAAAAAATGCCAGCGAAAATGCGAGCTGAAATAACCGTGTTTCAAATTGTGAGTCGCAAATCTCCTGAAGAGCATACCATAACTGAGCTAATAACTCGTGTGTAACTGGATGTCTCCCATCCTTCTTGTGCCCTAACTGCCGTCCCCAACCCTTCATTAATCTTTTAATCAGAAATCCTTTGGTGGGATCGCCCCATCCTTGCGCATTTGCAAAGAAGGCCAGCCCTGCCAGCTGCTTTATTACAATGCCTCTCGACAGTCCACACTCTTTGGCCCATGCGATGTAGTCCACTACTAAGGCCTCCGGCACTGGACCGTTCTCCCAACCGTGCTGGTTAAGGAAGGCTCGCACTTTTCTGTACCCTCTGGAATACGCGCCCCATGTAGCGGGCGCTACCGATCTCCGTAGTAAGTCTAGGGTGGTTGTAGTCCAATTGCCCATAAGTGTTCCGGCACCGGAGTCCCCTCCTTCTCTGCGTTGGGTACCTGTTTGCGAAAGAGAGACCATTTGGCACGTGATAACGCGTCCGCAATACCATTGCTAATTCCAGGTACATGCCGCGCCCGAATAGTAGTGTTTAAGCGCAGGCTGCTCAGTATTATTTGTCTCAATAGGTTCGCAACCCTTGGGCATTTCGCTGTCTGCCTGTTGATGACGTATACCACAGCTTGATTGTCAGACCAGAAAATTATGTGTTTGTTTTGCAGTCTGGGTCCCCATATGACCAGTGCAACCCAAATTGGGAATAGTTCCAGGAAAGTTATATTGCGTGTTGTACCTTCTTGTATCCATGCTATCGGCCATTGGGCAGCCGCCCACGCCCCTTGGCAATACACTCCAAATCCCCACCCCCCCCGAGGCATCCGATTGTATGTCCAGGTCACGACTCGACATCGGGGGCTCTTGCCATATGGATATTCCATTGAAGTCCTGCAAGAAGCTTTTCCATATCGCTAAGTCGTCTTTGATTGCCTTTGTTATCCTTATGTAGTGATGTGGTTTCCGTACGGATGTAGTTGCGGCTGCTAGTCTCCTCAAGAAGACTCTGCCCATTGGGATCACCTTACAAGCAAAGTTAAAAGCGCCCATTATGGATTGTACCTCCCGCAGTGTTAATTTTTTTGCCAGCATTGCGGTTTCAATGAGGTTCCGCAAATTCTGTATCTTGTCCTCTGGAAGCCTGGATACCATTCTTTCTGAATCGAGTTCGATGCCCAAAAAACACAAGTTTGTCCCCGGCCCTTCGGTCTTGTCCATCGCCAAAGGGACACCAAAATCCTTCGCCACTCCTTGGAAAGTCCCCAGTAAGCGAGCCGCTGCGCCTGTCCCTTCCGGGCCGACGAACAAAAAGTCATCGAGGTAATGTATGATGTTGTCCAAGCCAGCTTTCTCCGCCGTTACCCAGTGGAGAAATGTGCTGAGCAGCTCAAAGTAGGCACATGAAACTGAACACCCCATGGGCATGCACTTGTCGAAGTAGAATTGACCTTGGAACTTGAAACCCAGTAGCGGGAAGCTGTCTGGATGTACGGGCAAGAGGCGAAACGCCGATTCTATATCCGTTTTTGCCATTGCTGCTGACCTCCCACACCTCCGTAACAATGATATAGCACTGTCAAATGATGCATACTGCACCGTGCATGCCTCTCGAGGAATGTGGTCATTCACGGATGCTCCTAGTGGGAAGGACAGGTTTTGGATGAGTCTGTATTTTCCCGGTTCCTTCTTTGGTACGACCGCTAGTGGGGAAATCATCATCTCCTGGAATGGGGGCATCTGGAAAGGGCCGGCAATTCTGCCCAGCTCGATCTCCTTGTCGAGTTTGTTTCGGATGATGTCAGGGTGGCGTGTTGTGGATGGCGCATTGCCTGCTGTGTGTATGTCGATGTTGCCTTGATAGGGGATCCTGAACCCTTCCTGGAAACCTGCTGAAATCTGCTTTGCTTCCTCTCTCCTCGGGTATTTGTCGAGCCAATGCATCATTCGGTCTAATCTTATTGGTGAGGCGGCTTTTTGGTAATGCTGGGCTTCATTTTTCCTTTTTAGGAGAACTCCCACTCCCCCCTTTTTTTGTGCACTTCGTCGCCGGGCGCGGTGCGGAACAAATCAGGCATATGTGCTTGAATTTACATTCTTTGAAATTGCATGAAGCCTTGTTGTATCTCCAACACGCGCTGTTAGATGCACCTCCGGTTCCTGGGTAGCCGAGTCCGGACGCTGATGACCTTGCAGCTGAACGAGTCCGTCCCCCGGCATCACTGGCTCTGTTGGTCATTTGCTGGAGCCAGAGGTCCACATCCGACCTTCCCCAGGATAGCTGCGTATTCTCTTCCATTCGATCGCGGAAACGCTCATCGTAATTCAACCAGGCCCATCCCTCGTACGCCCGGTATGCTCCAAGTATAGTGTCCCCGTAAGTTAGCATAGGTCCACATTGCGATGGATCGTCCTTTGTGATAACGCTCATCATGCGGAGATATGCGCGTGTCCAGTTCACGATGTTGCGCGCAATTTTTTCATTGCTGTCTGGGAGTGGGTCGCCAGTCTTCGCTCTCTTCCTGTCACGCTGGCCTCTCCTCCCTTCCATGAGTCGGAAGATGTCTATGTATTTCTTCTGCTTTATGCGCTTTCTTAACTTTCTGGGCACGCTTTCCCATAGTGGGATGCCCTGCGCCGCGGCCGCTGTTGCCTCCACTCCTGGCGGATTCTGTGTATTGTCATCCGCGCTGTCCGTATCCGTGGAGGAGCTGCTTTCGCTGGAGCTGGAGCTGTACCTCCTCCTACGCTTAGCTTTACCTTTCTTTTTACTCGCTTGCGCAGTTAAGGGTCCCTGTATAGGCTGTGCAGGGGACTCACCTCTACTTGTGTCCTGCGTTGCGTTTGGCCCCGTGTCGTCTTGGGAATGGTCTTCCCGTGCTGACGTCACTGTTGACCCGTTCTTGGGATGGGTGCCCAGGTCGCCGTTCGGTGGTGGTTCCTGGGTATTCTGCTGTGGAGCTGCCGCCTGGGTCGTCCGTAGGCTCGTAGTGCTGGTCAGAACATCCCGTGGGGGGATGGGTGTGGGAGTCTCTGCCGGGGTCGGTTGGACCGCTAGAGCTGGGGTGGGAGGGATCCCTGGTTGGCCGGGCCAGAGCCCCCACGGGTAGAACTGGTACGG
This sequence comes from Rhinatrema bivittatum, assembly GCF_901001135.1. Lineage (NCBI taxonomy): Eukaryota > Metazoa > Chordata > Amphibia > Gymnophiona > Rhinatrematidae > Rhinatrema > Rhinatrema bivittatum. The sequence goes on along the minus strand of NC_042618.1, from coordinate 269,354,093 downwards.
GTAGGCTGGCGAGGTCCATTGTGGTTGGGCGTGTTGCCCGGTGGGCTGGCCCGGAGGGATCATGCCTGGGATGGGGTTAGAGGCTGGCATCCACGGGGGGATGCCCCATGGGAAGGGGAACCCCGGGAAGGTAGGGGTCACACTTGTTGGCTGGCCGGGCGTCGGGATTGCCGAGGTGTGGAGGTTGTAGGCTTGAGGGGTGCCCATGGGGGGGCCTTGTGGAGCCAGGGGGCTCAAGGCGGGGGGCTGGGGGGCCCAGTTCCCTCCTTCCATCTGTGGAGGTCCACTGCCGTTGGGCGAGGGGTTGGCAGCAGCAGCTGCGTCGACGACCGGAGGGTGGTGAGCATCTGGGACTATAGGGGGGGGGCTAAGAGGGCCCGCAGTCGTCGGAGAGGGGGGGCCGGGACCAGGAAGGGGGATACCCCCGTCCCCCCCGTTGGCTTGAAGGTGGTTCCCCTTGCTCTTTGTTTCGTTCGTCCCCCGGGTCGTGGGTTTGCTCCCTTTCCCATCGTGCGTCGGGCTGGGTTACTCACGGTTTCTCGTTCCGGCAGCAGGGTGTCCTGGGAACCCGGGGGCTGGCCCAGGGGGGGTCCTCCTGGAATGTGGGGCCCGAGGCCTGTGCAGGAGCCAGAAGGTCCTGGGGTGGGCCCAGGAGGGGTCCTCTGCTGGGTTCGGCTCATTCCGGTTCCGCTGCTTGTAGCGCTGGTCCTGGTCCTGGTCCTGGGGCAGCACAGCTGCCTGAATGGTGCTGAGCCCTGGTCCTGGGGCTGAGGTGAAGCTGGGGTTTTGTTTTTTTTTGTTTTTTTTTTTTTTTTTATTATGTCTGCCGGCTATCGTGGCGGCAGGCCGCGTGGTCCAGGTGGTTTCCGATCGGGGGCCGCGTGGTCCGCGTTCGGGGAGGCAGGCCGCGTGGTCCGGGCGAGACTGGCCGCAGCCGAAACGGCTCTCCAGGGGAAAAAGGGCCGGCTGCCTCGAGGCACCGGCCCTTTAAACCCCGGCCGACGTCATCAGGCCGAGCCGGCCCCTTCTGATGACGCCGGCCGCAGGAACGCCCCCAAAGGGGCGGGATCCGGGCTTCGGCGTCATCGGGGCCGATGACGCCGGCCGCCGGAACGCCCCCACTGGGGCTGGCTCATGCCCCGACGTCATCAGGACGCGACGCGCTTCGCGGCGCGCCCCGATGACGTCACGCGATGCGCCCGGCAGTCCGGCCCTCCCCCAGGTAACCCGTGGGCTCCGATTAAATATCGGGCCCACCTATTCTTGTTGGTCTAGTCGGATTGTGAAGCAAGAGATGTTCTGTGAACCATTGCATGTTTTGGTTGTGAATGGCTTTGTGTATAAGCGTGAGTGTTTTATATATTATCCTGGAGAATACGGGGAGCCAATGAAGTGACTGAAGGACAGGAGTAATAAGGTCATGACGGTGAGTATTGGTAAGGATGCGGGCAGCAGCGTTTTGTAATAACTGTAGTGGTTGTAAAGTACTTTTTGGTAAGCCTAGAAGGATAGCATTGCAGTAATCGAGTTTGGACAAAATCATGGCTTGCAGAACAGTGCGGAAGTCAGAGGTGTGAAGAAGAGGTTTGATTCTCTTCAGCGTGTGGAGCTTAAAGAATCCGCTTTTTATAGTGGCAGAAATGAATTTTTTTGAGGTTAAATTGGTTATCTATCATAATGCCAAGGTTGCGGACTAGTTGGGTATGAGGGCAGCCAGATAGTGAGGGGGTGGGGGAGAGGGTACGCAAGGGGTTGTTAGGAGGAGAGAGAATGAGTAGCTCTGTTTTGTTGGTATTGAGTGCTAGGAAATTTTCAGAGAGTAATTTATTTATCTCAGATAGAGCAGAGTTCCAGATCTTCATTGCATTTGTAATGGAGTCAGTTATAGGGATGAGTATCTGCACGTCGTCAGCATATATAAAGTGCTGGATACCCAGTTTAGAGAGAAGTTGGCAGAGGGGGAGGAGGTATATATTAAAGAGTGTTGAAGAGAGGGATGAACCTTGTGGTACTCCTTGAGCTAGTTTGACAGGTTTGGATTTGTTACAACCAATTTTTACACTGTAGCTTCTGTCACTAAGGTATGATTGGAACCATAGAAGAGCTGTGCCAGCAATGCCAATATCCATGAGGCGTTTGATAAGTGTGAGGTGGTTGACAGTGTCAAATGCCGCAGAGATATCTAGTAGTGCAAGTATGTGGGATTGTCCGTTGTCCATAGCTTTTAGTATAGTTTCTGAGAGGGTGATGAGTAGCGTTTCTATGCTGTGGTGTTTGCGAAAACCATATTGGGATGAGGAGAGTATATTGTGTTCATCAATGTATTCAGTGAGTTGTTTGTTGATAATCTTTTCCAGTATTTTGGAGAGGAATGGGAGGTTTGATACTGGGCGATAGTTGGCTAGTTCATTGGGATCTAAATTCGGTTTTTTGATGGTAGGTTTGATAATGGCTTGTTTGAGTTGTTGTGGGACTTGGCCTAGAGTAATAGATTTGTTCAGGATGTTTGAGATGTGTTTGGCTATAGTGGCGGGGCTTGTGAGTAGTATTTTGGTGGGCAGGTTGTCTGAGGAATGAAAGGCGGGTTTGATTTTTTTGAGTGTGGTTTCAATTTCTAGTGCAGATGTGTTTTCGAAGTTCAAGAGAGAGGCGTTTGAGCTTTGTGTAGGTGGGTATATTTTGTGTAGCTTTGTGTAGGTTTGTGTAGGTGGGTATATTTGTATGCATGTATGCGTGAAAATAAAGTAGGATTTACATAAAGCAGGATTTACTTGTGTAAATTGGTGTATTTTAAAACATATGCACATCCAGGAAGTTACCAGTTTTAACAATTAGTTCTTCAGCATGATCACCCTGCCCGTTCACCCACATGGGTAGTAATACACAATAAACACATTAACTATCATCTATTTATTTATTTAAAAGCATGATAAGATAATTAGTAGGTGTAACATTATGCAAGTTAGTTGGCAAATCTTTGTGCGTGTCATTTAAAGTTGACCCCACTCCAGAATGCTCTTAGACCAACCCTTTTTTATACCCATATATGTGCATGGAAAGTGAAAATATGCATGTATTTTCAACTTTTATAATATATGGAATGTAAAATTAGATGGTACTTTCCAGGTATATGCTCATTTTTATGCACAAAATATTTTAAAAATTCACCCCACAGAGTTTTACATTTTCATAACTATGTATCTTGTTTTAGCAGGAAAAAAGCAGGTGCAAATTCTGCAAGTACTTTTTCCAGGAGTGTAGTTTTGTTTTAATAATTGGTGCAAACCTCATGAATAAGTAGTACCCACAGAGCTTGCACCAAAGCAGTTTAACTTTTCCCTTCATAGTGTGGATCTGCTTGTAAGGTATTTTTCTCACTTTGTGCATTTGGAAAAACATTTATTTAAAAGGTATATATTTTAAAGATAAAAGCTATGCAATTCAAGAAGTAATCGCAATTCCTTAGAAAACAAATCAGCTTTTTTTAGTCCCCATATAGAAATAGTTATAATACTTCCATTTAGAAATGAAAATTATAATGTCATTTGGAGCAAAGTTATGATTGCTTAGAAATTTCTGTGGTAAAGCAAAATAGTGATTTCAAAGTTTCAAACCAAATTCAGAATTAAATAGTATGGTTGCTAAGTTATTTTACTTAAACACATGGAAATAAATGTTAGAAAAAAGTTGCAAGTGATACTTTTTTATTGGAATCACAGGGATGGTAACTTTAAAACAAGTGTGCAGGTGCACATATACATGTATACATAGACACATGGCCAGATATGTGAACATTTTATATCCTGTGTGCACATATATGTGTATGTTATAAAATAACCCTGGTTATGTGCTCTTAATTTTAAAATAACCCTGGTTATTTTAAAATTAATTAATTAACTAATTAATTAATTAATTAATTTTAAAATAACCCTGGTTGTGTGCTCTTAATTTTAAACTTGTAAGTGCACAGCAACCTAAGTCGGTTTTGGGATGTGCAAGTGAGTGAATTTTATGAGACATGCATTCAGGCCAAATACCAGTTTCACCAGCTTGTCCACCAGTTTGCCCAGCTAGGTCCTCCAGACCCCCTGGTTCTTTAGTCTGCACTCCCCCCAGTTAACCCAGACCCTTAAATCAGTTTATATGTGGCTAGAATTGTTTTATTCTGACATACACTTCATCTATAGCAGAAGTAAAGTTGTACTACAATAGACTTGGTGCATAGCTCCATGTGCGCATCTCTTGGCCCAGGAATGTCCAATTCCTTGCCCACATTCTGCCCCTTTTTTTTTTACCAATGTGATTGGCTTTTTAAATTGGGTGGACTCATACATGTGCCAGACTCATGCCCATCTCCCATTTTTGGTGCACCTCCAGCTTTTAAAATTCACCTTTATGCATGTAAACGTACTCATACAGTTACACCTTCTCCCAAGTATAAATAAATGTATGTGCATATGCCTCTGGTTTCCATATATACTAACTAATTTTCAAAGCAGACTTATACGCACAATTTGGGTTGAAGTCTGCATGTACTGTTCTTCGTACATGTGGACTTCTGGCTATGTGGGCTGTTATAAAATAAATTACCCTCACAGGATGGGCAGTTTTCAAAAAGCTTATTTCTACAGAAAAAAATACTGTTTTATCCATGAATTTGCTTTGAAATCTACCCTTTATTTACCAGGATATGTTTTCATGTAAGCTGTAAAAGCAGGACTGATGCAATCTATCTACCTAATCATATCTGACTGCAATTATAAATTCTGAATTTAATTGTATTGACTGATCTAGAATAAGAGACTTCAGATGTCATCTGAAAAGCCCATGCGCTCTATGAGAGATTCTCATCAATATAGCCTGATGGCTCTTAAAATGATCATCTCAAGCAAAATCATAAGTCTCAGAAAATCTCCTTGTGATAAAAATTTTTAAATCTTAAATCAATTATACATGTAGAATCTCCCCAAAAAACTTTCATACATTTTTTTTGTCACACTTAGCAATGTTTGAAAATACTTAGCTTAAGGTAGCTTTTTGCACTGTCCATGAATCATAGCCAGACTGATTCAAAGTTAACTGACACAGTGAGTATTTCACCATTTGTGGCTGCTTCAGGGTACACACATATGTGCAAATGAACAACACTGGGGGGGTGGATTTTAAAAGGGTTACGCGGGGGGGCGCTGTTCCTTGCGCCGGGAAATGGCTGCTCGGGTCTGAAGCTCTCCATCACCTATCATTGGAGCTCTAAATTTTCACCGAAAAGAAATCTAAAAGTGGTGTTTCACTAGCAGCAACAGACTGTGCAAGTGCTGCAGAGCATTTCTGCCTAAAAAAAAAAAAATAAGGCCAGCCTGCATCGAGACGAGGGAACTCTGAGACAGGGAAGTTTACATCTTTAAGTCCTCCCATCCGCCATCTTGCTGCGAGTGTGGTGGCTGTTCTTCCGACGCAGGATAGTTACTGAGCGCTTTCAGTAGTGAACTACATCGGCCAAAAAAGAGAACAGAAAAGGCTCTAACCGGTGGGTAAAATCAAAACATAATCATGAAGGGGTCTGAAGGCTTCAACCTGACAAAGGACAACCTGAAACTCCTGCCAAACAGGACTTCATGTACCAGAATTCCCTACTTCATGACGGGTTTACTTACAGTCTGCAATACAGCTGTAATTAGGACATTGAGAAACTCTCTGTCAGCACATTGCACATTTTCATTTTTTTTTGGCTTCGCTGTTCTTATTCTCTGATAAGCTTTCACTGTAACCTAGAATAGAACAATGGATGTATTATGTGAAGGGCTATATTACTATAGACTCGTGAATTCCTTTCCAGAACTGCAAGTCCCGGCAGCCTCCTGCAGAACATGGGAGAAGTTTCACGAAAGTTCCAGGGTGTCTAGGGAGGGGGTCAGTAGCCCCTTCAGCCGGAATATGCTTGCTCAGCAATGCTTAGAACGCATGTGTAAAAGATAAAAACTGTAAAGTGCATAAGAGTCTGCTCCTGAAGGGGAGGGGCATGCAGTTGTACTAAGCCATTGTCTTTGCTGCATCTTGCTGGCAATAAAAGTCTATCTTTACGGATCAGTTGTCTGGGCCTCCTTTCTGAGATTAGAGACGGTTACAATCAAACCTCAACTCCCGCTGTGTGGAGAGCCGCAGTTTCAGCAGGCTGAGTGGTGCGAGCAGCCCCCCTCCCCCTTTCTGCTTCACGCTGGTTATCAGAGCCGGGAGATAAGGCTTCAAAGTGGATCTTTGCTTTAAAATCGCCTTCTCTAAAAGAAGTGCACATAAAAGCAAAACAAGCAGCACCGAAGACTGCTTAAAATTAATTAGCACATCTCAGCACTTACTGGCAGGGGGTGCACAGCGGGAGACTGGGAAGCCTGGAGCTGAAATAACGGCTCTACCCCTCCTCCTTCTCTCTGGACAAGCAGGAGATAAGTATTTAAATTGGATCGTCTTGCTTACCTGACTCCGGGAGGCGCCCCATCCTCCTCGGAAATCACTGTGTGGGCGGCTGGGCTGGGAGGAGACGGAGGGGGATTACCAGAGTTAAGTACTGCAGCCAAGTGGCCTGGCAAAAGGAGCAGGGGAGCTGTGGGAGATAATTAACTCTGCCTCTATTTTCTCTCAGAGGCAGAAAACAGTGTTTCCTGCATCTGTCTCAACAGCTGCCATAATCTTTAGTGCAGTACCCATAATACTGCCAGATTCAGGCATCGGCTATCAGTATTCAATGATCTGACCTGTTTCAGGGGACAGACCATGCTGGGAGATGCCTGCTCGAGCCTCAGGCTCTTTTCAACAACTATAAGGGGTACATTGCATATACCGGGAAAATAAAAACAAAGCGGTGTTTAAGTGCAGCAGCAAACGGGGTATGAGCAGCGGAGCATATATACCTGTAAAAAAGTTCCTGCCCGGTTTCTTCCTGGCAGCCATCTTTGCAGCGCAACACACAGCAGAGACACAAGAACAGGGAAAATAGATGTCGTCACTTTGCCATCGTCCTGCACTGGGGGGAGAGCAGCTATTTCAAAGGGGACTTTAAATATTAATTATATACATTTTCAAAACGGCAATTTCAAACGACTGAGCTATTCTCTGCGGACCAGAAGCGCTGCCGCCCTTTTTTTTTTTTAGATCCCTTTCGGCGGCGCCCCCCCGACCGTCATCCACTCTCAGAAGCACAATCCAAGCAGCAAAATCAAAAAGGGAAATTTAAAATCCAAAAGGGGACTTTAAAAATCCAAATGGAATATTAACAAACACGCTCTACCCAGGAGACCACGTGGGGCATTGCACGGAGAGGATGTAGTTCCCTCTCCCTCGGCACCAGGCCTAAATAATCTGGCTTCATCCACCCCTTTGCTGACGCTATTTTGTATGTTTTTTTGTACTGGTGCATCGGGAAAACCCCTAAGCTAAGTTTTTGGCTGGTATGACCACCCGGCTGCTTTGTAAGGAGAGAGAAAAAGGGAAAGAGCGCCCTAAGCCCGCAGAGTCTCCTAATATGGCGGCAGCCGGGGAGTCTAATCAGCCCCCCGTTGCGGCTCTTGCTGACATCAAGAGTGCGGTTTTGGAGGCCTTGGGCCCGGAATTACAGAATATTTCGGTTAAATTCGCAGACCTATCCGCTAATTTGGGCAAGTTCGAGACTTGATTCGATGAGATTGAAACGCATGTCTCAGACACACAAGATGGCCTCCACGTGGCCCAGAAGGACACTGAGAAATTGCAGGCGGCGGTAGCTAAGCAGGCAGCTCGATTGGAGGACCTTGAGAACAGGTCGCGGAGGTCAAACCTGCGGTTAGTCGGGTTGCCTGAAAGTATTGAGAGAAGTCTTGCGTCAACTTTAGAAGCATAGTTTGAAACAGAACTAAATGTTACCCGTAAGCATGGCTGCCTGCGCATAGAGAGAGCGCATCGTTTGGGGCCTCGAGTTCCCAATGCCGCGCGGCCGAGAGTGGGTATTCTGAAGATAATGAACTATGCGCATAAGCAAGAAATTCTGCAGGCAGCGCGGGCGAAAAAAGAAATCACATTTGGCACCTCCAAAATCCTGATATTTCAGGACTTCTCCGCGGCGGTAGCGACGGAGAGACGCCTCATGGCTCCGATCTGCACGCAGCTTATTGCTCAGGGGACCCGGGCCACTTTAATATTCCCTGCGCGCTTACGAGTCTCCTTACCGGAGGGAGTCAAATGGTTCAACACAGCGGAGGAGGCACAGTGTCTTCTGACCGGGGAATCGGTTACTGCCTCAGTGGCGTCTGCACCGGACAGTTCATAAGCAATAGGCGGTGTAATCCGCTCAATATAGGTGATCCCCTGCAATTTCGCCATGATTAATCAGCGCGGCACAGTGAGAAGTCTCCCTGAGGAATGTGCGTGGATGACTTTTACCTTGCTCCCGGGACTATGGTTTTTTTTGAACTACTGTTTTTTTTGCCACTTGCAATTGGTTATAGGGTAGCAAACTGAGAATATGGTTGCTATGGGACTGAACCTGGATGGGACGTTTTTTTTGTTATTTTATCCTTCATACCCTAAAATTTAACTTCTGATCTGGCGTTTGTTTTTTTTCTGTTTCAAATATTTAATTCCCTCTCATTTTAGAGAACCGCCTTCCTTCTTTGCCCACCAAGCCTCCCGCATGGATTTATACAAATGGCTGTGCAAAATGGGTTGGCGGGGCTGGTGTACTATACGGAATCAGCGAGGTAGTGCTGATTCCGAAAATGGCTTATTTTGAGAAGGCAGGGAGAGTTCTGCGGCCTGTTCCAGTTATTTTCATTGACATGCATGCTAGCCCCGAGGTCATTTTTGGATTAATTTTATTTTCTCCTTTTATATATTTAAGTTGGCGGGAGGGAGGCTTCCCCGGGCAAGTATGGGGTGACTTCAGGTTTTTTGGGAAGCTGTCAGATTCGGAGAGTGAGACCCTTTGTATGGTTATTGTGTGTTTGTCTCCAGCTTCTGATAGCTGTTAAGTTTTTCCTTAGTTCTCCCTATCGTGAACACATGGGGACATGGCAACTATTTCTGTCTTATTAACTGATCCAGCAACGTGGAGGGAGGGAGCAAATTGCTGCACAACCTTGATAGCCTGGGGGATCTATTATGCTCAGTGCTCATATTTCTATGTCTGGTTTTAATGACACATTTATGTTGGCATGTTAAATGTTTTTATTGTATGAGGATAGAATGGCGCAACGATATGCATTAATGTTCCAGTTCTATTGTTTCAGCAGTTGCAGTAAGAGTTGGGGGGGGAGGAGAATGTTGGGGGTTGTAGTAGGAGGGGTGGATGAAGCCAGAAGGTGGGCGGGAGGGATTCGGGAAGGGCAGTGGTCTCGGTCTTTGGCGAAGACCTTAGAGATGGTACATGAGGGGGTACGGGGGGGGGGGGGGAAGCAAGGGGAGAGGGAGGGTTGGGAGGTTACAAGGGGAATTAGACAGGTCCATTTATTGATTCAAACATGGTTCTCAAAGGTCTCAAGGAGATTAAAGTGGGGAAGTCGTAGTCGGATAGCTGGAGATCTCGGCTGGGAGGGTCTCTGCTGTCACATGGATTTCATACTAAATATTTTGATATTTTCTGAAGTAAGTAATCTCTAATTCATGTACTAATACAGTTACTTGGAATGTTTGCGGTGTCAATTCGCCTATTAAGCGTACCAAAATATTAGCTCTTTTAAAAAGAAAACAGGCTGCTGTAGCATTTTTACAGGAGACACACCTGACTGATGCTGAACATCAGAAATTGGGACGCCTTTGGGGTGGGGAAATCTTTTATGCTTCGGCAACCACTAAGTCGGCGGGCATGGCTATTTTGATACAGCGAGCAGTTCCATTTACGGTGCATGCGGAAATTAAAGATCCTCATGGCCGTTATATCATTTTGATTGCGGATCTATATCATACGAAAGTAATCCTCTGTAATCTTTATGCTCCCAATACATATAACCCATCTTTCTATAGGGAGATACATCAACATTTGTTTCCATACTTAGGAGACCTTATCATAATTGGAGGGAATTGTAATACCATACGTGATCCAGCTTTAGACAGGTCCCCCTTGGCTCCCAGGCCTGCGGGGTTTGGGCAAGGCCCGTCCTTTTTGGAGAACTCCTTACACTTGATGGACATGTGGAGGGTGTTGCACCCCGGAGAAAAAGACTTTACACACCTTTCTAGAGCACATGGGACATTATCTCGAATCGACTATTTTTTAACAAGTGTACATGGTTGTTCGAAAATTCGAGGGGTAGAGATTGGAGATATAGTGGTCTCGGATCATGCCTTGGTGAAGTTGGATTTGAATACGTCACGCTCGATGTCTTGGAGGTTTCCCTTCTATCTTGCCTTGGATGATGCTTTTCGGGAGTATCTCCATAAATGTTGGCTGGACTATGCTGACTTTAATGGCCAGCAGCGGGCCTCACCGGTTCTATTTTGGTATACTGCTAAAGCGGTTCTTAGGGGAGACATCATTTCGTATATGGCTCATCGGAAAAAAGTGATGAACCGTAGGCTCTTAGCTTTAACAGCCCAACTGGGTAGGGCAAGGAAGAGGCTGATTGGGACTAATACTAGTGATGCGCGAGCGCAGTTTAGGACTATACAAGGGGAGCTAAATACTCTTTTGCACCAAAGAGCACGGAAAAGCGTTCTTTACTACCAATATAAGCTGTTTCAACATAGTAATAAGTTGGGTAAGTTATTAGCAAATTTAGTGCACTCAGCTCGGGGCTCGCGACATGTTCTGGCATTGAGATTCGCTAACGGCCAGGTATTAACTGATCGTAAGGACATAGCGCGGCGTTTCCAAGACTTTTATAGTTCCCTATATAGGGCCGAAAGTGGGACTATGGAAGCGTGTGATCAATTTTGTTCCAAATATCAACTCTCTCATTTGACACGGGAACAGAGGGAACAGTTAAAATAGGCCCATAACCTCGGAGGAGGTTCGCTTGATAATCCAGCAGGCCAAGCACCTAAAAGCACCAGGGCCAGATGGGTACAGTGCGGAATTTTATAAATGTATGATAGATAAGGTAGCAGACCCGCTAATGCAGGCATTTGCAGGGATGTTAGCGGATGGATCTTTCCCAGCCCACACTAATCGGGCACATATTGTTCTTATTCCGAAACTGGGGAAGGACCTGTTACAACCAGAATCGTATCGGCCTATATCTTTGTTAAATTTTGATCAAAAACTGCTTGCCAAGATTCTGGCTGATCGCCTAGCGGAGGTTCTCCCTTCCCTTATTCGGGCAGATCAAGTTGGATTTGTTAAAAAACGCTATGCCCTGACAAATATTCGGAACATTTTGGCAGCTATGTCAATGACTCAACAAATGGAGACTCCTTTTTTGGCCAGTAGTTTTGATGCGGAAAAGGCCTTTGACCGGGTGGAATGGACATATCTATTTCAGATTTTACGTACGATGGGTTTTGAGGGGTTGTTTTATAGAGGAATTGAACTCCTGTATTCGGCCCCGGAAGCTGTTATTTTAGTGAATGGAGACCATTCGGAGGTGTTCCCGATTTCCTGCGGTACTCGACAGGGTTGCCCTTTATCCCCGTTGTTGTATATCCTCCAGTTGGAACCTTTGCTTTTAGCAATCCAATTAACAAAGGAAATCCGTGGTATTAGATTTCACTCGACTCTTTTTAAGTATGCTGCGTTTGCAGATGACCTTTTGGTTTTCCTGCCGGATCCCGTGCACTCCCTCTGCGCCTGGTTTGGGCGTTTGGTGTTTTCTCGGGGCTACGTTTAAACATGCATAAATCCAAGGCCCTCGCTAGCCCGATAACATTGCAGGAGGTGTGGGGAGCGGACTTTCCCTTGCAGTGGGCTGTGGACTCATTTACCTACCTCGGAATTATTATTCCAAGGGACCTATCGTGTCTCTATTCCCTTAATGTTTATCCGCTCCTGTGAGCTACAGAGGATAGGCTGCTTAGTTGGGCCCTTCTGCCGTTGTCATTGAGTGGTAGAATCCAACTATTTAAGATGGTTATTTTGCCAAAGTGGCTATATTTGTTTCAGAATTTGCCTCTTATTTTGAGGCAGAGGTGCGACGACTGGATAGGATTCAGCAGAGATTTTACTGGCGGGGGGGGGGGGGGGAAGGCCCGTATCCCGTTGGCCTGGTTGCGGGTGCCTTGGGGGAAAGGGGGATTGGGGGTGCCAGATCTGGCAATCTACAATCTGGCCAGTAATTTGCGCTTAATCAGAGATTGGATATTAGATACCTCCTCCTTTTTAAATCTTCTGGCGGATAAGGTTCTGACTCACCCACTGGCTCCTTCCTTTGTGTTGCAAGCTGCTTCTCCGTCTCTCAATACTTTTTTAGTACAAAATGCTCTTATCCATCCTCTTCGTGTATCATGGAGGAAATTGATGTCCCTTCTGAAGCTGGATCACGTGTGTGCCTACCTTTTACCAATTCAAGGGAACCCTGCCTTTACGCCAGGCTCGCAAACACTCGCATTTCGTAAATGGGTAAAGGCTGGTATTACAAAGCTGGGCCACGTGTTTAATCCTGAGGGCCAAATTCTCTCGATGACGGAGCTGAAAGAACTATATGGTAACATTGATATCGGGGTCTTCCCTTATCTACAACTCCAGCACTATATTGCTTCCATACCTCTTACTTCGCTGCAGGTCACTTCCCTTACTGCAATAGCGGACATCCTGCTTCTAAAACAGGAGGACACTCCGTCGCTCGCCACCTACTATCATATGATTAGACAAGCCATTTCCCCTGATACCTGTGCTATTTTGGTGGAAAGGTGGAATCGGGATGGGGTGTTCCTGCTCATTGAAGCCATTTTAGCAGCTTGTTTTCGGCGGTTCTCCCAACTCTCAGTCAATATGTATTATCGCGAAATGCAGTACAAATTTATCCGCCGCAGTTATATTTCCGCTCAGGATGCCTATAATTCAAAAATTGCACCAACGCCGCAGTGTCTACGATGTGGCGAGATGTCCGGCTCAATCTCTCATGCATTTTGGGCATGCCAGCCAATTCAGACCTTTTGGCGTAAGGTACTCAATTATGTGGAATTGGTGTTAGGGTTGGATATTCCCTTCTCCTATTATTGGCTTCTGTTTGGTTGTATTTTGCCTCGACGTGTGAGAGTTTGGGGTTCTCGCCTCTTCATACAAAAAGCCTGCTTGGTAGCTAAGAAAATTATTCTACTCAATTGGAGAACCACGGATCGGCCTTCTTATTGGGCCTGGCGTAATCATTTACATCAAATGATGCAAATGGAGGCTTCTATTATGCGACAACCGCCGAGTCAAAAGAAGAAGTTTCTTGTGGTTTGGGGCCCGTATGTGCAGCGGCTTCCTCACCGGACCCGCAGTCTCATCTTAAACGAGTGACTAGGTGCGGGGACAACTTCCCCTGAAGAAAGATGGCAAGCGTTGCTGAAGGACCTTGAGGCACTTGTGACCTTGGACCTGGAGGGGGGGGGGGGGGAGGGGAGATAGAGGGTTGGGGGTAACACACAGTTGTGCATTGGGTTTGTAATGGGGAGTATATCAGAGTCAAATACTCTCTGAGTCTGTACTGTCTTGGTTTATATTTGAAATAAAAATTGTTTTACAAAAAAAAAAAAAGGGTTACGCGCGTAAATCCTCAAGATTTACGTGCGTAAACCACTCCTGCGTGCGCCAAGCCTATTTAGCATACGCCCGGCGACGCGCACAAGCCCCGGGACACGTATATGTCCCCAGGCTTTGTGAAAGGGGCGGGATCGAGGCCTCCGGCACATCGGCCATGCCGGGGGATCGTGTACCGGCACTCGGCCGGCGTGCACAACCTATGCCTGCCGAGAGGCAGGCGCAACTTCTGAAATAAAGGTATGGGAGGGGGTTTAGGTAGGGATGGAGGGTGGGTTAGGCAGGGGAAGGTGGGGAGGCAGAAGGAAAGTTCCCTCCAAGGCCACTCCGATTTCAGAATGGCCTCAGAGGGAACGGGGAAAGCCATTGGGTCTCCCTAGGGCTCGGCGCTTGCAAGGTGCACTAGTGTGCATCCTCCTGCGCGTGCTGACCCCGGATTTTATAACATGCGCGTGGCTGCGCTCACATGTTATAAAATCGGGCATACATTTGTGCGCACCAGGTAGCACGCATAAATGTAGGCCGAGCGCGCAGGTTTTAAAATCTGCCCCTGGGTGTGTAATCTGAGAAAACAAAATGGAGATATCAGAACAATGTTATTTGCTTTCTGGATTTATAATTTAAATAAACTCACCCAAAGAGTGCCAAATTCATTCAACAAAAATTAACTGTGATGCAAATGCCTACTGTTCTCTCTGAATGCAGGACTGAACATTGGAGTAGCATATCTGAATGGAAATTGTCCCAGTAAGCTCTCAATACTTATCAGAAAACCATTGATTGACTTAGAAAACTCATTTCAATTGTAGCTTGTACTGAACATTAGGAAAAGAAATTGTCCATTTGAAAACATTGACCATTCATCACTGGACATGTAGCAAGAATTTATTGGTTCCTACAGAATCCCATGGACAAAGATTGCTAAAAAAAATTTGGTGAAAATTTATTTAAAAAATACCATTACCATTCAACACTGGTATTAAGTCGAAGCAATTCCATAGTGATCAAATTGTAGATCCATCTTTGCTTGTGCTATGTCAATATCTTATCCCAATCACCATTGCATGGAAGTTTATGTACCACATCAATAACAAAGAACCGAAGTTCTTTAAAAACATGTTTCTCTGACAGACAATGTGAAACTAATGGTGCTTGTAAACCATCATTTTTTAAACAACTTTGGTGTTCTGAAATTTGTATCATTAAAATTCTGGTCATTTTACCTACATATAGACTATTACATGGACATATTTCAATATACACCATGTGGTCTGATGACCAAGTAGTAAAATTGTGAAGTTTATAGACTTTATCAGTGGTAGGATGTTTAACTTCCTTAAGTGAAACAGTGACCACAAGTTTGGCATGAGCCACACTTATGATGGACAAGCAATTTGCTCGTTTTGTTCAACAAAATGCAGTACCGAGTTTCTCTTTATTTTTATTTATTTATTTAAGGGCTTTTCTATACTGGTATTTGTAGGTACATCATATTGGTTTACAGAGAACTTAACATAATACAAAAAACAAGGGAGGGGGGAGAACAGAGAAGCAAAGGTAGAACAAAACACAGGGAATAGGGAAAAAGGGACACAATGTACAGGGTAGCAAGGGATTGTATATATTAAACAGGAGAGTAACTAATATATATGAGGTATAAAATACATGAATAAAAAGAAATAATGTATCCTAATATAAAAAGAAATAATGTATCCTAATATACACAGGGTATAAAGGACAGGACTAACAATGTACAGAGTAGCAGGGGATCATATCTAGTAAACAGGGGAGTAACGAATACTGTTCTGGATCAGGTAAACATCCGTGTTTTGCTATCCAGGCAGCTAAACTTTCTCTCCAATCAGTCCCCAAGACAAAGATTCTGTAAGTCTGAAATTATTTATTGTACAGGTAAATTTTACTTACAATTGTTGCATTTCAAACGCGAGCCCTAGGCAAGAATCTTTGGTAACTGGAGACAAGGTAGGAGAAAGCAGAAGGGAGTCTCTTGTGTTGCAGGAGTTAGTTTATGGTAGAGGTAAGAAAGATGAAGAATATGAGGCTGATTTAGTCCTTAGAGGGCGATAAGAGAGAAAAAACCTGATCCATTTCAGGGGGTATCACAGAGTGCTGCTACTCTGAGGCAAGCATAGAGGCAAAAACTCATAATAAAACCTTTTTTAAATATATCCGAAGCAAGAAACCTGTGAGGGAGTTGGTTGGACCATTAGATGACCGAGGGGTTAAAGGGGCTCTTAGGGAAGATAAGGCCATTGCAGAAAGACTAAATGAATTCTTTGCTTCCGTGTTTAATAATAAGGATGTTGGGGAGATACCAGTTCCGGAGATGGTTTTCAGGGGTGATGAGTAGGACGAACTGAACAAAATCACTGTGAACCTGGAAGATGTAGTAGGCCAAATTGACAAACTAAAGAGTTGCCAATCATCTGAACCAGATGGTATGCATCCTAGGGTACTGAAGGAACTAAAAAATGAAATTTCTGATCTATTAGTTAAAATTTGTAACCTATCATTAAAATCATCCATTGTACCTGAAGACTGGCCAATGTAACCCTAATATTTAAAAAAGGCTCCAGGGGTGATCCGGGTAACTATAGACCAGTGAGCTTGACTTCAGTGAAAGGAAAAATAGTGGAAACTATTCTCAAGATCAAAATCATAGAGCATATAGAAAGTCATGGTTTAATGAAACACAGCATACATGGATTTACCCAAGGGAAGTCTTGCCTAACAAATCTGATTCATTCATGGATAAAGGTAAACCGGTAGATGTAGTATATTTGGATTTTCAGAAGGCGTTTGACAAAGTCTCTCATGAGAGGCTTCTACGAAAACTAAAAAGTCATGGGATAGGAGGCAATGTCCTTTCATGGATTACAAACTGGATAAAAGACAAGAAACAGAGAGTAGGATTAAGTGGTCAATTTTCTCAGTGGAAGAGGTTAAACAGTAGAGTGCCTCAGGGATCTGTACTTGGACTGGTGCTTCTCAATATATATATAAATGATCTGGAAAGGAAAACGACGAGTGAGATTATCAAATTTGTGGATGATACAAAATTATTCAGAGTAGTTAAATCACAAGCGTACTATGATACATTACAGGAGGACCTTGCAGACTGGAAGATTGGGCATCCAAATGGCAGATGAAATTTAATGTGGACAAGTGCAAGGTGTTGCATATAGGGAAAAATAACCCTTGCTGTAGTTACACGATGTTAGGTTCCATATTAGGAGCTACCACGCAGGAAAAACATCTAGGCATCATAGTGGATAACACATTGAAATCATCGGTTCAGTGTGCTGCAGCAGTCAAAAAAGCAAACAATGTTGGGACCACACCTTGAATACTGTGTACAATTCTGGTTGCCGCATCTCAAAAAAGATATAGTTGCGATGGAGAAGGTACGGAGAAGGGCAACCAAAATGATAAAGGGGATGGAACCGCTCCCCTATGATGAAAGGCTGAAGAGGTTAGGGCTGTTCAGCTTGGAGAAGAGACGGCTGAGGGGGGATATCATAGAGGTCTTTAAGATCATGAGAGGTCTTGAACGAGTAGATGTGAATCAGTTATTTACACTTTTGAATAATAGAAGGACTAGAGGGCATTCCATGAAGTTAGCAAGTAGCACATTTAAGAATAATTGGAGAAAATTCTTTTTCACTCAACGCACAATAAAGCTCTGGAATTTGTTGCCAGAGGATGTGGTTAGTGCAGTTAGTATAGCTGGGTTCAAAAAAGGTTGGATAAGTTCTTGGAGGAGAAGTCCATTAACGGCTATTACTCAAGTTTACTTAGAGAATAGCCATTGCTATTAATTGCATCAGTAGCATGGGATCTTCTTAGTGTTTGGGTAATTGCCAGGGTTCTTGTAGCCTGGTTTGGCCTCTGTTGGAAACAGGATGCTGGGCTTGATGGACTCTTGGTCTGACCCAGCATGGCAATTTCTTATGTTCTTATGTAGAGCAAACTGAACTCTCTTCGAGAGCTGCTAAAGGAAACGCCTCCATAAGCTAGAAGCAGGGGGCAGGGTCCAATGGGAGTGAGCCTAAGAACCATGTAACACAGGGGGAGCATGAAGGGCAGTCCCTTGAGCCTATAAGGTACCTTGGAAAACTTAAGTTAGATTGAGTGGGATTCAAGCTCTCCCGATGGTGAAATAAAGTGGAGGGGGGAGGGAACTTCTGTTAAAGGCAAAGGCTCACAGATTTTTATCATAGGTTACAAACAGTGTTTCAGTATTAAGGATCCTCAAAAGGGAGGACTGCACTAAATATACAGATACAAGCATGTACCCACTGCTGGGGACAGAACGCTCCCCATCTGGTATCGCAAGATGCCACTATATCAGTTCTTATATCATTATGCAACAGTGCAAAGATCACTATAACTGGATCCTTTGACGTTCATGGAGGTTCACGATCATCTCGGTCTCTCAGTCATCCAGGCGGTGTCTTCTTCAAAGGGTTTCACCAAGCTGAAATGAGAGACAGACAATACAAAGAGAAAAAAAGAGTCTCTGAAGTGGACAACGGTCTACAGAGTTCAAGTCTCTTCATGCGGCAGGAGGAGCACCACCTCATTGATGGGCCTGTAGAAGATCTTGGCGGTCCCATGGTTCACAGTCTTTACTACAATCTTGCGAACATGTCCATCATTTCCAGGATAAGTCTTGATGACGAGTCCCAGAGGCCAACTGTTGCGTTGGGCTTGGCTGTTTTTGAGAAGGGTTTGTTGGATTGCCACTTGCTCCGATACTGAAGAGCTGGCAAGTACTCTTTCTTCCAATTACTCCAAAAGGAGTTGGCAAGCTGCTGGACTTGTTTACATTGATGCTTGTAGAGTTCTTTTCTGTCAAAGTCTCCAATGTAGCACAGGAATACTAATAGTCTTTTGTGTTAAAAGCATGGCTGGAGTTAGGATCAGTGGTGACTCAGGGTCAGATGACACTGGAACTAGCGGTCTTGCATTTATGATGGCTACCACTTCTGCCAGAAAGGTGGTTAAGACTTCATGGGTGAGTTGAGTTGGCTTGGTTTCTATTAACATGGCATTAAGAATGCAGCGTGCCATGCCAATCATGCACTTCCATGATCCTCCTATGTGTGAAGAATGGGGTGGATTGAATATCCATGTACATTTCTGATCCCAAAGGTACCTTTTAATGGTAGGATAGTCAATCTTAACAGATGCAATTTTCAACTCTTTACAGGTTCCCACAAAGTTAGTTCCACAGTCGGAGCAGATCGGAGTGGCTGAACCTCTGATCACGAAGAATCTGCGTAATGCATTTATAAAACTTGAAGTGTAGAAATAAAAGCTTCTGCAGAAATAAAAATTTGCTGTGAATTCAAGGGAAACAGAGAGAGCCCTGGACAACCCCCCCCCCCCCCCCAGAGTGACGTAGGCGCACCCCAGCGCTAAGACAGCGACACCGCCAGGTGTCGCGCGCCGAAGGGGCGCAACAAAGGGGCTATCCCCTTTGTGCACCTCTTCGTGCAATCCCAAGTGCCGGCAATATATAATCTCCGAATACACCCTGAACATAAAGAAAAAATGGCAATCCATCAACCTTCATCAGAATGCAAAGACAACAGAAACAGAACAAACTCCAACAACTGGAAAGTAAAAGGTATGAAAAAAAAGGCCTTTTTGAAATTCGCTGTGAATTCAAGGGAAACAGAGAGAGCCCTGGACACGCCCCCCCAGAGTGACATAGGTGCGCCCCAGCGCTAAGACAGCAACATCTCCAAGGAAAGAAAAATCGGGGCAGGCTCTCCCACCCACCCTCCACCAACCGCTACTGATGCCAGTGTGAAGAAACAGCTTCTGCAGAAATAAAGGCAAGTGCCTTTTTGAAATTCACTGTGAATTCAGGGGAAACAGAGAAAGCCCTGGTCACGCCCCCCCCAGAGTGACGTAGGTGCGCCCCAGCGCTAAGACAGCGACATCTCCAGGGAAAGAAAAATCGGGGCAGGCTCTCTCACCCACCCTCCACCAACCGCTACCGATGCCAGTATGAAGAAACAGCTTCTGCAAAAATAAAGGCAAGTGCCTTTTTGAAATTCACTGTGAATTCAGGGGAAACAGAGAGAGCCCTGGACACCCCCCCCCCCCAGAGTGACGTAGGCGCACCCCAGCGCTAAGACAGCGACACCTCTAGGTGTCGCGCGCCGAAGGGGCGCAACAAAGGGGCTATCCCCTTTGTGCACCTCTTCGTGCAATCCCAAGTGCTGGCAATATATAATCTCCAAATACACCCTGAACATAAAGAAAAAATGGCAATCCATCAACCTTCATCAGAATGCAAAGACAACAGAAACAGAACAAACTCCAACAACAACTGGAAAGTAAAAGGTATGAAATCTAAAACAAATCTCAAATATCAACACAAAATGATTAATCACAACAACAACACTTCACTCTGTAACTATCTAACACTCTCCTTCCTACTCTTTAATGCTCAATCAATAATCAAAAACATTCCTATCATCAACGACCTTCTCCAAGATGAAAAACCAGACTTTATAGCTATCACAGAAACGTGGGCAAAAAACACTGACACTGTAATAATCAACCAAATCAACAACTCTTCTTATAGAACTTTTTCTTTACCCAGACCAAAAAAGAAAGGAAGAGGCTTAATGCTCATCTCCAAAAAAAAATCTACAACTGAAACCAATTCCAACAAACTCCACTAGAAATTGCATTATTTGATTCTCCACACTTACAAATTTGCCTATTATACTGCCACCCCCCCAACACTCTCGAAAAAAAACTGCTCACCACTTGTTAACTTTTTTCTGACCAAACTATCCATTACCAAACCTATAATTATTCTAGGTGATTTCAACCTACATATGGACTCTACCCCCCTCTCACCTGCATCCTCATCATTCATTGATGCACTAACATCTCTATGTCTCAATCAAATTATCACTGGCCCTACACACAAGGCAGGTCACACACTAGACCTAATCTTCATCAATACCAAGTTCTGGTTGAATCACCAAATGATGATTTCTAAAATTCCATGGTCAGACCATTCTATCATCCACACAAATCTCTTCTCTTATCATAAACGCTCAACAACAAAAAAACACCTCCAAAACCTTCTATCGTCCACCTTTCTCCATGGAAACCCTTCAAACAAATCTGCAGACTGAAATAAATATTGGTCTAACAAACATAAAAAATGCAACATAAGAAAATTATTCCTTACCTGCTAATTTTCGTTCCTGTAATACCATGGATCATTCCAGACGGTGGGTTATGTCCCCTGTCCAGCAGATGGAGTCAGAACAAAAAATTCTCAGGGGAGGACCCATATAACCACGCCTCCCCTGTCACAGCTCTCAGTAACTAGATTAACAAAGCCCAAAAGAGAGAGTCCAAACCAGAGGGATCAAGTAACCAAAGAAGGAATTGAAATAACCGTTGTCCAACTAACAGCAACTAAATTCTGAACAGTGAACTTGCGAACAGCAGTGCATGAACAAAATAGACGCGCAGCATTCGAAATACAGAGTAAAAGATTGTTAAGACAGTTAGGAAGGGATGTCTCACAAGCAAACCCCCAAACCAAGGGAGGGTGTCTGGAATGATCCATGGTATTACAGGAACAAAAATTAGCAGGTAAGGAATAATTTTCTCTACCCTGTACATACCAGGATCATTCCAGACGGTGGGATGTACCAAAGCTTCCCCATCACGGGTGGGCCGCAGACAGCCCTGCTCGTATTACCTTGTCTCCAAGCTGACCGCCTGACGGAGCACCGACGTCCAGGCGATAATGTCTCGCAAAAGTATGGATCGACTTCCAGGTTGCCGCCCTACAAATCTCCTGAGTGGAGATGGAGGAGCTCTCCGCCCAAGATGTCGCCTGGGCTTGAAGAGAATGAGCCTTGACAACCAGCGGAGGGGACTTACCTACGCCAAGGTACACCGCTATGATCGCTCCCTTCAACCACTGCGCTATAGATTGGAGGCCATGCAACCCTTCCTGGGTCCGGACCAGAGGATAAACAGATAATCGGAGAGCCAAAAATCATTAGTCACCTCCAGATAGCATATCAGAGACTACCGTACATCCAATCTACGCAGGTCTCCAGACTCAGAAGAGGCAAAAGATGGTAATTCCACAGATTGGTTGAGGTGGAACGCTGAAACCACCTTAGGGAGAAAAGAAGGAACCGTCCTCAGCGAAACCCCTTCAGGCGTGAAACGAAGGTATGGTTCACGACAGGATAGGGACTGCAGCTCGGAAATCCGTCTTGCCGAGCTGATTGCCACGAGAAAAATGGTCTTGAGAGTGACGTCCTTGATAGTAGCCGAGCTTAGAGGTTCGAACAGCGAACCACAGAGGACTCAGAGCACCAGATTCAGATTCCACGACGGCAAGGTGGGCGAATCGGAGGCTTCAAGTGCTTCACTCCTTTAAGGAAACATGAGACGTCCGGATGCGAGGACAGAAACTCCTTATTTCCACTGCGAAGAAAAGCCCCCAAGGCCGCCACCTGAACCCGAAGAGAATTGTAAGCAAGACCCAAATCCAAACCTGCCTGCAAGAAGGAAAGGACCTGTGTCACTGAGGCCTGCATGGGAAGAATGTCATTCGCTCCGCACCAATCCTCAAAAACCTTCCAGACTCGAACATAGGTAACAGAGGTGGACATCTTACGTGCTTTCAGTAGCGTTGAAATAACCGGCTCCGGATAACTGCGCCTCCTCAACTGGTGCCTCTCAAAAGCCAGGCCGCAAGACAGAAGCGATCTGCCTCCTTGAAAAATATTGGTCCCTGGCGTAGAAGACGTGGCAGCTGGCCGAGACGAAGGGGAAACTCCACCGTCAAATTGCGCAGATCCGCGAACCACGGTCGTCGGGGCCACTCTGGCGCCACAAGGATCACCGGCCCTTGGTGTGCCTCTATCCTGCGGATAACCTTGCCCACGAGGGGCCTCGGTGGGAAAACATACAGGAGACAGTGGCGCGGCCAAGGCAGGACAAGCGCATCCACGCCCTCGGCGCCGCGTTCCCGCCTGCGGCTGAAGAAGCGGGCGGCCTTTGCATTTCCGGCGGTTGCCATTAGGTCTACGTGCGGTGTCCCCCAGTGCCGTACTATCATCCGCATCGCCTCCTGCGAGAGCTCCCACTCTCCGGGATCCAAGTTTTGTCGGCTGAGGAAGTCCGCCTGTACGTTGTCCACTCCCGCTATATGCGAGGCCGCTAGTCGTTGGAGGTGAAGCTCTGCCCACTCCATCTATTTGTCGGTTTCCAGAGAGACCAACCGACTTCTCGTGCCTCCCTGGTGATTGATGTACGCCACCGTGGTCCATTGTCCGATAGCACCCTGACTGCTTGATGGCGTACTATGGGGAAGAAACCCTGTAACGCCAGACGGACCGCCCTGGTCTCCAAGCGGTTGATGGGCCACTTCGACTGTTCCTCCGTCCATCGGCCCTGGATTGAGCTGTCCCGACAGACCGCTCCCCAGCCTGTGAGACTGGCGTCCGTGGTGATAATCACCCAATCCGGGTCCTCCAGCGACACCCCCTGAGCTAGGTGCCGCGGTTCCAGCCACCAATGGAGACTGATGAAGGTTCCTCTCGGAATCGGAAGGATCGCCTGGAAATCTCTCGACACCGGCTGCCACCAGGAGAGTAGGGATCTCTGCAGAGGCCTCAGATGTGCGAATGCCCAAGGAACCAGATCGATGGTCGAGGCCATGGTCCCCAGTACCTGTATGTAGTCCCAGGCAGTGGGCGTCTTGAGCGCCATAAATCCTTGAATCTGCTGACGCAGAGAATGAGCTCTGTCCGTATGCAGAAAAACCCTGGCATTCTTGGTGTCGAAGTGAGCTCCCAGAAAGTCCAACGACTGGGACGGAAGCAGGCTGCTCTTGGTGAAGTTGACAATCCATCCCAGAGATTGGAGAAGTTGTACCATTCTGTCGACTGCATGGATACACTGCGCCTGTGACTGTGCATGTATGAGCCAATCCTCCAGGTAAGGATGCACAAGGATGCCTTCCTTGCGCAAGGTTGCCGCCACTACCACCATGATCTTCGTGAAAACCCATGGAGCTGTGGCCAGGCCAAAGGGAAGAGCGCGAAATTGGAAGTGCTGACCCAAAATTTTGAAGAGTAGGTAACGCTGATGGCCTTGGTAAATTGGTATGTGGAGATACGCCTCTGTGAGATCCAACGAAGCCAAGAATTCTCCCGGATGAACTGCCGCTAACACTGAACGGAGTGTCTCCATGCGGAAACAAGGGACTCTGAGGGACCGGTTGACCTTCTTGAGATCCAGGATAGGACGAAAAGTACCTTCCTTCTTGGGGAACACAAAGTAGATTGAATAATGCCCCCGGCCCAGTTCGGGGGCTGGCACCGGCACTATGGCCCCCAATTGAAGGAGATGATCGAGGGTCTGCCGCACGGCTCCCTGTTTGATTAAGGACTCGCAAGGGGAAAACAGAAACCGGTCCCGAGGAGCGCAAACAAAATCCAAAGCGTAGCCGCGTCTTAGAATATCCAAAATCCATTGATCCGACGTGATTTGGACAAACTCTTCGTAGAAGAGAGCAAGACGACCCCCCAGCCGAGGGACCACCTCGCGGGTCCGTCTGGCATCATTGGGTAGATTTAGCGGATGTACCAGCACCCTGCGCTTCCTTACCCTGACGGTGCCTACGAAAGGGCCGGTTCCAGGAGTGCGAACGAGAAGAGGGCGCCCGAGGTGGTTACGATAACGGTTTCTGGAGTAATTATATGATCTTGACGAACGGGGTCGATCTTCGGGCAACTTGTGCACCGCGTTCTCGTTAAGGGACTTGATGATCTGAGCCAAGTCTTCACCAAAGAGATACCTACCCTTAAAAGGAAGGGACCCCAAACATGTCTTGGAAGAGGCATCAGCCTCTTCCAAGACATGTTGCGAAGCCAA
This sequence comes from Rhinatrema bivittatum, assembly GCF_901001135.1. Classification (NCBI taxonomy): domain Eukaryota; kingdom Metazoa; phylum Chordata; class Amphibia; order Gymnophiona; family Rhinatrematidae; genus Rhinatrema; species Rhinatrema bivittatum. The sequence goes on along the minus strand of NC_042618.1, from coordinate 269,329,486 downwards.
AGGAGCCAAAGGAGCTGACGCGCTGAGACCGCCACCACCATGGTTCGGGCTAGGACCCTTAATAGATCATATAAAGCATCCGCTCCATAGGCAACCACGGCTTCCAGTCTGTCCGCCTGGTGAGCCTCAGTGTCTGGTAAGGACTGGGAGGTGAGAAGCTGCTGCACCCACCGAAGACCCGCTCGCTGTGCAAGGGAACTGCAGATAGCCGCCCGCATCCCTAAGGCCGAGACCTCGAAGATACGCTTGAGGTAAACCTCCAGTTTCCGATCCTGCATAACCTTCAACGCCGTCCCTCCAGTGACAGGAATAGTGGTATGCTTTGTGACCGCTGATACCGCAGAATCTACGGCGGGAACCTTGAGAATTTCCAAAAAATCGGCAGGCAGAGGATACAATTTTTCCATGCCTCTACCGACCTAAGTTTAGCCTCCGGGGAATCCCATTCCCGAGTGATCAACTGCAAGATCTTGTGATGAGTGGGAAAAGACTTGGCTAGAGGCCGCAGGCCTGCTAGGAGGGGGTCCCCCTTCTTGAGAGCTGGGTCAGGTCCCACCGGTTCCGGAGGGGGATCAATATCCATTTCCTGGAGGATGTAGGGAATGAGGTAATCTAACTCCGCCGCTTGGAAGAAACGGAGGACCCTAGGGTCGTCGCCCTCCACCTGGGCCGCCAAGGTGGGGTCGTCCACGTCAGGGTCCTGGGATTGTCCTTCCCCCGACGGAGTCTGTATCATCGATGGTGTCCCGGTAGGACCACGAGATGTCCCCGCTCCCCCGCCTACTAAAGGGGGACGAGCCTGAGGGAGGGTCCCACCCAGGAGGGAGGCAGGACATGGTATCTTGGGGGGAGAGGGTCCCCAGGTCCCGAAGTTCGTGTCTCTGCTCTGAAGAAAAGCCCTGTGCATCAGGACTACAAATTCAGGTGAAAAGGCCTGGCCTTTTCTGATAGGCAGAGGGCTCCCCCCTCTGCCTATCAGGATTAGGCTCGGAGTAAGGGTCCAAAACGGGCCTAGAAGCGGGGAACGGATTATCCGTGTCCTCCTCAGAAAGCGCGGCATCAGAATCTTGCAACAAAATGGCCACCATTCCCGCGCTGAGAGGGAACGGGGCCTGGCGCTTCCTTCCCACGCGGTCTGCAGCTCGACCGTCCTTGCTAGTAGCTGGCGTGCATTCCCCCTCGGGGAAACAGCCTGAGCACAGACCCTCTTCGGACAGTAATCCGGCCCTGTCGGAGCCCTCACAAGGCGCCGCGGACTGCATCGCCGCAGGGAGAGGGAGGGGGGAGGCTCAAAACGTGGCTCGTGCCAAAAAATGAGCGCCGACCCGGCAACGGACACTTGCCGAGGTCCCCCACCGACCTAAGAAGAACTGATGGGGAATTACCCTCCTGAAAGCAGGCGGCCCTGGGGAATGGTGCTTCGCGGGGCCGCAGGTCGGGACGTCGGTCGCTCCCCAAAAAGGAGGGAGGAAAACCCGGGTCAGGAGGGAGAGGTCGGCGCTACCGACTTTCACCTCAGAGAGCCGAACGGAGTCCAAAAATTGCAGTCTTCTGCTGAAAAGGAAGATGAAACAAAAATACACTTACCCCAACTGAGCCCTCAGGGAGGAAAATGAGAAAAGAAAGAAAGAGAGAGAAAAAAACAGGCAACAGCCTGTCAGCAAGTCACCAGGCTAGAGAGCGATGAGCCAGTACCAGCGGGCAGCAGTCCCCCTGCTGTAAGGGGAGCCTTAGCAAAGTGACCTAAACTGCAAATTTAAAACTTCCTATTTTGATATATATTTTTTTTTAAACTTGATCCCCCTGAGGAGGTAGCCCTAAGCTAACAAGCTGGGGACCACAAGTCCCCTGCTCACATCTGCTGGAGTCAGAACGTTCCTGAGAGCTGTGACAGGGGAGGCGTGGTTATATGGGTCCTCCCCTGAGAATTTTTTGTTCTGACTCCATCTGCTGGACAGGGGACATAACCCACCGTCTGGAATGATCCTGGTATGTGAACACAAAAAATAGATGCCTGGATCTTTTCAACACTTTATTGATGCAGAGACGTGTCAATTAAAATCGCCCGACTCAGGCCGAGTTTCGTAGCTTTTCAGCCGCTGCCTCAGGGGCTTCACTATTCAAATCAATGAGCTGTTTCATCCAATGTTATCAGAGACAGCTGACTGTTATGCTGGCTGGCGTTTAAAACTATCGTGCACAAGCTGATCTGGTACTGCTGGCATATTATTAGAATTGATTGGATGAAACAGCTCATTGATTTGAATAGTGAAGCCCCTGAGGCAGCGGCTGAAAAGCTGCGAAACTCGGCCTGAGTCGGGCGATTTTAATTGACACGTCTCTGCATCAATAAAGTGTTGAAAAGATCCAGGCATCTATTTTTTGTGTTCACCTTTCGGTATCATAGATCGCCTACCTCTTTGTTTTCTTGGATGATCCTGGTATGTACAGGGAACTTCTTGGTTCAACATCACGAAAACTATAGCAGACAAGATAAATCCCATAATAACAAAAACAATAAAAAACAAAAAATCAAAATCCCCGGTACAACAAAAACCATCAGAGCAGCAAAAAGGAAACTCAGAAAAATAGAGAGATCCTGGAGAAAAAACAAAACTACACTTCTATACGCATACAAATCACAACTTGCCAAATGTAAAAAACTCATCCATAAAACAAAAAAAGACTTCTACTCCAAAAAAATTTCCAAATACCAACAAAACCCTAAGATGCTCTTCAATATAGTAAAAACCCTTACAAAACCCTCTCAAGACGATCAATCACTATCATCACCAAAGATCAGCAGTGATGACTTCGCCAACTTCTTTAATGAAAAAATCAAATTACTCATAAACAACCTAAAAAATGACTCTCAAGACGAGAAACTACTGAACATTTAAACGAAAACCTGGTCCAACTTTGAAACAGCATCTTCCTTAGAAACCCAAATGATCATCAAAAAAAATGAACCCAGCCAAACACACTATTGATGCCATTCCCATTACAGCAATAAAAAATCTTGATCCATCAATCACCAAAACAATAACAAAAATTGTAAACCTTTCCCTCACTGAAGGAAACTATCCGGAAAGCCTAAAATTGGCCATCAAACCCATTCTAAAAAAGAATAATCTAGATCCAGAAAATCCACTGAACTACAGACCCATATCAAACCTCCTATTCTTTGCAAAAATCATTGAGAAAATCATCCATACTTGACTCACCGATCACCTTGATGAAAATAACATCCTCCTTCATTCTCAATTTGGCTTTAGAAAACAACTTAACACAGAATCCTTACTACTTGCCATGCATGACTTCGTACTCAAAGGTTTTGAAAAAGGCCAAAGTTACCTTCTAATCCTCCTCGACTTAGCAGCAGCATTTGATACTGTAAATCACTCTATACTGATTAATCGTCTTTCTGAAATTGGTGCTAACAAAACAACTCTTCAATGGTTTTCCTCCTGTCACAAAGATCCTACCAAGTACTACTTAATGATTCCCTATCAAAGAAAATAAACTTAGACACTGGAGTTCCCCAAGGATCCGCCCTTTCAGCGACACTAACATTTATCTTCTCCCACTATGCCACTTCCTTACAAATCTGGATCTAACCCATTTCATCTATGCTGATGATATTCAAATCTTAATTCCAATAAAAAAAATCAATTGAAGAAACATATAAATTAACTGCCTATTACCTAAACAGCATCAAGGAATTACTAAACAACATAAAACTCATCCTCAACTTTGACAAAACTGAATTAATAGTACTTGACAGAAAGAACAACTCTCTGCATACACCAACTCTAAATCTCATGAACCAAAATTCAAGCTTATCTCCAACCAACCATGCCCGCCACCTTGGAGTAATAATCGACAAAGAACTTTCATTTAAAAACCATATATCAACAAAAATTAAAGACGGTTATCATAAACTACTTACACTCCGTCATCTAAAACCATTTCTCTCAAATAATGACTTCAGATCAGTCTTGCAATCATTAATATTCTCCAATGTAAACTACTGCAACTCTCTACTCCTCAACTTACATCTAAACACCATTCAACCTCTCCAAATCCTGCAGAATGCAGCTGCAAGAATCCTTTCAGGTGCCAAAAAGCATGACCACATCACCCCAACCCTCATATCACTTCATTGGCTGCCAATAAAATACAGGATCGAATATAAAGTCCTTTCCATCCTACATAAAATTATATATGAAGAACAGAAAAATTGGCTAAGCCCCTACATTCAACTCCATACCCCAAGTAGAAACCTGAGGTCAGCAAATAAAGGACTCCTAAAAACACCACCAACACATTCAAATCAACTCACCTCTACTCAAAATAGAGCGATATCCCTTGATAGCCCAAAATCCCTTGATAGCCCTCCCAACTAAACTCAGAATTCAAGAAAACCTAAAAACATTCAAAAAAGAATTAAAAACTTGGTTGTTCAACAAATCATATCAAACCAATCATCACCGCCCTCCATTACAACCTCATGATTAAATGAATATCAGCACAACTATACTTTTCTAAAATAAGAATGAACTCGTTTTGATCTTAAGCATGAATTTGTTTACTACTAAGCCTAATAATATGTTATGTTTTTACACCCCTTGTTAACCCCTTTATCCCTATAACCTTATTTTGTAAACCGTTATGATGGCGTAATTTTGACGTTTCTGAATGACGGTATATACAACTCAATAAATAAATAAATAAATAAACAAACAAACAACTATTAAACCAGGCCCTAAACACTAATACATTTCCTATTGGGAAAACAGAATAAGCCAAGCTGCTATAGAGCCACACACAGAAATAATTGTAAAGCTATACTAAAAATGTTACAAAACAGCTGCTGAACAGAATAATATCCAACAATTAAAAACTCATAAAAATTATTAAAACATGTCCAAATATCAATAAATATTTCAAAGGAGCAGACATCACATAAAACCCAATAATTAAAATGGCAGTCAATCAAGAAAAATAATCTTAAAAAGCCACCTTTACTTCCCCTCTCCAGCAACTCTCCTACTCCTTTCCCTTCCAAGCCAATAGCACTCACCAGAAGCAGCAAGGGCTGCTGAAGCTCTGTCCTCACAGTCCTCTTCCTTAGCGCCCACAACCAGTCACCCCCCTCCCCCCCCCCCCCCCAATTAAACCCCACAACCAGTCTCGGTCTCTCTCTCACACCAGCCATCTTCCTGACCAGTCTCTCTCACACATACACACACTAATCATCTTCCTGACCAGTCTCTCTCTCTCTCACACAGAAACACATCACCACCCTGACCAGTCTCTCTCTCTCTCAATCACACTCATGGTTTCTTATATACAAGCTCTCAATCACACACAAATGCTCTCGCACCCATTCACACCGGCTCTCACCCATGCATCCATTCACACCCACAAGCTCTCATCCTGGCATCCATTCACATCCACAGACACAAGCTCTCACCCAGGCTTCCATTCACACCAGCTCTCACCCTGGCACCCATTCACACCCACAGACACAAGCTCTCACCCAGGCTTCCAGTCACACCCACAAGCTCTCACCCAAGCACCCATTCACACCCACACCCACAAGCTCTCACCCAGGCACCCATTCACACCCACAGACAAGCTTTCACCCAAGCACCCATTCACACCCACAGACAAGCTCTCACCCAGGCTTCCATTCACACCCACAGACAAGGTCTCACCCAGACTTCCATTCATACCCACAAGCTCTCACCTAAGCACCCATTCACACAAGCTCTCACCCAAGCCCTCACCCAAGCAACCATTCACACCCACACATACCAGCTCTCACCCAGGCACCCATTCACACCCACAAGCTCCCACCCAGGCACCCATTCACACCCACACACACCAGCTCTCACCCAAGCACCCATTCACACCAGCTCTCAGCCAGGCACTCATTCACACACAGACGCACCAGCTCTCAGCCATGCACTCATTTACACACAGACGCTCCCGCTCTCACCCAGGCACCCATTCACACAGAGACGAACCAGCACTCAGCCAGGCACTCATTCACACACAGACGCACCAGCTCTCTGCCAGGCACTCATTCACACATCAGACGCACCAGCTCTCACCCAGGCACCCATTCACACATAGACGCACCAGCACTCAGCCAGGAACTCATGCACACACAGACGCTCCAGCTCTCACCAAAAACTTCTTCCTTCACTGCAGGGATGGGCTCCAGTTCCGCCGTGGCTTTACTCCGGCGGGCCTTCATTTTTTGCCATCACGAGAGGTTTTCTCTTCGCCACCATGACAATGGGCTCCCATGACGGCTTTGCTTCCTTGGGGGTCTGGTTTCCTCTTCACCGCACAGCCTTGCTTCGTTGGAGTTCAAAAACTTCTATTCCTCCCACCCCACCCCCGGGCATTCTGATGCCTGCCTCACCAGCCAATCAAAGGCTTCCTCCCTTCTTCCTACTCCCACTGGTAGGGAGGAGGCTTACGATTGGCCTGCGCAGGAGCAGGCAGAATGAAGGAGGCTTCCCATGTTTTTGCCATGTTCTTAAGGTCTGTAGGGAACGTAGGACACGGACATAAATGAAACCCCTGTGTGCCCCTGGGACTTCCTGTAGGAGAAGGTTTAGAAGTTGGGCAAGGTGCATAGTGTCATGATCCAGCAGGAGGTAAGGGGATCTACCTACTACTTTTGGAATGGCTAAAGAGGGGGTAACAGGGCTTCCAAGGGGAGGAGTCACCTGTACCCCATATTTGGCTAGATGACAGACTAGCTGGGCTGGTGTGCTATTATCTTCCTTAGATCAAGGAAGATCAGAGAATGGATTATTACCATTCAATAAAGTGAGACAGGGATACCCAGCAAGATGTGCCGGGTCATCCAAGATATTGGGGATTGGGGCACCATCAGAAGCAGTGCCCTGCAGTAATCGCACAAGATAAATAGAGGAAAAGGGAAGAGGGTTCGGAGAAGAGTAAGGTGGAGCCAGAGGGTCTGGGAGCCTGTGTTCAAAATTCATGAGCCTGGACTTTTTCTAAGCAATTCTTAAGCCTTGTTAATTTAGACTGTTGCAGGCACTTGTTAGCTTCTGCCCACCAATCTGTAAAAGTATTCATCTGAGCTGCTGATATACTGGCCCCTTTTAATTCTAAAGCATCTCAGAAATATAAAATCTCCAATCAAAACTGCCTTCAAGGGGAAACTGGAGTTTAGGGTCATCCCTTGTGTTAATATTCCATTTACTCAAATAATCAATATCTTCATGACAGTAATGATCACAAATGTAGCTGGCAGAGGTATTCTTTGAAGGAGGATCAGACTTTGAGTTCTCTCCTCCCATCTCTCACCTAGAAGAAACGTGTCTCCAGTGTCCAAGCACTCACACAAGTACACAGAATGAGAGATGTAAAAAAATCAAATTCCAGAGGCTCTCCTTTCTCCCCACCTGCCCCCTTTCCTAAAACTATGCTGGCCAGCACTTCTCTATCTTTATCTCAAGAGACAAGACTTTTACCCCTGTCAGGATCCTTAACCTCCTGGAGAATGCTGTTTGGGAAAAGAGCAGGAATCTTTTTCAAGGCATGTCCCTCTTTTTCCCCCTTTTGGGAACAGTAAGAATCTCCTATGAGATGTGCCCCTCTTTCCAGTTTATATAGCTGTCTATGTTATAGTGAAAAGGCGAGGACCAAAGGCACAGCTCCCTTTCACCACAGGGGACAAAGAGAGCTTTTTTGGAGGCATGCCCCCATCCCCAATTATGTCTCTAATTAACAAAAGGGGCAAGCCAAGAGAGGAGTGCCAAAGGAATAAAAAAAAAAAATGCCAGGGATAAAAAGGATTATTAACAAGCACAAAGATAGTCTTCCCCTTAAAGCAGCGCTTCTCAACCGGTGTGTCGCGACACACTAGTGTCTCGCCATACACCGGCAGGTGTGTCGCGTCTCCCGGTGTCCCCCTACCCTGTTCTACTTTCCTTTTGCCTTTTTCCAGCCCCCTAATCTCTTAGGCCAGGACACTCAGCTGTACCCTTTTCTGTGAAGATGGTGTTACGTGGGGAGGTGGACCCTAGGGCTGAGACAAGGTCAGTGCTACCTATAGGAGGGCTTCCCACAGGTATTCGTTGTTGGGAGTTGGACACAGGTGATGGAGACCAAACCGGACTTTTACCTATACCAGCCCTCGTTCCCCGCAGGTTGAGCCCTTGGGTGCCGGGGCCGGCAGGACTTAGGAGCGGGTCTCCGGAAGAGGACAAGCTTGAAGAGAGAAGGCGAGAGTAAAGTCAAGCATGCCAGAGGTTGGGGCTGGTGGCGGGCAGGAGGATCCAAGGACAGGCCAGAGGATCCAAGGACAGGCCAGAGGTCAGGGCAGGTGGCTAGCAGGAGAAATGATAAGCAGGCAGGCAGTCAGGGTGGGCAGCAGACGACACAGAATCCAGAGACAAGCCGAGTCAAGAACCAGAAGAGCAAGCCGAGGGGTCGAGGAACAGGATCACATGGAGGCAGGAACACACAGAACAAGCAGCAATTCTAAGTGAGAGGGACCTGTTGCTGAGGCAAGGATGGGGCAAGCAGGGGCTGCCTTATCTAGGACCCGAGAGTGATGTCAGCATCCGGGGCTGCAGGTTTTCCTGCCGAGGCCCCATTAAATCAAGTGCAGAGCCGCACGCCTAGCAGTAGCTAAGGCTAGCAGTGCGGTGGCGGCGGCAGGATCGGCTCCCCACCGCGTTGGAAGCAGGCGATGGCAGCGGCTCTGGGAGCCGCATGGGGGGCCTGGGCCGGCTCGGGAGGTGAGTGCGGTCGGCCATGAGGTTCCGCGGCCGGCCATCGTAACAGATGGGATTTATCTTTCCTTTCCTGAGTCCCATTTGGGAAACCCCCCTTGCAATACAGACTTGTTAGTAATCAGTGCAGCATACAGCCCCTTCCTCTACTATGCTCCTTTCCATCCTGTCTCCTTCATGGCCTCTTGAACTTGATCTCTCCCTTGTACCAGAAACTCTCTGGGCCCAGAGTAACAATGATGTACGACATTTAGATGTTGCTCTTTTTTCTATTTCTATGAAACCTAACCTTTTTCCCCCTTGCATGCTTCAGTTTCCCCTTAAATCTAAGGCTGTAGAGGATATTCGACCTATTATCACCGACCTGAATTGTGTCCCTGTAATACCCATATCCTCTCAGTGAAGAATCTTAATGGCAGCTAAGTCTTGGTTCAGGACTTGCGAGCCATTAATGCCATTGTGGAACTGAATGCTCCCTTTGTTCCTGATCCTTACACTTTACTGTCTATAATTCTCCAGAGGCCTCTTGCGTTGCTGTTTTCAATCTTTGCTCTGTCTTTTTCTTAGTCCTTGTAGCCTCTGAGTTTCAGTGCATCTTCTCGATCACCTTTGAGAGAGAGAGAGGTATACTTGGACCTGTCTTCCACAGGGTTCATTCATTGTCCTATCTTTTCATAGGTCCTGTACTATGTTTTGTAAGACTTACAGGTCTCATGCGATTCCGTGTTATTGTAGTATTTCAGTTATCTTCTCTTCTGCTCTCTTTTTCCAGGGCTTTGTGACTAATACCTTGCACCACCTTTGTCAACTCGCAAACAAGGGCTTGAAAGTATCCAAACAGAAATTACAGGTGTGTTCTCTTTCTGTAGTCTACCTAGGTTATTCCATCTCTCAGGGCCAGCGCTCACTCACCTCGTTACATGGCCTCTAACCAGAGTCTTCCAAGGCCTGTTACTCAGAAACAGTTAAGATCTTTCTTAGGCCCAGTAAAGTTTGCAGGTTGTGGATCCTTATTATTCAGCTCTGCCTCATCCCCTTCATGATCTTCTTAAAGACTCTCCTACTGCCTCACACAATCTCTCTAGGACTCCAGAGCCATGCATTCACTGCCTTGAAAGAAGCTCTTTTCTCTCTCCCAGTGTTAGGCCACCCTAACTACTCCCTTCCTTTCTCTTTGTACTGTCAGGAGAGATAAGGCAGGGGTCCTAATGCAAACCCATGGCCAGTGCCCCCCTAGCCTATTTCTCCCAACAGCTGACTCCAGAGGCAAGGATATTGACTGCCTGCTTATGGTCAGTGGTAGCTGCTTCTGTCCTTGTGCAGACCTCACAACCATTTGTTCTGTTCAACACTCTTCATCTATTTGTGCTACATGCTGTTTATTCACTTTTAAATCATTCTAAGACTCAACTCTTGTCACAAGAGCATCCAACTAGGTATGAACGTTTTCTCCTTTCTAGTAACCTGATTATTCATTGTTCTAATCCACTTAATACTGCTTCTCTTCTTCCTTTGCCAGATGATGGTGATCATGATTCTCATGACTGGTCTCTGGCTGTTGAATTGGAAACCAAACCACTTCTAGATTTACAAGCCACCCTGTTGCCTAATCCTGATGTTATCTTTGTTGTTAATGGCTCCTATCTTCATGATTCCACAGGCACCCTTGTGGAATCCTATGCTATTTGTTCCCCGCATGAAGTGGTTGAAGCATTTTGCCTTCCTTCTTGCCATTCAGCTAAGGTTGCTGAGCTCCTTGCCCTTACTAGAGCTTGCAGCCTTTGTTAAGGCAAAAAAATCAAGAGTACAACAGCATGCAAGGAGACAAGTAGTTCTTTTTTAGCTACCTCTATTACATGCACAGGAAGCCAATAAAGTACTGACTTCAAAATGGCATGGTGTATGCAGGAGAGTGCTCGTTTTGCTAGCGAAGTTTTAATCGGGGGAGCATATAAAGAACCTTTATAATTATATCTGATAGGTCTTTTTGATGTGTGAAGGCGGAGTTGCGAGGTAAGATTTAGGTGAGCGCTTCCCATAATATCCTTGTGGATCATTGATAATGTCTTGAAGGTGATTCTAGCTTTTATGGGAAGCCAGTGGAGGTAGAGCAGAATTGGAGTGATGTGGGCTCTTTTGTTGGTGTTGGTGAGTAGCCTCGCTGCAGCGTTTTGTACCATCTGTAAGGGTTTTATGGACGAAAACAGAAGACCTAGCAGAAGAGAATTGCAGTAGTCTAACTTGGACAGAATTATGGACTGGACTACTAAGCGGAAGTCGCTGAAGTAAAGGAGTGGTTTCAGATTTTTTAGCACTTGGAGTTTGAAGTAACATTCTTTGGTTGTGTTGTGAATGAAAGATTTAAGGTTGAATTGATCGTCGATGCGCACCCCTAAGTCTCTGACTGAAGGTGAGTGGTTTAAGGGTGGTATTGTGGATTGTGTTGAGCTTTGGATGTTGAAGAGTGTGTGGTTTTCGTCTGGAGAGATGATGAGGATTTCTGTTTTATTTTTGTTGAGTATAAGGTTGAGGCTGGATAGCAGGGAATTGATGGATAGTAAGCAGTTGTTCCAATGAGCCCAGGTTTTTTGGAGTGATTCTGTGATGGGAAGAATTATCTGAATGTCATCAGCGAAAATATAGTGCTTTAGCTTGAGACTGGAGAGTAGGTGGCAGAGTGGAAGCAGGTAAATGTTAAAAAGGGTAGGGGAGAGCGATGAACCTTGAGGTACTCCTCTGCTTGATTTGATAGGAGGTGATTCTATGTTATTTATCTTGACTTTGTAGGATCTATTTTCTAGGAATGATTGAAACCAACTATGAGCTTCTCCTATTCACTTTTAAATCATTCTAAGACTCAACTCTTGTCACAAGAGCATCCAACTAGGTATGAACGTTTTCTCCTTTCTAGTAACCTGATTATTCATTGTTCTAATCCACTTAATACTGCTTCTCTTCTTCCTTTGCCAGATGATGGTGATCATGATTCTCATGACTGGTCTCTGGCTGTTGAATTGGAAACCAAACCACTTCTAGATTTACAAGCCACCCTGTTGCCTAATCCTGATGTTATCTTTGTTGTTAATGGCTCCTATCTTCATGATTCCACAGGCACCCTTGTGGAATCCTATGCTATTTGTTCCCCGCATGAAGTGGTTGAAGCATTTTGCCTTCCTTCTTGCCATTCAGCTAAGGTTGCTGAGCTCCTTGCCCTTACTAGAGCTTGCAGCCTTTGTTAAGGCAAAAAAATCAAGAGTACAACAGCATGCAAGGAGACAAGTAGTTCTTTTTTAGCTACCTCTATTACATGCACAGGAAGCCAATAAAGTACTGACTTCAAAATGGCATGGTGTATGCAGGTTTTTACATACAGTTTCTTTACAATACCAAGCAATTAATTAGTGAAGACATGCACATTCTTAATCTCTGGGAAAGTTACATTAGCCATGAAAATGTCTTGTGGCCGATTAGATTCATAGTCTTTCTTTTATCACATCAGAAGTGATGGATACATTTCTGTAGCTTATTGCTCCCGCTATATCTTGGGCTCCATAGTTTGAAAAAGTTAAAGTCAACAATATATTTTACCCTGACACTCTTTATTAAAAAGGATCAGACCATTTTAACCACTTCAGTCCCTCCTTGAGGCCCAGGATAGCAGAAAGTGACCCTTGCACTAGGGAACTTCAAATATATGACTATTCATTGTGCATAATCTACCAAATTTCTCATCTATGGAAGTGTTCTAGGACAGTGGTTCTCAACCTTTTTTGGCTGGGACACACCTGACAGATGGTTCTCACATGCGTGACACACTGAACATGTGACCATCATGGGCTAAATGTAAACATTTATTTATTTATTTTATTTATTTAGGGTTTTTATATACCGACATTCTCGATATACATATCAAATCAAGTCGGTTTCCATATAACAAAACTGTCGCCGGTAAGGCGTTACATTAAACAATAGACAAAGTATTGAACAGAGAACGTGCAGTGTAACATTAAACATTAAACAATCAACAAATTATTGAACAAATGAACGTAGATCAATAAATATTAAATATTAAACGTAAAAAAGATATATAAAATAAAATAACTATGGGAAGAGCATGAGCTAGAAAGCTGATGCTTCAAGAGATGGTTTTTCATAGCAGGTGGGTGGACTGTCCAGATAAGGTTCTGAAGGTCCTAAGGGTATAAAGTCGGTAGTGGACTTTATATTGTGCTATTTTGCTCTTTGACCTGTGTCGAATTGTTTCTGCGATTCCGAATAGGCTTGTCGGAAGAGCCACGTTTTGAGGTTTTTCTTGAAGGTAAGATGGCAGGTTTCAAGACGAAGATCTGGCGGTAATGAGTTCCATAGGGAGGGCCCAGCAGTGGAGAGTGCTCGTTTTGCTAGCGAAGTTTTAATCGGGGGAGCATATAAAGAACCTTTATAATTATATCTGATAGGTCTTTTTGATGTGTGAAGGCGGAGTTGCGAGGTAAGATTTAGGTGAGCGCTTCCCATAATATCCTTGTGGATCATTGATAATGTCTTGAAGGTGATTCTAGCTTTTATGGGAAGCCAGTGGAGGTAGAGCAGAATTGGAGTGATGTGGGCTCTTTTGTTGGTGTTAGTGAGTAGCCTCGCTGCAGCGTTTTGTACCATCTGTAAGGGTTTTATGGACGAAAACGGAAGACCTAGCAGAAGAGAATTGCAGTAGTCTAACTTGGACAGAATTATGGACTGGACTACTAAGCGGAAGTCGCTGAAGTAAAGGAGTGGTTTCAGATTTTTTAGCACTTGGAGTTTGAAGTAACATTCTTTGGTTGTGTTGTGAATGAAAGATTTAAGGTTGAATTGATCGTCGATGCGCACCCCTAAGTCTCTGACTGAAGGTGAGTGGTTTAAGGGTGGTATTGTGGATTGTGTTGAGCTTTGGATGTTGAAGAGTGTGTGGTTTTCGTCTGGAGAGATGATGAGGATTTCTGTTTTATTTTTGTTGAGTATAAGGTTGAGGCTGGATAGCAGGGAATTGATGGATAGTAAGCAGTTGTTCCAATGAGCCCAGGTTTTTTGGAGTGATTCTGTGATGGGAAGAATTATCTGAATGTCATCAGCGAAAATATAGTGCTTTAGCTTGAGACTGGAGAGTAGGTGGCAGAGTGGAAGCAGGTAAATGTTAAAAAGGGTAGGGGAGAGCGATGAACCTTGAGGTACTCCTCTGCTTGATTTGATAGGAGGTGATTCTATGTTATTTATCTTGACTTTGTAGGATCTATTTTCTAGGAATGATTGAAACCAACTATGAGCTTCTCCTTGGATTCCTATATCTGATAGCCGCTCGAGGAGGATGTCATGATTTACCGTGTCGAATGCGGCGGATAAGTCGAGAAGAGCGAGGAGGTACGATTGTTTTTTTTCTAGGTTCAGGAGGATGGTGTCAGATAGTGATGTTAGTAGAGCTTCTGTGTTTTGTGATTTCCTGAATCCAAACTGAAAGGGGGAGAGTATATTGTTCTCCTCCAGGTAATCGGCCAGTTGCTTATTGACGAATCTCTCCATTACTCTTGAGATTAGGGGTAGGTTGGCTATTGGGCGGAAGTTGGCAGGGTCTGTTGTAGGCAAGTTGGGTTTTTTTAGTAATGGTTTCAGAATGGCTATTTTCAGTTGTTCTGGGACCTTTCCTTGAGTTAAAGAGCAATTTATGATGTTTGCTAATGCTTTGGAGATGGTGTTGGGAATAGATAGTAAGAGCTTGGAGGGAATGGTGTCCAGTGGGTGAGAGGATGGTTTAAGTTTATTGAGGATGATTTCAATTTCCAGGGATGATGGGGTCTCGAATGATGATAAGCTGCATTTTTTGATGTGTGTCGGAGTGCTGGGAGGTGTTGCTGTCAGAAGTTGAGTGGAGATTGAGATAGAGGTGCTCTGGGGTGTAGTTGCTGTCAGCTGTTGGGGTGTTGTTGCTGTGAGCTGTTGGGTGGAGATTGGCTTGAGGAGGTTGGTGATCTTGTTGTCGAAGTAAATTGCTAGTTCCAATGCTTTGTCGGCTGCTTGTTCGTCTGGGATGATTGGTGGAGAGGGTTTTGTAAGGGATGATACAAATGAGAATAAGGCTTTGGCGTCGAATGCGAAGTTATGGATTTTTTTTGCATAAAAGTCTTTTTTTGCCTTGAGGATAGCTAATCTGTATGTGTTGAGGTGGGATTTATAGTTTAGCATCGTGGTTGTGGATGGAGATTTGCGCCAGTTGTTTTCCTTTTTCCTAAGTTCTTGTTTCAGAGTTTTTAGAGTCGGAGTGTACCAAGGGTGTCTATTGGCTTGCGGTGGTTTCAGAGATTTGGTGATGGATGGGCAGGATAGATCTGCGACCTCGTTTGTTATTGTAATCCAGGAGTTGATCGCTGATGCTGTGTCTGTGAGTTCCAGTCGGTCGAGTTCTTTGGTGAGCACTTTATTAAGATTGTCAATGGAGCAAGGTTTCCTGTATTGAATGGTGGTTGCTGGGTGGCTAAGACAAGGTTGGTCTTTGATTTGAAGTTCGGCTGAGATGAAGTAATGGTCTGACCATGGGACCGGGACACAAGTAGGGTTGGTGGTCGAAGTTATGCCATTGTTGAGAAAGATCAGGTCTAGCGTGTGACCCGCTTTGTGTGTGGGATCTTTGATAATCTGGGTGAAGCCAAGGTGATTTAGTGCTGTGAGAAGGATGTCACAGTTGTGGGTTAAACGAGCGCTGTTTACATGTAGGTTAAAGTCACCCATCAGTATAGCTGGTTTGTCCTGTTTGAAGTGTTTGGTAGTGAATTCAATTACTGGTGAGGGGTCAGTATCTAAGGTGCCTGGAGGTGAGTATACTATGGCTATTTGCAGATGGTCTGAATTGAAAAAGGCAATTTCAGTATTGTTTATTGTAGTGGAAAGTTGTGGTGTGATCCCTAGGCTCTTTTTGGAGGCAAGCAGGATCCCTCCACCCTTTTTTTTGTTTCTGGGGATAGAGTGTACGTCATAGAGGTGGTTGGGGAGTTGGTTCAATAGAACTGTGACCGTGGGTTTCAGCCATGTTTCTGTAATGGCACAAATGTCGGGGTTGTTATCAGTCAGGTGGTCGTTGAGAAGGTGGAGTTTTTTTGTGATCGATTGTGCGTTGAACAATGTGAGCGTGAATAGGGTTAGTCCAAGTGTTTGGGAGATGGGAGATATCATGATTGGAATCAATCTCTGTTGCCGGATGCCTAGAATCCTGGGTTTGTTAGGTGAAGATTTGTGATTGTAAGGGATTGTAGGTATAAAGAACGGGGGCATGATGCGGTGCTGGTGAGTGGTATTGAATCCTTGAGTGAGTTCAGAGGATGAAGTAGGTGTTATAGTGACTGGTTTGTGACGAATTGGGAGCCTAAAAGAGGGTTTAGGTGGATGCTGGTTGAATCTTAATTGATTTGATCCCGTCCGGAGTCTTTAAAAATGTCTGTCTTGAAGTTGTAAGATGGAGATGAGTAGGGTGGGTTGCTTGAAGTAAGATGGATGAGAGGCTGTTTGATGAAGGAGGGATGAGTGGCTGCAGGTTGAAGTGGTTGCTGAATGAAGATGAATGCGTGGCTTTTGGTTGAAAATGAATGCGTGGCTTCTGGACGAAGAAGAATGCGTGGCTACTGGATGAGGAAGAATGCGTGGCTGCTGGATGAAGAAGAATGCGTGGCTTCTGGATGAAGATGATATAGTGGGTGCTGGAAGACGAATGGATGGAGGTTTCAGAGAGGCGTAGGAGTATTTGTTTGAAACTGCGGTTTTGCTAGTATATATGTATATATGCGCCGATGAGGTCGAGGTGGCCGGCTGTGAAGCAGGTGAGTCGCGGCCAGAAGAGAACGCCGGCAGGGAAGGAGCCCGAATTTAAAGGGCTTACCATTTTTTTCTTTTTTCGTCAGTTCCTGCTTGGGGCTGCTTCTGATTGGTGGCGGCGGTTCCCACGTGGTCTGCGGGTCGGGTCGGAGCGTAGGGAGGCAGGGCCTCGATCTCGGTGGTCGGCGGGGCTTGGGTCCCGGGCGGGGCGCCGCCGATGAGGTGGAGGTGGCCGGCTGTGAGGCAGGTGAGTCGCGGCCAGAAGAGAACGCCAGCAGGGAAGTTCTCTTCTGATGGTGGGAAAACTGCTCGGGAGAGCGAGGGGCGAACCTAAGGGGCGAAACAAAGGGGCAGGCCCCTTTGTCGCGCTCCTTAGGCGCGAGACGCCAGGCGCGAGACGCCTGCAGTCGTATTCCGCCCTTTAAAGGGCTCTGGGGAGGCGTCGGGGCTTCCGGGGAGGGCTGAGCAGTGCCCTTCCAATTGCTGCTACACTTTTTAAAGTTGCAGCGATTTTTTTTCTTTGTTTCAAAAGAGCCAATGATTAAAGTTGCAAACCTCAGGCCTCGCGAGAGGCTTGTTCCTGGTCCACCTCCCCTGGCCCCGATGAGCCGACGCCGATCACGCGGGGAGGGCCGACCTGGAGCGAGGGAGCTGTGCAGGGCGGCGGCGCCGAAGGTAAAGGGAGTGCCTGCAGTCGTATTCCGCCCTTTAAAGGGCTCTGGGGAATACACTCTGCATGCACTCTGCATCCACAGGAATCCCCTCAACCTCCAGCAATGAGTATAGAGCAGATCTAGGGCATTACCCTGTACAACTCCCCATACAAAAAAAAGATATTCTGGTTCTGATGACATCCCAGTAACAGCAAAACAAACTCCTTTTACTACCAGGCAAAATAGCCTTCCTTATGAAAAGACAGTAATTTACCACTAATACATATCCTATTGAGAAAACACAACAAATAAGATCGATACAAATGCCTACATGCTAGTTAAATACCTCACCTCGGTCACACAACCTTCACCAAGTACAGAAAAACCACAAATTACAAATATGAAGACAGAAACTGGAATGGAAAACCAAAAAAGCCACTCTGCATGCAGTGCGAACCTGGAGAAATGGAAAGAGAAATATAGCACCTAACAGACTCTCAGGATTTGCAATAATGCACACAAACTAACCCACACAAAGTTACACCTGTATTATGGAACACACTCAACAGTAACAACCCTATCTAAGAAATACAACTATTAAACCAGGTCCTAAACCAGTGATGGCCAACCTTTTGAGCTCAGTGTGTCAAAATTCATAAAAAAACCGAGCATAACTCGGGTGGTGTGTCACTTCTAGAAAAATCCATAATTTTGTGATATTTGTAGCTCTAATTAATACAAAGTTATAATTTTAATATATATACTGTATTTATTAATAAAGCAAAAACAAATAATTCTTTACCTTACCTGCTTAGTGACTTTTTTGTTGCTGAATTTCTTTGGCTAAATCTTCAATTGAAGGTTGGTATTTCGTACACTTCAAGTCCAAGCAAGCGTTACAAACTTCATCTGTCAGTTGATTTTTTATTGGCTCCCATTCATGTTCACAACACTCCCTCCCCATCTCCCAGGCATGCACACATTCATTCTCACACACACAGACCCCCAGGCAGGCACCCATGCATTCACACACATACACCCCCAGGCAGACTCCCATTCATACACATGCACACACTAAAGGCAGACCCCCCCCCCCTCGCTTTATGTATTTATTTATTTATTTATTTAAGGTTTTTTTATACCGGCATTCAAGAACTCGTTCTCATCATGTCGGTTTACAGAAAACAGGGGTGCAAAAATATAACCAAAAACATAGATAAACATGGAGAAGAGAAGCAGTTACAATTAACAAGGGTTCATGAACTGGGACTATAAGAAATAAAAGAGATAGATGAGGATAATTATATACAAGTGTACAATGTAAATAAGGAGTCCTCTATAAATACAAGAGAACAAAATAAATATGGAGTCCACTATATACAGCTACTTAGCATAGGAGTCATTGATGGGTCTTGTTAGGTGGAGTTCGGGAAGGCTTGCCTGAAAAGCCATGTCTTCAGTCTTTTCCTAAATGTTAAGAGGCACGGTTCGTTTCTTAGATCTGGTGGGATAGAGTTCCATAGCGGAGGGCCTGCTGTTGAAAGGGCTCGGTCTCTCAAGGTTCTGTGATTAGTAGTTTTTACGGGTGGAACAAGGAGGCATCCTGTGTAGGCTTCCCTAGTCGGTCTTGTTGATTTGTGAACACGGGGAGGAATTTGTAGGTCGATTATGGTGTGTTGGTGAATGATTTTGTATAATAATGTGATGGATTTGTAAATTACTCTGAAGTGGATTGGTAACCAGTGGAGGGCTTGAAGGACTGGAGAGATGTGGTCTTTTTTTCTGGTGTTTGTTAGTAAACGTGCTGCTGCGTTTTGGACCATTTGGAGTGGTTTTGTATATGAGGAGGGGAGGCCAAGAAGAGTTGCGTTGCAGTAGTCTAATTTGGAGAAGATGAGGGCTTGGAGAATGGTTCTGAAATCTTTGGCGTGGAAGAGTGGTCTTATCCTTTTTAAGACTTGCAGTTTATAGAAGCAGTCTGGTTGTTTTGTTGATGTGGGCTTTGAAGTTCAATTTATTGTCGATTAGGACACCTAGATCCCTTACATGAGTGGTTTGTAGGTTGGTTGGAAGACAGACTGTGGGTTTGTTATCGGGAGTTATGAGTAGGACTTCAGTTTTAGATGAGTTTAGTACCAGATTGAGGCTGTTGAGGAGGCTTTTAATTTCTAGGTGGCAGGATTCCCAGAATTCGAGGGTTTTTGAGTATGATTCTTTGATAGGGATCAGGATCTGGATGTCGTCCGCATAGAGAAAGTGTATTAAGTTGAGGTTGGTGAGGAGTTGGCATAGTGGGAGGAGGTAAATATTAAAGAGTGTAGGGGATAAGGAGGAACCTTGTGGGACTCCGACGGTCGAGTCGTGGCGTGCTGATTCTTTGTTCTGTATTTTTACCTTGTAGCCTCTGTTGGTTAGAAATGATTTGAACCAGGAGAGCGCTAAGCCAGAGATTCCTATAGCAGCTAACTGTTTAATGAGGATCGCGTGGTTTACGGTATCGAAAGCTGCTGAAAGGTCTAGAAGGACCAGCAGAAATGATTGTCCTTTGTCTGTACCTAGGATGAGGAGGTCTGTTAGGGATGTAAGAAGGGATTCTGTGCCGCGATTTTTGCGGAATCCATGTTGTGAGGCGGAAAGCAGTTTGTTATCTTCAATGAAGTCCGATAGTTGGGAGTTAACAAGCTTTTCCATGATCTTGGCTATGATGGGTAGATTAGCTATTGGGCGGTAATTGTTGGGGTCTTTTAGGTCCAGGTTGGGTTTTTTTAAAAGTGGTTTGAGTGAGGCTTGTTTAAGGTCTTCTGGGAAGGAACCTTGTGAGAGCGAACAGTTGATTATGTCAGCCAATGGTTTGGAGATGGTTTCTGGTATTGTGAGGAGAAGTTTTGTTGGTATATGGTCCGCTGGGTGTGAAGATGGTTTCATTTTTCTAAGGATGGTTTGGATTTCAGAGGAGGAGGTAGGTTCAAACATTTCTAGGTGAGTGTTTTTGATGTAGGGCATTAGCGCTTGAGTTAGGGGAGCGATATTGGGGGGAAGTTGAGTAAGAAGATTCTTGATTTTGTTTTGAAAGAAGAGAGCGAGTTCATCTGCTTTGGCTTGAGCTTGATTACTAGGGCATTCTGGTGAGGGAACTTGGGTGAGGGTGGAAACGTAGTTGAATAAAGCTTTCGCGTCAAAGACTAAGTTGTGAATTCTGGAGGCGAAGAAGTCTCTTTTTGCTTTGGAGGTGTAGGCCTTGTATTGTTGTAGCGTGCGTTTGTAGTCTGAGAGTGTGCTGGGATTTGGAGTTTTCCGCCAGTTAGATTCCTTTTGTCTTAGTATTTGTTTAATCCTTCTAAGATCGTTTGAGAACCATGGTTGTTTTTTGGAGGCATCTGGGTGAGATTTTTTTGTTGTAAGTGGGCAGAGCTTATTGGCTATTAATTCTGTGATCGTATTCCAGGATTGTAAAGCAATATTAGGATCAGTGAGAATTATATCGTGAAGGTGTTTGGTTAGTTGATTGGTAAGGTCATCTGGATTGCAGGGTTTCCTGTAGGTAAAGGATGGAGAAGGTGTGTGACTGGTAGTAGATTTTTCCAGTGAGAATGATGTAGAAATGAGGGAGTGATCAGACCATGGTACCTTCAGATTTTTTGTTGGAGAAGTCGATTTTATGCCTTTGTTGATAAAGATCAGGTCTAGTGTGTGGCCTGCTTTGTGAGTCGGGTTATTGACTATTTGGGAGAAGCCCATCGCTGAGAATGCTAGTAGAAGAGTTTGGCAGCTAGGTGAGAGAGCAGGGTTGTCCATGTGGAGATTAAAATCTCTGAGTATTATTGCTGGGGTGTCCAGGTTGAGGAGTGTTGTTGTTATTTCGATGATGGATGAGACGTCAGATTCTAAGAGTCCCGGGGGGGCGTAGACTAGAAGTATTTGGAGTTGGTGAGATGTGAAGAAGCCTATCTCAAGTTTATTATTGGAGTGGATCGGATGTTGAGAGAATTTGAGGTCTTTTTTTGTAGCAAGAAGGATTCCTCCTCCCCTTTTTTTCAGTCTAGGAAGGGAGAAGATATCGTAGGTTAGCGTCGGTAATTGGTTTAAGATTGCTGTATCTGATGGTTTCAGCCATGTTTCTGTTATTGCGCAAATGTCAGGCTTGGTGTCGGTGAGGTAGTCATTGAGAATTAGTGACTTTTTAGTTATAGATTGCGCATTGAAGAGCGATAGGGTGAATAGGGTGAGGCCTAGTAGTTGTGTTATTGGTGCTATTAGTATTGGTGTGAGTGATTTTAGGTTGTGGAGGTTTGCTTGTCTGGTTAGATTTCTTTTCTGTGGGAAGTAGTGATGTATGATTGGGATTGAAAATGTTGGATGCATTTTGGAGGCTGGATCCTTTTAAATTGTATGTGTTGTTATATAGGATGTTTGATTCGATTGATTGCAGTTGTTGAATGGATTTGTTGAGTTGTGGAGTAGTTGCTGGGTTGATGCTGGAGTCCTGTAGAATTGTTTGAGTGTGGCTTCAGTTGTGAAGTTGATTGTCTTTGTCTGGCGTGGTTGAGTGGGTGCTGTATTCCTGTGCGTTGTCAGAGTATGTCACCTGAGCAGTCGTTTGTCTCTGGCTGTGTCGTCATGCATTGGACGTTTCAGATGGAGTGATTGAGTGTTAGACGGTTGACTTGGATGGTGTAGACGGTCCTGTTCTGGCACGCTAGAGGGCTTGGTGGATTTTTAGTAAGAGTCCGGCTGGCTTCCGGTAGTTAGGAGAGGTAGGTGGGAGAAAAGGGTGGTTAAGGGCTCAGGGTCTCTCAGGGGCTGCACGAAGGGGCGCACAAAGGGGCAGGCCCCTTTGTCGCGCTCCTTCGGCGCGCGACGCTCGGCACCTCGGATGTCCGTAATTAAATACCTCGCGTGCTTCTCCTGGATTGGTTGATGAAGATTAGAAATAGGAGGGCCTGTCTTGTGGCTTCCTGCGGCGGTGGGCGGAGAGCGGAGAATCAGCCGGATCGGCGCAATTTCAAGCAGGAGGAGGTAAGTGTGGAACTTCCCCGTGGCCGGGGCGGGGGCCCACGGAGGTAGGGCGAGATTTAAAGGCCTTACCCCGATGGGCTCAAGCGCCGGCTGCGCGGGCCTCTCTCCCAGCACCTATCTGCTCCGGGGACCTGCTCTCCACGTTGTAGTCTGCGGCAAAGAGGGCGACTGAGATCGAGCCGGCGTTTTTAAATTTGGCGCGGTCGCGTTGTATTGACGTCACTGGCGCGACTGGGTCGTCTTGGGCGTCGTCGGGCTATCGGTCGGTGCCGGAGGGCCTGGCTTGTGGCTTCCTGTGGCGGTGGGCGGAGAGCGGAGAATCAGCCGGATCGACGCGATTTCAAGCAGGAGGAGGTAAGTGTGGAACTTCCCCGTGGCCGGGGCGGGGGCCCACGGAGGTAGGGCGAGATTTAAAGGCCTTACCCCGATGGGCTCAAGCGCCGGCTGCGCGGGCCTCTCTCCCAGCACCTATCTGCTCCGGGGACCTGCTCTCCACGTTGTAGTCTGCGGCAAAGAGGGCGACTGAGATCGAGCCGGCGTTTTTAAATTTGGCGCGGTCGCGTTGTATTGACGTCACTGGCGCGACTGGGTCGTCTTGGGCGTCGTCGGGCTATCGGTCGGTGCCGGAGGGCCTGGCTTGTGGCTTCCTGCGGCGGTGGGCGGAGAGCGGAGAATCAGCCGGATCGGCGCGATTTCAAGCAGGAGGAGGTAAGTGTGGAACTTCCCCGTGGCCGGGGCGGGGGCCCACGGAGGTAGGGCGAGATTTAAAGGCCTTACCCCGATGGGCTCAAGCGCCGGCTGCGCGGGCCTCTCTCCCAGCACCTATCTGCTCCGGGGACCTGCTCTCCACGTTGTAGTCTGCGGCAAAGAGGGCGACTGAGATCGAGCCGGCGTTTTTAAATTTGGCGCGGTCGCGTTGTATTGACATCACTGGCGCGACTGGGTCGTCTTGGGCGTCGTTGGGCTATCGGTCGGTGCCGGAGGGCCTGGCTTGTGGCTTCCTGCGGCGGTGGGCGGAGAGCGGAGAATCAGCCGGATCGGCGCGATTTCAAGCAGGAGGAGGTAAGTGTGGAACTTCCCCGTGGCCGGGGCGGGGGCCCACGGAGGTAGGGCGAGATTTAAAGGCCTTACCCCGATGGGCTCAAGCGCCGGCTGCGCGGGCCTCTCTCCCAGCACCTATCTGCTCCGGGGACCTGCTCTCCACGTTGTAGTCTGCGGCAAAGAGGGCGACTGAGATCGAGCCGGCGTTTTTAAATTTGGCGCGGTCGCGTTGTATTGACGTCACTGGCGCGACTGGGTCGTCTTGGGCGTCGTCGGGCTATCGGTCGGTGCCGGAGGGCCTGTCTTGTGGCTTCCTGCGGCGGTGGGCGGAGAGCGGAGAATCAGCCGGATCGGCGTGATTTCAAGCAGGAGGAGGTAAGTGTGGAACTTCCCCGTGGCCGGGGCGGGGGCCCACGGAGGTAGGGCGAGATTTAAAGGCCTTACCCCGATGGGCTCAAGCGCCGGCTGCGCGGGCCTCTCTCCCAGCACCTATCTGCTCCGGGGACCTGCTCTCCACGTTGTAGTCTGCGGCAAAGAGGGCGACTGAGATCGAGCCGGCGTTTTTAAATTTGGCGCGGTCGCGTTGTATTGACGTCACTGGCGCGACTGGGTCGTCTTGGGCGTCGTCGGGCTATCGGTCGGTGCCGGAAGGCCTGGCTTGTGGCTTCCTGCGGCGGTGGGCGGAGAGCGGAGAATCAGCCGGATCGGCGCGATTTCAAGCAGGAGGAGGTAAGTGTGGAACTTCCCCGTGGCCGGGGCGGGGGCCCATGGAGGTAGGGCGAGATTTAAAGGCCTTACCCCGATGGGCTCAAGCGCCGGCTGCGCGGGCCTCTCTCCCAGCACCTATCTGCTCCGGGGTCCTGCTCTCCACGTTGTAGTCTGCGGCAAAGAGCCGCAGACTACAACGTCTGCGGCAAAGAGCCTGCGGCAAAGAGCTTTCTTTTGCCAGCAACCTCAGAACCTCTCTCATTCCTCTGCTGCCACTGTCACTGATGCCGCATGGCTATTGCGGAGGTGCCGATTGCTGCTACTGACACTTAAGTCCATTCTGCTGCCTCCTCTGTGCAGGCCCCGTGGGCTTCCACTTTCTCCATGCTGATCTCGTACATTGTGAGATCCGTAGAGAAAGTGCTATTCTTGCACATTCCTAAAGATTACATGTGCCAATCACTAAAAAGTAAATTTTTTTTTTTTTTTTGCCTTTGCTGTCTGATCTTAGTTTTCTAATTGGTTGGTCACAGGCTTTTTTTTCACCTTCCCTTTCTTATTTTTTTGCCAATTCCTTTTATATTGTCTTTTTTTCTGTTTCTTTTTTCTCCATCTTCTTCCCTCAAACACACAGTCAGGTTCTCATTCTCACATGCATTTCTCTTTCTCACACACACAGGCTCTCACTGGCACATGCTCTCTCTCATACAATCATTCATACACACAGGCTCTCACTGGCACATGCTCTCTCTCTCATACAATCATTCATACACACAGGCTCTCACTGGCACATGCTCTCTCTCATACAATCATTCATACACACAGGCTCTCACTGGCACATGCTCTCTCTCTCTCACACACACACAGAGGCTCTCACATGCTGTCTCTGCAAACATTCAGGTCCTCTCTCTCAACTCACCTCATACACGCACTCTACGGGCCCTCAGCCTCTCTCTCACCTCTGGGCCTCCTCTTCGCGGGTCGCCGCAGGTTGGGCTCTGCAGCGGCCCTGATCTTCTAGGGCCGCGGCAGCCCTGCTACCGGGCCTCTTCCTCTTCTTGGGCCGCTGCGACTTGGGATTCGCAGCGACCCGCGGCGGCTCCTCCTCTTCTGCACGCGCTGATTCTCTTCCTCCTTCCTGCCCACGCGGCTCCGGCAACGTTTACTTCCGGGGCCGCACAGGCAGGAAGGAGGAGCATCAGCGCGTTTGAACGCGATCTTTGTCTTGAGCCTCATCGCTGCGACGCATGAGCCTCCCTGCGCCCAGGGGCATTGGTGGAGGGTAGGGGGAAACTAAAAAACACATTTTAAAGGGTCGGCGCAGCTGAAAAAGAAAAGGCTCGGCGCAGCCGATAAAAAAAAAATAAAATTCCTGATAGTCCTTGAAACGCTGCGCGTGTCAGCCAAAACGACTCGGCGTGTCACCTCTGACACGCGTGTCATAGGTTAGCCATCACTGCCCTAAACACTAATACATTTCCTATTGGGAAAACAGAATAAGCCAAGCTGCTATAGAGCCACACACAGAAATAATAGTAAAGCTATACTAAAAATGTTACAAAACAGCTGCTGAACAGCCAACAATTAAAAACTCATAAAAATTATAAAAACATATCCAAATATCAATAAATATTTCAAAAGAGCAGACATCACATAATACCCAATTGTGGGGATTTTGAGCTTTGCTCCTAAAGAGCATGTCAGGGGTTAATTCTAACTCGCCTTCTCTCGGGTCTACGCTGAATGCAGCAGAAAATGTCATGTTCGAACCGCAGTTTGTAAATAACCCCCTCTCCCCCATCTGCCACCAGCTAACAGGAAGTCAGCCTGCACGCAAGACATATCTAGTGCAAGCTTTTAGCTGCCCCCGAAACAGCTCATGGCCTACTTGCTCTTATGTGGTTTTCACACTTAGATAGTTCAGCACAACTGCCTCACGACCAGCTGGTGACCTCCCCCCTGCCTGCATGAAGACAGTGACCGCTTGCACCTGCTGCCCACTGGCACCTACTTAGTAAAAGGTCAGCACAAACATTTATGGTAGAAAACATGTAGCAGCAAAACATGTGACGTATGTATGCTATGGTATGCAATGGAATTATGAACAATAAAAGGAGAGGCTTCCCAGAAGCCGGGGAGACGCTTCACCATGAATACCGACTGATGTGTCTTCATTGCTGGTAAACCTTGCTGCTGCTACATCTGGTGATCCCGAAGTGATCAGAGACGAGATCAGAGACGTGATCCGAGACGTGACAAGCTCCCTACTCATCTGGCTGGATAAAAAAGGCCTAGGTGCGCACCGTATCAGTAGACTTGCTCCTCTAACTGTAAGTAATTTTTAAGTTTTTTTTTTCTTCTTTTCTCAGTGAGTCTACTCCCCACACTCGTGAGTATGGGAGGGGAACTTTCAGTTCAGCAGATTCTTCATGCTAAAGAACTGAAAAAAATAGTAAAGAATCATTATTTTGTCACCAAAGGGGAAATAGTACAGCTTAAATTGGGGGACGTAGAAAAATTGATAGGACAAATAACTTCCCGTTGTCCCGGGTATCCGGAGTCTGGAACTCTGGATGTTGGGGATTGGATTAACATAGGCAACAGTCTTCATACGTCCCCACGCGCCCCCATAAGGCAATTGTTACTCTGGCAAAAGTGCACAGAGGCTCTAGAACACATAGGGACCAAAAATCTCAAAACACCATCTTCAGTTCATGAGTCCTTAGAAACAGACAATAAAAAAACAGACAGGCTGCCCATCGGTACGCCTGCTCCATACACCCTTCCCCCACCATATTTGCAAACTACCTCAAAGACAGCAACTTCGCTGTATCCTCAGCTTCCCATGCCAGAACCCGTGACACAGCCCTGTCACACTTCCCAAACTTATCCAGAAAAACAGCCCTTAAGCACAAGTGAACCACAACCTGGCCCGTGTGGTGCAATTCGCATGGGTTTTCATCAGGAACAACAAAAAGGAAACCTTACAGGAGAAGAACTATTAGAAGGACTTCAAGCCTTTCCCATTAAAGAAAGGATCAATGATCTGGGCGGGAGAGAAATGAATTGGTCCGCCCTTCCATATAGTATTCTCAGAGAACTCCGCACAAACATCAAAGAGACAGGGTTCCACTCATCTTACACCCGAGGGCTGCTAGAGGCAATGTCTAATGGCTATAAATTAGTTCCCCAAGACTGGAAAGACCTGTCCTGCATGCTCCTCACCCCAGCTCAGTATGTAGTATGGGAATCTGAATACCAAAGAGAAGCATTGATAGCAGGAACCACTTTAGGTGGCGCCTACTTACCAGAACAGTTATTTGGGTCAGGTCAATTTGCCACCATGGAACAACAAGCAATTGGCATACCAGCAGTCGCCTATCTAGCGATCGTCCGCTGTGTAAATAAAGCCTTCAAAAAGGTCCCCGAGCCTGGAAAGGTTACAAAGTCATTTATAATGACCCGACAAACAGCGACAGAGCCCTACACACAATTTGTTGATTGCTTGCAGGAAGCCATTAGGCGACAGGTAGATAATCCAGAAGCGAGTGTAGAGCTCTTATTAAAGTTAGCTTTTGAAAATGCAAATGCCGACTGCCATAAAGTTTTGCAGCCCATAGTTGGCAGACCTGATTACAACTTAGCAGACATGCTCAAGGCTTGTGCAGATGTGGGTACCCACGCCTTTCAAATGGACGCCCTCGCTGTTGCCCTACAGAAGGGTCAATTTCATAAACCCAAAGGCACCTGTTTTAACTGTAAGAAACCTGGCCATTTTAAACAACATTGTCGAGCCCCAGATGGCGGGGCGCATAAGGGAACCGATTCTGATTGGGGCTCTAGGTCACGACCAAAAACGGTGTGCCCCAAATGTAAAAAAGGGTTCCATTGGGCAAATCAATGCCGAACTGCTGGTCAGGGAAACTAGATCCCGGGCCAGCGACAAGCCCCAGCCCAATTGTCGCAACCCCTAAGACCCAGACTCAGTCAGCCACAGCAGAGATCATTGGCAGCGCCGGCATAGATCTTATTAACCAAGACACAAAATTCGAGGTCACGCTGATGCCCTCTCAACTTACAGGCCCTCTGCCCGAGCACACTGTCGGGTTGATTCTACCTCGGTCCTCTGCAAGCAAGGCAGGGATCCATGTCGTTCCAGGGGTTGTAGATTTTGATTATGAGGGTACTATTATGATCCAAATCTAAACCAAATCCTCCCTCACACTGCACAAAGGGGACTCCTGGGCGCAGTTAGTTATGGTTCCCTGTGTCTTGCCCGTAGGAGGACAGCAGACTGCCAGAGGCTCCAGCGGCTTCGGATCTATCCGAGACCCGGCACTGCATCCTAGTATTTTAGCAGTGACTCGGGCAATCAGAAAAGAGAAACCGAAGAGAACCTACTTGCTAGACGGTAAGCCCTTTGAAGGCATCTTAGATTCAGGAGCCGATGTTTCAGTCATAACCACTGACAACTGGCCCACCGACTGGCCAACAGTAGACTCCCCCTCGGTGTGGGGGGTGGGGGGACAACAGCTGGCACACCACGCCGGCTCAGCTCTTCTCTCCACATCCCCCCTTCCCTAACTCCAGCCTATACACAAAGCATGGATACAGAGATTTTCTCTGTGCTCCTTAATAAAAACAGAAGGTTGAGATGTGGGGATTATGAGATTTGCTCCTAAAGAGCATGTCAGGGGTTAATTCTAACTCACCTTCTCTCGGGTCTACGCTGAATGCAGCAGAAAATGTCATGTTCCAACCGCAGTTTGTAAATAACCCCCTCTCCCCCATCTGCCACCAGCTAACAGGAAGCCAGCCTGCACGTAAGACATATCTAGTACAAGCTTTTAGCTGCCCCCGAAAACAGCTCATGGCCTACTTGCTCTTATGTGGTTTTCACACTTAGATAGTTCAGCACAACTGCCTCACGACCAGCTGGTGACCTCCCCCCTGCCTGCATGAAGACAGTGACCGCTTGCACCTGCTGCCCACTGGCACCTACTTAGTAAAAGGTCAGCACAAACATTTATGGTAGAAAACATGTAGCAGCAAAACATGTGACGTATGTAAGCTATGCTATGGAATTATGAACAATAAAAGGAGAGGCTTCCCAGAAGCCGGGGAGACGCTTCACCATGAATACCGACTGATGTGTCTTCATTGCTGCTAAACCTTGCTGCTGCTACACCCAATAATTAAAATGGCAGTCAATCAAGAAAAATAATGTTAAAAAGCCACCTTTACTTACCCTCTCCAGCAACTCTCCTACTCCTTTCCCTTCCAGGTCAATAGCACTCACCAGAAGCAGCAAGGGCTGCTGAAGCTCTGTCCTCACAGTCCTCTTTCTTAGCGCCCACAACCAGTCCCGTCCCCCCCCCAAGTAGACCTCACGACCAGTCTCAGTCTCTCTCTCACACCAGTCATCTTCCTGACCAGTCTCTCTCTCTCACATACACACACTAATCATCTTCCTGACCAATCTTTCTCTCTCACACAGAAACACATCGCCACCCTGACCAGTCTCTCTCTCAATCACAATCATGGTCTCTTATATACAAGCTCTCAATCACACACAAATGCTCTCGCACACATTCACACCAGCTCTTACCCAGGCTTCCATTCACACCCACAGACACAAGCTCTTACCCATGCATCCATTCACACCCACAAGCTCTCATCCTGGCATCCACTCACATCCACAGACATAAGCTCTCACCCAGGCTTGCATACACACCCACACCCACAAGCTCTCACCCAAGCACCCATTCACACCCACACACACACCAGCTCTCACCCAAGCTTCCATTCACACCAGCTCTCACCCTGGCACCAATTCACACCCACAGACAAGCTCTCACCCAGGCACCCATTCACACCCACAGACAAGCTCTCACCCAGGCTTCCATTCACACCCACAGACAAGGTCTCACCCAGGCTTCCATTCATACCCACAAGCTCTCACCCAAGCACCCATTCACACCCACACACACAAGCTCTCACCCAAGCACCCATTCACACCCACACACACCAGCTCTCTCCCAAGCACCCATTCACACCAGCTCTCACTCTGACACCCATTCACACCAGCTCTCAGCCAGGCACACATTCACACCAGCTCTCTCCCAAGCATCCATTCAGACCCATACACACCAGCTCTCACCCAAGCACCCATTCACACCAGCTGTCAGCCAGGCACTCATTCACACACAGACACTCCAGCTCTCACCCAGGCATCCATTCACACAGACGATCCAGCTCTCACCAAAAACTTCTTCCTTCACTGCAGGGATGGGCTCCAGTTCCGCCGCGGCTTTACTCTGGCGGGCCTTCTTTTTTCGCCACCATGGGAATGGGCACCCTTGGTGGTCTCGGTCGGGGATGGGTTTTCTCTTCACCGCCATAGGAATGGGCTACCATGGCAGCTTTGCTTCCTCGGGGATCAGGTTTCCTCTTCACCGTGCGGCCTTGCTTTATTGGAGTTCAAAAACTTCTATTCCTCCCACCCCACCCCCGGGCATTCTGATGCCTGCCTCACTGGCCAATCAAAGCTTCCACTGGTAGGGAGGAGGCTTCCGATTGGCCTGCGCAGGGGCAGGCAGAATGGAGGCGGCTTCCCATTGGGCAATGGGGGTAGGAAGAAAGAGGCTTCCAATTGGCCCACGGGGGCTGGAAAAAGGTAAAAGGAAAGTAGAACAAGGTAGTGGGACACCGGGAGACGCGACATACCTGCCGGTGTTTGGTAACACACTAGTGTGTTGTGACACACCTGTTGAGAAGCGCTGGCTTAGACCTACAGGTGAGATTTTAATGATTAAATATATAAATGTCATCATCTCTGGGAGAAAGTACCAGTCCTTTTTTAAAAATGCATAATCAACATTGTTCGCTGTTCCATGTATTAATTTTACTTTTTACTTTTACCCTATTTTATTCTATTTATTTTGTTTCATCTATTAACGTTGTTCAATGATTCATTTATTCCTATTTAATACTTTTGTTCTATTGTTCAGACACCTTGTTTAATGTAACGCCTCAACCGCGACTGTTTTGTTATAATGGAAACCGATTTGATTTGATATTTGTATCGAGAATGTCGGTATAAAAAAATTCTAAATAAATAAATAATAAATAATAAAACAACTGATGGCTGCTAGCAATGGTTTTCTTGTCTGTATTTTCAGAAGTGTGTATTGAACATGAAATACCTTGTGAAGAGGAAAAAGTGTATATTGGTATTTAATACATTTTGCCATGTGTATAAATTAGTAAATAAAGAAACATATAAAAGCAACTAATAAATACACACACATATATATATCTATGAATTAACAAAATGTGTCAATTGTGATTTAAGGATCTATGAAAGGTTTTTGGGGGGCTACAAAGGCAGTACCCCCCCACACACAAACACAGAAAACATGTATAGCAAGTATTGCTTATGGCTTTTTAAAGTCTCATTGATAACAATGCACAGACTGTAGAATGACTGATACAGCAACCATTTCATTAACTAAGGAATGAACATTGCAATGACCTAGGTGGGGGGGGGGGGGGGGGGGGGGCAGGGAGTTGTCTGGACTCAAGATCTGTAAATGGTTAATCTAATCAGGGTGAGAAAATGTATAATATGTAATCTTTGGAGGAAAATAAGGGGACTGGATGACAAGCCATTCAAGAGAAAGACCTTCACAATATGGGTGGAGGTGGCTGCTGTAGACAATACAGTTGCTCAACACATGACAGTTTGGGCAGTCAGTTTTGTGTTACAATACACAATATTTTTTAAGATTGCTGTATGGGGGAATGAAGGAATATGTTGCATCCGCAGTCGCAGATGGCTGCGACCGCTCTGCCTTTACCTCTTTTCTTCCCTTTTCCTCCTCTTTGGGCAAGATGGCTGCCTCCAGTGCCGAGTGCAAAGGGTCTTGGCATCTCCAGTCTAGCATGGGCATTCCAGTCCACCATGCTCACTCCTGTGGCCTCCTAGGGCATGCGCGCACCTCTCCTACACTCAAATACACATCATGGCGGGAACCTCGGGGGCGTCCCCACCGCATGGTGATAGCCTCCGCTTGGCTACCACCATTGAGTTAGCAATGACTTCGGTTAAGCTACTCTGACTGCTCTAAGCTGCAAGCTTAGACGCCGCTCTACACTCAAAGGGCCTCGCTCCTTCTGAAGCTCAAGACACCCGCTCCTTGGGGGTCTCTCGCTTCCATCTCCCTTCAGGGCCTTACTAATTGAGACAACTGCTCCTCAGGGGTCTCTCTCTCTTATTCTACAGGACCTCTGGATTACCTGGTACTTGCTCCTTGAGGGCGTACTGTTCTAGTATCCTGTACCACGGACCTTCGGTCCCACCATTCTCTACCAGGAAGATGCCTAATCTCCTGTGAGTACCTTTGCGATCTGGTGCTCCAATGCCACCCACCAGGCTTGGCGCTGCCCGCACCGTGGGTCCCCACCTCTCTGAAACATCTGGGTGAGAATCAAATTCTGAGACTGTTGAACGTATTGGCACCTTGCGGACCTCAGTGCCTCAACTTCCTGCTTCATTCCATCTACCAACAGCAGTACAATAAAGCCTTCCATTCTATCTGTGTCTACTATCTGAGTTTAGCTTATCAGTGTGTTTCCCATGGGGCTCCTCCCCATGGGCAGAGTCATCTTCACAGTGACCAAGGGTCCACAATGCCACAAACACAACAGAATACACAGAGGGGTGACCTTTAAAGCAATGAAAGGCTCATCAGTCTACAGTTTGTAAAGTGCCCCCAAGATCTAAAGAGACAATGATAATACACTACCTTTCATGACCAAAGGGGATGGACATTGTAATGACATAGGTGCAAGTAGATGTCTGGACTCAAGATCTGTGAATGGTTAATCTAATCAGGGAGAAACAATGGCCGGGAATCATTACATCACATAAGGTTCAACAGAATGTACATTTGTGAAATGGCTTCAGATGTAAACAGATATTGATAATACACAAAAAAGCCTGTAAATGATAATCCAATCAAGATTACTATCTTATACTATCAGGGGTCTGGGATAATTGCAGTAGATATCCATCACAGGACAGAGAGAGACCAGACAGTTTTTGTGTTATAATACACACGTTTTTGAGGATTGTTGGTGGTTATGACCTTATGATGGAAATAAAAGTTATAGCCAGTGACCAGAAAGGTTCACCAGTCTGCAGCTTGTAAGGCCTGAAGAGCTTGAAACAGAAATGGATTATTCAAAGAAAGAAAGGCAGAAGTCTAGATTTATTAATAAATTGTCACTTACTAAACAGAGGCAACAAAGAAAACTGAAAGGTGAGTTAATAGTTTTATTGTATCGTTTGTTTTTAGATATGATTTTAAAACTGCTGTAAAAAAAAGTGTGTGTGTTGTTTTCTTTTTATTATTAGAACAAGAAAATATTACCAGAACAGAAAGAATGATGAGCACAGACAAGCAGCCTGCTTACAGCGAGGCCTCAGAGCAAAAAACAAAAAAACCCCACATTTCTGAAGGTAAGGATGCATATTTTTCTTAATGTGCCTCAGAACCCCACATTATAAAAAGTTGTTTGTTGTCCCTGAATCCAAATGCCTCTTTTCCTCCACAACCTCCATCGAAGCAGAGAGCTAAGTTGCAAAAGCTATACTACCGTCCACCTGGATAAAATGGTCAGACAGATGATGAAATGCTAAGAGAAATCAGGGAAGCAAACCAATTTGGCAGTGCAATAATAATGGGAGATATAAAATTCCAGGATGTAATAAATGATTGCTTCATGGAGCAATTGGTTCAGGAACCAACAAGAGAGGGAGCTATTTTAGATTTAATTCTTAGTGGAACGCAGGATTTTCTGTAGTGCAGAATTACCATTCCTCATAAAGCAAACAATAAAACCTAGAAATATAAATCATAATAATAGTAAAACAATACTAATAAAAAGAAAACATTAAAAAAAAACTGATGACTAGAATATTCAATTAGAAAATCATAAAAATATTATAAAATTACCTAAAACAAAATATAATACACCATAATTAAAACTAAAAAGGATTAAAAAATCTCCATACCTGAAATATGATTTCCAAGCACCCTGAGACTGTCATGGATTGAGGAATGGGCACACAACTTTATCTTCTCTCTCTTTCTCCTTCACACATACACTTACTCATGTTCAATCTGTCATGCCCCACATATCTCTGGCATCATGCTGCATCCCAGTAACGTGGCTGAACCTCCTGTATTTCCTGAGCCTCTTTTATAGGGCCTTCTGGCTGGACTTACTGTGATATGCACAAGTGACATAATATGATTTCCAGCTAATATTTTGATCATGCTAACCCACTGAGGGTTGTTTGTTATTGAGGAGCACGACTAAAAGTGGTGGCTCTAGACTGATTCATGGTCAGCTGACACGGAGTTGTCAGCCGATGACAAGCGAATGTGTTGACATTTTTTAGCATTTTTAGCATACAATCAGAGAGGCTGAACCACTATATGGAGACATACCATCGGCATTAGATATAATAGCCCCTGAAGCAGCTCAATGAGCGAAACTCGACCTGAGTCAAGCTTTTTCTGATGTTATGTGTTGAATAAAGAACTCCTGGTGTTCACTGATCCTCTTTCTTCTTTGGTCGCAAGTGACATAATATCCTGCCTTGTATAAAAGGAAGTTGAGAGCCACTTTCCAGTGCCTTCACATCAGGTCTCCTGCTTGTTCTGCAGTGCTATTTGCTACAGCAAATCCCTTCCTTGTTCCTGTTTTGTTTCAGTGTGTTTCTGCCTGGTCTTATCCCAGCCTTGCCCTCTAGTCTGTCCTGTTGTGTTTCTTCCCCTGGCCTGATTTCTCGTTGCCTTGACCTTAGCCTGGTCCTCAACTCTGCCTGCCTCAATCACAGCCCGGCCACCTGAAAAGCCATGCCAGCCACCAGAACCTGCAAGTTCAATCCAAAAGGGAGAAGGCTGGTCAGGCAAAAGACCGTGTCTTGTTGTGTATCAGCGACCACCTATTAAAGTTTATCTTAGGCTCACACAAGATAGGTAGTACCAACTTAATAGAGCCCAAGGGCTCATTAGTCTCACTTTGTGACACACACACATACATATGTACATAGACTGACTCTCCCTCACAGGCACTCTCACAGTCTTCCACTTCCACAGGCTCTCCCTTACACACACACACACACAAAAACGCAGTCTCCCAATCCCACATGCTGTCTCTCACACATGTACACATATACACACTTCCTTTCTCTCTCACACACATATGCATACAGGCTTTCAAACATACCCTCTCAGACACACATGCGGGCTTTCAAACATATCCTCACTCACACATATACACACACACATGCATACAGGTTCTCACACACATAAGAACATTATTCCTTACCTGCTAATTTTCGTTCCTAGTACCATGGATCATTCCAGACGGTGGGTTATGTTCCATGTCCAGCAGATGGAGTCAGAACACAAAATTCCCAGGGGAGGAACCATATAACCACGCCTCCCCTGTAACAGCTCTCAGTAACTAGACTAACAAAGCCCAAAAGAGAGAGACTAAAAACAGAGGGATAAAGTAATCAAAGAAGGAATTGAAATAACCACTGTCCAAATAAACAGCAACTAAATTCTGAACAGTGAACTTGCGAACAGCAGTGCATGAACAAAAAAAAAAGAAGCGCAGTATTCGAAATACAGAGTAAAAGATTGTTAAGACAGGTAGGCAGGGATGTCCCACAAGCAAACCCACAAACCAAGGGAGGGTGTCTGGAATGATCCATGGTATTACAGGAACGAAAATTAGCAGGTAAGGAATAATTTTCTTTTCCCTGTACATACCAGGATCATTCCAGACGGTGGGATGTACCAAAGCTTTCCCATCACGGGTGGGCCGCAGACAGCCCTGCACGTATTACCTTGTCTCCAAGCTGACCGCCCGACGGAGCACCGACGTCCAGGCGATAATGTCTCGCAAAAGTATGGATCGACTTCCAGGTGGCCGCCCTACAAATCTCCTGAGTGGAGACGGAGGAGCTCTCCGCCCAAGATGTTGCCTGGGCTCGAAGAGAATGAGCCTTGACAACCAGCGGAGGGGACTTACCTATGCCAAGGTACGCCGCTATGATCGCTCCCTTCAACCACCACGCTATAGATTGTTTGGAGGCCATGCAACCCTTCCGGGGTCCGGACCAGAGGATAAACAGATGATCGGAGAGCCGAAAATCATTAATCACCTCCAGATAGCGTATCAGAGACCGCCGTACATCCAGTCTACGCAGGTCTCCAGACTCAGAAGAGGCAAAAGATGGTAATTCCACCGATTGGTTGAGGTGGAATGTCGAAACCACTTTAGGAAGAAAAGAAGGAACCGTCCTCAGCGAAACCCCTTCAGGCGTGAAACAAAGGTATTGTTCACGACAGGATAGGGCCTGCAGCTCGGAAATACGTCTTGCTGAACTGATTGCCACGAGAAAAATGGTCTTGAGAGTGACGTCCTTGATGGTAGCTGAGCTTAGAGGTTCGAACGGCGAACCAGAGAGGACTCGGAGCACCAGATTCAGATTCCACGACGGACAAGGTGGGCGAATCGGAGGCTTCAAGTGTTTCACTCCTTTAAGGAAACGGGAGACGTCCGGATGCGAGGACAGAAACTCCTTATTTCCACTGCGAAGAAAAGCCCCCAAGGCCGCCACCTGAACCCGAAGAGAATTGTAAGCAAGACCCAAATCCAAACCTGCCTGCAAGAAGGAAAGGACTTGTGGCACTGAGGCCTGCATGGGAAGAATGTCATTCGCTCCACACCAATCCTCAAAGACCTTCCAGACTCGAACATAGGTAACAGAGGTGGACATCTTACGTGCTTTCAGTAGCATTGAAATAACTGGCTCCGGATAACCGCGCCTTCTCAACTGACACCTCTCAAAAGCCAGGCCGCAAGACAGAAGCGATCTGCCTCCTTGAAAAATATTGGTCCCTGGCATAGAAGACGTGGCAGCTGACCGAGACGAAGGGGACCCTCCACCGTCAAATTGCGCAGATCCGCGAACCACGGTCGTCAGGGCCACTCTAGCGCCACAAGGATCATCGGCCCTTGGTGTGCCTCTACCTTGCCCACGAGGGGCCACGGTGGGAAAACATATAGGAGACAGTGGCGCGGCCAGGGCAGGACCAGCGCGTCCACGTCCTCGGCGCCGCGCTCCCGCCTGTGGCTGAAGAAGTGGGCAGCCTTTGCATTTCCGGCGGTTGCCATTAGGTCTACGTGCGGTGTCCCCCATCGCCGTACTATTATCCGCATCGCCTGCTGCGAGAGCTCCCACTCTCCGGGATCCAAGTTTTGTCGGCTGAGAAAGTCCACCTGTACGTTGTCCAGTCCCGCTATATGCGAGGCCGCTAGTCGTTGGAGGTGAAGCTCTGCCCACTCCATCAATTTGTCGGTTTCCAGAGAGACCAACCGACTTCTCGTGCCTCCCTGGCGATTGATGTACGCCACTGTAGTCGCATTGTCCGATAGCACCCTGACTGCTTGATGGCGTACTATGGGGAAGAAACCCTGTAACGCCAGACGGACCGCCCTGGTCTCCAAGCGGTTGATGGGCCACTTCGACATTTCCTCCATCCATCGACCCTGGATTGAGCTGTCCCGACAGACCGCTCCCCAGCCTCTGAGGCTGGCGTCCGTGGTGATAATCACCCAATCCGGGTCCTCCAGCGACACCCCCTGAGCTAGGTGCCGCGGTTCCAGCCACCAATGGAGACTCTCGGAATTGGAAGGATTGCCTGGAAATGTCTCGACACCGGCTGCCACCGGGAGAGTAGGGATCTCTGCAGAGGCCTCAGATGCGCAAATGCCCAAGGAACCAGATTGTTGGTCGAGGCCATGGTCCCCAGTACCTGCAGGTAGTCCCAGGCAGTGGGCATCTCGAGCGCCATAAATCCTTGAATCTGCTGAAGCAGAGAATGAGCTCTGTCCGGATGCAGAAAAACCCTGGCATTCTTGGTGTCGAAGTGAGCTCCCAGAAAATCCAACGACTGGGACGGGACCAGGCTGCTCTTGGTGAAGTTGACAATCCATCCCAGAGATTGGAGAAGTTGTACCACTCTGTCGACTGCGAGGATACACTGCACTCGTGACTTTGCACGGATGAGCCAATCGTCTAGGTAAGGATGCACAAGGATGCCTTCCTTGCGCAAGGTTGTCGCCACTACCACCATGATCTTCGTGAAAACCCGTGGAGCTGTGGCCAGGCCAAAGGGAAGAGCGCAAAATTGGAAGTGTTGACCCAAAATTTTGAAGCGTAGGTAACCCTGATGAGCTTGACAAATTGGTATGTGGAGATATGCCTCCGTGAGATCCAACGAAGCCAAGAATTCTCCCGGATGAACTACCGCTAACACTGAACGGAGTGTCTCCATGCGGAAACGAGGGACTCTGAGGGACCGGTTGACCTGCTTGAGGTCCAGGATAGGACGAAAAGTACCTTCCTTCTTGGGAACCACAAAGTAGATTGAATAATGCCCCCGGCCCAGTTCGGCGGCTGGCACCGGCACTATGGCCCCCAATTGAAGGCCATCTTCATCAAGGGTCTGCCGCACGGCTCCCTGTTTGATTAAGGACCCGCAAGGGTAAAACAGAAACCAGTCCCGAGGAGCACAAACAAAATCCAAAGCGTAACCGCATCTTAGAATATCCAGAACCCATTGATCCGACGTGATTTGGACCCACTCTTCGTAGAAGAGAGCAAGGCGACCCCCCAGTCGAGGGACCACCTCGCAGGTCCGTCTGGCATCATTGGGTAGATTTAGCGGATGTACCAGCACCCTGTGCTTCCTTACCCTGGCGGCGCGCACGAAAGGGCCGGTTCCAGGAGTGCGAACGAGAAGAGGGAGCCCGAGGTAGCTGTTGCCTTTGAGGACGCGCTCTCCGCTGGTTACGATAACGGTTTCTGGAGTAATTATATGATCTTGACGAACGGGGTCGATCTTTGGGCAACTTGTGCATCGCGTTCTCATCAAGGGACTTGATGATCTGATCCAAGTCTTCACCAAAAAGATACCTACCCTTAAAAGGAAGGGACCCCAAACGTGTCTTGGAAGAGGCATCAGCCGACTAATTGCGAAGCCAAAGGAGCTGATGCGCTGAGACCGCCGTCACCATGGTTCGGGCTAGGACTCTTAAAAGATCATATAAAGCATCCGCTCCATAGGCAACCACGGCTTCCAGTCTGTCCACCTGGTGAGCCTCAGCGTCTGGTAAGGACTGGGAGGTGAGAAGCTGCTGCACCCACCGAAGACCCGCTCGCTGTGCGAAGGGAACTGCAGATAGCTGCCCGCATCCCTAAGGCCGAGACCTCAAAGATACGCTTGAGGTAAACCTCCAGCTTCCGATCCTGCATATCCTTTAACGCCGTCCCTCCAGTGACAAGAATAGTGGTATGCTTTGTGACCGCTGATACCGCAGAATCTACGGCGGGAACTTTGAGAATTTCCAAAAAATCGGCCGGCAGATGATACAATTGTTCCATGGCTCTACCGACCCTAAGGTTGGCCTCCGGGGAATCCCATTCCCGAGTGATCAACTGCAAGATCTTGTGATGAGTGGGAAAAGACTTGACTAGAGGCCGCAGTCCTGCTAGGAGGGGGTCCCCCTTCTTGAGAGCCGGGTCAGGCCCCACCGGTTCCGGAGGGGGATCAATATCCATTTCCTGGAGGATGTAGGGAATGAGGTCATCTAACTCCGCCGCTTGGAAGATGCGGAGGACCCTAGGGTCGTCGCCCTCCACCTGGGCCGCCAAGGTGGGGTCATCCACGTCAGGGTCCTGGGATTGTCCTTCCCCCGACGAAGTCTGTATTATCGATGGTGTCCCGGTAGGGCCACGAGATGTCCCCGCTCCCCCACCTACTAAAGGGGGGCAAGCCTGAGGGAGGGTCCCACCCAGGAAAGGGGTAGGACATGGTATCTTGGGGGGAGAGGGTCCCCAGGTCCCGAAGGTCGTGTCTCTGCTCTGAAGAAAAGCCCTGTGCATCAGGACTATGAATTCAGGGGAAAAGGCCTGGCATCCTGAGGGGTCACCCACCGGGGGATCCCCCTCTGCCTACCAGGATTAGACTCGGAGTAAGGGTCCAAAACGGGCCTAGAAGTGGGGAACGGATTATCCGTATCCTCCTCAGAAAGCGCAGCATCAGAATCTTGCAACAAAATGTCCGCCGTTCCCGCGTTGAGAGGGAACGGGGCCTGGCGCTTCCTTCCCACGCGGTCTGCAGCTCGAACATCCTTGTTAGTAGCTGGCGCACATTCCCCCTCGGGAAAACAGCCTGAGCACAGACCCTCTTCAGAAAATAATCCGGCCCTGTCGGAGCCCTCACAAGGCACCGCGGACTACATCGCCGCAGGGAGAGAGAGGGGGGGGGGGGGGGGAGGCTCTACAGGTGGCTCGTGCCTAAAATGAGCGCCGACCCGGCAACGGACGCTTGCCGCGGTCCCCCGACCTGAAGAACTGACGGGGAATTACCCTCCCGACAGCAGGCGGCCCCGAGGAATGGTGCTTCGCGGGGCCGCAGGTCGGGATGGTCGCTCCCCAAAAGGGAGGGGGGAAAACCTGGGTCAGGAGGGAGAGGCCGGCGCTACCAACTTTCACCTCAGAGAGTCCAAAAAATTGCAGTCTTCTGCTGAAAAAGAAGATGAAACAAAAATACACTTACCCCAACTGAGCCCTCAGTGAGGAAAATGAGAAAAGAAAGCCCTCAGTGAGGAAAATGAGAAAAGAAAGAAAGAAAATAGGCAACAGCCTGTCAGCAAGTCACCAGGCTAGAGAGCGATGAGCCAGCACCAGCGGAGAGCTCTCCCCCTACTGTAAGAGGAGCCTTAGCAAAGTGACCTAAACTGTAAATTTAAAACTTCCTATTTTTTTTTTTAAACTTGATCCCCCTGAGGAGGTAGCCCTAAGCTAACAAGCTGGGGACCACAAGTCCCCTGCTCACATCTGCTGGAGTCAGAACGTTACTGAGAGCTGTTACAGGGGAGGCGTGGTTATATGGTTCCTCCCCTGGGAATTTTGTGTTCTGACTCCATCTGCTGGACATGGAACATAACCCACCATCTGGAATGATCCTGGTAAGTACAGGGAAATACAGGCTCCCACTCCTACAGGCTGTCAAACTTTCACTTATTCAGGTGCTGCTTTCTCACACGCACACATACTCTCCCACTCCCAGATCCACACAGAGCCTTTCAAACATATGTTCTCTTATACACACACACACAAACATGCTTACAGGCTTTCAAACACACCATCTCATACACACATTCAGGCTTTCAAACATATCCTCACACTCACACACACTCATGCATACAGGTTCTCACACACATACACAGGCTCCCACTCCTACAGGCTACCTTTGTCAAACTTTCACTACTCAGGTGCTGCTTTCTCACAAACACACACACACATACACATATAATCTCCCACAGACTCTCTCTCTCACACACACAGAGCCTTTCAAACATATGCTCTTTCTCTCTCACACACACATACACACACAAAACATGCTTATAGGCTTTCAAATACACCATCTCATACAGCCACACATACAGACTCTCACACATATCCTCTTGTTCACTCAGTCGTGCACATGCACATAGGCTCTCACACACATGTTCTTGCTCTCTCACAGTTGCACACATTCATACAGGCTCTCATGCACACCTTCTCACTCTTTCACAGTTATGCACATGCACACAGGCTCTCACACATGCTCTTGCTCTCTCACAATTGCACACATATACACAGGCTGTAGCACACAGACATGCATGCAGGCTATCAACACCCTCTCACTTTGTCTCACACGCACATATATATACAGAATCTCTCACACCCCCTCTCCCTATAACACAACCACACCCACATACATACAAGCTCTCATACACCTCTCTTTCAGACACACACA
The DNA here is from genome assembly GCF_901001135.1 of Rhinatrema bivittatum. Lineage (NCBI taxonomy): Eukaryota > Metazoa > Chordata > Amphibia > Gymnophiona > Rhinatrematidae > Rhinatrema > Rhinatrema bivittatum. The sequence continues at coordinate 269,287,492 of NC_042618.1, read as the reverse complement.
CACACACAGGCTCCCACTCCTACAGGCTGTCACAGTCTCATTCACTCAGGTACTGCTGCTTTCTTTCTCTCACACAAACACATACACTCTCTGTCTCTCTCTCTCTGGGCCTTTTCTTTGAACACCTATCGGCCTCATCTCCACCCCGCAATCGTCAAACCCTAAGTATGTACAATGTGATTAATTTGAATCCTATCACTTTTCCATGTGGCTCTATGAATCAAACCTTTAAGCATACTGCTCATGGATTACTGACCTTCTTAAAGCAACATGCAGCAATTCATTTTTTGCAGAAAAGAATTTTGCAATATTGAATATAGCAAAATATTCAAAAATGTTTGACAATATTTGTGAAACACGTAAAAGTATAGTGAACATCAATTTTCATGTCTTCTGAATTAAATTAGGAGGACAATTTTGAAATCATTCTGGAAAGTTGTAGGTGTCTGTGTACTAATTACTCATGGTCCTGAAAGCGACCATGGAACTTCCCTTTGAAAATCTGAGTGACATACATGAAGGAGGTGCCAAACAGGCATTGCAAATGCATGCGATGATTTGAAAATATAAGCACCAAACATACTTTCCTCCCCTGACCAAATTCTTCCCAATTCTACCTGAAAACAGGGGGTGTTTCCAATACATATTTGTATGCAAGTAAACATGCATTTATCTATGCAAAACTTTTGAATACTGCTCCATAATGTTTACTTAACAACATAAGCCCATCTGTTAATATTTAATTTCTAGTTTTGCTATGTTTTATCAAGATTCTAGTTGCTGCTCATGAGGATAAACAAAAATAAAGAAAATGGAATAGGAAGAAATTTGGTGAAGGAACAAAAGAATAGTTTATAGATGGTGACATCCATTGGCATCAAATGGACAAAATAGAAGCTTGCATGAATAAAATGCAATCACCAAATAAGTGGAGATTTTCTGCCAGGTCATGCTAAGCCACCAAACCAGAAATTTGCTTACTTTTCCCAATTGGGAAAAAGCAGAAGGTGTAGACTGCCACTGGCCCTGATCCGGTACCTTTTTTTTTATTATTATTTATTTAAGGAGTTACCATTTCCTCAAATATTACAATGGAAAACTTAGCTTCAAGTAATGTGCTTTCTTAGTTAAATATGATTAATTTTTTGAACAGAGTTATTTTCAACTACTAGAAAACAAATCAGGTGAGACAAACTCATTCAGTGTAAAACAGAAACAAAAATACTATATAAGTGCCAATCTGGAATGGAACAAAGTAAGTAACTATTATTATTTGCACTTTTAGAGAAAAAAGTTATTACTTTGTTCAGAATTTATTTTACTTCTCCTAAAGGATCCATGCTGGACATTAAAGAGGTAATTTTACAAGGAGTTACATGTACAAATATAACATACTATCATAGCAGTTTTTAAAAGTAATTTACATGCACAAAAGTGAATGTTTAAAGCCTGGCAGGTGCATCAATTGGATATGTGCGCACTTGTGAGGCTTGTGTGTGCTAACCCTATTTTAAAAAAGCACCCAGATACATACATAAAACCCGTTGTGCGCACATCTGAAATTTTTTCCAAAAGGGGTGGGGCATAGGCATGGTCTGGGTGAGGCATGGATGTTTTGGGGCCTGGCCAAGAGATGTGCGTGTAAATACTTGCGCCAAGGTCCTCTGCTGCGTAACATTACTTCTGCTAGGGCAAGGTGTAAGTAAAAAAAATAAAAATGAGCCATTTCTGCCATGTTTAAAGGGTCTGGGGTAACTTGGGGGAGAGCTGGCTATCAAACCAGGGGTTTTGGAGGACCTAGCTTGTAACTGGGTAAACCGGTGGACGAACTGGAAAATTGGTAATGGGGTGGATGTGTGCTCCTTTTAAAATTCTCCAGTGGCAGAATTGGGATTTACGTGCCTATGTACACGTCCACTTAAAATTTGTTACACGTGTGCGTGCAGCCAGGCCATTTTATAACATGTGTGCATATGATATAAAAAGGCCACATATCTCAGCGCAGGCCGGTATGTGTGCACATGGGTTTGAAAGTTACCATCATAAAGTGCACTTATACGTGAATATTCTATGGACAATTCAATGGCACATATCATAGCAATTTTCAAAAGCCCACTTAACACGGGTAAAGTGCATTTACCAGTGTAAAATCCAATTTTAAGCATGCAAATGCTTTTTAAAATCAGGCCCTAACTTTGTATTCATAGTTTATTAAAAAAATTACTTAAAATAAAAATTTGTTTGTTTTCCTTCCTTTGACAAGGCAACAAGTACGTTTTCTAATCTATGTTAATTCATTCTTATTTATCAGTATATTTGTATTGAGAGGTGAAAAAAGAAAAAAAATTTAAGTATTGCAATTCTATGTTCTTAGGTTGAAGATTGGAAAACAGAATCATCACACTCTTCTATTTGAATTCTTAACACCCCACTTTTATGAAGGAACCAGAGCTGTAGAAACTCTTCTGGCATGGCATGGAATCTGATATCAGGCAATACATTGTCATAGTAATGGTGGCTGATAAATTTTCCATGCAAGTCCACAGAAAAAGGCCAGAATCCATAGATTGTCACTTCTTCACATAAACTCAAGGCAGCACTAACCAGGAAAAGACCTGTAGACAAGCGCTTGCCATGAATTCCTTTACTTTTCCAAAACTTGCCAATATTGTGTAGAAATTTAGGGTTTGCAAATAACACAGTTTGGTTTGCACTGAAGTCTTCCAGAGTGTAGTAGACACGAAAGGATGGCTCTGTAGCAGTCTTCATGGAGAATGCAGGCATGTAGAGAGCACTGTGGTTGTAGATTTTGATACTCTCTACAAATGCTTTTCTTGACCATAGCAAGTTCTGGAATCTGTGCAAAGAGATATTGGTTAAATGGTGACTACTATAGAAAACAATTCAAATAGCATGTTTCAAGTTAAAAACCGTAAAAAAAGAAAAAAAAGTCAAACGCTGTAACACTTTCAAAATTTAAAGAATGCCAGTTTTGTAAATTGCATGTGAACACAAATGAAGAAATTGTACAATTTTAGAAAATAGCATTTATGTACTGAAATTTCCATTTAGTTCTGGATACCATGTTTCTTTCATATAAAACATGTTTTTTTGTATTCCTTTTAATATTAAAATAATCCGATACGCTTCAACATAAAAATATATTTCAGGGGTCATTTTACATTTCTAAGAAAAATAATGGGTATGAACTACTATGATTTCTTTTAAAACATTAAAAACAAAATACAGATTAAAACAGGGATATACTACTACTTTGCATACTTTGAAAATTGCTACAATATGCGCTATTGAATTTTATAATCGACCCACATCTGAGCCTTAAGAACCAGATCACCTCCGTAATAAAGGGAGGTTTTTATAAACGCATGGTCATAAAAAAGCTCAAGCCCCTACTCCATACTCATGACCTCAAAACTGTTATCCAAGCCACTTTATCATCCAAGTTGGATTATTGCAACTCATTGTACCTTGGCCTTCCCTTCTCCACCATCAGACCTCTCCAGATACTTCAAAATGCCACAGCAAGGATAATCAGTAATGCACGCAAATCAGACCATATAACCCCCATCCTTAAAGACCTACACTGGCTCCCCATTTCCTCCCGCATCCTGTTCAAAACCCTTACCATTATACACAAAACTATCTACAATCACAATTCTTCTTGGCTCAATGAACCACTTCAACTCACACAATCCTCCCGCCCCACCAGAACGAACCACAAAGGCACACTTCTAGTCCCCCTACTCAAAAAAAGCCCGTCTCTCAGCTACAAGGGACCGCGCCTTCTCAATTGCCGGCCCTACTCAATGGAATGCTCTTCCTCCCAATCTCCGTCTGGAACTCTGCCCTCTTAAATTTAGAAAATTGCTAAAGACCTGGCTTTTTCACCAGGCATTCCCGGATTAATATTCTTGACCCCTGGCATCCAGTCATCTCCCCTTCCCATCATCCCGCACCCTCTGCCAGCAGCTAGCAGTTTTCCTGCATAATCCTGTAATTCTTTCCGTATAAATCCCATTTATTCCTTATCCTTGTAATCACCTTGGTAATTCCAGTAATCGCCATAAATCTTTATAAAATCACATGCAATCCTGTAAACCAGCTCAACCTATCTGACGCCAACACAGCACTAGCGTCCTGGATCAAAATTTCAAACAAAGTGGCAGACAAAACTTGCCCGCTTATATCTAAAGTTATTCTCTCCAACAAAGTTAATAAAAAACCTTGGTTCACCCCAGAATTAAAAACCAAGAAGCACGAACTCAGAAAAATGGAACAGAAATGGCGAAAAAATCCTACACCTTTAAACCTCATGGTCTATAAATCTCTCATGCACCAATACAGAATTGTCATCCTGCAAACAAAAAGAGACTTCTACTCTCAGAAAATACACCATTTCATCTTTGACCCTAAAGCCTTGTTCTCCTTGGTATCTTCGCTGACCAAACCACCCACACCAGAAATTCCAGATGACAAAGCATCTAACAAAGCCACTGAACTGGCCACCTATTTCATGAATAAAATACCTAATCTTCTCGCTTCCCGCATTGATAAGAACGCTACTATCCAACCATTTCAGCCCTCTACTTCTCAGCCCCCCATCCCCAAACTCACCCATCTACCCATCACCCTATCCACATCCACACAAGCTGCAACCCTAGAGGTCTTTGAATCCACATCAGCCTTAGAAATTGAAAATATTCTAAGGAAACTAAAACCTTCCTCCCACCGACTTGACACAATTCCTGCCAACCTACTGATAGCCTCTGCCAAAAATTTCACCAAGCCATTCGCTCAGATCATCAACGCCTCCCTATCCCAAGGTCTCGTTCCTGACCCTCTCAAACTCGCCATTTTGAAACCGCTTCTAAAAAAACCCAATCTCTCCACAGATAACCCAGCAAACTTCCGTCCTATTGCAAATCTTCCAATCATCGCTAAGATCCTTGAAAGAACAGTTAACAAACAGCTCTCCGAATTCCTAGACAACAACATCCTCCTCTTCCCGGCTCAACTCGGCTTCCGCAAATCCCGAAACACAGAATTCCTTCTTCTATCACTGTCGGACAATATCCTCATGAACCTTGGAAAAAAACAGCCCTGCCTGCTTATCCTTCTGGACTTAACCGCCGCATTCGATACAGTTAACCACGAATGTCTCATCGACAGACTTTCTGAGATTGGCATCAAAAACACAGCATTAAACTGGTTCAAATCTTTCCTCCAAAACAGGTTCTACAGAGTGAAGATAAACAGTAAAGAATCATCTCCATTCAGTTCCACCTTCGGAGTCCCACAAGGATCTTCGCTTTCACCTACCTTATTTAACATCTATCTACTCCCACTTTGTAAACTCCTCTCCGACCTTAAATTAACACATTACGTATATGCAGATGACGTCCAAATCCTTCTACCGGTAAATGACTCCTTGGACAACACATTACACCACTGGAATTTCTGCCTTCGCTCTATCCATAACCTCCTCTCAAATCTCAACCTGATACTTAATACAGACAAGACTGAGTTCCTATTAATCACTCAAGATGGGAATTTTCCTCTAAACAGCTCGCCCCTTACAAGGCTCCCAACCATCTCTTCTAAAGTCAGAAACCTCGGGGTAGTCTTGGACAACCAACTGAACTTCTCTGGATTCATCAATAACACAGTGAAGGAGTGCTACTTCAAACTTCAAGTTCTAAAAAGATTAAGACCCCTCCTTCATTTCCAAGACTTCAGGTCAGTCTTGCAAGCAATTTTCTTCTCAAAAATCGATTATTGCAATGCTCTTCTTCACGGCTTGCCAGACAACTCCATCAAGCCCCTCCAGCTGCTTCAAAATGCAACTGCAAGGATTCTCACTAAGACTAACAAAAGGGACCATATTACACCAATCCTTAAGAAGCTCCATTGGCTCCCAATCAAACACAGAATCCTGTACAAGCTTCTATCAATCACTCACAAAGCTATTTTTAACATCTCTCCGCTAGACCTCTCCACCCCCCTGCAGCTTCATACCTCAGCCCGCCCTATCAGATTAGCGCAGAGAGGCACTCTTCAAGTACCTGCAACCAAAAACTCCCTAAGTAAAAGAGCAATCTCCTCCACAGGTCCCAAACAGTGGAATTTGCTCCCTACCGACCTCAGGCTGGAACAATGCCCTCTCATTTTCAAGAAGAGACTTAAGACTTTATTGTTCAGACAAGCTTTCCCATAATCTCTTGCCGTTCACCACTTTATCATTGAACCTATCTTCCCAAGCTTAGGTTCCTAATCCCATCCGCCTCATCCCCCCAGCTTGCCATTTTGCTATCTCGCTCTTGATACCCTTTAAAAAATGTAAAAACCCCTCTTCCTTTCCACACCCCTCTCTTTCAGGCCATACCTCCCTCGCTCTTGATCCCCTTTTTTCAGGCCCCTTCTTTCAGACCATTTCTCCCTCTCTATAACTTACCAAATTGTTTTAAGTTTCCCTCATGTACTAATTTATTTAAGTTGCGCCCAAGTTATCTCCTCCCTTGTTCTATGTAAGACAACTTTTGTTACTGTCAATGTTTTGTTGCTATGTAAACCGGAATGATAATTAACTCCGTTAATTGAACTTCGGTATAAAAAAGTTATAAATAAGTAAATAAATAAATAAATAAATAAAATGAATAATCTTGTAACACTTGTATATTTGTGTTTTAGTTAACCTTGTTACCATCTTTCTCACCTCTCTCCTATCTCTTTAATTTTTGAGGCTCACTGTTATTGAGCCCCCTTTTGGTTCTCCACCCCCCACCCCGTTATTTGCATTTTCTACCTTTTTGTTATTATGAAAACCGATATGATGTGTACTTTAATGTCGGTATAGAAAAGCTGTTAAATAAATGTTAAATAAATATATTGAAAATATACATACAGTTAGGGCCAGATTTTGTAATCTACGCCCGATTTTATAACATGCACGCGCAGATGCGCGCATCTTATAAAATCCGGGGTCGGTGCGCGCAAGGGGGTGCACACTTGTGCACCTTGCACGCGCTGAGCCCTAGGGGAGCCCTGATGGCTTTCCCCGTTCCCTCCGCCCCTCCCCACCCTCCCCTCCTTAACCCACCCCCCAGCCCTATCTAAATCCCCCCCCCCACCTTTGTTTCTTTACGCCTGCCTCTAGGCAGGCGTAGGTTGTGCGCGCCGGCCAAGTGCCGGCGCATGATTCCCCAGCACAACCACTGTGCCGGAGGCCTCGGTCCCACCCTTGCCCCGCCCATTTTTCAAGCCCCTGAACATGCGCGCGTCTCCGAGCCTAGGCACAATAGGCTCGGCGCGCGCAGGAGGGTTTTTAAAGGGTTACGTGCCTATATTACGCGCATAACCCTTTTAAAATGCGCCCCTTAAAGTGGACAAATGGGCTTTTGAAAATTACTATGATAGTATGTTACATTTACCTTTTCCTTTGAAAATTAACCTATAAGTAGTGCATTTAAAATCATTTATTTTTTTTAATTGATTTTCAAAATTTTCCAGATACAGAAATTAAGAGTTTTATTATGAAAAATAATATTCATTACATCTAGCCTATACATTTTATGTTCAAAACACCTCTGTCAAATATGTCATTAAACATCTCAGGGCAGTCAAACAATATATTTAAAACCATTCCCAGAAGAAGAGACAGCTGAGAGGAGATAATACAATTTCATCTGCTTTGCAGCCTCATCGCACCCTGACTCAGATGACTATGTTGCCTCTTGAATTGCAGAGGAATACAGTGAGCTCTGTTCCTAGCCATCTAAGCTGTCTCCACCCAGAGCATCCAACTCAGCCTGTGGTATAGCCTCTTATCCACTAGGATTCCTCAACAAACTTAGTCTTCAACCTTGTCAAACTCCTCCTCTCTACCTCGAGTCACCCTTGGTTCCTTGCCTTGCCACTGTTTCCTTGTCCTGCCTTGTGGCCTTCAGGCCTTCTTGTTCCTTGCCTTGCAGCCTACCCAGGCCTATCTTTGCTTTGTGGCCTCTGGGCCTTCTTGCTCTTTACCTTGCCCTGCTGCCTACTCAGGCCTTTTCTTGACCTCTGACCTAGCTAGGCCTTGCCTTGATCTTTGGCCTACCTAGGTCTCTCCTTGCCTTTCCCCTTGGGGGTTACCTTGCCTAGTGCCCTATGGGCTTCGTGTATTGCTGCATTCAGGCCTTTATGTTCCTTGCTCTGTGTTGTCCTTGGCTCACTTTGTCCTGTTTTGTCTTCGTCCAGTTCTTGCTTGCAGTCAAGATCCATTTTCAATCCTTATCTGCACTCTTTTCCAGTTCAAGCTGCAGTCTTTGTACTCACCATGATGTACAGCTACTGCAGCCAAGCTCTACTAAGTCCCCAGATCCCATGGACAGAAGACTGGCCCAAGTCCTGACCTGACATCCTATACCACATCCCAGGTGGTGTACCCGAGGCCAGTCCAGCAATTCGTGATAGGAGATATGCAAGGACTACAAAATCTTGAGTGGGGTGGAATGAGTAAACAGGGAATGGTTATTTTTCTTTTCAATACTACCAAGATTAACGGGACATTCCAAGAAGCTAATAGGCAGCATACTTAAAACAAATCAGAGAAAGTATTTTTTCATCCTGGCACAATTAAACTGTGGAATTTGTTGCCATTTAATGTGGTGAAATCAAGTAGTATAGTTGGATTTAAAAAAGGATTAAATAAGTTACTGAAGGAAAAGGCTATAAACCATTATTAGTGTAATGGAATATATATTCTATTTCCTGAAGAATGTAAGAGAAAGAGGTTTGCTTGAGCAGATTCAGAAACCCTCCAGAACGATAGACGTATAGGAACAGAATGACTTCAACTCCCAAGTGTCCAAAAGTTTTTGGATGGGGGAGTTCCTGAAAGCAAGAAGAGTAGGGACTTCAAAGTCCTAATGCAGGAGGATCATTATGAAAGGGTGAGATCTAAAGAGGTTAAGCAACAAGGAACAGAAGGAAGAGATGTCACCTGGAGACAGAGTCACTGAACTAATAGCCAGCAGCAAGCAGGTAAAATTGCTTTATAAAATTGTTTAAAATGATTAAACCACATGGTATGTGAAAAAAATCATATATTTATACGAATAAATATTTGTGCCTAAGACAACCCTCATATGTGAGTCAACATGCACGTATTTGTAACGTGTTTCGTGGCGTTCACTGTTAAGACTCAGTTTTTCCAAGAATAAGTGAACTGCTCACTACATACAATCATGGGGTTTGTCTTGTTAGAGTTCTTAGTGGGAACCCAATACATTTTATCTTTTTTGTGCTCGTTTTCAATATTTCAAATCCAACACTTTACAGACACAGAAGAAAGCCACTTATCTTAATTATGCAGCATATGTAGGCAGCGATGAATTTAGAGTCTTGCCTGCGATTTCTGGTAAGCAGTACAATTTTTAAAGGTCCTGCTCAGTACACCCGACACAGCACATGTTTCGTTATGACAACTTCATCAGGGGCTAGCTGCAATAGTGTCTGTCTGTAAGTTTGAGCTCCTTTCAGCGAGTCCTTCACTCACGGCATTTTTTCACAAAATGGAGCCACCCAGGCGGGAGTTTTTAAACTTGAGATTGACTTAGGATGACAACCAATCAGAGCGAAGCAAAACAGAAAAAAACAGAAAAATGGAGTTTTCACAAAATGTCATTAAATCAGGGACATCCATTCAATTTTATCATTCATACCTGATGGATATTCAGTTGCTAGCTTGAATATCCATCGTTGTTCTTTATAATTCAATTTTGTATGAAGATCGCCTCCTCTTTGTGATGATGTAATACAATTCAATATAGTCCAACGTAAACTAGAAAAATCCTGTTGTGCCGAGAGACAGTGCTGTACCATAGGAGCCTCCATATTTTTGGTGTTTAACCTGCTGCGATGTTCCCTTAACCGGATTTTAATGGATCGCGATGTACGTCCAAGATTCAACACGCTCTTTTAAGTATATATAAAGATCTTTGTTACCGTAAAGTCTTGGCACATGTTTAATGATATCATTTTTGATCTATTCCTAATAGTAATATTTGTGCCTTATTGTAAACCGTTATGATGGTACCCAACTGAATGACGGTATAGAAAAGTTTTAAAATAATAAATAAATAATAAGGGGCAACTGCATTGAATAATGTATATAACATTATTCGAATTACTGTCCGAGAAAAATTTTTTGAAATATTTTTCTTTTGTTATAGGATGTTGTCTTACTTCTCCTTCAATTGTGCTGGTGCACATGTCACAATTGCGGTGGCTGCTTTGGACTTATTGGCATGGCCCGGACGATATGATTTTTAATATTAGAACCCCTTTGGAACGATATTAATGGGGGTTCCAAAAAAATGGTGTGTAGTTGGAGAACATATGTCGATGAATGCTTTTAATGATGGCTGCTGATTGATCAGAATGTTGTAAAACACAAACAGTACATGATGTGATTTTTCTTGACTGGTATTTTAATAATGACTCTCTTGATGAATACAGTGCTCTTTTGTAGGCTGCATGTATGGTGAACAGGGGATACCCCCTTTCCAGGAATCTTTTTGCCATGATATATGACTGGTATTTAAAGTCCTGAATTGAGGAACAAATGCGCCGCAGACGAAAGTATTGGCTTACTGGTAAGCCATTCTTGAATGCTGTGGGATGAAAACTGTGAGCAGTTCACTTATTCTTGGAAAAACTGAGTCTTAACAGTGAACGCCACAAAACACATTGCAAATATGTGCATGTTGGCTCACATATGAGGGTTGTCTTAGGCACAAATATTTATTCGTATAAATATATGATTTTTTTCACATACCACGTGGTTTAATCATTTTGAACTGTTATTGAGGTACCACCGATTTATCCAGTTTTCATGTTGAATTGTAAAATTGTTTGACATAGGAGGAAAAGGCTGTAGTGAAAGTTGAGAACTTGTGTTACATACCAGTGTTTTGGTGTGCCCTTGGGCCTCAGCCCGGGCCCAGACCTTCAGGGCCGAGCCGAGGGTTGATGGTGGGCTCCGCATGGCTAACGGGCTGACCCTCTGCCAGGCCTACAAGCTCCCAAGGCCAACACCCAAGGATGTTCGAAGTTGAATGGTCCTCCGACCATTCCGAGCCCTTTCGGACCTGCCGCTTGAATCGGCAAGGAGCAGCAGGCCGGCCTGAGGATGAGGGCAGACGGAGGCTTTGACACGTAGACAGGACTATGGTTAATGCGACGGCATCGCAGACAAGACGCTTAGTTGATGCGACGGCATCACTGACGGAGACACTTGGTTGATGCGACGGCATCACAGACATGACGAGGGACTTGATCCAAACAAGACAAGATGTAAGGCAGGAGGACATAGGCACTTTCTCTCAGGGCATCCTACTCAGGCCACCCACGGGACTGAGTCGTGGACCACCCTGTCCCACTGCGCGCCCTACACAGCCCCAAGAGGCTGGTCACGGACCACGAGGAGAACGGGACAGCGCAGGAAAGACCCAGGCAAGGAGGAACTCCAATGACGAAGCCGGTGTCACCCGAAGCTCCCTCTATGACTGGCGGGAACAGAGACTCCGGAGCACAGGGACCAATCCCACCTGCAGACCGCACCAATCTCGGGCATACACCATCCAAGAACCACAGCTCTACAGGAACAGAAGGCTCAGGAGCACCAGACGAAGACACAGGGAAGAACATCCGGACAGGCGGGAACATCAGGATGTGGAAGATCATGACGAGACATCAGAACATGGACCGGGACCTCAGGCAAGACATCAAGACACGAAGACGTGGTAGAAGGCAGACGAGACGAGGAGATCCATGAAGAACAGAAGACCTTACAAGGCTCTGGCAGGCAGGAGTCTCCAGAGGGAATGTCGCTCAGATGCAAGGCCACGACAGACTGAGAAGACAGCCCTTTTATAGGGCTCAAGCAGGAAGTCCACTTAAAGGTGGGGCCAGCACACTTCCTGTGCCTGGCCCTTTAAATCTGGCACAGAGGCGCTGGCCGGCGCCTAAGAAGCAAGCAGGAGCAGGGCTGTGCAGGACCCTGGACAGCGGCCTGCACAGCGTCATTGTGTAGAGACGCAGGCAGGACCTGAGGAGCAGGCCCTGACGTCGGCAGCGGCTCCAGCCGCTGCGGGGAGCCCCAGGGGCGGCTCCAGCCGCCGGATGGAACCGGGACTTGCGGCCTAGCGCTGCGAAGATGGTAATCGCGTTGGGGCGATCCCAGCCCCATGGGGAGAAGCAGGAAGGCTGCGGTTCCGACCGCGGAGGAGATGAAGATCCAGGGCGGCCTCCGGGCCATGTGGGGCAGGCAAGACCGCGGATCCAGTCACGTTCAAGGCCCGACGGCGGTGTCCTGCCGCGTCGGGTGAAGAACAGCGACATGGTGAGTGCCTGCTCGTGGGGAAGCCCGCGGGCAGCGCAGTTCATAACAACTTATACAAAAAGTGTTTATCCCAACCTTCAAACTACAAGTGGGAAGAGAGGCAATTCCAAATTTACAGGGTCATGTCTCAAATCGTGTTACGGCCTTATCGCGGATGTTAGGATCCTAATGCCTGCAATAAATGCCATAACGCCTGCGATAAATAACTCTTTGCAAGATGCATATGCAAATGTTAAAATGTTTCCCAAATGCGAGGAGTTAGAGCGAAATAAATAAAACGAGGGGTGCTTAGCATTGAAGGCAATAGCATAATGCACGTTTTAATGCCGGAAATAACACCTTTTTTCCTGGTGTCATGCTGTGCAATATGCCCGAAACGGGATTTGCGCACTAAAAATCGCAAATCTTGTTTTGGGCAGAAGGGGGGAAGGGGGAGGAGAGAGAGACAGACTCTTTATAAGGCTCTCATATACATAAGCTATTTATACCACAGTAGGAGAGGCAACTAGTAACTCAGGGTGAGATTTTGGTGGTGGCCTAGGTTTTGGGAGGCACTTTTACATACACAGTCAGAGGTACAAACAGCACAGAACACATTAGTGAAGATTTGATGTGATTTGGAGTGATGAAAGGTACACAAAGATGAGATTTGTACAATGTATTCTTAACCTAGTTTGATGCACTCTCTACCTAGCTACTATCAAGCAAACCCATCTAATATGTAAAAATTGGCTAACAGTCTTCAAGTTTCTAGGATGTGCACTATCAAAACGTAATAGATTATTGCAATCTGTGGTTTGCGAAACAGTGTGGTCGTAAAACCCAGTTCAATTTTGATGATCATCAAGTCTAAAAAAAGAAATCTGCAGATCATGTATAGATAATTTTAAATATGGGTCAATACGATTAAGCCAGTCAACAGATTCATACACTTCCATCTCATACCATTGCCACAAGATGAAAACATCATAGCAGTTTCCATAGCAGTAATGATGACTGGAAAGCAGAGTTTTCCTAGGACAGTAGGATGTTAGTCCTCACACATCAGTGACATCATCAGATGGAGACCGCACAGAAAACTTCTGTAAAGTTTCTAGAACTTTGACTGGCACACCTAGCATGCCCAGCTTGCCACTATCCGAGCGGCCACACGGGGTCCCTCTTCAATCTCGTTACAGAGAATTACAAAAATAAAATAAACTTGAAACCCAACTGCGGGGTGGCGGGCAGGTTTCGTGAGGACTACCATCCTGCTGTCCTAGAAGAACACCTGTTACAGGTAAGGAACTCTGCTTTCTCCTAGGACAAGCAGGATGGTAGTCCTTACACATGTGTGAATACCTAGCAGCAGGCTGTTTCTGAACAGAGTGGGCCAACAGACATGAAACGGGTAACAATGGGCACAACAACCTAGGGGCTGTTGGTAACTGAGGAAGACAGCCTTAACCTGAAAAACAGGGCCCCAGGTGGGTTTAGACCTGAAAAGGGCTACGGAGGACAGATTGGCCCCAACTGAGTGAGCCTTAACATGGCCCTCAAGCTGCAAGCCTGCTTACGCATAGCAGAATGAGATGCGGTCCGCTAGCCAGGTAGACAGAGTGTGCTTGGCCACAGCAAATCCCATTCTGTTCTTATCAAATGAGATGAAGAGTTCTGTGGACTGTCTATGGCCTGTTATCCTCTCAAAGTAGAGCCCTTCTACAATCCAAATTATGCAAGGCCCAATTGCCTGGGTGTGAATGAGGTCTCAGGAAGAAGATAGGAAGGACAATAGACTGGTTCAGATGGAAGTCCGATTCCACCTTAAGCAAGAAATTAGGATTAAGAACATAAGAAAATGCCATACTGGGTCAGACCAAGGGTCCATCAAGCCCAGCATCCTGTTTCCAACAGTGGCCAATCCAGGCCATAAGAACCTGGCAAGTACCCAAAAACTAAGTCTATTCCATGTAACCATTGCTAATGGCAGTGGCTATTCTCTAAGTGAACTTAATAGCAGGTAATGGACTTCTCCTCCAAGAACTTATCCAATCCTTTTTTAAACACAGCTATACTAACTGCACTAACCATATCCTCTGGCAACAAATTCCAGAGTTTAATTGTGCGTTGAGTAAAAAAGAACTTTCTCCGATTAGTTTTAAATGTGCCCCATGCTAACTTCATGGAGTGCCCCCTAGTCTTTCTACTATCCGAAAGAGTAAATAACCGATTCACATCTACCCGTTCTAGACCTCTCATGATTTTAAACACCTCTATCATATCCCCCCTCACTCGTCTCTTCTCCAAGCTGAAAAGTCCTAACCTCTTTAGTCTTTCCTCATAGGGGAGTTGTTCCATTCCCCTTATCATTTTGGTAGCCCTTCTCTGTACCTTCTCCATCGCAATTATATCTTTTTTGAGATGCGGCGACCAGAATTGTACACAGTATTCAAGGTGCGGTCTCACCATGGAGCGAAACAGAGGCATTATGACATTTTCCGTTTTATTCACCATTCCCTTTCTAATAATTCCCAACATTCTGTTTGCTTTTTTGATTGTTTTTTGATCGTTCTCCGTACTCACCCTATCATGAAAGAACATCGTATAAGGTGGTTACGTCACCAACGCTTGAAGTTCACTGACCCAACATGCGGAGGTGACCGCAAACAAGACCTTCCAGATCAGATACCTCAGGTCACATGTGCGCATATGATCAAAAGGGTCCTTCATAAGGCAAGACAAGACCACATTAAGGTCCCAGGAGACAGGCGAAGGACACAGAGGGGGCTTCAACTGAAGCAGACCACACATGAAACGCCTAACCAAGGGTTGCATAGAGACGGGTGTACCATCCATCCCATGATGATACACCCCAATGGCGCTGAGATGCATTCTGACTGAGCTGGTCTTTAAACCAGCTTCCGACAGGTGCAGCAGATAGTCCAAGAGCTTCGGGGTGGAGCAGGTAAATGGATCCAACCTATGCTGCTCACACCAGACAGCAAACCTCTTCCACTTCAGGCTGTACAACCTTCTAGTTGAAGGCTTCCTGGAGGCAACCAGACCCCGAGACACACTTTCAGACAATGCCAGGGGCTGCAATACTAGCCTTTCACTATCCAGGCCATCAGAGACAACGCCCTGAGGTTTGGATGGCGCAGCCCACTCTGATCCTGTGTGACTAGTGTCAGGGAGGTGCCCAGACTGATCAGGTTCTGGACAGAGAGGTCCTGCAGAAGTGGGAACCAAACCTGCTGCAGCCAATAGGGGGCTATGAGGATCATGGTTCCCCTGTCATCACCAGTGGAAGTGGAGGATATGCGTACAGAAGCCCCTTGCCACAATGGTGGGCAAAGGCATGTCAGGCTGGTTTGCTGTCTTCCCCATAAAGGGAGCAAAAGGACTCCATTGTACCTGAAGACTGGAGGGTGGCCAATGTAACCCCAATATTTAAAAAAGGCACCAGGGGCAATCCAGGTAACTATAGACCAATGAGCCTGACTTCAGTGCCGGGAAAAATAGAGGAAACTATTCTCAAGATCAAAATCGTAGAGCATATAGAAAGACATGGTTTAATGGAAAACAGTCAACATGGATTTACCCAAGGGAAGTCTTGCTAACAAATCTGCTTCATTTTTTTGAAGGGGTTAATAAACATGTGGATAAAGGTGAACCGGTAGATGTAGTGTATTTGGATTTTCAGAAGGCGTTTGACAAAGTCCCTCATGAGAGGCTTCTAAGAAAACTAAAATGTCATGGGATAGGAGGTGATGTCCTTTCGTGGATAACAAACTGGTTAAAAGACAGGAAACAGAGAGTAGGATTAAATGGTCAATTTTCTCAGTGGAAAAGGGTAAACAGTGGAGTGCCTCAGGGATCTGTACTTAGACCAGTGCTTTTCAATATGTATATAAATGATCTGGAAAGGAATACGACAAGAGGTTATCAAATTTGCGGATGATACAAAATTATTCAGAGTAGTTAAATCACAAGCGGATTGTGATACATTACAGGAGGACCTTGCAAGACTGGAAGATTGGGCATCTAAATGGCAGATGAAATTTAATGTGGACAAGTGCAAGGTGATGCATATAGGGAAAAATAACCCTTGTTGTGGTTACACGATGTTAGGTTCCATATTAGGAACTACCATCCAGGAAAAAGATCTAGGCATCAGAGTGGATAATACTTTAATATCGTCGGCTCAGTGTGCTGCAGCAGTAAAAAAAAGCAAACAGAATGTTAGGAATTATTAGGAAGGGAATGGTTAATAAAACGGAAAATGTCATAATGCCTCTATATCGCTCCATGGTGAGACCGCACCTTGAATACTGTGTACAATTCTGGTCACCGCATCTCAAAAAAGATATAGTTGTGATCGAGAAGGTACAGAGAAGGGCAACCAAAATGATAAAGGGGATGGAACAGCTCCCCTATGAGGAAAGGCTGAAGAGGTTAGGGCTGTTCAGTTTGGAGAAGAGATGGCTGAAGGGGATATGATAGAGGTCTTTAAGATCATGAGAGGTCTTGAACGAGTAGATGTGAATCGGTTATTTACACTTTCGAATAATAGAAGGACTAGGGGGCATTCCTTGAAGTTAGCAAGTAACACAGTTAAGACTAATCGGAGAAAATTTCTTTTCACTCAACATACAATAAAGCTCTGGAATTTGTTGCCAGAGGATGTGGTTAGTGCAGTTAGTGTAGCTGGGTTCAAAAAAGGTTTGGATAAGTTCCTGGAGGAGAAGTCCATTAACAGCTATTAATCAGTCGCATGGGATCTTCTTAGTATATGGGTTATTGCCAGGTTCTTGTGGCCTGTTTTGGCCTCTGTTGGAAACAGGATGCTGGGATTGATGGACCCTTGGTCTGACCCAGCATGGCAATTTCTTATGTTCTTATCTTATTGTTGCTGGGGGCGGCAAACAGATCCACATCTGGGGTGCCCCAAAGACGGAAGATTCTGTGTGCTTCCGCCCGGTCCAGGGACCACTGATGGGGCTGAAAAGCCTGACTGAGGCAGTCTGCCACCACGTTTTCTGTCCCCGCCAGGTACACGGTCCGAAGTAATATATTCTGAGAGCAGGCCCAGGACCAAATCTAAACTGTCTCCTGGTACAGGAGGAACAATCTCGTGCTTCCCTGTTTGATGATGTACCACATTGCTGCCTGATTGTCGTTCTGGATGAGCACCGATTTGGCCACCAAGTGGTCCTGGAATGCCCACAGGCTGAAAAAGATCGCTCAGAGCTCCAGGAAGTTGATTTGGCACTGTGCATCCTGAGCCTACCACAGGCCCTGGGTGTGGAGCATCAGTGGTGAGGAGAACCTGGAAGAAGGGGAATTGAAAAGTGACACCTTGTTCCAGATTGGCTAGGTCCTCCTACCAGGACAAGGAAATCTGGAGTGGTGGAATGACACATATGTACAGTGAAGTTCTGGGAGGCTTGCCGCCACTGGGACCGCAGGGTCCACTGTGCCCGTTGCATGTGCAGGCAAAGGGTGTGACATGGACCATGGCCACCATGTGACTCAGAAGGCGAATCATGAGATGGGCAGTGAGGGTGATAGGCCTTGCCCTCTGCTGCATCCAGAGGCTCAACCCAAGCACAGCAACAGAATCAGTCGGGACATCGGGTAGTTGATGAGAAACCCGAGAGACTCCAACACCTGAATGGTTAAGCGTAGAGACCGAAGCATCCCCCTCTTGGGAACTGCTGTTGATTAACCAGTCCAAGTAGGGGGAACACCTTCGCCTCCCAGATGGCGCAGGTGCACCACCACCAGTGCTAGGCACTTGGTGAAGATGCGAGGCACCTGTATTGAAAATGCCTGTGCCCAGCAGGAAACAGAGATATCTCCGGTGACTGCAGGAGATCTCGATGTGCACGTACGCATCTGAGATTGAGGGAGCAAAGCCAGTCCATCCTCTGCAAGAAAGGGATTAGAGTGCCGAGGGAGACCATCTTGAACTTCTCTCGTTTGAGAAAACAATTCAGAGCATTCAGGTCTAGGATGAGACGGAGTCCCCCGGTCCTCTTGGGGACAGGAAATAGCAGGAGTAAAACCCTGTCCCTTTGCTGCCGCAGAGGAATGGGCTTGACCGCCCTGGCCTGAATGAGGGAGGTGAACTCGAATCAGTATTGCCTGATTCAGAGACTGATCCCAAGAGGAGCACGGGGGAACATCCCCGGGTGCACTCAAGAAGTTTAAACGATACCCTTGGCGAACGATGGGATAGGACCCACCAATCTGACAAGATCGCTAGACAGCGATCCAAAAAGAAATGCAGACGGCCTCCTACTGCAGGGTCCAGTGCGAGGGTGAAGTGACTGAACTTGTGTTCCCTGTCTGCCAGTCAAAACCCTGAAAAGGGGCTCAGCTGAGGCCTAGGCACCCACAGCTGCTTGGAGTGGCTTCTAGAGGACACCCGCTGAGAACATCCGCAGGAAACCGGTGGGTAATATTTCCTCTGATGGTAGAAGGTCCTACGAGTCCCTTGCCTTGCCGACCATCTGTTGCGCCGGAGATGGACCCTTGGCCCGAGGTGGGGTTGACGCTACCTGCAGGGCAAGCCCTAGGGGTCCCCACCTTCGGAAGGCAGAGTTGGCTGAACGACGGGGGCCAGCATGAGCTTCACCAATACCAGCCCTCGTTCCCCGCAGGTTGAGCCCTTGGGTGCTGGGGCCGGCTGGTCTTAGATGGGCCTCCGTCCGAGGACTCCCAGGGTACGATGATGGATTCAGCCAGGGACCAGCAGTGGTAGCAGGAAGACGAAGATGAGTCCAGACGAGGCACAGATCCAATGGCAGAGGCATCTACTTCAACTATGAAGGGGCGATTCGGGTTAGGGTGACGCAAGTATGGCCCAGAAAGGAAAGCGTCCTTGAGTTAACAGAAGGCAGTGAGGGCTTCGGGTGTCCAGTTCCTTGTATCGCTGCCCTTACGGGTCATGGCCGTGAGAGGCGCTGCCAGAGTGAATAGTGTTAGAAACTGGTATGTTGTGGACCCTGGATTGCAGTGAGTTGGCTCCACCCACAGGTAGGAGCCCTGTGGGGACTCACCGCGATAGGCTAGTCTCGGCTGAGACTGACACAAGCGAAATAAACTTTATTACACTAAAAATGTAGAAGCTTCCCACCAATGGGAAGAGAGGCACAGTCCAGAGTACCAGGTAGCTTAGGCTGATATCCCCGGTAGTGGTCCATGGAGCGGGGTAACCCGGGGAATCCCTCCTTAGATGGAACTTCTCTGTATCGATCCGGTAGTGGCCCGCAGCGCGGGATATGCCGAGAATCACAGGAGAAATGTTCAGAGTAGAGCAGGTGGTCAGCCTTTTGAAGGAGGCCTTTAGTCTGGTTCCAGAGTTGATGGAGCTCTTCAGCTGAAACCTGGGCTGCTGGTGATGATACCGACAGAGGTATGGGTAGAGAAGGTAGTGGCTGACAAACATACACGATTTGGAAAGGTGTTGATCCTGTAGCGGCTGATGGATGTGAGTTCAAGGCAAATTCTGCCCAGGGTAGTAAATCTGTCCAGTCGCTTTGACAGGAATTGACGTAGGAGCAAAGGAACTGCTTGAGCGTGCGGTTAGTTCTTTCAGTTTGACCATTTGACTGAGGATGGTATGCTGACGTTAGGTCTAGAGAGATGTCGAATTTTCTACAGAGGGCTCTCCAGAATTTGAAAGTGAATTGAATGCCTCTGTCTCATAGTATATGTTTCGGCATGCCGTGCAGGCGAAATATGTGTTTTATGAACAACTTGGCCAATTCCGGGGCAGATGGCAATCCTGGTAAGGCCACAAAGTATGCCATTTTTGAGAAGCGATCCACTGTAACCCATATAGTGTTGTTTCCACTTGATACAGGGAGATCAACGATAAAATCCGTCACGATGTGCGTCCAAAGTTCCTCTGGAGCTGGTAGTGGCTGGAGGAAACCCCAAGGGCAACCGGCCGGAGGCTTCTGACTTGCGCAGGTGGCGCAAGCTTCCATGTACTTGCATACGTCATCTTTCATTGAAGGCCACCAATAATAATGCTGTAGAGTGGAAAGCGTACGGAATTGCCCAGGGTGACCGGCTAAGCGGAAATCGTGAGCCCATTTCAGGAGTTTCTTCCTCAGGCTCTGGGGTACCACAGTCTTCCCAGCTGGAATGGAATGAGTGGCAGCCAGCATAATTTTTTCTGGGCTGATTATATGGCGTGGTTCATCCGGAACATCTTCTGGAGAGAAGGAGCGCGAGAGGGCATCTGCGTGCACATTCTCGTCAGCGGGACGGTACTTGAGCAGAAAGTCAAATCGGTTAAAAAAACAAAGACCATCGGTCTTGTCGATGATTCAGTCACTGCAGATGACGCAGGTATGCCAAGTTTTTGCGGTCTGTAAATACAGTTATCTGATGCTGAGCCACCTCAAGCCACGGGCGCCACTCTTCAAAAGCTAACTTAAGAGCTAACAGTTCTTTATCTCCTATGGCATAATTTCTCTCGGCTGTGGTAAAATGCCAGGAAACAAAAGAACAAGGGTGCAATGTCTGAGTATCGCTGTTTTGACTGAGCACCGCTCCTACGCTGACATCAACCTCGACAATAAATGGCCGTCGAGGGTCCGGATGGTGAAAGCAGGGTTTTTTTGAGGAAGGCTTCTTTGAGTTTTTGAAAGGCATCAACCGCTTCCAGTGACCATTGTGAAGGACTGGCTCCCTTCTTAGTCATGGCAGTGAGAGGCGCTTCCAACAGGCATTTAAAGTTGACCCCGAATGAAAAGATTCTTCTTCATTTTTATATTTTCTAGTTTTTATCTTTACTGTTTTTAGTAATGAATATAGTTACTTATTAGTCTTATTTATTTCTATTAATCCTGTTTTTGTAATTTTATTCTAATTATTATTTATATTTTTATGTTTTTATTTTTTAAATGAAATGTAAACCGTAGTGATAGAAACTTGTTTCTGTATAACGGCATAAAAAAACTAACTAAATAAATAAATACTTATCCTTGCGGGTTATGGCATTTAGGCCCGGTAATCAATGCATGGCATCAAGGACCCTGTCCTTCTTCGTGACAAAGAAAACGCCGGCGCCCACGGCGAGGGGCGGATGAACCCCTTGGCCAGGTTCTCACGGTCTCAGGAACCGAAAGTGGGTATGTCCTACCCCTGGGAGATGTCGTACCTGGCAGAAGCTCAATAGGGCAGTCAAACTTGCATAGAGGCGGAAGGATGTCAGCCTTCTGCTTGAAGAAAACATCTTCATAATCTGCATATGGAGACGGAAGGCCAGAGGTGGTTACCGTCAAGGAGAATGCAGGAGGAGGCGCCATCTTCTTCAGGCAGGTCCGATGACAGGCTGGGCTCCACTCAGTAAGTTGAAGGGTTCCCCAATCAAACTAGGGAGATTGACGCTGGAGCCAGGGCAATCCCAAGACCACTGGATGAATAGACTTTTCCAGAACGAGGAGTTCCACCTCTTCTTCGTAAAGCGCTGCAGTGAGGAGACGGACAGGTGCCGTCACAAGGGAAATCCTGCCGGGCAACGGCTCACCGTAAATTGAAGCAATGCATAAGGATGTTTCGAGAGGTCGCGTGGAGATACCCAGGAGATGCACCAAGTCCTTAAGAATGAAGTTCCTTCCTGCTCAGGAGTCAATCAGGGCCAGGACTGGGAATGAGCGGGAATCCCAGGTTAAGGTATCTGGCAGAGACAGTTGAGGGGCCGGAGAAGTAGCGCCCAAGTTCAGGACCCCAACCGAACTTAGGCCCATAAGTTTTCCGGACGGATAGGACAAGACTGGAGGAGGTGGCCGGGAGCCTCGCAATATAGACACAGGCCTAAGTGCCTCCGTCAGAGGCGTTCCTCCGGAGACAAGCACCCTCAACCCAACTGCATAGGCTTTTCCGCTTTCATGGAGGATGGAGTTCGGCTAGGAGCAGACCCTGCTGCTGATGGTGAGCAGGAACGCTCCATGGTGGGTCATCTGGGTGTCTGAACCTCTCAGTAAGGCTCTTGGAGGGATGATCAATACGGCCTGCCAGGTCGATAAGATCCTCGAGAGAGGAAAGTAGCTCACGGGCTGCGAGATCATCCTTAAGCTGGGGGGATAGACCGTCCAAGGTAGATGGCTCAGAGGCAATCTCTTTGCCACGATAATTCTGTAGCGAGAGTTCGAAACTTAATGGTATAATCATTGAAGTCTTGTTGACCTTCGGCAAACATAGGAGACTGGTACTTGCCACAGCCTGCCTCCCTGGATCAAAGGTCCGACGGAAGACAGCCACAAAACGAGAAAGTTCCTGCAGGAGAGAGTCTGAGCGCTCACAGAGGGGGGAAGCCCATGCCAATGCCTTACCCTCTAGTCAAGAAAGAATGAAGGTAACCTTCATGAGTTTATCCTGGAAGATGGATGGCTGCGGAGCAAACTACATGATGCATGAGTTGATAAACCCACTGCAGAGCTTGGAATTCCCGTTGAAAAGGAGCTGAGTGGGTAGGGCCAGAACAGCCCTAGAGGGCGAGGGCAATGGCTGATGGCTGGTTGGAGTGAGGTTTGTGCTGAAGGGCCTGTGTAGGTATCAAGTTGGGCGTGTATGTGCTCGACGGAGAAGGTCAGTGCCTCTAGGAACCGCTGCCGCTCCTGGACCTTGGAAGTCAGGTCCGGAATGGCCTGGAGGGCGGACGGCTCTGCCGAGTCCATGGCCTTGGCACCCTGTTGCGCCGGAGGTAGACCCTTGGTCCGAGGAAGGGTTGATGATACCCGCAGGGCAAAATCTACAGGTCCCCACTGTGGAAGGCAGAGCTGGCTGAACGACGGAGGCCAGCAGGAGCTTCACCAATACCTGCCCTCGTTCCCCGCTGGTTGAGGCCTTGGGTGCTGGGGCCGGCTGATCTTAGGTAGGCCTCTGACCGAGGACTCCCAGGGTACGATGATGGATTCAGCCAGGGACCAGCAGTGGTAGCAGGAAACATAGAAATGACGGCAGAAGAAGACCAAACGGCCCATCCAGTCTGCCCAGCAAGCTTTCACACTTATTTTTTTCTCATACTTATGTTACTCTTGGCCCTTAGTAACTGTTTGGTTCTATTTCACTTCTACCCCCACCATTGCTGTAGAGAGTAGTGCTGGAGCTGCATCTAAGTGAAGTATCTAGATTAATTGGTTAGGGGTAGTAACTGCCGCAATAAGCAAGCTACTCCCATGCTTATTTGTTTACCCAGCCTGTACAATTCAGTCCTTGTTGGTTGTCTGAGTATAATTCCACTTTACTTCATTCCCCCCTGCCGTTGAAGCAGTGAGCTGTGCTGGATATGTATTCCAAGTGAAGTATTATGCTTAATTGATTCGGGGTAGTAACCGCCATAACAAGCAAGCTACACCCATGTTTATTTGCTTATCCAGACTATGTAATTCAGTCCTTGTTGGTTGTCTGATTATAAATCATCTTTTCTTCATTCCCCCCTGCTGTTGAAGCAGTGAGCTATGTTGGATATGCAGTGAAAATGAAGTATCAGGCATTATTTGGTTTGGGATAGTAACCGCCGTAACAAGTAAACTACTCCCCTCTTTTTTGTGAATGCAAATCCTATTTTCCACATTTCCTCTTGCCGTTGAAGCATAGAGCAATATTGGAGTCGCATTAACAGTGTGTATGTTTATTGAATAAAGGTATTACTTCCAGGTAGTAGCCGTCATTCCCGCAAGCCACCCCATGATGAGTCGAGAAGAGGCAGAGATCCAGAGACCCAGGCGCCAATGGAGTTCGGGAGGTAGGACAGGTGGTGCCCGAGTAGTAGTAGTAGGCCAAAGCCTGTGAAGCCAAGTCCAGGGTAGAACCAATGGAGGCGTCAGTGAGCAGGCTGTGGTCAGGACATGCGGCAGACAAGGACAGGCGGTCAAACGAGCAAGGGTCAAACCAGGAGATATGCCGAGAATGGTCAGGCAAAGCAGGGGTCAAGCCAGAAGCAATCCGAGACGTGGTCAGGCAAAGCAGGGGTCAAACCAGAAGTCAATCTGAGACGTGGTCAGGCAAAGCAGGGGTCAAACCAGAAGTGAATCCGAGACATAGAGACGAGGATCGGGTACAGAACCAAGAACATAGACAGGATCAGGTACAAGCAACGAGCACACGAGGAACGTGGAGACCTGTTGCCAAGGCGAGGAAGCACTGGCTGGGCCCGGCCTTATATACCGGGACCCAGTGACGTCATTCATTTGGGGCTGTGGGGTGGATTCCCGCTGCAGCCCCTTTAAAAACCAGAGAGGCGCGCACGTGCGCACCTAGAAGGCGGGGGACAGCAGAGGAAGCTCGGGTGCGCAGACAGCTGCCAACTGCATTAAGGGAGGTTGAACTAGGAGCTGGCAGTCGGGAATAAGTGGGCCCGGTTGCGGGCCTGCCGCGGGCTGCACACGCAACACCATCTGGAATAGGAAGGGGGTTTGGAGGAACTAGCCGAAAGATGCTGGAGGGTCTCATGATGATCCTTTAGCTGAGCCAAAGCATCCCTTCTCCCCAAATAGGTTATCCACTATACAGGGGAGGTCCGCCAGTTTCTCCTGGACCTCCGACCAGAGATCTGAAGCTCTAAGCCAGGCCCATCCTGTGGGCTCCGATGCACGCTGCGGCCATGCGAGCTGATGTCTCAAAAATGTCGTACGTGGAATGCACCTCGTGTTTACTACATTCAAAACTTTGCTGGACCAGTGCCAGGAACACATCCTGCTGTTGCTGAGGGAGGCATTCCGCCAATTTCTGAACCCGCTTCTAGAGGTTCAGAGAATGTTGGGCCATATACAGTTGGTAAGAGACAATACGGGCTAAACATTGCCCCTTGGAACACCTTCCTACCCAGCATGTCCCGGTTCCCTAGGTTCCCAGCCTGGAGGCGTGGAAGCATGGGTCCGGGTCTGATTAGCCTTTCTGAGGGAGGATTCCACTACCACCAACTGGTGTTGGAGCTGTCGCCACTCAAAACCGAGGGACTTCTAAACGAGTAGCCCGCACCCTGTCTGGGCTGTCTGGGACAAATGGACTGAGTCCTCTGTAAGGTTGTTCCTCTGTAGTATTGAAAACACTTGGATCCCCGAGCACGACCTCTCATGGTAAAGGAGCTTGGTGTCTGCTACTTATTCTCCGGCAACCGAGGAACTGGGATTAGCCCACTTACTGGCCAGTTTCTCCAACTCGCTTCCAAATAAGAGCAAGCCTTCAAAGGGCAATTTTGTAAGGCTGCATCGGCCAACCAATTTCTCAGCCGTAACTGACACCGGGCTGCTATTATCAAAGCCACCCCTCTGTCCACCTTAACTGTCCTGGAATTCACTTCAGAGTCATCGACCTCCCGAGAGAGAAGTAAAAAAGAGCAAGCCACCAGGGAACAACAAGAAGCTATCTGCAACACCATTGCAATTGCTTCAAATGTGTGTTTAAGGACGGTCTCAATCCTTCTATCATGAACATCCTTCAAGGCCGTACTTCCCTCTATGGGGATAGTCATCCGTTTGGAGACTGCACAAACAAGTGCATCCAACTTCGTAAAACATAAATGCTCTCTCACCACTGGATCCAAGGGATATAGGGCTTCCAAAATTTGGCCCCCTTTGAAATTAACTTCCGGGGCACTCCACTCAAGATCAATCAATTCTTGAATGGCCTCCATGACAGGGAAAAGACTAGAGGCTTTTAGCAAGGAAAACAAAATGGGATTTTTCTTTGGCTCAGAAATGGAATCCATCACAGGCACTTCCAGCATTTTCAAAGTCTGTGAAATCAGAGCTGGCAGCTCATCTCTATGAAAGAACCACAAAACAGTCCTATACAGTTCCAATCCTGGAGTAATTTCCCCATCTTCCAAGGATTCAGAATCAGCCTAGTCATCTGTGGCATCCGGGTCCCTATCGGGAAGTTCTACTGCTGATCTAGGTGTATTCTGGTGCTTAACAGCAGTAAAAGGCTGCAGCTCTGCCCTGTCAAGATTGAGCTGGGCTGAGGACTACACCTGAAAAAAGGACTGCAACCCTTGAAAAAACTCTACCCAAGAAAAGACAGAAGGATCCAAACCAGGAGGCACCTCTGCTGCACCCACTGAGCTAGGAAGTTCCAGGACAGGTGTTCTTCCTGACACATCTTTACCCAGACTCTCATCAGGCTGGGAAAAAGCAGGTTTAGTAAAATCAGAACAAGATAAAGCTCTCAGTCTCGAAACAGCACTGGCACAAGAGAAGTTAGAAGGCATGCCAGAATATGACAGGCAGCGCATAGGGAAAGGCGCTCAGATTTCATAGCTATAGGTGCCATTCTTTTTTTTTTTTTTTTTTTTTAATTATTTATTTATTTATTTATTTATTAACTTTTATTTACAGACATTCGTGAAGCACATCATGCCGGTTTACAATGAACTCAGGTGGGAGATACAGTAAAACAATATAACATTAAAACAATATAATATTACTAACATAAACGAAAACAAAAACAAAACAAAACAAAGTAAAACAAAATAAAACAATAAAACAATGAACCCAGGAGCAGAGATTTGAGGGAGAGTAGGGGAGGGAGAGGAGGGGGAGGGTATGCGTCCAAAAATTAGGTGTCCAAAATTTAGGCATCCAAAATTTTAGGTGTCCCAAAAATAAGTACACAAGCAACGTGCCCAAATAAAGCGCATGGTTAAGCAAGCATCTAGCCGCTTAACCTGGACACCCAAAATGATTCCTGCCTAAGCTTCCACAAACTGAACACACAACCTGGACGCACAATGCCTGAACCTACACACTTGAAGAGGGCAGCTGAGTGCACAGGCAAAGTGCGCAAAAACCACTGCGGCCTACCACGTGATGCATGGGAGAAAAGCCTCAGAGAGGGCCTAGCCGATAGGGGCTGCTCAACCTGCCAGGCTGCCCATGTCCCTTAAACCTCCCTCGGAGCAGGACGAACGTCGGAACAGCGCACCAAGCACGGAGAACAGATAAGGAGGAAGACCTACACAAAACCCCTCCTTATGCATCTCTGTATTTATATTATACAGCCCTGAGCTCAGCCTTTGCCGACTGAGTACAGAGACAGTCTCCGGCTGTGGAGAGAGAGGGCATATGCCATCACTGCCGCGCTCAGCTTCCTGCACCCACTGCCTTTCAGCTGTCCAAGCAGCTGAAAAACCAGCTACCAGACCAAGGCACTCATCTGAGGGACCACAGAAATCATCTTAGGAATTCTCAACTGGAGGAGGGACCATTTGGTATCACCACAGGAGAATGGTGCGAATTAATTTTCCTTATATTTCTCCTTCCAAAATCTAAAGCAATCCCCAATAGGTAAATACATGTCCACCATCTGCTGGAGATAGAGAATATTGGTAGACTGATGTCACTGCAACCGTTGTGATGGTTATTTAACTTGACGGTATAGAAAAGTTTTAAAATAAAATAAAATAAATAAATAAAATATATATACTCTGACATCAGTTTGCTCCATCTCCTGGTAGAGGTGCATAACCCACTGGTCCTGAACCCATCTATCTAGGTGCTAGGAAATCTGTTATTTTTGCTACTATAGATGTAAAATGTGTCACAAGATTTTTGATAAATAATTGTTATCATCCTTCATAGTTTTCATAATTTTGAGAAGGGAGATATATGGAGATATAGTCTGAATCATCCACTTTCTAGGAGGAAGGGCTTTCTCGCTCCATAATTCCATTGTCAATCTCTCCTATGTTTATATTGACTCATGGAAAATTCCTTCCGCTTTCTAGTTGGCTTTGCTAAATGTCAGATCAGTAATTAATAAAAATAAATTTACTTCATAAGCTGATTTTAAATGAAAACACTGATATCCTCTGTATTACAAAAACCCAACTTACATGTAGAGAAAGTTCAAATTTCTTGCAGTTGTATCCATCTGGGTTTGCAGTTCAGCATCATATAAGATTAGAGAAATAAGAAGGGAAAGTGACTATCATATATCATAATTCTATTGAGCTATACAATAGTCCAGTGAAACAGCCGAAGGGTTTAGAATGTCTATTATTGAAATCAAGGGAACTGGATACATCAGTGATTTGATATCTGAAGTAATACTGTCATCCGCAAAAAATCCTATTCTTTTGGATTTCAAGTCTATTCAAAGGCACCAACTTCTGGTTCAGTATTTTATTTCATAAATATTATGTTTGGCATTATGTTTAAACACAAATAGGACAGAAACCCACACATATAGCAGCTCCCTGCCTTGCCCTAATTTTCCAGCCTTTCAGTGAGAATTTGGATATAACAGAAGAGATTAGAGAAATCCCTGTTTTTTGGTCTCAATAACCACTTGGTAAAATTTGTGCACCCATTTGGTTTACAGTAATAGTTATTTTAAAAAGTTAGTAGTAAAGAATACACAAGATCAGCATGGAGGAAGTGCTACAACCACAATATTTTAATACCTTGTGGCCTGCAGAGAGGAGGAGCAGCAGCAGAGCAGCTTCGATGATGGGTCGCCTCCTCTGCGGTGATGGTGACAATGGCATCAGAGGAGCAAGAGAGGCTGTGAGGCTGCCATGTATATGTCTGCAAGAGAGAATGAATGGTTGCCTGCCTGGGGGTCTGTGTGGATCTGAACAGCAAGCAGAGGTGGACGAGTTTAAGGGAATTTTGGGTATAGCCCCTTGCCTTGCTCATCCAGAAAGCAGCAGGGAGTTCTTCCTAGAATTAGCCTTCACTCCCAAATGCATGAGCGCTGTCTTGTACCAGAAACACAATACTGACCAGCAAGTCATGGCATATGCCAGCAAAGCTCTAACAGATGTGGAAAAGAAATATTCTGAGGGTGAGAAATCCCTGCTCATCACAGCATGGGCTCTTCAACACTTCAGGTGTTAAATGCAAGGAGAAAAACTCATAGTGGAGACATGTCTCCAGTCTATACACTTCTTAGTCACTGACTGACTCAAAACTGGTCAGGACTCTAGCAGCCGAATTGCAACTTGGACACTCCCCTTCAAGGTTGGCTGCTTGAGGTGTGATATGCCCAAGGTCATAAAAGTGTTGTGACTCAAAATTTAGATGATTAACATGAATGCGCTGCTGAGGGCAAACCTAATTTGATCTCTGAACCCAAGACTAATTTGATAGAACCTTACCGCCACCATGCTAATGACGAGGAGACTTGAAACAATTTCCCCAAGGTTTATGTTGCAGTTGTGCTTTCCGCAGGGAACTGATCACGATTTAGTCTCTGGAGTGGGAATAGTTTGTAAGAAGTATCACCCCTGTGATCCTCTCAGCTATGCCCTGGGATCAAGGTTGAATCAGTATGTAAAGAGTGCTGCTGCACTGATAGGGCTGTGCAAGATTCTTTACAGCATGGTTTGAAGACCATCATAATTGGCACAGATTCTGACTATGTCAGACATAATTTCATAATATAACCAAGCACCCAAAGAAATTTTTTTGGGGAGTTACAATATACTAATCAATTCACATTCAAAACCCCCTTTATAAATTATTTTTAAATGAGATCTCTAAACATTAAATGGCTCACAAACCGTAAATCCTCTCATTCAAAATATCACAGCTATTCACTAAAGAGGCTGTCGGATCTATGTTCTGACCCAAACTAGCCTCGCTATTGAATTGAAAAAATTTTTGAAAGATGGAGGACGGGTTTCATATATATGAGTTTAAAAACCCCAGCCAGGGTGAACTCAATTTTTGTAAATATAATCATAAACCAGACCTCCTCCATCCAATTTTTAAAGAAATGTGCAACCAGTTTCAAACACCTATATCCTTTTTTTTAATGTAATTTTTCATTTTTTTTCTTTTCTTTTTAAATATCATAAACAACTGACTTCATGAAGTAATTTTAAAAGTCCCGACTTATCTGGTGGAAAGTTGACAACCCGACGTAGCCCCACGTTTCTGGTCCGCGAAACAGACCCTTTATTCAGGGGATGTTATACTATTTCATAATCAGTCGTGTGCAAAAGTCTTCTATGATGTTGAAACTTTTTTCAAAAGACGCCATAACGCGCTCAATGTTGTGAAAACGCTACCAACTAACCCTCTCCTGCTTTTGAACTGCACACACAGATAGTTCAACTACCAATCACAACGCTCGTTACTGTAACGTGATGACGTAATTGTTAGATTCATTTAAAGCCACTACGGCACTCCATTCGGGCCCCAAAGGGTGAGAATTGCACAAACGTCGTGACGTTTGAATCTAAATCAATGAGATCCATTCCAACGCTTCATTCAAACCCGAAGGTGCTTGTGTCTTTAGCGTAAAAATCCAAAAAGCTTCACGCTTGTTCAGTAACCTTTCCCGATCACCTCCTCTCAGTGATATTGGCACATGATCAATAACAGTCCATTTTAATGCACTAAATAAATGACCTTGCTGTATACAATGTGTGACTATAGGTGCTGACAACGTAGCTGTATTCAATTTTGACTTATGCTCGTTAAGTCTTACTCTAATTCTGCGGGTAGTCCTACCCACATATACACGAGGACATGGGCAAATAATTGCGTAAACTACATAATCAGAATTACAGGTTGTATCAAATTTACGATAGACACGTTAGCTTAGCCTGTAATCGGTTCTTGCCACATCTGACCATCAATACTGTTAATGCAGTGAGAACATTGTCCACAACATCGATGTCCTTCAGGTAATCCCTGTGATGACGTTGGAAACTGTGCATGTACTAACTTGTCTTTGATGTTAACTCCACGGGTGGTAACAATCAATGGAGTTTCCTTGAAAATATCATGGAGAGCCAGTATATGCCAATGGCGACGTATTGATGTAGAAATGGCACTGGTAGCCACTGAATGTTTAAGTACACAGACAAGCTGTGGATCTTGTTTAGAGGGCTTATATTGCAGAAGGCTCTGTCTATCAGAATATTTTGCCCGTTTATAGGCCTTCCTGATTGCTGATTGTGGATACAGCAACTTTACGATGCAAAGTTCTTCATCTCATATTGCATTTTTGGATGTTCAAATTTTTTTGGAAAATGGGTCATTTAGAACCACTATGCATCGGAAACCGACTGATAAAAATAACTTATTGAAATTTAACAGCCACCACCCCCATTCCTTTAAATGCGGGTTGCCTGCAAGCCAGTTTTTTCGCGCTAAACGCATTTGTTCCACCATGCATGATTTTGAACTACAAGCATCTTTACTCAGGAAAAGATTTTTGGAGCGCGGGTATCCACAATCAGCAATCAGGAAGGCCTATAAACGGGCAAAATATTCTGATAGACAGAGCCTTCTGCAATATAAGCCCTCTAAACAAGAAGAAGGATTTAGCATGAGGCAATATTGAACCCGGTGATTTTTCTGACTCACTCCTTGATGATAAGGTGGGAGAGAGTTCAGGTAAATATACATACACATTTTTTCATAATTGGTAAAGTTTATATTGAGTCATTTGACAGTGTTTATAATGATCAAAATAGTAAAGATAAAATATTTTTATTTAACAAGTGATATTTTTATATGAACTCAGAATGGGGTATAATAGTGTTATAAAGAAGGATAGTGAAGTTCTGAGTGAATATATTGATAATGGAGAGTAAATGATACATGAAAAAAAATTTTTTTAATTAATTTTAATTTTATTTATTATCAGAATCAAGTGGTCGGGGTGATTTACTCACTGTTGATCGTTCCTTTTTGAAATATTCCCCTGAAGAAGCAGGGAAGGTGAAACAAGGGCCTTGTTGGGAAAGGATATAATATAATCAGGAACACCACAGATGAGAGTTGAACTACGTGTTACATCTGAAATATTCACATGTTAATTTATGAATTACAAAATGGAGGTTACAATGTTTCAAAAATGTTTTCAATGAATGTTAAATGTTAATAACAATGTTATCATGTGGCTATGATGATGGATGAAGAATTCTACTCAGCTAATGATATTTATCAACAGTGACCAATATTGTATGGTTTAAAAGGAGACATACTATTATTGAGGGTTAGCTCGAGTTTAGCAATAGTATAGAGGTAAGGCTGTGAATAGTGATACATGCAGTTTTGCACATGATTTAATGTATGTTTAATTGTTGTTTTACTCAAAAGAATAACTGGATTATATTCAGAAAGTGATATTGGAAATGAAAATGTTTTTATAAAATTTATAAAAAATGTTTTGATGTATGGTGTTTGCTAAGAGACATACTAAAGCACTTTTTTCCATTCTCCAATTTTGGGGGTAATTTTGTGTGTGTGTGTATATATATATATATATATATATATATATATATATACTTTCCCTTTGAAAAACATTGCAAAGTTTACAAGTGAAAAAGTAACCATGGACTTTGCATCAGTTTGAAAATTGTCTCCCCATGTACTCCTTAAGTCCTGCAAGAAGCAACATGTTAACAAAGGGTGTTGGAGCCCCCTTTCATAGCTGGAAGGTTACATAAAGTCTTAGTATCACCACAGTAGCAAATGGAAAGTATCTGTGAGCCCAAGTTTTAAATTGCAGAGAAGAGCTGAAGAAGCCATGTGCTTCTAAACCAACACATTTAAAATAATGCTTCACTTTTTGCCTTAGGTAAACTAGGCCAAAGAATTTATTGGTAACAACAACAAAAGTGAGCCCTCAAGGGCTATTCCTAGTTAGTGTATGTTTGAAATAAACATGATCCTTTTCGGGGGGGGGGGGGGGGGGGCGCTCTCACACGGCACACAAGATGGCTGCCCATTTCTAAGGCTCTGTGAGCCCTCGCTCCTATTTCGCACAAAATCTGGACGAACCGGCACATTTCTTCACAATTAGTGTTTCCTTTATTGGCTGCTACATGGCTGCACCGAAATCGAGGAAAATCGAGGCCGCTTTCGCGGCTGCTGCCGGAACGAAGCGCCTGAAACAAGATCCCCCAATGCCAGATAAGGCCATGCCAGCGAAAAAGATGGCGTCGGCAGACATGGTTTTAGCGGAGCTAAAACAACTCAAGGATTTGATACAGCTTAATATTGAGACTACCTCTGCGGTGCGCACAGATTTACAATCTCTATCAGCCCGTATGGATGGTTTTCAATTGTGCCTGGGCAACACTGAATCGCAGGTTTCTTCTCTTCTTCTTGCTACTGCACCACTCTCTGCTCTCACAAAAGAGGTAGAGCAGCTCAAACTGGATGTCGAGGATCTCTCAAATAGGATCTGTCGCAATAACATTCGTATCCTGGGAATTCCTGAAGGGGCTGAAGGTAATGATCTCATTCAGTTTCTGGGGCAATTGATACCTTCAGCTTGCAACTCAAATTTGACCAGCCTTTTCAGCTGGAACGGGCGCATAGAATTCCTTCGCGGCCTCTTAGAAGCTCAAGATATCCCAAGCCCATTATCCTTAAAGTGTTGAGATACCCACAGACTCTTCAGATTTTTGCTGCAGTAAGCAGTAAGGCACCTGTCACATTCAAGGGCATTCAATATTATTTGTACTGGACTTGGCCAAAACTACAGCTGTTAAACGTAAAGCTATGTTAACACTGAGACCTCGTTTACAAGCATTGGGGGCGTGTTATGGCCTGCTGTACCCCGCTCAGATGCGGGTCACTCATAACAATCAAACCAAAATTTTCCATGACCCTCAAGACTTAGAGGAGTTCCTTTCTTTCTTGAATCTGCTGCTTCCATGGTTACCTGAATATTACAAGAAGATCTCTACCACTCATATTTGTTTTTCTGCACTGGCTAGTTAATCTAGCGGATACTATATTTCACATGATTTTTGCACTAAATTAAGTGGCCCTTGTTCTTTTGAGACTTCGTAAGCCATGCTGGGCTATATTTCTTTTTTATTATTCACCTCTTTTTTTTTTTTTTCTTTCTATCTCAAGGATGACCTGTACGACGGCCTTGGGGTTGTTTTGTTTTTGTGAAATGTGCCACAGCTCCTTGTTTTTTTTCCCCTTAGTATACAGACATTTATTGGTAAAGGACATGGCTTTTTGAATAATTTTTCTACAGATTTACTTGATCATTGGTTCGGAGCGAGGAATGTGGGCTGCATTTTGGCCTGCCCCGAGGTTCTTTTCGTTTTCTCAGATAGGTAGTGCATATTATGCTTCAACACTACCCTTCTTATGCACTGCTCCTGTTTCCCATTTTATTACTAATGGGACACTTCACACTTGTGCTTTTTGGCTTTTTCTGGGGTTTTTTCCCATGGATTTGGGGTTTTCTAATACCCTTATTTGTCTACATTATGTTTTCCGGGAGGATGATCAGAGCTATACTGTTGCTGTATTTTTTCTTATATTCCTGGGGCTTCCAATATTACTTCTTTCAAATAGTATCCTTAAACATCAACAGCATTTCACACCCTATTAAGTGGAAAAAGATCCTTACTTATCTTCACACCTTAAAAGCTGACACAGCGCTCCTACAAGAGACCAATCTTTCTGCGCATGAGTCCCTTAAGCTTCGGCAGCAATAGGTGGGCCAGGTGTTCTTTAGCTCTGCAGTAAAGAAGAAAAGGGTATTGCTATTCTTATCCACAAGAATCTAACAGCAACCATCTCCCATCAGATAGCTGATCCAGACAGTAGATGGAATTTAATACAACTCTCAATTCATAATGAATCCTTTACCATTCTCAACTTATACATACCCAACTTAGATAATCTGGATTTCTTTCAGGATGTTTTTGCTAAACTTCTTCAACTGGATTCTTCTCAATGTATCCTTGGTGGAGACTTTAATCAGCCCCTGGATCCGGTACTAGACAGGAAGTCAGATGCCAGATTCTCCATTTCTAAATCAATTTGAACCTTGCAGCATCTCGTCTCTACCTATGGCTTCTTGGATCCTTGGCGTATGCTTAACCCCACTGGTAAACCTATACCTTCTTTTCTTCTACGCACTCTTCATATTCGCGAATTGACTTTTTTCTAATCACCAACTCTCTTTTGTCTCGAATCATTAATACAGAAATTTTCCCTATTTTAATTTCAGACCATGCGACTATCTCTCGTGTGCAGTCTCATACATCCAATCATGGTTCAGAG
Organism: Rhinatrema bivittatum; assembly: GCF_901001135.1. Lineage (NCBI taxonomy): Eukaryota > Metazoa > Chordata > Amphibia > Gymnophiona > Rhinatrematidae > Rhinatrema > Rhinatrema bivittatum. The sequence goes on along the minus strand of NC_042618.1, from coordinate 269,252,092 downwards.
GCAATGGCATTTTAATTCAACACTTCTGGAAGAACCTGAATTTTCCACTATGATTCAACAGAAGACTTCGGAATACTTCCAATTTAATGCAACTGGAGATGTCTCGGCAGTATCCTTATGGGATGCATTTAGAGCTACGATCCGCAGAGAGATTATCAGCTATTCCATCCGACAAAGAACAGCTTTTTGCTCCCTCCAACAACAGGTCGCTTCTCTTGAGCTAGAACATATCAAGAATCCGTCTTCGGCGTCACTGGTGGCTTTGGTTAAGGCAAGTTACCAATATAATCAGCTTCTCACCTCTCAGGTTCAACTTCACACATCTCACTCTAAAGCACAATACTATGCCGGTAACAACAAATGTGGTCATTTATTATCTTCACATTTAAAGAAAAAATCTGAAAAAAAGCGTATCGTCAAGATACTTTCTCCATCTAATGACTTACTGACTAAGGATTCAGATATCTTGCATGCTTTCCGAGACTTCTATGCTACTTTGTACCAATCAGAAATCTCACCTACACCGGAGATGTTAAGAGATTTTTTTTCTACAATAATCCACCCTACTTTGTCAGTGGAACAGATGGACGTTTTGGATGCGCCTATCATTGACTGTGAAACTGAAATAGCGATTAATTCTCTAGCCTTGAAGAAAGCGCCTGGACTGGATGGATTCACATCTGACTTCTACCAAGCATTTCAGAAGAATATCTCCCATTTACAAGACTATTTTTCTTCTTTTCTCCTTACTGATGCTTCATCTGCTTCTTTTACACAGGGCTTGCATAGTAGTGCTTCCTAAGCCAGGAAGAGACGAAGCGAACACAGCCAATTATCAGCCCATCTCCTTACTAAACACTGATTATAAAATATTTACAAACATTCTGGCCACTAGACTCTCTCGAGTATTAGGATTCTTAATTGACCCAGATCAATCTGGCTTCATTAAACAACGCCTCATAGCCAATAATACCTGACTTTTCTTGCACATCCAACAGGCTATTTTTTCAGCCTCAGTTCCAGCTGTGGCTGTCTCGCTGGATGCAGAAAAGGCATTTGATCGGGTGGAATGGCCCTTTTTACTAGCTATGCTACAATGGTATGGGGTGGGTCCTACTTTTTTGGCCTGGGTTAAATTTTTATACTCTTCTCCCATGGCATATCTATATATTAATCAACAAATATCTCCGACCTTTTCCTTGCATAGAGGCACCCGTCAAGGGTGCCCACTTTCACCGCTGCTATTCAACCTGGCATTGGAACCCCTGCTCTTGGCCATTAAGCAATCTGATGTTATACAAGGTATTCATATTGGTTCTGATGTCTTTAAACTCTGCATATGCAGATGATGTACTTTTGTTCTTGTAAGATCCTGTTGTTTCACTCCCATACCTGTTTGACCTTATTTCTATCTATTCTTCTCTCTCTGGGTATAAGATAAATTGGCATAAGACTGAACTTCTACCATTGAACTATTCTGCCTCCCTGTTGGATCTTGCTCACCTCCCTGTTCAAAAGATGTCCACTGGATTGAAATATTTAGGTGTTAAATTTTTTACAGATCCACTGGACACCACTGCTTATGCAGATTCTAGTATTTTACAGTCCTTAAAGGATATTACTTTTCATTGGTCCCCATTACACCTTACATAGTGGGGTAGTTTGGATACTATTAAAATGGTGTTGGCACCGAAAATCACATATACTTTAAACATGATTCCCATATTTTTTTCATCTGATTTTTATAAACAAGTAGACAGACTGTTAGTTCAATTTTTGTGGAATAATAAGGCTCCCCATATTGCCCTTTCTAAATTAAAGAACGCTAGAAACAAGGGTGGGGTGAATTCTCCAGATTTTTATACATACCACCAGGTTTTTATTCTACAGCAAGGCTATTATTTTGATTTTGATCAGGTTGGTAACGAACACCCTCGTTGGTTACTTATTGAAAAGACAGGTATGGCCCCCTTTCCCCAATATTGTTTCCCAGGTATGAATCCCCTACCTCGTATCTCTGCCAATCATATATTAAACTCCTTACATAGGGCGTTTTCTGAATTTGATGCCATGCAACCAGCCCCACTCTTCGGGGTGGCGAATCTCTAATTTAGCTTCTCTATGGCATTTATTAAAATTGGAGATTGCTCACCTCACTGGCTCATATGGCAAAAGAGGAATATTTGGTTAATTTCTTTAGTTTTTGAGGCCGGTAAGCTTCTGCCTTTTTCTCAACTGATGGATTGGTTTGGTTTACCTGGTACTCAACATTATGCCTGGCTGCAATTGCAAGATGCTTTACAGAATATTATACCGCATTCGCCTCTCTTAGATAAAGCCCCATACTTATGGGAGTTTTTTCAGCAGCAAGGCCTCTCGTCTTTATAAACTCCTAAAAAGTTTTTCTCCTCGGCCTTCTATAGCAGTATTGCAACCGGTATGGTCTTCAGATCTTGAGTGGAACTTACACCTATGTGGAACTACATTTGGTCGATATCTAGCCGAATTTCGCTCTCATCCAGTTTGACACAGACTTCCATTTTTATTCTCCATAGAGCGGTTTGGACTCCTTGGAAGCTTCATAGAGCTGGCCTTCTAGAGTCTCATGCGTGTTGGTCTTGTTCTGCTCCTAAGGCTACGCTAAATCACATGCTGTTTGAATGTCCTTTTGTCTATACTTTTTGGCAACAACTCTGGGATAAGGTCTCCCATATTTTAGGATTAAGTCTTCCAATATCTTACTTCATAGTTGTTCTCAAAGGGGCGGAACCATCAATACAACTCCCATTATCCCATCGTAAGTTACTAGATTTTTTTCTAACTATTGCTCAACACAATGTCATGTCAAACTGGAAACGCAGCGAGTTGCTATCTGAGCACTTATGGTGGAATACTGGTGGCTGGATTTTAAGAGGCACACAGGGGCCTCTTAAAAGGCCCCTGTGCGCGCCGAGCCCTATTTTGCATAGGCTCGGCGGCGCGCGCAAGCCCCGGGGACGTGCGTAAGACCTGGGGTTTTGCAAAGGGGGCGTGTCGGGTGGGCGGCGCGAATTTCGGGGCGGGAGGCGTGTCGGGGGCATAACGCTGGCCCGGGGGTGTGGTTGAGGCCTCCGGACCAGCCCCCGGGTCGGGTGATGGCGTGCCAGCAGCCCGCAGGCGTAAATCTGCCGACAATGGTAGGGGGGTTTAGATAAGGCCGGGGGGGTGGGTTAGGTAGGGGAAGGGAGGGGAAGGTGAGGGGGGACGGAAGGAAAGTTCCCTCCGAGGCCACTCCAATTTCGGAGCGGCCTTGACTGGGAACAGGCAGCGCGCAACGGGCTCGGCGCGCGCAGGTTGCACAAATGTGCACCCCCTTGCGCACGCTGACCCCGGATTTTATAAGATACGCGCGTATCTTATAAAATCCAGCGTACTTTTGTTCGCGCGTGGTGCGCGAACAAAAGTACGAGCGCGCGCTGTTTTTTGAAAATGTTACCCCTGTATGTCTATAACACTAAATATGAAAGCGCGATGGCAATTAAATTTGTCATCTTGGCAAATGGTCTCACGGTGTGGAACCGTTAGATGCCTACATTAATTCATTATGACAATGTGTATAATATGTGTTCTATCCTCCGGTATGATATCAACATATACTGTACTTTTATTTTTTTCCTCTTCCTTTCCTCCTCCTCTTGTCTCTTCTTCTTCTCCTTCCTTATATGTTCACTGCTGATTGTTGGTATATTTCTATCACAAGTCGCTAGGTTTGTGCTGAGCATAGTTGGTTGTTTATACTGGCTTGTGTTTTCATTTGTGTATGTATATTCAAGACTCAACTGTTATGAATCGCGCTGCCCGCGGGTTTCCCAGCGAGCAGGCTCACTGACTCACCATGTTTTTCTCCCGACGCGGCAGGGAGCTGCCGTCGAGCCACGTTCTTGCCTTCCCACGCGGCCCGGAGGCCGCCGTGGATCTTCTTCTGCTCCGCAGTCGGAGCCGCGGCCCTCCGGCGTCTCTCCTTGGGGCTGGGACCACCCCCGATGCTTCCTCCACCTTCGCGGTGCTAGGCCGCAAGCCCCAGTGCCATCCGGCGGCTGGTGTCGCCCCCGGGGCTTCCCGCAGCAGCTGGAGCCGCTGCCGAGGTCAGGGCCTGCTCCTCAGGCCCTGCTCTGCCTCTGACGCACAGACGCTGTGCAGGCCGCTGGCCATGGTCCTGCACAGCCCCTGTTTCCTGCTCCTAGGCGCGCGGCCACGTCTTCTTGCAAGATTTAAAGGGCCAGACACAGAAAGTGTCTGGGTCCCACCTTTGAGGACTATTGCCTGTATCAGCCCTATAAAGGGCTGCTCCGTTTTTTGTTCCTGGCCTTGCATGTCATGAGTCTTCGCTCTGGAGGCTCCTGCCTGCCAGAGCCCGTGTGTAAGGTCCTTCTAGTTTGTAGGAGCTCCTTGTTTCGTCCAGCTGTTCACTGTCAAGTCTCCGTGCCTGAGGTCCATGTCCAGGTGTCTTCGTGTATCTCTACGTCCTGGTATTCCTGCTTCCTTGATGTTCTTCCTAACCATGCTTCGTCTACGCTCTCGAGCCTTCTGGTACCGGTAGGCCAGGGGTCCCTCAGATGCAGTACTCCTGAGTGGACTGCCTGCCGGTGGACGGTTGTCCTGTGCTCCTGAGCAGTCATGCCCCGGATGTGTGTTCCTGTGCTGTCCCGCTCCCGGCGTGGTCTGAGTAGGGCACCCTGAAAGACAGTGCCAATGTCCATGCCTCGTGTTACCTTTTTCGATGTCAAGAGTCTCGTCTTGGATGCCTCGATCCCATGTGTCTTTGTCCCTGGATGCCGTTGCACCAGCCATGTGTCTTTGTCCCTGGATGCCGTTGCACCAGCCATGTGTCTTCGTTTCTGGATGCCGTTGCATCAGCCATGTGTCTTCGTCTAGATGCCGTCGCATCACTCCATAGTCATGTCTTCATGTCAAGGCCCGTCTGCCCTCAACCTCAGGCCAGGCCTGCTGCTCTCAGCAGGTCCGAAAGGGCCCGGAATGGTCGGAGGACCATTCACCTTCCAACATCCTTGGATGTTGGCCATGGGAGCTTGCCGGCCTGGCCGAGGGCACGATTGTTCAGCCATGCGGAGCCAGGTCTGGTCTGGGCTAAGGCCCATGGGCACACTAAACCACCAGTACATAACATCAATAAAAATACTTCAACTAAAAAAAAACAAAAACATGATCCTTTCCAGAACTGTATTTTCAGAACACTAAATGTTGTTAAATGATTATTGGTTTTTTTCCCATATCAGAAAAGTCACTGTTTCAATGGTAGTTCCTGCCTGGTATCAATTTTCTACACTGATGACACTGGGTCCAATACCCTATAAGCCTTGCCAGAAAATAGTGAAAAAAGACATTTTAAAACTTCTATACGTCCACCAATAGAAGATGTTAAATTTTGTACTGCATAAAGTCTTTCACTGCTTTTTATCAGCTACTGCTAAATATCTGTATTCAGTAAATCCTTTTCCTTGCTTTATTTTATCTTGTTTGGCTAGGAATTTCTATTACATAGGTTTTTAAATCTGTTATTTCTGCTACTATAGATGTAAAATGAGTCACAACAAGAATTTTGAGAAAGATTTGTTATCATCTTCCTAGTTCACATAAATTTGGGAAGGGAGCGATATGGAGATATAGTCTGAATCATCCACTTTCTAGGAGGAAGGACTCTCTCGCTCCATAATTCCATTATCAATCTCTCCTATGTTTATACTGACTCATGGAAAATTCCTTCCGCTTTCTAGTTGGTTTTGCTAAATATCAGATCAGTAAATAATAATAAATACATTTACTTCATAAGTTTATCTATATAAATAAAAATGTTAAATAGTTTGTATGTCGTCGCTAATCTCGCCAACCGCTTAACCAAATGCGTTCAAATTTGCACACAACATTCACTTCCCATACGGGAAGGATCTTATACACTTACATTACATATAGGTCACACCTGTGACAGGTAATACAAGTTTAAAAATTGCTTACACAAAACAGCGACATCTGGTGGCCGTCAGCGCAAGCGCAACCTCTTACACCTTTCACACACACTCATACACCACACCCCACCCCCACACAGGGCTATTGTCTTTCATTCACACTCCCTCATAACACACAGAAATCCACACTCATCACACCACACACCCCCACGCCTGCCAATGTCACTTAAAAAACATGTTTTTACATGTGTGTGGGGAAAACAGCGACATCTGTTGGACAGACATGCAACACACGCTATCTACCTTGGGAAATGAAGCTGCTGTACTGCGCATGCGCGGGCGGGAGCGCACGTCGGGCACAGCGGGACCAACATGGTGCTGGGAGGAGCAGCAGCGGTGCACGTTGCGCACAGCGGGACCAACATGGTGCTGGGAGGAGCAGCAGCGGTGCACGTCGCGCACAGCGGGACCAACATGGCGCTGGGAGGAGCAGCAGCGGCGGACCGGCGGCAATATCGGAGTGGTGGTGTTGGCCGGCCGAAATTCGACACCTGGGAGGAGCGCGCGGCGATCTGGTCGGCTCATGTGCACGACAGGGAGGGATCCTCGCTGAACTCGCGCCTTCGGGAGCGGGCCACACAGAAGCGCACAAGAGGGAGAGGGATGGGGGGTGGGCAGCTGGGAGGGCATTGCAAGCCGGAGGGGATCAGAATCAGGGAAGGAGATTGAGAGAGGGTGCGGTGTCACTGACAAAAGAGTAGGGAGTAGGCGGGGCGAGGTGACAGTGAGGGGAGGGTGAATGAAGGGGGCAGTGAGTGTCAGTGGAGAGACACAGAGGGGAGAGGTAAGTGTGTGGGGTGAGAGTTGGAGTGGGGACAGGGGAGTGAAGGGGGGGTTAGTGACCGAAGGGGGGAGGGGTGAGTGTGAGGGGAGAGAGCTGGAGTGGGGACAGGGAAAGAAAGGGGGGGGTGAGTGACCAAGGAGGAAGACGATGTGTGACTGAGGTATATGAGCAAGGGGAAAGGGGAGGGGGTGAAAAGAACCTGACACTGCCACTGCAACGCGTGGCCAGGTTCAGCTAGTTTTAAATGAAAACACTGATATCCTCTGTATTACAAAAACCTGACTTACATGTACAGAAAGTTCAAATTTCTTGCAGTTGTATCCACCTGGGTTTGCAGTTCAGCATCATCCAAGATTAGAGAAATAAGAAGGGAAAGTGACTATCATATATCATAATTCTATTGAGCAATACAATAGTCCAGTGAAACAGCTGAAGGGTTTAGAATGTTTTATTGAAATGAAGGGAACTAGATACATCAGTGATTGGATATCTGAAGTGATATTGTCATCCGCAAGAAAACCTGTTCTTTTGGATTTCAAGTCTATTCAAAGGCACCAACTTCTGGTTCAGTATCTGATTTCCTAAATGTTACATTGGCATTATGTTTAACACAAATAGGACAGAAACCCACACATACAGCAGGTTCCTGCCTTGCCCTAATTTTCTATCCTTTCAGTGAGAATATGGATATAACAGAATAGATTAGAGTAATCCCTGTTTTTTGGTCTCATCACCATTTGGTTTACAGTAATAGTTATTTTAAGAAAGTTAGTAGTAAAGAAAAATGTATTCCTTCCAAACTTCTAGATAAATCAAGGAAAGAATCATTTTACTTATATGACATCGGTAAACACTAGTGTAGTGTTTCTCAATCCAGCCCTGGAGTATCGCCTGGCCTGTTTAGTTTTCAAGATATTCACAATGAATATATGTGAGATCACTGCTCTAGTGGAGAGCTAGAAGTTAAATGTAAAGAAAGCAACTGATTATAAGGCCCTGAAAAACTATATGCTAATACTGTTACAAGGTCATCTTCTTGGTTTAATGTTTTTAAAGCGGCAAGATCCTCCTTCATGTATTTGTGTCAGATCTGCCAACTCCACAATTTCCTTGATAAATATTATGAAGTGAATTTTCAAAACATTATGGGCCAGATTTTCAAAGGGATATGCGCGTACCCCCCGAAAACCTGCCCGAAGTTCCCCCTGCGCGCACCGAGCTTATGTTGAGTAGGCTCGGCGGCGCGCACAAGCCCCGGGGCTTTCCTGGGGGGGGGGGGGGGGGGCATGTTGGGGGCGTGTCAATTTGGGGGGGGGCCGCAGGCAAGATTCCGGCCCAGGGCATTTCGGGGGCATGGCCAAGGCCTCCGAAACAGCTCCCGGGCCTGGGAATTGCGCGCCGGCGGCCGGCCGGCGCGGGCAGGCGTAACTTGTGCAACAAAGGTAGGGGGTGTTTAGGTAGGACTGGGGGGGGTGGGTTAGGTAGGGGAAAGGAGGGGAAGGTGCGGGGGGAGAAGGAAAGTTCCCTCCGAAGCCGCTCCGATTTCGGAGCGGCCTCTTAAGGAACAGAGGCAGGCTGTGCGGCTCGACGCGCGCAGGCTGCCGATTTTGCACAGCCTTGTGCGTGCCGACCTCGGATTTTAACGGCTACATGCGTATCTATTAAAATCCCGCATATTCTTGTTTGCGCCTGGTTTGCGAACAAAAGTACGCGTGTGCGCAAATTTGTAAAATCTACCCCAAAGTGCATGAAAATGAGCATATACATGCATAAGTAGCAACTACTCATATATTCCATATTTTATAAATGTCAAAAATACATGCATATTTTCACTTTTGCTTCCACATATACATGTGTACAAAAGGGACAATCTAGGGGCATTCCCAGGCAGGGCCAACGCTTACCTGTGAACACTTGCCAACTTATTTGTGGTGCGATATTAAATGTGTTTATTATATAGTACTGTCTGAGTGGGAGAAATGAGTGAACTGGTGGGCATTCAGGCAAAAGAACTAGGAAGGTCTCAATGATCTGGAGAAGGATGTGTGAACTGGCGGATTAATTCGTAAACTGGTTAATTTATTACACCGCACGTTTTAAAATTGGTTCACTCATGCAAACAAGTCCTACGTTCTTGTGCAAAATATACTTCTATACAGTATATTTTTAAAATACATGCATTCAGTGCACTGGTATAAATGATTTCAATACATTGCTTATGTTCACGCATAAGTCTACCTATGCGCGTACGTTGTGGAGAAGAGATACAAGTATTTTATAAAAAGCAAGTATATCATATATGCATGTTATAAAATGCTTGCATAGATAGGCTCATGGCCATATACATGCGTATATGCAACTGCTCGCATCTGTTTGAAAGTTATCCTCAATCTTGCTAAGGTAATCTATGCATTAATCACCAGCCAAATAAACTATTGTAGTGCCCTATTGAATAGCATCTCACAATTTAGTGTAAAATGCCTCCAGCTCCTATAAAGTACTACAGCTAGAATTTTGGTAGCTTCCAAAGCAAGTGACCACATCAAACTTATTCTATATCAACTGCACTAGCTTCCAGTCAAAAACAGGATAAAATTCAAAACGTTCTGCTTCATTTTCAAATGGTTTCATGAACCCCTGAGTTCCTTACTCAACTTCTTTCCCCAAACATGCGGTCAAGGGAACTCCAGGTCTCCCAAATGGCTCTTCTCTTCTCTCCTCCTCTGACCTCCATCAGATTGTTCTACACAAGATTTTGAATTTTCAGCTATGTACCAAAAATCTGAATCAAAGTCCGGCTCATACTGTACTGTAGTGCCATACTACTTTAAATTCAAGAGAAAAGCAAAAGCATAGTTTTTCATCCACCTCTTCCCTCAGAGATCCTCAACTCCACTATCTATCTACCTGAACTCCTCACTAGGAACTTTCCTATATACAAAAGGGACATCACCTTATACACATGGGTATCTATGCTGGATCCCAAAGCTATGCTAATTGTAAATTCCGATTCTGATTGTAAACTGTTCAAAGCCTTTGTTCATTTACATTTGTTGTAATCTGTCTTGAGACCAACTTTAGGAAAAGGTGGAATATAAACTACTAAAAGTCTCGATTCAGATAAAATATCTTATAAAGTACATGCTAATTCTTATTGTACTGAAGTTAATGCTGAAAACAGAATCTATTTCTCTGTGACTAGCTCTGAAGAAGAATTCTACAAAACTATTTAGGGTATTTAGTAGCCATATCAAGCCACAAATACCATATATTAAATATTATTTTGAATATTATTCTTTTTAGATACGATTAGGCATATTTAGTATGACAGACTCTGATATTTATGTATTCATTTATTTATATATTTATTTTGTTTGTTTTAAGAGTCTTAGAAACCACCTTGTTAGGAACTGAGGAACATTCTGGGGAAGGGGAAGCCTATTCCAGTGGAATGGGCTCCACCTTAACCAAAGTGGAACAGGCTGCTGGCAATTTTTAAAAAGGAGATACAGCTTTTAAACTAGAGCATGGGGGAAAGCTGACCTTATTTTTTGTTTGTTTAAACAATTTTTATTAGTTTTGTTCTTATATCAAGGAAACACATCAGTGGTAGGGTGTAGTTCTGACCCAACAGCAAAAGAACATAACCAAACTGTAAGGTCTAATAAACCCAACAGCTTTGTATATCATCCCTCCCCCTACAACTCCTCAAGTCCCCACATCCCACTCTCCCTAACCCTCCACCCATCAAGTCCTGAAATGAGACGAATCCAAAGCAATAGGAAGCAAGAAGAATGTCTTTTATATGTCTGGTCCAACCAGGAATCAGTTGTTCACAACCTGGCTGCGTGCATGAGGTGCTAGGTATTGTAGATAGAAATTCCAGACCAGAAGGAAATGTTGTCTATGACGCGGGGATTCTCGAGACGCCATATTTTCCGTGTTCATCAGAGCATGAAAATGATTTCTCCATGCCAAAAAAGATGGTGGGCTTGCAGATCGCCATATGGATAAGATCACCTTCTTCCCCACTAAACCTGCCTTTTGTAAAAGTATGCGTGAACCAGGATCTCAAACCCTAATAGTCAAGATGCCACCAAACAGCAGCCACAAAGGGGACACAGGAAAAGCCACATCTAGGAGTTCCGCCAGAAAATCCGCCACTCGACGCCAAAATTGTCGGACCAGGGGACAAGACCAGAAAACATGTGATAAGGTGCCTACAACGGTTGGGCAGCGGAGGCAGACAGCAGACGACCTTAGAGTCAGTTGGCAGGCCACCTGAGTGAACTCATAGGCACGGCTTAAAAATTTGAATTGCAACTCCCTATAATACATATTGTTTGTGATCCTGGTGGCATGCAGAAAACATTGCTGCAGTATAGTATGAGTCACCAGAAAGTCCCCATCCTGATTCCATCGGGTAGCCAGAAGAGAGCAAATATCAGGTCTTAGCGTATGATGGAGGTGTTTATAGTAATTAGATAATGAAGGAACCCCGGAACATTCAAAGTGAAACACTTGGTCTAATGCTAAAAATATCGCAGGGTGTCTAAAGTCTGCAGGTAGTGTGGTGATATAATGTCGAATTTGTAAATATGGGAAAGCATGAGGGACTCCCAAATCATAAACCCAGGTGAATTCTGCCCAGTCTAGCACCTGTCCTTCTCGAAAAAGCAGATGCCCCAAATAATGAATACCCCTGGACGTCCACTCCCTGAAGGAGCGTGATTGAGACCCTGGCAAAAAGTCATCATTCCCTATCAGGCCGATACAGTACAGTGCGCTCCGATGGAGCGCACTATTAGCCTGCTCTTGGACGTGCGTTTTCCCTTACCCCTTATTCAGTAAGGGGAGGAAAATGCGCGTCCAACCCGCGGCACCTAATAGGGCCCTCAACATGCAAATGCATGTTGATGGCCCTATTAGGTATGCGCGCGGGATACAGTAAGTAGCATAAAGTGAGGAAAACAAATCGCGAAAGCGATTTAAAATAGCGGGAGAATCTTTTACCACCAGATCTGAAGGCTGGGATAAAGCGACTCGAGCGTGTGGATCTAATTAAGTTCGACATCATCTTCCCCGCTTTATTGCAAGAACTGGTATTTGTAGTACATCAAACTTTTTTGCTCACTGGTGAATGAGAGAATTTAACGCACACCGTTGAGTAAAATACTGAGTATGCAGTGTCCGTGTGTTCGAAGCGGCCAACTGGAGGCGTAGTTTGCGTGGTTGGGCACTGAGGGAGAGAATGCGGTGATTGAGAGTCTTCCGATGGTGAGCTACATAGGAAATAATTTCCCCGTGTAATACAGCCTTCGCAGCGTACCAAAATAAAACAGGTTGTGGTTCATGGGCTGCATTGAATTGCACATAATGGGCCCACTTAGTACGCACAAAATCTCAAAAGTTCTCATCGGAGGCCAAAAAATAGGGTTAGCGCCAGATACGCATCAACGGTCTCGGATCCGAGAACTGAAAATCCACCCACACCATGGCATGGTTGGAAATCACAATATCCTCGATACCCGTATCTCAAATATGAGAAAAAGAATGTGTGCTGATGAGAAAATAGTCCAATCTGGAAAGGGTCGCATGCGCACGAGAGAGATGTGTAAAGTCTTTCTCAGTTGGGTGGAGGGTGCGCCAAGCATCTAACAAGTGCAGAGTATTTTCCAACAATGATGGACCCCTACCATGGCCCGGTTTGCGGTGAAGGTCCTTAGAGGCATCCAGCAGGGGATCTCGTATAGTGTTGAAGTCTCCCCCAACAAGTAGAGCATCTGTGAGATACGGGATCAAATGTGTACAAATTTTCCTGAAAAAGCGAGGGTCATAAACATTTGGAGCATAAATATTGCACAATACCACAGTCTGTTGGAATAATTCAGTAACCAAAATGAGATAACGACCAAGGGGGTCATATATCTCCTTATTAATTTTGATGGGAAGTTGCTTGTTGATCAAAATTGCCAGCCCCTCTGACCGGGATGAGGTTGACGCAAAGTGCACCTCTCCCACCCAATCACAACGAAGCTTAGCATGTTCTGAATCACTTAGATGCGTTTCTTGTAGGTAAGCTACCATTGCGGCTTTCCTCTTTAATAGAGTAAGCACCTTTGAGCGTTTAATGGGCGAGTTTAACCTACATACATTCCAAGAAATAATGCGAGTAGAATTAACGATCCTCCCATAAGAAGAAACATATTTTCCAGAAAATTATCATGCATCGGCCATGAGGACCCTCCCAGTCGGGGCCCCCACAGAAGTATTTTACCATCTGGTCGGAGCAACAGAAACCAAACTTTGGATTCACTTTAGTCTGCAACAAACAGATACCCTCGTGACCACCTTTCAGTTTGCCCCGTCCCCCATTTCCCCATGCCCAGTATCCCCCCCTCCATAGCTTCTCTGTCTAGTCCCCCCAAACCCATCCCCCCCTTCCTCCCCAACACCCAAAATGACATTAACCCCAAACTCCAAATTACCCATATCAATGCCTTCATCTATGAAGGCTCGGAGATCCAGTATTGATGTGACCAGGCCCACTCCATTACACACAAAGAGAAAAAGGAAAGAAAAAAAATGTTATGCAATGAGTGAGTAAGGAATTATACATGGCTTGTGCGGCCGTGCGACAGAATCAACATACTGAGTCAGTTGAGTTAAAGGATAATACAGTCTGGGCATGCCAAGAAAATGCTAAATTCCATAGTCCCCAAAGAATACAGTTCAAGCTTCCCTTCCCCCTGATGAATAATAGAGGGAAGCATTGCCCAGCGTTGTTTCAAGAGAATGTAATCGCTGAAAAATAATTTAGGATAAAGGATAAAATAATAAGAAAAAAAAACTACGAACGATCGTAGCTGTCAGTTTTATCCTGAGTGTCCAGCGATCAGCCCCCTATAAGTCTGTGAGCTCTGCATTCAAGGAGCTAGGCAGCACCAGACACAAAAAAGATTAAAACATCATGGGGGCACGGGGCCACCATGTTCAGGTGCAGCATGGGCACCCATATTGACTAAGAAATGGCGAAGCGCCTTGCAGGAGGGGAAAAGTGGACTGTAATAAAATTAGTCCTCTTCAGCTAGTCACCCTGTCCAAGGAAAAGAAATAGCGCTGTCACGGGTCCCATGGCAGAGAAACGGAGAGTCAGAGAAAAAAAAAACGGAAAGAAAAACCACCCTCGAGGTGAGCAGCCCTTCATTTATTCAGAGTCTCAATGAACGCTTGAGCCGTCATTGGGGTATCGAAGTGATGAATTTTATCTGCGGACCAGATGGGCAGACGACTGGATATTGTAGGGAGAACTTGACTCCCCGATTATGCAAAGTGGTACAAAGCGGGGAGAAGGCCTTGCGAGCCTCAGAAACGGAGGGAGAGAAATCTTGGAACACTCGAATAGAGTGTCCCTGGTATGAAAGAGATGTTTTGCTCCGTGTTGCCCGCCCGGTGTGGGCTGAGTTCAAGACCTTAGCAATAATTAAGCGCGGGCGCCCCGATTTAGTGTTCCTTGTCCCAAGTCGGTGGGCCCTCTCGATGACCAAGTTCCCACACAGCGGAGCAAGGTCCAGTGCTTCAGGGAGCCAGTCTGCGAGTAGAGTACAGAGTGACTGTTCCTCTATGTCTTCAGGGAAACCCATAAAACGAAGGTTATCCCTCCGGGCTCTGTTCTCCAAGTCATCTACTTTTTGTTGGAGGGCCGCAAATCTTTTATCATGAGCGGCCATGTTCCCCGAGTAAATCACCGCACTGTCCTCTAATGCCGAGATCCGAGTCTCGATTTGTTCTAGACGGGGTTGTAAAGTTGAAAGCGTATCCTGAACCTCCCCCAACTGAGAATTGTTTTGTGCCCACTTTTCATCCAGGGCGTCTCTGATAGCCTCTTTAATATCGGAGATGGTAAACAAGGTGGGGGAGGGGGGCAACTCACTATCACTGGTTGACGTCATCTTGGGCTCCAGAGCTCTCGGTTTATCTTTTTCTCTTCTCCCATTCTTGATGGTCATCCCGGGTGAAGTTTTACACAAAGTCCGAATGGTGGACATGCAACGCGGCTCGCGAAGTGGCCCAAATATTGTAGGGTGGTATCACGTGTTTCAATGGGTCACAATGGGCGGAGTGGGCCTAGGAGCCAGCAGATAGTGCGTTCTCCTGGCTCAGCACATCACGTGATCTCCTCAAGCTGACCTTTTTTTTAAAATCACATGGGTCGGAAGGATGTAACATCTGAGGATATTTCCAAAACAGGGAAGTCAGTATATCCCAGTAGAGAAGTTGTGATTAAGGCAGAAGTTGCCGAAAATGATGTAAAAAAGTGAGCACACAGATGTACTAATAAACAGACTGTGAATACAAAGAGAAAGGATAATACAAATAAAAAACACTTTAAAATGCCTGTATCTGGATACCAGAAATCCGAATAGTAAAAATGGTGAGTTAGAATGTATGGCATTATATGATGATATAGACTTGTAACACCTCAGAGGCCTTGGGATGCCCCACGACCAGCTTCATTCACCATCGATGTGGCAGGCCCTCTGTGGCTGAGACACCACCAGTGCTCTCTCCAGAACTTCAATGCTTGAGCTGGGACACTGCTGCCACCAATGCACCAGCTCCATAGATGTTCGCATGCTATACCCGTGGCCTTTTAAAGGCCCTGCAGCAGGAATCCAGCACAGTGCCCGCCAATGACATCATCAGCACCAGGGTATTTTAATGCAGGTTTGGGCTTTACTCATTGCCTCAGCAACAGGTCATCTGCTCTGCAATGCGAGTTGCTATCTGTTGTTTCTGCTCCTCTCTGCCCCTTATTCCTGATCCCACATGTGGTCCTGTGTTTCTGGTTCTGTCTGTATTCTCCAGTCCTGACCTTGCCCATGTCTATAGCCCTTATCTCTGTTTGTTTCTCCATTTCTTCGGTGCCTGTCCATGCCTCCTCTGCCTCCAGTTCCTACTCCTGTTCTAGCTTCGTTTTTCCGGCCTCTTCTCCTTGCCCTTGCTCCCTCTTGGACTGTTCTCCCATGTTTGACCTTGGCCCATTATCTGACTCTGCCTGAACAGTGGTTGCTCTGACCTCTGCTTGGAAATCCATCTCTGCCTGAATGTCACCTACCCACGCCCTTGGCCTGTCTCTGGACTTCCTTTGCTCTTTGGGTCCTCACGTGAGTCCTGTCGGCTCTCAAACCCAAGGGGTTGGTAATGGTGAAGGCCATTTCCAGTCCCCGAGCATCTCCAACTACTGACAGCATGGGCTAATTAGGTTTGCTTGCTAGATAGAGTCAATCATGCCTCAGTCCCAAGGGCTCCCCGACTATGCAAGATCTTTCAGAGAAGTGGTGGAAGAATGATACACAATGGGATACCCTGATACTAGAATATAAATTATGTGATAAGGCAGATTGAATTGGTAGAGGGATGGCATTATCTATAATGGCATAGAGTCAAGCAGGATACACATTCTGCAGTTAACAAAATGCACTGTGGAATCCTTATAGATAGAAATTCTGTGTGTGTCCTGTGGAGCCTGGATCCAAGATGGCGTCTGGGAGTCTTGGCATTTTTTGTTTCCTAACTTGTTGTGAATGCCACATACAGCCCGGAAGCGTCGGGCGAAGGAGACCCGCAGTCCTCTCGGGAACCCCTATTTCGGGCCCTATGGAAGCCCACGTTCAGCAAGCGAGATCGGCGTTGTCCTTGGGGGAGGTGGCAGGAGGAGAGCTACCGGCCTCTCCCCTGGACCTATCAACATCTTTATCCCCGATCTTTAGGGCTCCACCGGTAAACCCGGCAGCCTTCAGAGCCTGGGGTAAGCCGACGGTGGGGGTGATAGCTGAGGATGCAGACGCCCCCCGATTCCGTGTGGTGTTGGAACATCCTGTAAAGCCTGGAGGAGAGGCTGGAGATGGCCCCAACGTGGGTAGTGCCAGTTCATCGATGGAAAGAGGAAATCAGAAACAGCCTGAACAAGTAATTACTATGGATTTGAACCCACTAAATATGTTTGCTGTGCCTACTCTGGTAAGACCAAGTTTAAATACTTTGGACACGATTTGGGAAGCTATTGTGAATTTGAGAACCTCCATGGCAACGCAGTTTAATCCAATAGTGGACAAAGTTAATAATATTGAAGATAGAGTTGTCATGTTGGAGAACTAAAAAATTTCCCTCTTAAAAGAACTGGGGATTTAAAACAAGATATAAAAAAATTGAAACCTATTCAGGATATCCTTATAAAGTAGAATCAACAGCTTCAAGCTAAAACTGAAAATTTGGAGAATGTAATACAAGGGAAGAATCTTCGTTTTATCAATTTTCCTAAGCTCCCACACATACCGGCAAGAAAATGTTCAGAAAATATCTTTTAGAAATTCTCAAAGTTCCAGAGGCGTCTATATCACCAATCTCTAAGTCATATTACTTGCCTCCATTCAAAAAGCAAGAATCTCAAGAGAAGCAAGATGGAGTTCTGGAGATGGATTACTTAATCCCTAATTTGGATATATCCCAGTTACTGGAAACATCTGACAGTGAACTGGTGCAGGCGGCCACTAGGGTGGTTACCTTCGCACTAGAACCTGATCGTGACTGGATTCTGAGGATATTTTTTTAAACATCGTACTGAAGTATTTTTCCACTTAAATGTTAGAGAGTTTATCCAGATGTTACTAAACAAACACAAAAGAGGAGACAACAATTTCTTCTATTGAGACCCAGAGTTTTGCAGAGAGGGGCCTCATTCGTTTTGAAATATCCCTGCAAATGTAATGTAAAATATAAGGGTCTTTTATGGTTTTTTTCTCTCCTTCTCAACTAACTTTTTTCCTAAGTGACAAATTAATTGCACAAAGTAGTAGGAATTGATATTCCAGTTTTGTTCTGCGTCTTGTACGATGAGTGCCTTATAAAATATAGTATACTCGCTGTTTAAATACTGCTCTTAACTTAAATTTCCTTTGGGAAATTTTTCTTCAAATTATTATTTTTTTAATTGGATCCATTATTGTGGACTTGTAGAATTGAAGACGTATGTATTTAATTTCCTATTTCTTTTTTAATGTATATGTATGTATTTTCCTGTTCTTCTTTCTTTTTCTGATCAAGATTATTTTCTTGAAAATTTATAGCAAATTGCAAAAATAAAGAATTAAAAAAAAAAAAAAAGAAATTCTGTGTGTGATGGGTAAGCAATAGGTGTATACTACTGGCCACCTCGCCAAAAAGAACAGACTTGAAAACACTTGCTGAAATTTAAAAAAGCAAATAAATTTGGAAACAATATTAATAATAATGGGAGATTTCAATTACCCAGTATTGACTGGGTCCGTATCTCATTGGAACATGCTAGAGAGATTAAGTTGCCATAAATGTAAAAAATGACTGCTTCGTGGAGCAGTTCGAACTGATGAGAATGGCAGCTACTTTAGATGTAATCCTCAGTGGAACACATGACCTCGTGCAAAGGGCTATTGTGGTGGTGCTGCTAAGCAACAGCAATCAAATTTGACAATATTTGGAGAGAGTATGTTAAGTAAAACTACTGTAAGAGCATATAATTTTAAAGCAGGAGACAGACAGAATGAGGAGATTAGTTAGAAAAAAATAACTAAAAAGAGCAGTTACAAAGGTTAGATGTTTGCAAGAGGTATGGACATTGTTAAAAAAATACCATTTTGGAAACACAGATAAAAAGTATTTCTTGTATTAAAAAAGGTAATAAGAACATACAAATTGCCATACTGGGTTAGTTTGAGGGTCCATCAAGCCCAGTATCCTGTTTCCAATAGTGACTAATGCAGGTCACAAGTACTCGGCAAGATCTCATAGTAAACAGATCACATGCTGCTATTGTGCAGTTAAATGTAGTGGCTATTTCTTAACAGGTAAATTTTTGAATAATGTGCACGTAAAAAAATAGCACGTGCATGCATAAAATTGCATAAATATGTGGATATATGGTATCTTAAACACTGCAACATGTGCACGTACATCATGGACCACAAGTAAATTTTCACATGGAGAAAAGGAGTGGGCCAGTGATATTCTAGGGAAAGACCAACAAAAGTTGGCATATGTTGCTATTTTATAACCAGCCAAAGTGATGCGCATGTCTTTTACTTGTGTATATTTATTCCTGCTCAATATCTGGCATAAGTGATCGGAAACATCTTAAAGGTGAATAAATGACTGGGTGGAGGTTCTTGGTGAATTGGGGGACTTCAGACTGAAAAGCCAGGAGGGACTTCACAAGCAGCAGATGGAGTGGGTGAACTGGTAGACTTATTGGTAAAACTGGTTATTTCATCGCCGCACACATAAAATAAAATCCCCTGACTTACACATGTTAAAGATGACTTAAGGGGGGTAAATGCATATAAATAATGTGAGAATAAATAATGTGAGAAGAATCACAAGGACACACTCCCTCACTCTAAAACATGCAAAACAATCATTGATGCATTATCAACCATGCAACTAAAACAAATAGTCAACACCCCAACACAGAAAGCTATAGACCTCATCTTCATTAACCCTGACACTTGGGTGTTGTCGATTTGCTTGGGAGTTAGCAATCTATTAGGAATCTGAGGTTAGTTAGACTGCGGGCTCCTGAAGAGGGAGGAGTTAGCAATCTGTTATATATCTGCTGCTTGAATTAGCAATCTGTTATGGATCTCCGTGAGGAGATAGCAATCTGTTGTGAATCTGCTATGGAGAAGATGCTTGATGGGAGGAGCAATCAGATAGGAGGAGCAATCTGTAGAGAAAGCTCTGTGTAGCAGGCTCCTGGAGAGGGAGGAGTCAGCAATCTTGTAGTGTCTCAGATATCGTCTTGCTAAGGAGTAGCAATATGTAATCAATCTGATATAGTTGTGAGTGGATCCCTGGGCCGATGGCAGATGACCACGCTCCTGGGAGGATACCCTGAGAGGGACCACCGGCTAGGCTAGAGTATGGAGACAGACACACATTAGTCCTTTTATTAAACAGGTTAGTAGAAACCACCAGAGGTGGCAGTAGTGAACTGATATGCCTGGCAGGGCTGTAGTCCTTCAGGTACTGGAACAATGATCCCAGGATGGCTGAGCTGTTGAGAAACTGTAGAAAGTGAGTAGGCAGAGTTCATGAATAGAACTAGATGACAAAACTCATGTAAGGTCTCAAGTAAGCTCAGGAGCTGGAAAGGATTAGGCCCTCGGAGCGAGTACCTGGTTCCAGGGAAAGTTCTGAGAGAGCGATGGTAACTCACAATTGTTTGAAGCAGTGATAGCTTCCAGGCAGTACAGAATCTTCAGAGTGTCCAGGAACATGGGCCCTCGAGCAGCGAGTACCGGTTCCTATCTGTAATCCGAAAATAAAGAAAAGAGCGAGGCCCCCGAGGAGTGGGTACCTCTAGTAAGTCTGAGGAGGTAGAGTAGCTTGGAACGAATCCCCTTGCGTATCCTTGCTAACTCAGGGCCTCATTTACCAATTTCGCATGGGTAACGCATGGGTACCGCCTGCGTTAATAAAAAGCACTTTCTGAGCAGCAGGGAATTTTCGCGTCCCGCGTCGGTTTTGCGAATCGCGAAAATGTTTTCGTGATTTGCGTTGAAATCAATGGAAAATCAGCGCGCTGCACGATCCTTTCGCAGCTAGCGGTAAAAAGTGAAACCAAGTACCACGTCCCGCGATAATATGACATGTATAAAAGGTCACTTCCTGCCCCTCCTCCCTTTGAGGGTTTGGAAGGAGTTTTGGAAAGGAGGTAGGTGTTGGAGATTTCGAGCAGTTGGGAGTTAGGAGATCGATTACTGAGTGCGATGTCTTGTTTACTTGTCGTCATCTGTTTCCTATTACCTATGTCTTGTGTAATCTGTGTTGGAGTGAAAGATTGTCAGTTCCCTGTTTGTCCCTATCTGTTTGTAGGAGGAGGAGGAGTGCGGTGGTGGTGGTGGTGCTGGTGGTGAGGAGTGTGGTGGTGGTGGTGGTGCTGGTGAGGAGGAGGAGTGCGGTGGTGGTGGAGAGGAGGAGTGTGGTGGAGGATGGAGCGTGACAGGAGTGGGAGGAGAGGGCAGAAGAGGGGAGTTGAGAGTAGGGGAGGAGGAGGGAGAGGGAGAGGGGGAGGGAGGAAGAGGGACCTAGTGGTAAGGGTCTGAGGAGTAGGAGCAGGGACAGGGCTAGTGGGAGAGATAGACAGGAGGGAAGTGATAGGAGGGTGGGGGTGGGGGAGGGGGAAAGGGTGAGGCAGGAGAGAATGGTGGGAAGAGTTAGGGCTAGACAGCCAGGGCAGAGGGGAAGGGAGGTGGAAGCGCAGGGTCAGGTGGGGGGGGGGGGGGGGAAGGGAGTGGGGAATCCGGTGGGTTAGAGAGTGAGGCTAGGGAGGAGACCCCTCCGGAAGTGGCACCCCAACCAGGCAGCCAGGCAAGGGTCAGGCAGCGTGCTATACGCTTCAGCCAGGAGGACAACGATCGGCTGATTGAAGGTGTCCTCCTTCACTATGGCCATCTCTTTGGCAACTTGGCAGTGAAGACGTCCAAGGCAACCAAGGCATAGCTATGGGCCACCATAGCTGCGGACATCAGACGGCAAAGTGGCATACCTCGCACCAGGGAGCAGGTGGCCCACCGTTACAGGGACATCAAGGCCCAGCTGAAGGTAAAGATTGCGGAGCTCAATGAGTACCTGTGGGAGACAGGAGGAAGGTCTTCGTGCCCAATCCGCTTCAATGACATGGAGAGGCGTCTGATGCAGCAGCTGGGACCAGATGTGTTCGAGGGGTTGGACGTACGACTGGATACATCCCGCCTCGAAGATGGTAGGTTGGCCTGTACCCCCCACCAGGTTCTTTCCTGTCCTGTTCAAGGTTCATACACAATGTTTAGTCCTGTATTCGGTTGAGGCTCCCCATGTGTTCTCCAGAACAGTGTTGACCCTCCCCCCTCCCCCACACTGTGCCTAGCAGGATGAGGATTTTCAGAAATGCTTAGAATTGTGAATGTGTTCTCCTGCCCCATCTGCTCTGCACAGCCCAGGGTTGGGGCCCCCTCCCCCACACTGTGCCTAACAGGATGAGGATTTTCAGAAATGCTTAGAACTGTGAATGTGTTCTCTTCCCCCATGTGCTCTGAAGAGGCCCTTTCGGAGCCCCCATACCCCATTCCCCAGGCCATGAGGTACAGAGATACAACATAACCTTATAAGCTGACTCACATGATTATGTGCCCCTGTTTCATGCTACTGTCAGTCAACCAAACACTGTGGTATTGATGCCGTCTATCCTTTTGTCCCCCATCTTCTACAGAGCACTCTGGTCCCAGGCAGCAGAGGTCGGAGCCCAGCTGGGAAGGCCCAGGCACCAGCACTGACCCACCTGGGACAAGGCGGCCACCTATGCTAACCAGGCTCTTCGTCATTGATGCCATGATGCAGTGGTTGGATGAGGAGGAGGAGGAAGAGCTGGGCCCCACAGCAGCAGGCAAAGGCAGCCCCCTCAACCTGACCGAGGCCCTTGAAGGTCTGGAGTGGGGGGCCTCCCCCACCCCTCTGGGTGCAAGCAGCCCACTCACATTGGAGAGAACCCCACCCACTGAGGATACCCCAGTCATGTCTCCATGCAGGCCTGCACCTGCAGCTGTGCCTGCAATTGCACATCTCCCAGCACCAGTAGCCCCACCACCAGCACCACAACCAGTTACAGCAGCCCAAACCTTCCTATCGAACGAGGACTCAATCACAGGCACACAGGCAGAGCAAATCCGGATGGAAGTGCGTGGGCTGAGGAGAGCCATTACACAGCTGACCCGCCACTTCCAGCTCCACACTGCATCGACCACCCAGGCATCCAACAGCCTGACAGCAACGATTGGCACACAAAACACAATATTGCACCAAATTTTGCAGTGGATGACAGAACAGCGGGCGTCATGTCCACAACCTCAACACCCCAGCCAAGACTCTCAGGCTCCCGAGGATGCAGGGAGCGTCCTCCCAAGAACATGCCACCTCCCACAGGACCAGCAGGACGTGACCAGCAGAACCAGGGGTCACGATTTGAAGCTACAGGGAGGAAGACTCAGAACCAATGTCAGGAAGTATTTCTTCACGGAGAGGGTGGTGGATGCCTGGAATGCCCTTCCGGAGGAAATGGTGAAGACCAGAACTGTGAAGGACTTCAAAAGGGGCGTGGGATAAACACTGTGGATCCATAAAGTCTAGAGAACGTGAATGAAGAGTGGGTGGCTCGCGGGAATGACGGCTACTACCTGAAGATAATACCCTTTTCAATAAACATACACACGATTAATGAGACTCCAACATTGCTCCAAGATTCAACGGCAAGAGGAAATGTGGAAAAAGATTTGTATTCACAAAAAGTGGGGAGTAGCTTGCTTGTTACGGCGGTTACTACCCCAAACCAAATAAGCCTGATACTTCACTTTCAATGCATATCCAGCATAGCTCTCTGCTTCAACGGCAGGGGAGAAAGTCTGATACTTCGTGCAAATCCAGCATAGCTCTCTGCTTCAATGGCAGGGGGAATGAAAAAAAAGTGGATCTATATACAGACAACAACCAACAGGGACTGAGTCGCATAATCTGGGTAGACAAATGGGCATGGGTGTAGCTTGCTTATTGTGGCGGTTACTACCCCTAACTAATTAAGCTAAATATTACACTTAGGGGTAGATTTTAAAACCCCTGTGCGCGTAAATCCTCCCGGATTTACGCACGCCGGCACGCCTATTTTGCATAGGCCGCTGGCGCGCGCAAAGCCCCGGGACGCGTGTAAGTCCCGGGGCTTCGTAAAAGGGGTGGGAGGGGGCGTGACCAGGAGGGGGTCTGGGGGCAGGGGCGGGTCCAGGGGCATGGCGACAGTTCGGGGGGCAGGCTGGGAGGGCGGTCCGAGTCCCCCGGCACTGCGGGGGACTCGGACCGCCCTCCCAGCCGGGGAGCAGGGGATGCCGGGGCAGCGCCGACCCCGGATTTTATAAAATACGTGCGGCTACGCGCGTATCTTATAAAATCTGGTGTACTTTTGTTCGCGCCGGTGGCACAAACAAAAGTACGCACGCGCGTTTGTTTTGAAGATCTACCTCTTAGATGCAGCTCCAACACTGCTGTTTGCATTAATGGTGGGGGTGGAAGGGAAAAAGAACCAAAGGGTTACTAAGAGCCAAGAGTAACAGTTAAGTATGAGAAAAAAAAAAGTGCGAAGCTTGCTGGGCAGACTGGATGGGCCGTTTGGTCTTCTTCTGCCATCATTTCTATGTTTCTATATCATACACCTGAAACTGGGTAGGTGACTCACTCACACCCGCCACTGGGCTGGCCATCCCGCAGAGTTGCAGTGCCGCCGAGATGGAAGAGGATGCCTCACTGCCTGCTCCCCGCAGAGTTGCAGTGCCGCCGAGATGGAAGGGGATGCCTCACTGCCTGCTCCCCGCAGACTTGCAGTGCCATCCAGATGGAAGAGGATGCCTCACTGCCTGCTCCCCGCAGACTTGCAGTGCCGCCCAGATGGAAGAGGATGCCTCACTGCCTGCTCCCCGCAGATTTGCAGTGCCGCCCAGATGGAAGAGGATGCATCATGCAAAGCTGATGAGGCGCCACCTCCCACCTACCTGGTCAGCTGGCCCACCTGCATCCGCTGCGCCACTCTGCTGTGTGCCACCTGCATCCACTGCGCCACTCTGCTGTGTGCCACCTGCATCCGCTGCGCCACTCTGCTGTGGGGTGCTTTCTGTTCTCAAGGGCTGCAACTTCTGCCTGTATGCTGTGGGATGACTTGTGTGCTCAAGGGCTGTCAATGCTGGTTGTGGGGTGCGTTCTGTGCCTCATGGCTCCAAATGGCACTTGGGCTGTGTCGTCCTGGGCCTCCTCCTGCTGCCATGCCGCTGCTGTTTCGTCCTGGCCTTCACTGCTGGTGCCATGCTGCTGCTGTGTTGTCCTGAGCCTTCACTGCTATTGCCACACCCTTCATGTGTTCCCCTGCTGCTACATGCTGCACTGCAGGATATCATTTCCGCTGGCTGGACTTTCACTCTGCTGGCGGGCCTCTCAGGCACTCCCCTTTCAGTGCACTCTTTCAACATGGACCGCCTGGGGCCTATGCCAGTCAACACATTGTATACCGACCAGCGGTAATCTATGTATTGCAGTATCCAAGCTATTGGGGTGCCAGTTCCTGTTTCTCTGTTCCTAGGTAATCATGCTTTGCCAGTACTGATAACACCCACTACCTGCATATGTGTATATACTGCTTATGGTGGAGCGATGTAGCACGGAATTGGACCACTTTGGATCTATTAGCTATCTAGTACTTGCAGATAATGACTACCTAGGAACGTCTAATGTATGCTTAAGCTGCTGATCTAATACTTCACTATACCCTGCACAATGTTGTCAGGAATAAATATCCTGTTTAACCTGCCACCTTTTGTGTCCTCCTTATGTTCACCCTTGGTGTACACCCGCCACACCTTGCATGCTGCATCACACGTTGGACCAATGCAGAGTTTCCCAACTGCCCCCTGTCTGAGGTTCAGTATAGCAACATCTGCACCTGCCATTGACAAACCTTACAGTTCGGTTCATGTACTAGGAGGGTGCTAAGGGGGACCCTGCAGAGTAAACATTAGGGGAGTACATGACATGTCCCTCATAGTAGAAGAGGTACTTTTCCTCAGTACAGGGAATGCACAGTAAGGGAGCATTCTGATGTATGCCTGCTCTCATGATCTGTGTGGAAAGGGGAAGGAGTGGGCAGCAGTCTATTGCAATTGCAGTGCTCATGTCAGGCACTGTTGGCGGTGATGAGTCCAGACAGGTATTTCTTACCAGTGTTCAGTATTATAGCTATCTCTGTCTGACAAACACCACGTATGTGAGGCTAACCGATGCTAAGGAACTAACCGAGTTTGCTGCCTAGATTGGTCTGTCACATGTGCTGGTAAATGGAAGATGCCTTCCACCGACACTGGGTGACTGACAGACAGGTTGACAACCTCTGGTGCCATGCAGGACACTCATTATAGTGGTGGCTCATGCATACGCTTAATTTCCAGGTGCCATTGGCATACAATAGTGTGTAGCCATCCTCATCTGCACATGCTAAGCATGTACCCTGTGCATACTGATATATCAGTGTACATCCACACCATGGCAGCATGTCCATGGACTCCTTGTGTGGCAGGGAAGGTTTCCTATAGTTACTGTCTTAGCCTTAAGGTTGTGGGCCACTGAAAGGTGAGGCATGGGAAGGGTTATGTTGCTATCTGCATGCCGTGTATTAAAGGAGTTGCACAGACTGTCAGCGGCCAGGTAACTAGGCTGTTGCTAGTCGTACGGAGAGGTGAATATATTAATGCTAATGTGTCATACCCGTTTACAGGGTGCAACCGGTGTAAGGCATGCTCAACAGGCCTTAAGTGTGTTGATCTGGTGTCCAGGTGCACAAAGATGTGGTGACTGCTGGTGTGCAGTCAGTGTTAACCACCAGTATATTAATTTGAGGGCCAGAAAAGGGCAAGGGTTGCAAGAAGTGGTCACCATCTGTTGTGACACACATCCCTCCGGTGCAGTCTCCCAGCTGTGGGGTGTGCATGGACCCTTTATAATGTTGGCCACGTCCACCATGTGAACACTGTCTGATAGCCAACACTGTGTGGTCCACAGTCCTACAGTGTTTTCGCATATTTCACCTCGCCATACACAAGCCACTCTCCAAGGTTAACTGTCATTGTTGATGGTGCATGTAGTTTGGACAACCAGTACAGTCCACTGACAGGTATCTGTCAGTGTTGACAAATATTCGGTATACTTTACTGACTATTAACAGAACAACAATCCTTTACATGCTGCAGAAACCCAGTGGAATTTCCCCCCTACAGGTGTGATGTTCAGAAGGTTACAGGTAAACAATGTTGCTCACACATTATCAGCAGAATATAGTGTTTCCACATACTGTACGACCTGTGTCACCATCACGTAATATACCCACCTCACCCCTGTTCTTCTACATACTCTGTCTTGAAGCTCCTGTACCGGCAAGCCTTTCTTGAGGGACATCATGTGAATGGGACATATACCCTCCCAACGGAGCGATATGGGTGCATCTATGTCAATCGGAGGGACATGTAGGCCCATGTCTGGCCCATATTCCCTCTATTGTTGCACACAGCTCAGTTAGCAGTGACTGTGAAAACCACTGTCCGCTAGCTCCTGTGGAATACATAATTGGCCAGCGAGTTAAAGGGGTCTTCTCCACATGTAGGCTGTCAGGCATTGCCATAGTCCCAACGTGTGGGGCTATATGTATCACCGGGTGTCACACACTTCTGTACTCAATTATGAGTAGGTTTGTGCGGCCGTGGAGGACACAATCCCTGACAGATGGTCTGCCACTGTAAGTGGACATCCGGAAGCTCTGAGCCGTCTACCTCTTGCCATACATGGTGTAAGGTGTTGCCTAGATGTCCATCCCACTGTGTGGCCTGTCCTGTGTATGTAGTGCTTCACAGGCTAGGTGCAACACTAAACACTACAATGCTGTTTGTCAGCGCCCTTAGGCACATCTTGCTTCCCTGGCACATTCCGCCTCATGAAGGACAGGTTGCCATGTCTGAGGATACAGCATGTAGCGTTCAGCCTGTTTAACGTCTGCGCATTCAGCTAATGGAGCTCCTGGACCACAGAACTGTGGCGCTGCATGGAGCACAATTGTTAAGGATGCACATGTGCTTGGTCAAGTGTCAGGTATTACCACACGGGGCTCATGGCTACGTTGGGCCTCCTCATATCCCCTTGTGGAGGACATCAACCCAATGCTCAAAAAGAAGCAACCCTGGTTCTCCGCCGAACTTAAGCAGATAAAACAAGACCTCAGACACAAAGAAAGCGATTGGCGTAAGTCCCCCAATTCCACGACTCTAACCAACTACAAACACACATTACATCTCTACAAGAATTCCATCTTACGGACAAAAAGAGACTTCTATGCCAGTAGAATCCACGACCTACAATTCAATGCCAGGACCCTGTTCTCATATGTCTCCCAACTCACTAAATCCCCCACCCACGTCATACCAGATGACCAAGCTCAATCCAAAGCAAATGAACTAGCACTGTTCTTCCAGAAAAAAACTGCAGACACCCTAGCTCGCCTCCCCACCAACACAACCCCCCCCCCCCCCCCCCCCCATCCCTACCTACGACTCTATTCCTCATCCTGGAGCCAACCTAGATTCCTTTGAACCAACTACCCCACTTGAGCTCGAATCCTTACTTAAGAAGCTGAAACCTTCCAACCACCCATCAGATCACATTCCATCTAAACTTCTGCTTCTCATCCCGACGACTATCTCCAGACCTTTGACCAATATCATAAACTGCTCACTCTCCCAAGGAATATACCCAGACAGACTAAAAACGGCCTCTCTCAAACCCTTCCTAAAGAAACCTAACCTGGACACGAGAGATCCCACCAATTTCCGGCCCATATCTAACCTTCCTTTTCTGGCCAAAATCATGGAGAAATTGGTAAATACGCAACTCTCAGACTATCTGGAAGAACACAATATCCTCTATCCATCCCAATACTGTTTTCGTAAATCATTAAGTACAGAATCCCTCCTTATCTCACTCTCGGACCACATCATCATGGGCCTTGACAAAGGACTGTCATTCATCCTGATCCTTCTAGATATCTCCGCAGCCTTTGACACCGTGAACCACACCATCCTACTAAATCGGCTTTCAGAAATCGGATTATCAGGATCCGCACACAAATGGTTCTCCTCCTTCTTCAGCAACAGGAGTTTTAAGGTAAACATTAATAATAAATAATAATTCATTGTTCCCGTTCATTGATCACCGATTCTTCCAATACCACCCCTGGTTTGTTGTCGCACAGGGGTAGTACACATGCTAGGAAAGGGGAGTGGGCTGTACATCAATGTACCTCCTCACCTGCCTAGCCGTATATCTGGCCCCCTTCATGCATACATTCCACCCTGTGCAGCCTCCTTTTGTATTTTACCACCTCCATATGGCCGACACATGGGTAATGCGGGATCAGCCAAAGCCTTAGGCTCTAGGGACACATTCACATATGAATATTGAAGTCCTTTATTTGGACATCAGGACCTGTGCTGGAGGGCTGTGTGATCATCTGTCAATAGCGACATTAGTTAGTCATCATACTCAGCAGTAAGACTGCTATGATGACGGTGTTGGTAGAGCCAACACGGTTATGATGGGCTCTGTTTGCACGAGCGTCAATGACTGTGTGTCTGCTCACCTGGAGCGTGCTGTCGGGGTACAAATGCCAGGTTGGAGGTGCTTCCACAGTACACAGCATGCTTTCTGTGCTATTGAACCAACTCCAGGGGGTTACGTGGCTCCAGCCACACCCAGATCTGTGCCTTGTGCCGCACTGACCCATTTGTGGGCGGTTGCGCAGCCCATCTGTTGAGGCCCTGGGCGAAGAGGCACTCTGTTACAGTCCTGAGAGCCTCATTGGCAATTTGCACAGATCTCCATGTTTGAATGCATTGCAGCCAGCTACTTTCTGCACCTTATAGACATTCGAAGGGCACCTGATACCACATTGAGGGGGACTGCATCACTGTCACATCCACCTGTCAGTCCTCTTGTGAGGGCTCACTCCGCAGTAATGGCCTTCTATCACTCAATAGAGCAGTGTACACATGCATGCATCCTCCCTTTTCCAGCCTGGCTGATCAGCTGTGCTGCTGGTGGCAGCCTGTCTGCGAGGTGGCTGCCAACAGTCAGGCCATCACCTTTGTGGCGGAATATGTGACATGTGGGTGGGTACCCCCATGTGGCAGCTCAGTGCAGACAGCACTGCTGATACTTTCTACAAGTGACATGTTATGACAGGAGCATTTACGGCCTGCATTAAATGGTGGCTGTGTGTCCCAACAGGGGACATCTATAATCATGAAGAGTCTGTCAGCCTGTGTGTGTGCTCGTTCCATGACCATGCATGGCCCGGTGGCTATTTCCTTGCTTCTCATACGCACTGTGTTGATCACCAACTCCATCAGATAAATGTGTGCCATATCTGGCATGACACAGGTGTGTGGTACGCCTTGGATGGCAGGTGTGCACTGGACACCAACCCTGAGCTCTGCTGCTATTCCATCAGTAGTTGTACTGTGACTAAACAGTTCATACTGTTACTGGGGACATGATGGGCAAGCGTTGCATACTGTACAAATATTTACAGAACATATTCATGTACGGTACAGGATGTGCACATGAGCACCTCAGGATTGACATTCCTACACAAGATACACGGTGGCTGCACCCTTTGCAGCCACAACTGCCCGGTTGAGACAGCTATGCCAGGCTGGCCATTGAGCCCCACATCACTGGTTTCACAGTCACAGCCAGATACATGATGTGAGCAGCCATAGTTTTCAAGTGGTACTGCATGGATATGTAGGCCAGAACTCATGTACATGCATAGTCAGTTACAGGGAGCCCAGTGGAGGGTGTGTGTGAAACAGAACCACCGACTCATGGGAGCTGGCACTGTACAAACCGTGACCGATGTTTCATGTCTGTACTACATGTGTTTATGGAGGCTGATAGACAGTATTAGTGGGCCCATGACAGCACAGTGGCCTACATACTGCCATAGTGTGTGTGTGTGGGGGGCGAACTGTACATGCATCTCCTTTCCTTCGCAGCGATTCCTTGTAGCAGCATACAGCCGCCACAACCATGTGCATGCAACAAGATAGCTGGCTCTCCTTTCGGCCAGCTGCAATGACCCCAGAGGTGTGTTGATGTGGGATGCTACAGTGAAAAGGGACCTTCAGATAGGTCTGTGCAGCGCCAGATGAGCTTTTTTCTCACGCACCCATTCATGAGGCATCAGGAGGTTGTAGGGCTCATATGTGTTCCCTGCTGTGTATTGAGGCTCTGCTGCCTAGGCCCTCACTGATACCACTTGCATACTGAAGGGCCTTTAGTGTTGCTGCAAGACGCACATGACAATAATATTGAGGTTTGGGAAATAAGGTAAGAGTGATGTAGGTAGGGTTCATTAGTCCTAATGGGCGTCAACGATGCACCAATATGCATGTCACCGTGATAGCATTAGGGACTGACAGAGGTGTGGGCCATTACAGGTACAATTGTTGTAAGGTGTTAGCAAATCTGGGGAGGCGTGTGAGTGTGTTGTTTCTCATGAGGACAAGTATGTACAGTACCGTCATCCTTGGTGGGATGTCAGTATGTACCAAGTGCTTAATCCAATGGCACTGAATAAGTAACACACATAGAACACCTCAGCAGTGCCTTGAGCCAGCCCTTAGCCACCCTATTATGGGCTATACCGTCAGATGTAAGGAACCACCCCCAAACAGTTGTTGGGTGGACAGACTTAGCAGGAGAGGCACGTAGCAGACTGAAAAAAAGGTCTGCACATTAAACTATGTCCTAACCCATCAGTGGCCAAACTGCCCTGCTGGGGCATGGTTCTGTCCCATGCCTCCCTTAAAAGTGTGCCTGTATAAGGTGTTGGTGAAGCTGCCTGCCACTGACTGTGTTTTCATGCAGTCATGCACGCGCACATGGCGGATCAAGTCTGAGGTCTGGATCTATAGCCATAGGTATTCCATGCTGAAAAGCCACATTATGGAATACACAGCAAAGCAGGATTATCCTTGCAACCTTGGGGGAGCATACAGTAACGCTCCCCCAGTCTTGTCCAAACATCGGAAGCGGCTCTTCAGAAGGCCTAAGGTACGTTCGATGACTGAGCTGTAGCACGTAAGGCCTCATTATACGCCATCTGTCGCGCTGTGGCAGGCTGGAGGATTGGGGTCATAAGCCAGGGCCTGCATCCATAGGCTGAGTCCCCTGTAGCAATGAAATAGGCAAGCCATTACAAATACTGATGTTGGTGTCACATGTATGTAGGTGCTCACTACATGCAGTAGAACCGGATGGCATGAGGCAGGCCATTCCTGTTTCCTAACACCCTATGTGTGGGGCTCCATGATTGCTTTGTGCCACAGTAGGTGTGCTGCTATTAGGAGGTATAGCACGAGAAGGGCCCCTAGACAGTGAGATTTATGTCAGCAGTGTGTATGCGGTAGGTCCGTAACATCACTGTCCTTAGAGATTACATCCCTGTGTTCGGATCATATGCATCATGCACTCTAGTCATTGTGTACAGACATATCTGCTCCACCTGACCTTTTATGTAGGTATGCATTCCCAATAACGGACATGGTGTAAACTGGCTGCCCCTGAATGTGCACAACTGACTTGAAGTGATCATGCGAAGTATCATGAACGTCAGGACCTCAGGAACACCTGTGGATGTGAGCTGCCCTTACATCACAATTCTAGAATCACCTTGGACAATGCCATTAACCATGGCTACACCAAATAAGTGTAGGCTGTCCACTAGTGCAGTGAGGTGAACAAGCCATGCCACATACAGGCTATACTGGGGCTGTTGTGTACCTCGTGCTTGGCAGCCCATAGCAACTGGTTGGGTGCATGAGCCACTCCACCACTTAAGGTAACACTATGAGCCACTGAGGCCTGCTGTGATGGGGACATATGACTCCATCCGGACAGGCGTATACATCACATCTGTGTGCCATAACACAGATGAACATTGAAAATATGTTAGATGTATGGAAACATATATCTTACCTACAAGCCAACCATCACCATACAGGCCAGCTTCGAATTTGCAAAACAGAGATGACTGCCTGAGTATGAAGGAATTGTGCGCTGATCCCGGAAAGCTGGACATCACTGAGAGGATCCGCATTCCAGCATCACACACCACTTGCACGTTGAGGGAGTGAAACTGCTTTCTGTTGCGGTAGGCTGCCTCCGTCTGACGGGGTGGAATGATGGCCACATGAGTGCAGTCAATAGCTCCAATGACATTCGGAAAGCGGGCAATGGCATAAAAACCACACTTGAGGTCCATCAGGTCCTGTCTGTCATGCGGAAAAGCTATGTATCGAGGCATGTGGGCCATAACTGCTTCAGTGACCTGGTGCAGACACCGTGAAAAGGTGCTCTGTGACATTCCACCCACAACCGCTACTGTGGATTGGAAGGAGCCACTTGCTGTGAAGTGCAGGGCGGCCAAGAGTTTGGTCAGGCCGGGGACGGCACGGCTCCTTCGGGTTCGAGGCTCAAGGGCACCTCGTATGTCTTCATATATTTCCAGGATGGCACGAGAGCTGAGGCGATACCTGCTCATCACAACATCCTTTGGCATACCCAGCAATGAGGTTCGTGGAAGATAGATCCGCTGCCTGCCCCATACACTGTGAATGTGTAGATGGTGTTTGGGAAGATAGACCTATTAAGAACAGGCCTTTTTATTGGGTAGCACTACCTTTGTAGGTCTGTGGGATTGGTTTTCTACATTTTCGTTCAACGTGATAATATCGCGGTGCGAGCTATACGCAGCGATACAGTCTATCGCAATTGAAAGATGTGTAGTTATTGGCCGCGTTAGGAGCCGCGCTAACAACGCAGCCGTTTCGCGGTAAGTCCTCCCTACTTTACATTCGCCCCGCCCCAACTCCGCCCCCTGAATACTTAATTCAAAATTTGCATTGGCAAACCGCGCTAACTGCTGTTAGCGCGGTTTGCGAACTTTTCGCACACGATACGGCCGTATTGCGCGCGAAAAGTCCTTAGAAAATAAGGCCCTCAGTTTGTTAGTGTTTTCAAAGACCTTTAAATATTGGAAGCAGATGACGTCATTTCATGGGGGACGCCTCTGAGGTTCACGCCCTTGCTGGTACAAAAGTCAGGACGAGCACGCGCCCTAGGCATCAAGACAAGATGGCAGAGTTGCAGCGTCGAGCCAGTCCGGGGACTCCGGAGGGAGATGGCATGGAGATGCTGCGGTAGGCAGCCGTCCATCAGACCCGGAGGGAGTCGCCACAGAGGTAAAGAGAGCGGAGTGAGGGCGTCGAGCAGTGATGGTCGCAACTAACATTACTGACATCCCCTGGTCAGACCACTACCTGATTCGAGCCAACTTAAGTCACAACTACAACCTCACAACAACACAAAACACCCTACAAAAAAGACATACCACCCACCGTTCAACATTAAAATCCTCCAAGAAAAACTCCAATCTGAACAAAAATAGACCTATCAAACTCTGAAAATGCCACCAAATCATGGCTAAACATCACAAAAACTATCGCTGACAACTTAAACCCCACTGTCACAAAAACTATTAAAAACCCACAACATACAAACCAATGGTACAATGACAACATCAGAGCAGCCAAACACCAGCTATGGAAGAAAGAAAAGGCATGGCATAAGAATAAATCAACAGCGCTACTAATCACATACCGAAGCTACCTAGCTACCTAGCAAACTACAAAAATCTTATTAACAGCACCAAAAAAGAATTCTTCTCAAATAAAATTAATAAATTCCAACACAACCCCAGAATATTATTCTCCATCGTAAAAAATCTCACCAAAACCTCTAACAACCAGAAAACTCCTCCCACCAAAATCGGAAGCAATGATTTTGCAGACTTCTTCAATAAGAAAGTAATAAACCTAATCAACAACAACCTCAACACCAGCAGCCAAAACATCAAAATGAAAATGAAAGATATACCAAAATGGTCAAACTTCGACACAGCCTCCACCATAGAAATCCAAGCAATCATCAAAAAAATGAACCCTGCCAACCACCCCCTCGTCAGCATCCCCATACCAACTATAAAAACCATAGAAACCACTCTAACTGAAACACTTACCGATATAATAAACCTATTACTGACCGAAGGAAACTACCCCAACTGTCTCAAAACAGCAATAATTAAGCAGATATTAAAAAAGAACAATTTGGTCCCAAACAACCCTCTTAACTACCACCAAAACCTTTCACTCTTATCCAAGATCATTGAAAAAGTGGTACATGCCCAACTCACTAACCACCTAGAAAAAAAACAACATCCTGCATCCAACGCAATTTGGTTTCAGAAAAAACCTAAGTACAGAAACGCTTCTACTCTCACTAAACGGCATGGTTCTCAGAGGTTTGAACACTGGTCAAAAATACCTACTCATCCTATTAGACCTATCAGCAGCTTTCGACACAGTTAACCACTCAATTCTACTAGACCGTCTAACTGAAATAGGAATAACTGACGTAACCCTACGTCAGTTATTCCTGGTTCTAGTGATTTGTTGCTCTTTATTTTGTCAGTTTCATTTATTATATCTTCCATTTTCACAGTGACTTTCTACAGTTCCTTTAAGGCTTCACCATCAAATAATGTTTCGCATTTGGATATCTACCCATCTGTTGCAAATGCGGATGCGCGGTCGCTTGCTCAGAGAGATTGTGAGCCCTTGGGCCACGGTGCGGCTCAGGGAGGAGCCCCAAGACACACACCATGGGAGATGAGAGTGTTCAGGCATAGGCTGGAGCAAGACTGGACAAGGATCCAGGATACTTGGAAGACTCAGGCGAGGATTCAGGGTTCCGGCACTGGTACTGGGTGAGTACTGCACTGCAGCGCGCCCTACACAGCCGCCTATGGCTGGTAGCGGACCACGCTGAAAGTGAAGCAGATTCCAGACGAGAAAGTGAAGACTTGGAACTGGAAACAAGTCGCAGATTCGGGAGAGGCCTGCACAGAAGCATGCCCTACACAGCCGCCCATGGTTGCCTGCGGACCACACTGAAGCGGAGCAGGTTCTGGCTTGAGTCTTGGGCATTGATGGAAGCAGGCACAAGGTACTCCGATGACTGAGAACAGGATTCAAGGTCAGGATTCAAGACTCGGAACTCGGATTCAGGAACAGACTTTGTCTTTAAAAACAAGGGCCTTCCAGAGACTTGCGCTGCAGACACGAAGACAGGCCTTGTGCCACGAAGCGCCCTACACAGCCCCCCATGGGCTTGTCATGGACCACGACGGTGGCACACCAGGAAAGGTGAACAAGCAGAGAACCTGGAAGCAGGACAAAGAGCTGGAGACAAAGACATCAGGACCAGGATTGGAACACAGAACATCAGGAACTAGAGATGTGAATCGGAACTGAAATCGGATCCGATTCTGGTTCCGATTCACATCTATAGAGATGTGAATCGGAACTGAAATCGGATCCGATTCTGGTTCCGATTCACATCTATAGAGATGTGAATCGGAACTGAAATCGGATCCGATTCTGGTTCCGATTCACATCTCTAACTTCTAGACATGAACATCAGGACACTGAAGAGACAGCAGAGTTGCTTACTTGTAACAGGTGTTCTCACAGGACAGCAGGATGTTAGTCCTCACATATGGATGACATCATCAGGATGGAGCCCTCACGGAACACTTTGTCAAAGTTTCTAGAACTTTGCCTTGGCACACTGAGCATGCCCAGCATGCCACCTAACCCTGCATCCAGCAGGGATCCCCCTTCAGTCTCATAGATAGAAAACGTAGGAGCAAAAAATAAAATAATAAATCATAAGTGAACCCAAATCTGCGGGGGTGGCGGGCGGGTTTCGTGAGGACTACCATCCTGCTGTTCTGTGAGAACACCTGTTACAGGTAACCAACTCTGCTTTCTCACAGGTCAAGCAGGATGGTAGTCCTCACATATGGGTGAATATGAGCCGAGGATGCCCGAGTAAATGTACCAAAAACACCCAAAGATGTGCAACAGGCACAACAGGGGTGGGTTTTGAGTAAGTGGGCAACCTGACATTCCAATGGGTCGCTGGAAAGAAGTTGGGTATTAAACTGCAAATAGATTACATAGAACCGCCTCCAACAGGTACCAGAGGTAGTCTAGGAGCTTCGTAGTGGGCCAGATCAATTTCCTTCGATGTGCACCATAAGGAAAATCTTTTCTATTTGGAGAGATAAGATTTTCTGGTAGAAGGCTTCCGTGAAGCTACGAGGAATTGGGATACAGAGGTTTAGTGGCTGTAAAATTAGCCTTTCAACATCCATGCCATCAGTGACAGGACCTGGAGGTTCGGATGACGGAGCTGCTCGCTGTTCTGAGATATCAGAGACGGATCTGCTCCCAGGCGAATATGAGGAGGGACTGAGAGGTCCGAAGGATGGGAAACCACACCTGCCATGGCCAATAAGGGGCTATGAGGATCATTAAGCCCTTGTCCTGTCGTAACTTCACGAGAGTTTTGCTGATGAGCAGAAGTGGAGAGTATGCATATAGGAGACCTTGGGACCACGAAAGGGTGAAAGCGTCCCTCGTGGCATTTTGTGACTGCAATATAGCGAGCAGTAATTGTCCACTTTGCAGTTGTGAATGGACACGGATAGCCCCACCGTTGGAAGATGTCGTCTGCCATAGTGGGATTCAGGGACCATTCGTGGGGATGAAAGGTTCGACTCAACTTGTCCACAAGTACATTGTCCACGCCTGCCAGATAGGTCGCTCTGAGAAATCTGGAGTGGGAGAGAGACCAGGACCATATCTGTGTTACTTCTTGACATAGCAGGTATGAACCTATCCCGCCCTGCTTGTTGATGTACCACATCGCTACCTGGTTGTCTGTTTGTACTAGGATTGTCTTGTTGGACACTAGAGCATATCTTATTGTCCTGAGCTATAGAAAATTTATTTGATGTTGAGACTCCTCTGCAGACCAGGTTCCCTGAGTTTGCAGGTTGTTGACAGGGGCTCCCCAACCAAGGTTGGAAGCATCCATAGTTAGTATCACCTGAGGAACTGGGGATTGAAAAGGCAGTCCTCTGAGAAGACTGGACTCTTGACTCCACCATGCTAGCGAGAGATGAAGCTGCCTGGTGACATGGACAATTTTGGACATTGGATGATGGACCTGGGACCACTGGGACTTTAGGGTCCATTGGGTTACCCTCATGGCCAGGCGAGCTACAGGAGTCACATATACCGAAGACGCCATGTGACCCAACAAGATGAGGAATCGGCGAGCCGTCGTGAAACAACAAGGTAGCATTAGAGTTGCAAGGGTAGCTAGAGCATGCGCATGATCCCTTGGGAGAAGCCTTTGCCTGTATGGTGTCTAAGTCCGCTCCAATGAAGGAGAGGACCTGTGATGGAACTAGATTGGATTTTTGGTAGTTCACTAGAAATCTCAGTGACACTAGTAGCAGTAGGGTTAGATGGAGGGAGTGTAGTACCTCCTCCCTTGATGGGGCCCTTAGCAACCAGTCATCTAGGTAGGGGTAGACATGGATGCCATCGCCGAAAGGTATGCAGCTACTTCCGCCAGGCATTTCGTAAAGACACAAGGCGCCGATGCTAGGCCGAATGGTAATACCCGGTACTGGAAGTGCCGGCATCCGACCAGGAAACTGTGTTATCGCTATATGTGTGTATGTGTCTTGTAGGTCTAGAGAGCAAAGCCAAACTCCCTTTTGGAGAAGAGGGAGCCCAAGGTTACCATTCTGAACTTTTCCTTTTGTAAATGTTTGTTTAAGGCACATAGATACAATATTGGACGAATGCCTCCTGATTTTTTTGGTATTAGGAAATACCAAGAATAGAACCCTTTTCCCCGTTGTAGATGGGGCACTGGTTCTATGGCATTGGAATGGAGGAGGTTTGTAACTTCCTCCTCCAGAAGTGGTGAGTGGTCAGATAAACCCCATCCCAGCCGAGGTGGGGAGTCCGATGGCACTGAAAGGAAGTTGAGATGGTAACTTTGAGACACCATTGAAAGGACCCATTGATCCTTTCAGTGACCGTGCGCCAGATGGTGGTGAAATGGCACAAGCAGCCGCCCACTGATAGAGACGGTAGCGGAGGTTGATGCTTGCTCTCTAGCCAGGAGTCAAAACCCCGACGCAGGGCCAGGCTGTGGAGCTGGTTGGGTCTTCTGGGGTGTGGACTGGCGAGCCTCACCTTTTTGGTACGGTCTGGCTGGGCGACTGCGAGATGGGGGGAGGATAATACCTCAAGCTTTATAGGTTGTCCTCTTAGGCTCCCTTCTGAACGGCCGTTTTGAAGTGGAGAAAAAATCAGAGGGCACAGACGAGAGCTGGCGTAATGTCTCGTGGTGGTCCTTGAGCTGTGTGACAGTCTCCTGAATTTCATCCCCGAAAAGATTATCACCAGTACGGGGAGATCTGCCGATCGCTCTTGAACTTCAGGTCATAAATCTGAGGATTTGAGCCATGCCCATCTTCTGGCACTTATACCAGCTGCAGCCAATCTAGAAGATATCTTTGAAGATATCGTATGCTGCACGGACCTCGTGCTTTCCAGCATCGAGGCCTTTTTTGAGGATGGCATTGAGTTGTTCCTGGAATTCATCTGGCAGAGAGTCAGAGAAGTCCTGGAGAAGCTTGAAAATATTTCTCGTGTACTGTGTCATGTAAAGCTGGTAAGCTACAACACGAGAAATGAGCATGGATCCCTGAAATACCCTGCGCCCCAGGGCATTCAGGAACCTCTGTTCCTTCCCAGGAGCTGTGGAAGAATGAGGCCTGGGTCTTCTCGCCTTCTTCTGGGCAGACTCCACCACCACAGAATGGTGCGACAACTGGGTCTTTTGGAACCCAGGAGCAGATTGAACTAAGTAGGTGGCGTTGGTCTTGCTATTCACTGGGGGCACCTTCCCTGGATGTTCCCAGTTGCGTGGAGAAGTTCCAAGAGGACTTTGTCCACAGGTATAGACATCACCGCCTTGGGGGCATCCGCAAACTGGAGAACCTCAAGCATTTTGTGTCTGGAATCCTCTTCAGTCTGAAGCTTAAAAGGAATGGCCTTGGACATTTCCTTAATAAAGCTAATGAACGACAAATCCTCTGGGGGAGAACATCTTCTCTCTTCAGGAGGAGATGGCTCAGAAGGAATATCTTCAGTATCCTGGGAATCCAAGGTACCTTCAGACCAGGACTGATATGGCTAGTCTCCTGCATCAGGCGGGCCTCCTGAAGGGAGGAAAAGGCCTACCCCCGATGGATCCGGTCTTGGCACCGAGGGAATCGGAGGTGGCACTGACAGCAGAGGATGAACCAAGACAGACCAATGCGGCACCGAAGAAGGGATAGGCACCGGTGATCTCAGTGGATGCTTCGGTGGAGGAACTCCTGATGGTCCTGGGACAGGATGCGGTATCTGTGTTTCTTTATCCTCCGATGAAAGGAGGATCGGCGTCGATGGGTCTTCGGAGGTACCAGTGGAAGCGCTCTGATGAGCGTGTCCAACCTATCCTGGAGTGGAGCCAGCACCGTGGGCATCGAGTCTGTGACTGGAACCGGGGTCGGTACCAGTGACGATGGAGGCGGGAGTCCTTGCAGTGCCTGGATGACTGTCTCTTGAACCATCCGGTTCAATTCCTCACGGAAGGCTGGTGCTTGGAGGACCAGTTCCGTAATTTGAAGCTGCACTGGTGTCGCCGGAGGGTCCACCGGTGAAAATGGAATCTCGGCTCCCGGCCCCCCTGAGTTGGGGAATGCCTCTGTGACTCTTGCTTGGAGGAGGATGGCGGCTGATTCGTGCGGGTCTTTTTCTTCGGTGGTTCCACCGATGCCGATGTCTTAGCTGGATCAGCAGATGAAGCCTTTTGGTTTCGATGCCGATGTTTTTCCTCGGTGCTCGGACTAGTCCGGCATCGAAGACGTCGAGGTGGATTTCTTCGGAAGAGAACCAGGCGGCTGGGAATCGCCGGAGGCCGGTTGGTGCCGAGGCATCGACAGTGACAGTCGATGACGCCGATGATTTTGAAGGGGTAGGCTGCTTACTTTGGCCCTTGGGCGTTATTTGTGCGCATTTGGTACAGGTCGCGGCGTCATGGGTAACCCCTAAGCACAGGACATATGGTCCGTAATGGACATCGTCCGCAGACAGTCAGGGCACCGCCGAAAACCCATCACCATCACCCATCACCATCGAATTTGAAAAAAATTTAACCGCAATGCGGTCGGTGGCCATTAGGCCTAAGAAGGACGACCCCAGATGGGGTGAATTTTGATACATTTTTAGAAAAAATTCCTTGAGGAAAAATCCTGTCAGGAATAGTTGTGAAAGCTCCTCAAACCGTGTGGCTACTGCTGCGTGGAAAAAAAGAGACTGAAGGGGGACCCCTGCTGGATGCAGTGTTAGGTGGCATGCTTGGCATGCTCAGTGTGCCAAGTCAAAGTTCTAGAAACTTTGACAAATTGTTCCGTGAGGGCTCCATCCTGATGATGTCACCCATATGTGAGGACTACCATCCTGCCTGTCCTGTGAGAAAACGAAGGAGCTCCAATGAGGAACAGGACCAGGAACATCTAAAAGCCATCAAAACACAAGAAGACCATGGAGGAGCTTGACTTGAAGGAAGAACACAGACTACTGTGAAGTCCGGATTCGAAGGTCCCGAGGAAGTGGAAGAGAACCCTTTTATTGGGCTGGACTAGGAGCAAGCTGATGTCATCATTGGGGCTGCGGGGCTTTTCCCACCGCTGGCCCTTTAAATATTGTGCTGAGGCATGCGCGCACCTAGAGGAACCTAGGCACAGGAGCAGGCAGCGGCGTCCCTGCCGCGAAGGTGAAAATGTTGGCGGCGGCACCCAGCAGCATGAAGTAAGGCCCCAAAGTCAGTGGTGCTACAGGCCATGGGGAGCAGCAGGAGTGGTGGCTCCCCTGGCAGAAGATGCAGCGGCGGTCCGGGGCTGCATAGGCTGCGAAAGAGGACGGCGGCGGCTTCCTAGCCACAAATATGATGAAATCGGCAGCAGCTCCTGCTGCGAAGAAGCACCAGCGTCCCCTCTTGCTGCACACAACGGCATCAGGTCTCGAGGAACGGCAGCTACAGCCCGGGTATGGCCTAGGCTGCATGAAGGAGTCCTGCGGCGTCGAGCCAGCACAGCGGAGGTGAGAAGCTGCTCGCAGGATGGGGTCCGCGATCAGCATCTTTTTCAGTAAGGACCGAAGCATAGAATTCATTTAGTTTTTCTGCAATAGACTTGTCATCCCTGAGTGCCCCTTTTACCCCTTGGGCATCTAACAATCCAAATGAATAATTCACAGGCTTATTGCTTCAAATGTACCTGAAAAAGAACATTTGCTTCTGTGGCAAGTTTCTTTTAAATTCTCTTAGGACTGCCTTATTTAATATTAAATATCTAACATTCCAATGCTTATAGTCTTTCTTATTTTTCTCATTTGAATCTGTTTTCCATTTTCTGAAAAATACCCTTTTGGCTTTGACATCCTCTTTCACCTCACTATTTCACATTGCTGGCATTTGTTTCATCCTTCTCTGATCTTTTTAATGCATGGAATGCATTCCATGTGAGTTTACAATATTGTATTTTTAAATAATATTCATACCTAAGGCAAACGTTTAACCTTTGCAAACTCTCGCCCTTTTAGTTTTTTTCTAATTTCATCACTGTTATAATTTCTGTTCTTTAAAGTTAAAGTTTAAAGTTAAATGCTTCTGCAGTAGTTTTACTTAATATACTCCCTCCAGTCTTTATGTCTGATTTGATTACACTATTGCTAAGTGGTCTCACTAGATTCTCCCAGGCTGTTTTACTCGCAATTCCCTTCTTTGAGAAAGCTTGTCTAGTCTGTACCAGACAGTGTGCTCTCTCGTGTCACCTACTGTTGTTGTGGAACATCTTTCCAACAGAGCACAGAGATTTGCAAAGGATATTATCCAATTCAAGAAAAACAATCAAGAGCTGGCTTTTTAAACAGACCTTTGGCATTTGAATATGTAATTTGTTTACGTACCTGAATTGTCTTTGACACATCTTAGTTTAATATTTCAGTATGCTGTTATGTGTGGCTCGACAGTTTGACATGAAACTACTTTTTTGTTTTAAGCTATGTATTTAATTTTGATGCTTAAGTTGCCTTTTTTTTTTTTACTTGCAATTTTATTTCTCTACAACTTTTGATTGTTGTTTTAATTTTGTATGTACTGAAACATACTTATAGATTTCATTGAAAGCATGTAATAAATATACTGTGTTATGATCAGGATTGTGAACCCTTGGACCGACGGGAGGATGAAACACCTTAGGAGATGGCTCTTAGGTTCCCTCGTCGGGTGGTGAGGCGGAACAGAAGACGGGGCTGGCTGGCCCCTCCATGTTGAAGGATGAGACGGTGGTTGAGAGGGTGAAGAGGCGTGATGTAGAGTAGAGCCAACTGGATCTTCGCCACTGGAAGCCTGCGGTCCCCCCGGGAGGAGCCCGAAGGGACCCGGGCAGGCCCTTGAAGATGGGTGGTCCGGAAGAAGTCCGAAGTTGAGTACCAGAGGATCACCGCTCGCCAGTCCGAGGTCACACACTGAAGAATCACCACTTGCCAGTCCGAAGTCACACACCGAGGAATCACCGAGAAGAAGCAGGAACCAGGAACCGGAGAACTCACCGAAGCAAGCAGACGAATAACAAAGTTGCCAAGTCGAGGAATGTCAATTTGGGGGACAAGGCCCCTTTAAATTCTGTAAGGGGGCGCGGCCTCACGCCTAAGAGCATGGCGGCAATCTTGGATTCCCAGCCGCGGAGA
Source organism: Rhinatrema bivittatum (assembly GCF_901001135.1). NCBI lineage: Eukaryota > Metazoa > Chordata > Amphibia > Gymnophiona > Rhinatrematidae > Rhinatrema > Rhinatrema bivittatum. Next base: position 269,208,791 of record NC_042618.1, on the reverse strand, counting down.
AAAGCAGCCCGACGCCGAGAGGGAGGAGCAGGGACACCTCTCAACCCGGTGGTCACCGTGGAGGTCCGTGGCGGTGTGCGGGGGCGACTGGGGCTGGACTCCCGCTGCCTCCCCGATGCTGCAGAGGTGGCCCTACTGTCTCGGGTCAGGTAGAGGATCGCAGCCGCGGCCGTCCGCGGCACACAACAGTACCCCTCCCCCCCCTTTATGGTGCCTCCCAGGAGGCCTGGGCTTGGATGGATGGTCCCTATGGAACTGAGCAAGTAGGTCCCGATCTAGGATGTTGGCCAGCGGTTCCCATGTGTTTTCTTCGGGGCCGAACCCCTCCCAGGCTAGTAGGTAGTCCCATCTCTTCCTATGCTTCCGAACGTCCAGCACCTCTCGGACCTGGTAGATGATGTCGTCTTCAGAGGAGATGGGTTGGGGTGTTGGAGGCGTGCTGGAAGGCAAAGACAGCACCAAGGGCTTCAAAAGGAAGGTGTGGAAGGTGTTATGGATCTTAAGTGATGGGAGCAGCCGAAGCTGATAGGACATTGCACCAATCCGATGGAGGATGGGAAATGGTCCAGTGAACCGTGGGGCCAGTCGTGCGGAAGGTAATTTCAGGCGGATAAATTGGGTACCTTCTGACCGGGTCGCAGCGGCAGGCACGGTCTCCGTCGGCGGTCCGCATACTTTTCGCCATCTGGCTGGCCTTGAGCAGCGCGTGTCGTGTAGAGGTCCAGAGGCGATGGAGTTCGTCTGCCGAGAGTTGGGCCACCGGAGACGTGACGGTGATAGGAACAGGTAACGGCGGACGTGGTTGCTTCCCAGTTGGAAAGGGGAAGATCCGGTGGCAGTGGAGGAATATGAATTAAGGGCGAACTCGGCCCATGGAAGTAGACTTGCCCAGTCATCTTGTTTATTGTTCACATAGATGCGAAGGAACTGTTTGAGGGTTTGATTTGTCCTCTCTGCTAGACCATTGGTTTGTGGGTGGTATACGGAGGTATAATCCAAGGTGACGTCGAATTTCTGGCAGAGGGCCCTCCAGAATCTTGTGGTAAATTGGGGGCCTCGGTCTGAGAGGATGCTTTTGGGTAGTCCATGTAGCCTAAAGATGTGCTGGACAAACAGCTGGGCCAACTGTGGCATGGAAGGCAACCCGGGGAGTGGTACGAAGTGTGCCATTTTGCTGAATCGGTCGACGACTACCCAAATGACAGTATTGCCACCGGACGAAGGTAGGTCGACCACGAAGTCCATCGAGAGATGGGTCCAGGGTTCAGTGGGCACTGGCAAGGGCTGGAGCAAGCCTGGGGACGAACCAGGAATCCTCTCATGACGGGCATATGACTTGTAGGATTCCACATAGGATCGGACATCCTTGTTGACCTTGGGCCACCAATAGTAATGGCAAAGGGCCAGTAAGATCCGATGTTGTCCTGGATGACCTGAGCAATGGGAGTCATGGGCCCACGCCAGCACTTGTTTCCGCAGGTGCGGTGGGACAAAAGTCTTCCCGGGAGGGATAGCTGTGATGGCGGATAGCAGGACACGTGACGGCTCAATGATAAACTGAGGAGAGTCAGGAGTTTCTGTTGTCTCGAAGAAGCGGGACAAGGCATCGGCCTTAAGATTCTTAATGGCCGGACTATAACGTAGGATGAAATTGAATTGGGTGAAGAATAACGCCCATCGCGCCTGCCAAGGGTTGAGTTGCTGTGCCCGATGCAGATACTCGAGATTTTTGTGGTCCGTGTAGACCATGAACGGATGCTGAGCCCCCCCTAACCAAGGACGCCATTCCTCTAAGGCCATTTTTATGGCCAAGAGCTCCTTGTCGCCAATGGCGTAGTTTCGCTCTGCGGGGGAGAACGGGCAGGATAGGAAGGCACATGGATGCGGCTTGTGCTGGGTCGAGTTCTGACTCAGAACGGCTCCTACGCCCTCAGAGGATGCATCCGCCTCAATGATAAAGGGACGTTGAGGGTCTGGATGGTGAAGGCAGGGCTGGCGAAGGAACGCCTCCTTCAGACGAAGGAAGCCGGCTACCACTTCAGGGGGCCAGTTCTTGGGGTCAGCATCTTTCCAGGTTAAGGCTGTCAAGGGTGCGATGATGGAGGCATAATGGGAGATAAATGATCGGTAGTAATTTGCGAACCCAAGAAACCGTTGAAGCGGCTTCAACCCAGATGGTTGGGGGCCATTCTCGAATGGCCTTTAATTTCTGAGGGTCCATCCGGAATCCCTCGCTGGAGACAATGTACCCCAAGAATGGAAGAGACTCCTGCTCGAAGAGACATTTTTCGAGTTTGGCGTACAGTTGGTTTTCTCTTAACCGTTGTAGTACTTGAATAATATGCTGGCGGTGAGTGGTGAGGGAATTGGAGAAAACCAAAATGTCGTCGAGGTATACGACCACACAACGGTATAGCAGGTCTCGGAAGATTTTGTTCATGGTGTTTTGAAACACCGCTGGGGCATTGCAGAGTCCGAATGGCATTACGAGATATTCGTAATGGCCGTCTCTGGTGTTAAAGGCCGTTTTTCATTCGTCTCCCTCCTTGATGCGGATCTGATTATACGCTCCCCGGAGGTCCAATTTGGTGAAGATTTTTGCACCTTGAAGGCGATTGGACAGCTCGGAGATTAGGGGCAATGGATACCGGTCCTTGATTGTTATGGCATTCAGGCCCCGGTAGTCGATGCAAGGGTGAAGGGTTCCATCTTTCTTCCCAACGAAGAAGAAACCGGCCCCCGCCAGGGATGTTGACTTGCGGATGAAGCCCCTCTCCAGATTTTCCTTGATGTACTGGGACATGGACTGAGTCTCCGAGGGTGAAAGGGCATAGGTGTGGCCCTGAGGAGGTTCTGTGCTGGGAAGAAGGTTAATGGCACAGTCGAATGGTCAGTGAGGTGGGAGTGTCTCGGCCTTCCGCTTAGAGAAAACATCCGAGTAAGCGGCATAGGAGACCGGCAAGCCTGGGAGACTGGCAAGAGCGGTTGCGCATTGAACTGGCGCTACCGGCTGGAGGCAACTGTCGTGACAGGTCGGCCCCCATTGCGTTAACTGTAGGGTCCTCCAGTCGAACTGGGGACAATGTTTTTGGAGCCAGGGAAGCCCCAGGACGACGGGGTGGATGGAGTGTTCCAGGATGTGGAAGGACATCCGCTCGAGGTGAAGAAGCCCAAGCTCCAGTTGGACGGGTTCCGTGAGGTGTGTCACTCGCCCCAGGAGGGGCTTGCCTTGGATAGAAGAGATAACCAATGGAGCCGGAGCGCCCCCGGCCCCTGAGTCTACCAGGTCCCCGGCCCGATTCTACCAGGGCTAACGTATGGAACTCACCGCCCGCAGATGTGAGTGCAACAGGTAGGGTTAGTGGAGGTGCAGGTGATGTTAGGCCCAGGAAGAGACCTCCTTCAGGTCCTAGGCCTGGGAGTTTCCCGGCCGCACCGGGCATGCGGCCACTTGATGGCCCGCCGTGCCGCAGTAAAGGCAGAGCCCTTCTCTAATTCGCTGTCGACACTCTTGCTTGGAGAGTTTCCCTCGGCCCAATTGCATGGGTTCTTCGGCCGATGCCCGGGAGGCTCCCGATTCAGCTTTGGGGGAAGGCGAGCGACGAGGACGTCTCGAAGGAGTCGAGGCTTTCGTAGTCATCTGAGCCTCTTGGCGGCATTCTTGATGGCGCCTATCAATACGCCCTGTTCAGTGACCTAAGTAGCTTCCAGCCCGTGAGCTCGTCCTTGATTCTGGGGCTGAGTCCCTGTAGGAAGATGGTTCATAGGCAGTCTGGGCCCCAGCCGAGCTCTGAAAAGAGGGTCCGGAATTCGATGGCAAACTTGGCAAGCGTCCTTGAACCCTGACGCAGTTGGAAAAGTTTGGGCCCGGCAGAAACCTCCTGAGTGGGGTCACCGAAACTCATCCGGAAGAGCTCCCAGAACTCTCTCAAGTTACTCAGGATGGGGTCATCCCGTTCCTACAGGGGGGGAAGCCCATTCCAGAGCCGTCCCTTCGAGGAGAGAGAGGATGAAGGTGGTTTTGGTAACGTCGTCTGGGAAGAGGGTCGGCTGCAGACGAAAGTGCATATTGCACTGGTTAATGAAACCCCTGCAGGCCCGGGGTTCCCCAGAAAACCATGGCGATGTACTCAGGCGGATTACGAAGCGGCCCCCGGAAACCATGGACGAGGATGGCAAGGTGGGGTTCATGGGCCCTAACGCCTCGAAGCGCTGATTCAGGCCATCAAGGGTCTTTTGTTGGTCCATCATACGTTGGGCCATTCCAGGGATGGCCTAGTGGGCAGACACCTCCACCAGGTTCATGGACTTGGCAATCTGTTATGATCAGGATTGTGAACCCTTGGACCGACGGCAGGATGAAACACCTTAGGAGATGGCTCTTAGGTTCTCCTGTCGGGTGGCGAGGCGGAACAGAAGACGGGGCTGGCTGGCCCCTCGGTGTTGAAGGCTGAGACGGTGGTTGAGAGAGTGAAGAGGCGTGACGTAGGAGCACAATCAACTGGATCTTCGCCACTGGAAGCCCGCGGTCGACCCGGGCCGCTGGGACTTAGGTGGGCCCTTGAAGATGGGTGGTCCGGAAGAAGTCCAAGGTCGAGTACCAGAGGATCGCCGCTCGCCAGTCTGAGGTCACACACCGAAGAATCACCGCTAGCCAGTCCGAAGTCACACACCGAAGAATCACCACTTGCCAGTCCGAAGTCACACACCGAAGAATCACCACTTGCCAGTCCGAAGTCACACACCGAACAATCACCGAGAAGAAGCAGGAACCAGGAATCAGGAATTCGAGGAACTGGAGAACTCACCAAAGCAAGCAGACTCAAACAATGAAGTTGCCAAGTTGAGGAATGACTGTGGGCAGTCATTCCATCAGGCACAGGTGAAGTCAATTTGGGGGACGAGGCCCCTTTAAATTCTGTAAGGGGGTGCGGCCTCGCGCCTAAGAGCATGGCAGCCACCTTGATTCCTGGCCGTGAAGGAAAGCAGCCCGACGTCGCAAGGGAGGAGTAGGGACGCCTCTCAACCCGGCAGTCACCGCGGAGGTCCGCACCGGTGTGCGGAGGCGACTGGGGCTGGGCTCCCGCGGCCCCGCCATCGCGGATCAGGTAGGAGATCGCGGCCGCGGAACACAACATACTGCTAAATAATATGTTACTTGTCTAGCACAATTCATGGTGAAAAGCCATTAAGCTCATATGTTTGGTGTCTCTATCAAGTTTTCCTAATACTGCACATATATTAAAATCTATAATAATCTTCAATACAGTATTGTGAAGGTAAATGTATCCCTGATAACCTCACTGGTACACAATTTCCACTCTTTAAAAGAAAGAATAATTATAATTCTATTTACCTTTTCTCAATTATACTAGGATTAGCAGTCACCAGTTGGGTTTTTGATCCAACATCATTACTATATTCACTGGATAAAGGAGGGAGGTTGCATCTGTATAAATAAAAGAAGTGTTTTATCTTTAAATTTTAATTCATTCCATATTTATCTTATCTATTTATTTACACTTATTAATAACTTCTGTGAAGCACTGGAAGCGATTTACAAAAATATCATAAAAACTAGTCAATCGAAAATGACATTAAAATACATCATAAATATAAAACAGAGAGGGGCAGATTTTAAAAGCCCAGTGTGTGTAAATCTGACTGGATTTACATGCGCAGGGGTGTTACGAGCACCGAGCCTAATTTGCACAGGCCTGGTGACGCGCGCAAGCCCCGGGACGCGTGTAAATCCTGGGGCTTGAAAAAATGGGCGGAGCGTGGACAGAGGCCTCGTCACTGCTGCTGGGCCCGGGGATCACGCGCCAGCACTTGGCTGGCGTGCGCAACCTACGCCTGCCCAGAGGCAAGCGTAAATAATAAAACAAAAGGTGGGGGGGGGAGGGATTTAGGTAGGGCTCGGAGCGGCCTCTGAGGAAACAGGGAAAGCCATAAGGGCTTCCCCTAGGGCTCGGCGCGTGCAAGGTACACAAGTGTGCACCCCCTTGCGCGCGCCGACCCTGGATTTTATAACATTCGAGCGGCTGCGCGCGCATGTTATAAAATCAGGAGTAGATTCCATTGAGGATCCAAGGTCAGGATCCTCAGTGGAATTTGAACCCTGGCTTTCCTGGTTCTCAGCCTGCTGCTCTAAGCATTAATACCCATTAACATATAGTGACATATATATCATATCAATATTTATTTATTGCAAAATTCCACAATACAGAGCTCAAAAGAGTTTTACCACATTACCCCGAGGAAAAATCATTTAAAAATACCCACTAACCCACACATTTCTATATCCCACACTTTTAATCATACACATTCACATCACATTCATTCTACAGCCCACTCACACATCCTACTCATATTAAAATTCTTTCACAATTTAAACACAAATGTAAACCTTTTCACACTACTATATAAATAATTTTAAATACAATTTGTTTTATAAGCAGAGAAATTCTATTGCACAAATTTTTCTTCGCTCAAAGAACGAAAATCTTTTCATCTTTCTTCATCTTCTCGACATGTTCGCCTTCCCACAGGCTTCTTCAGGAGAACTTCTAAGGAATCTCCTACTGCTCATTTATCCTCAACATATATCCAATGGGTTTTTCATCTACAACATTTCATAAATTTAAATTAATGCTTTTCAAAATATAACAACCCCCCAACACCCTTCAATTTTTACTTTCAAATGATTCACATTCTCTGTACCTGAACGTCCCCAAAAGACTTTCTTCGGATGTACAGCCAGGTATATCCCCAACTCTTACTTCACAGCGTCTTCCCCACACGATTATATAAAATGCCTCATCTTATACATTATGGGGTAGATTTTCAAAAACAGCGCGTTCGTGTACTTTTGTTGGCGCTCCAGGCGCAACAAAAGTACGCGGGGATTTTAGTAGATACGCGCGTAGCCGCGCGTATCCGCTAAAATCCTGGATCAGCGCGCGCAAGGCTGCCTATTCCGTGTAGCCGGCGCGCGCCGAGCCGCGCAGCCTGCCGCCGTTCCCTCCAAGGCCGCTCCGAAATCGGAGCGGCCTCGGAGGGAATTCGCTAATGCCCTCTCCTCACCTTCCCCTCCCTTCCTCTACCTACCCCACCCCCCGGCCCTGTCTAAACCCCCCCCCCACCTTTGTTGGGGGATTTACGCCTCCCAGAGGGAGACGTAAATCCCCGCGCCCCTGGGTTGCGTCTAGGTGCGCCAGCGGCCCGCTGGCGCGCCTAGACACCACCCGGGGGCGGTTCCGGAGGGCGCGGCCATGCCCCCGGACCGCCCTGGGCTGAAACCACACCCCCGGGCCCACCCCCGAAACGCCGCGTCCCGCCCCGAAAACGGCGCGCCGCTCGGCCCCGCCCCCGACACGCCCCCCTCGGAAAACCCCGGGACTTACGCGAGTCCTGGGGCTCTGCGCGCGCCGGTAGGCCTATTGAACATAGGCGCACCGGCGCGCAGGGCCCTGCTCGCGTAAATCCGGGCAGATTTACGCGAGCAGGGCTCTTAAAATCCGCCCCTATATACCTAAAGCAAATGGAATCAAGGTAACAACTAGAAAACCTTCCATCTTTATTTAGTTAAAAAACTTTTAACCTGCATGATAAACAAAAGGAAATCTCACCTTTTTTACTTTTCAGCAAAAACGCCAGCTTCGTGGCTCAAAGAACCGCCGCCATCGAGCGAATCAGCGGAAGTGCCTCATCTACCTCTCCCCATCCTTTTAAATTTCTCTACACCAATCAAGAAAGCTTACTCAGAATGTCTCCTCCCTTTTCCACTCCCCGCCAAAATTTTGACTGAGTTATTCTTTTCACTAAAACACCTCAAACCAAGCTGTTCTTTCTTTCTTTCTTATTTTTATTTTCCCGTTCATCTAGAGAGCCGTCTTTCACCACCAATTCTTCCATATGGTTACACCGTCGCACAAAATTCAAAAAACTTTCTAAGAATCACAAACCAATCTATTCGGTCATTTAAACTCCTAGGAACCGCATAGAAACAAAATTCAAAGACACGCTGCCCAATCAATGTTATCATTTAGCCCCCTGGGCCACAGCGTTCCCAATGAAAAAATCCATCTCTGCTCCATTCGCAGCAAGGCTTTATTCACATTCCCTCCACGTCTATTGTGTACCTCCTGTATCATAAAAAAACGGAGTTCTTCCACTGTGTGCTTTATATTCACGCCAGTGCTTCACAAGTGGAGCAGTTTCTACCTTATTTCGGAGTCTACTACAGTGTTCCAATATCCGGGTTTTAATCTTCCTTGATGTCTTCCCCACATAAAAAAGTCCACATGGACATTGCACAATATACACTACTGAGCATGTTTGACATGTCGTAACATTTCTCAAAAAAAATTTCTTCCCCGAAACCGGATGGGTAAAATATTCAACCGACAAACAAAATTTACACACACTGCATTTTGTGCAAGGGTAATGTCCACCAATTCTATCATCCTTCTTCTTACTATCACCTAAATCCGAGTGCACCAAAATATCCCTAAGATTCTTTGATCTTTTAAATGAAAACATTGGGGGATCCTTCATACCCTCAAAACCACTGACAAAGACCCTTTATCATATTGTTTACACTTCTGGTTTACTGCGTTCCTATGCCTTTTCCTTCCAACAGTATTTAGCTCCAAGTTTACCAACCTTGTTAAATGTAACTTTATTCTTCCGGTTTTTTACTATTTTTACTGTTTTTTGTTACTATTCCCCTGTTCGATGTAAACCGATCTGATATGGTCTTCCAGCCATGAAGGTCGGTATAGAAAAGCGTTAAATATAAGATGCCAATGATTCTTGATCTCTTGAACTAAATCTCCTACCCTGTTTGAATAGGGTAATACACACACCAATGATTGTGATCCCTGTTTTTTCTTCGGATTTAATAAAAGATCCCTATTGATGAACCGGGCTCTTTTATAAGCCTGATTAACCACACGCTTAGGGTAACCCCGTGCACTAAATCTATCACGCAAATCTTTTGCATGTGTTTTGAAAGATGATACATCTGAACAAATCCTCCTTACTCTGAAGAATTGTCCCAATGGGATATTTTCCCTAACATGCTTGGGATGAAAACTGCTAAAATGCAATAATCCATTTCTATCTGTTGCCTTCCAATGTAACTCAGTCACAAATACTCCATCTTTCTTACCCACCTTCATATCTAAGAATGGGACCCATTGTGTTTGAATGTCACATGTAAATTTAAGATTCACATCCTGATCATTCAAATAATGAAAAAAATCTTTAAATTCACCTTGGGAGCCAGACCAAATTATAAGAATATCGTCAATATAACAGCACCATAACCTCACATGTTTGTACCATGTTGAAGAATATACAAATCTTTCCTCAAATGCTGATATGTACAAACATGCAAGGTCTGGTGCCATTGTAGCCCCCATTGCGGTTCCATGAACCTGCTGGTAGAACTCATTTTGGAACAAAAAATAATTTTGTGTGAGTGCAATTGTTGCCAATTCTACCAAAAAGTGTGTTGGGACCTTCTTATCAATCCTTGTGTTCAAAACCTCTTGAATCAGACTAATCGTAGCCCTTTGAGGGATACTAGAATACAAAGATTCTATATCCATTGAAATAAGTAAGGTAGATTCTACCATTACTGGAAGAGATTGCAATACTGCTATCAAATGTGATGAATCCCTTATATATGATCTGGCCAATGGAACAAATGGACGTAAAAAGTGGTCCACATATATTGATAAAGGCTCTAATACCGAGCCAATACCGGCCACAATTGGTCTCCCAGGTGGAGACACTAGGGATTTATGCACCTTGGGCAAGATGTAAAATACAGGGATCTGAGGATTCCGATTTGTTAAAAAAGCCGCTTCTTTGGCAGTTACCCACCCCACACTTAAAGCTTCTGTGATGACTTCAGAAATCTGTGCAACCAATGCATTGGTAGGATCCTCATCTAATCTTTGATAGAACCTTTCATCCCTAAGTTGACGATTTACCTCCTGTACATATTACTCTCTATTCAAAATTACCAAAGAGCCACCTTTGTTCGCAGGTTTAAACACTAGATCTTGGTCATGTCTTAGATTTTCCAATGCCATATATTCCTCTTTATTTAAATTCCAAAATGGAAATCGTTGCTCCATCTCTTTTTGCTTCAAATCACGTTCAACAACTTCCTCAAACGCAACCATCAATGGGTGTATCGGACCCGGAGGCATCCAACATGAGGGATTCTTAACTACTGAACCATCAGAATACAAACTCTCATTTCCCTGGAAAAAAAACTTTAATTTCATTAACCGAAAGAACCTTTGTAATGCCAACCTGGTTTCAAATAGATCATATCTAGGAGTAGGTGAAAAGGATAAACCTAGATTCAAAACCTTTAACTCTACTGCTGTTAATGCATGAGAAGATTTATGACTAAATCCTAGTTGTATTTTACTCTATAATTGATTAATCGTTTGACTTGTTCCATGTAAACCGCCATCCCGGCGATAGTTATCTTGTTACCTGTGAACCGGAGTGATATGTATTGTATACAGGAACTTCCGGTATATAAAAACCAAAAATAAATAAATAAATAAATAAATCATTCTTTATTGTTGATTGCGTTCCCGTAGACGGACTAGACTGCGGTTCCTCAAGGAGCGACCTCCTCGTCCGCCCCTTGCCGTGGCTTCGTGCCTTGATCTAAAAAAGTCACACGTCCTCCCTCTTCCCCCGATGAATCACTTGATGATGAATCAAAATTAGACGATTTCTTAAACTTAATTCGATTCTTATTACATCATGGATAAACATATCCATGGGTATAGTCATTTTCGTCTCTTTTAAACTTACTTAACTTGGTTTCCTTCAATTTATCACGCATACTAGTAATCTCCTGATTTCAATTCGCTTAACTTTTCTTCAAACCTCTCTGAAGACATATTATCTTTCAGGGTGGCGCTCAAGGTGTCAATCTCTTTCTGTGTGTCTATCAACAATTTTTGCGTTGTCTCCACTATAAGAATCATTAGATCCATTGCACACTTATTGAGTATTGAGTTCCATTTAGCTACAAATTCTTTGTCCTCAGAAAACAAATGAGGTTCTTTATACAAACGTAACCCACGAGGGATTCTTTTTGTTCTCAAATACTCAACCAAAGTAGAGGCATGTAAATCAGAGCAAACAAAGCGCTTCTTCAACTGAGATAAATCAGACCATTGAGCGTCACCCCACTACGTCTACTTTTTGATCAAACAGAGGGGCTCCTCTTAGTAAAGAGTCAAGGATAGTGTCTGAGTAACTAAAAACTGAATCAATCTGAAACGCCATTTTACATCTACAAGATACAATTCTTCTGGCATTAAAGCATTTATCCACTGGAGTGCTTTACCACAGGGATCAGTTCTTGGACTGGTTCTTTTAAACATTTTTGTAAGCAATATTGCAGAAGGACTATCAGGAAACTTTAGTTATTTTGCAGATGACAACAAAATCTGCTATAGGACAGACACCTAAGAAGGTGTGGAAAACATGAGGATGGATTTAGTAAAGCTTGAGGAATGGCCTTGTGGTTTTTCCTGCAGTCATGTTTCTATGTTGTTTAGATCCCTACTGGATCAATACCAACAGGGTTGTCCCATTCTGACAGGAGGGAAAAGAGGATTGCTGGGATTAGCTCCTCCATGTGGGGAGACTGCAGTAGTAGAGTCCCAGACTAAAAATCTCAGAGCCACCATTTTGCAGTATGAATTTTTCATTATCCCTTAAAGGGGGCAGAATGTCTCTATTCCTGGTTCTGTTGTTTTTACCTTTGTGTGAAGATCCTTGTGCATCCAGGAAGTCCTGGGTATTAAACAGAAGAAAGGGTGCTTTCTACCAACCTTAATTTTGTTATTTTTGCCCCTTTTGATTTGGGGATGAAGGAAGTTTTATCCACCCTTCCTCCATCATTTTTGGTTCTGTTTTCAAGCTACCATATTTTGCGATCCATAAGACGCCCCTGACCATAAGCAGCACCTCGGATTTAGAAAAGGAAAATAAGAAAAAAAAATTTCTGTCCCCATGACGGGTTCTGTACAGAGCTCCCCTGGAGCGAATGTAGCGTCTCTACCTCTCGTGTACGGTCCCCCTCCTCCTCCTCCCAACTCAGCCCAATTCAGTATGGTGGCGCAGGTCAAATGCATGAAACATCTAATATATCTAAACAAATGAGAAGGAAATGGCCTGTACTAACTTTGATGCCATGTATCGCCTTCTGCCGGCAGAGCTTCAGCTCCCTGCCGGTCTGCTGTTCCCGGGGTGCATCTTACTGCGAAGGTCGGCGGCACCCCGGGATCAGCAGACCGGCAGGGAGCTGTTTGAACTGAGGGGCCTCCATAGCGCATGCGGTTCAAACAGCTGATGTTTGACCTGCGCCATACTGATTGGGCTGAGTTGAGAGGAGGAGGAGAGGGACGGCATGTGAGAGGGAGAGACGCTACATTCACTCCATAAGACACACAGACATTTTCCCCCCACTTTGGGGAAAAAAAAAGTGCGTCTTATGGAGCGAAAAAATACGGTAATTTTGGGGCCAATGCAATAATCTTCACGGAAAGCGCCATTGACTTTTCAGCGCCTGCTTCCTTAATTCATGCATGGCGCCCGTAAGGGGGGCGCCATGCAATATGTAAATTAGGGGGGTCGCGCTAGGAAGGAGGCGCTAGGGTCGCTTGCGCGACCCTAGCCCCTCCTTGCTAACGCGACCCGCCGCGATTCCCTGTTATGAAGACCGACGCCGGTAAACTCTGCCTATGTTTTCATAACCTGCCTGCCTGCCAGTAATGCAAATAGCCGCCGAGTTTATCAGCAGCCGTTTTTATCACTGGCAGACGGCTGGTTTTGAAAACAGACGCAGAGTTTACCGGCGTCTGCCGAGTTATTTTATTTTATTTTTTTTACTTTAAAAAAGAAGTACAGAAAAGCATTTTTTTATGCTTTTCTGTACTTCTTTTCAATGCGCTCAGCTCCAGGCAGGCGTTAATGTCTGAGACACACATTAATCTTTTTGCATTTGTAGTGGATGAGTAATAGCCTCATTCACATGCATTTGTATGTGATGAGCGCTAACTCATTCACTCTGCGTTGGACGTGTGTTAAATAGGCGCTAATCCCGCTATTGCATTAGGGGGTGGATTAGCGCCTATTTAACCCGCATCCGACAGTGGGTTAAACAGTGCGCTCGGCTGAGCACACTGTATTGCATCGGCCCCTTCATTTTACCATAGATTTGAATTCCCATGGATCCAGGGACTGGGAACATCATGAATGAGTTTAGAGTCTCTCACAGAGAGATCTAGTAGATTCTCAGAAGTCTTGCAGGGGATGAATTACCATTTATTCTTGAGGAGGAGAAGAAATGGATTTGGAGAAGATTATTGGAAATTATCTAGTGTTAACCTCTATAATATCATCTGGATATTGAAGAGGAGTGGGAAGGTACCCTCCAGGTATCAAGAAATGTGAAGAAAACTGATAATAAAAAGATAATCTCAGTATATAGCAGAGTTGCTTACCTGTAACAGGTGTTATCCCAGGACAGCAAGATGTAATCCTCACATATGAGCGACGTCACTGGATGGAGCCATATCACGGAAAACTTTCTGTCAAAGTTTCTAGAAACTTTTGACTGGCACACTGAGCCTAATGAGCATGCCTAGGATGCCATGATCCCTCGAGCCACAGGGATCTCCCTTCAGTCTTGTTTGTAGCAAAGAGTGCGAGCGAAAAATAAAATAATTAAACGTTTAGGACCCAACTCCGTGGGGTGGCGGGTGGGTTTCGTTAGGACTACATCCTGCTGTCCTGGGATAACACCTGTTACAGGTAAGCAACTCTGCTTTATCCCAGGACAAGCAGGATGATAGTCCTCACATATGGGTGATTAGCAAGCTACAGGCTGAGTTATATTTTAATTGAACCAACAGCACATAACTTGGGCAACAGGCACAACAACTGGTGTACTGTTGGGAAAAAAAGAGGCAGCCTCAATCACAGCAGATGGATGTGGAAGGAGTTGGGACTATACTGGAAACAAGTTCTTTAAGACATAAGAAGAACATAAGAACATGCCATACTGGGTCAGACCAAGGGTCCATCAAGCCCAGCATCCTGTTTCCAACAGTGGCCAATCCAGGCCATAAGAACCTGGCACGACAGATTGTCCAAAGGCTGAATCATGATGTCCTTCCTTGTCCAAATAGTAATGGGCTGCAAATGTGTAAAGAGAACTCCATGTTGCAGCTTTGCAGATAAGGAGAAGCCGAAGGTGCTCAAAAGAAGTTTATTGAAAACAATTAATCCGTGAATGCCCGACTCTAGGCCTGAGTTTCACCCAGTGAAGGGCTGCTTCAGGGGCTATAATAAAATAATCATTACAAAATTAACATTAACAATATAATTCATAAACACACAGAAAAATAACCTAAAATAAACAGACTAATAAACATACAGAATAGTATAATCATATTGTTGTATAACGGGTGGTTTTAGTGTGCCCATGGGCCTCAGCCCGACCCAGGCCATCCCGGACCGGACCAAGGGTTGACTGTGGCTCCGCGTGGCTGGACACTCTACCCTCTGCCAGGCCAGCAAGCTCCCATGGCCAAACATCCGAGGATGTTGGAAGGTGAATGGTCCTCCGACCATTCCGGGCCCTTTCGGACCTGCTGCGAGCAGCATGGAGCAGCAGGCCTGGCCTGAGGTTAAGGGCAGACGGGCCTTGACATGGAAACACTGAAGTTGATGCAACGGCATCACATGACCCGAAGACACTTGGCAGAAGACGTGACATCAGGGCTGTGGATACAAGACACCAGGATCGATGCGGACGGCATCGCAGACGAGACACTTGACGAGGTTGATGCAGACGGCATCCAAGACTAGGATTCATGGCTGGGATGATGCGGACGGCATCCAAGGCAAGACACATGGCTGGATAAGGAAGACGAAGACACATGGCATCAAGGCAAGACAACAAGGCTAAGGACATTGGCACTGTCTCTCAGGGCGCCCTACTCAGGCCACCCGCGGGACTGAGTCGTGGACCACCCTGTCCGTTACGCGCCCTACACAGCCCCAAGGCTGGTCACGGACCACGACGGGAGCGGGACAGCACAGGAAGACACATCAGGCTTCACGGCTCAGGAGCACAGGACAACCGTCCACCGGCAGCCTAGTCCACCCAGGAACTACATCTGGGGAACCCCCGGCCTACCGGTACCAGAAGGCTCCAGAGCGAGGACGAGGCGGAGTGAAGGCAGGAACATCAGGAAGGCAGGAACACCAGGACGAAGGCGAGGAAACCTGGACATGGACCTCAGGCGAAAACATGGAACGAAGATATCAAGGTGCGGAGCTCCGGAAGAAGACCTTACATGGACCCTGGCAGGCAGGAGCCTCCAGGGTGAAGACCAATGACGATGCAAGGCGAGGCAGAATGAGCAAAGCAGCCCTATATAGGGCTCAGGCAGGAAACAGTCATTAGGTGGGGCTTCAGACACTTCCTGTGTCTGGCCCTTTAAATCTTGTAGAGAGACGTGGCCGCGCGTCTAAGCAGGAGCCGAGCAGGGCTGTGCAGGACCCTGGACAGCGGCCTGCACAGCGTCTGCACATAGCAGCGTCAGAGAAGCAGGAAGAAGCCAGGGAGGCGGAGCCAGGCGTCAGCAGCGGCTCCAGCCGCTGCGGGAGGCCCCAGGGGCGGCTCCTGCTGCTATTCGAGCCCGGGGCTGTGGTCTAAACGCCGCGAAGATTCTAATGACGTCGGGGGCGTCCCAGGCCCCGAAGACAGCCGCGGATCCGACCGCGGAGATGGAGGAGGAAGCAGGCGGCCTCCGGGCCGCGAAGGCAGGCAGGACCGCGGCTCCTGCCGCGTTGGGAGAAAGGCAGCATGGGGTGAGTCCGTGCCTGCTCGCGGGGGGACCCGCGGGCAGGGCTGAATCATAACACATATGAGTTAGTTTATAAAGGGACAGGGAGAAGGTGGAAAACAAATCAGACAAAAAAAGACCATGGCACATTTTAAAAGCGTTTTTTTTTTTTACCTGTTAAAAACAAATTATCCCATTTCGTGCAATACACTTTGAAACTCTCATGCCTATCGGAAAAAAATAAATAAAAATAAATATGAATAATAGATGTGATAAATTCATATCTTGGAAGCAGTTGTGAAAAAACATATCATTACCTCATTTAAAACGACATCAACAAACATTGGTAGCCAATCTTTAACTATCTTGTTGGTGTTCTCATTTCATAAAATCCATAAATGGGCTTAAAAAATAGGAAAATAAATAATGAAAAAAATAAGTTAAAAATATGTAAAAACAAAAATAAAAAAATAAAAATGAATAAATATGTAAAAAATCTAAAAAGACAAAATCAAAAATTGTGTGCTAAAAAGAAACTGCTGGATTTACCTCTTAGGTTCGTGCCAATATGCACACATCAAGTTCAAACAAACGGAGTGGCTCCAAAACGTGTCACGAAAAGGTTTGCATGCAACAGCAGCAGGAAGTCTACAAAGGTTAAAACGTGTCCCAGAGATTTTTAAACATATTTTTAATATTAACTGGTTCAATACTTTTTAATTTTTTTTGTGGCTTCGTTTTATTTTTAGTTATTTACATTTGTGTTTTACTACTCCACCCATCAGCGGTTGATTGACAGCCCTTTTCGTGCCATTTTTTCAAGTTTAAATACCCCACTGCGATCGGTCCCTCTTTACAAAGAGCTTTATACACGCCGTGTACTCGAATATTTCCAAGATTGCAGTCAACGTGGCTTTACAGTTGGTTTGATATTGGTAAGAAGTGCATGTCAACTAAATCCCTGATTCGTGCTATATTTATTTAGGTTTGATCAAACATTTTGTTTGTAATTCAATTTTTAAATTCCATTTTTACCTGTTTTATTTGTTTTAATGTCTTACTATTTTTTAAGTTGGTTTATGGATTTTTAATTTACTTTTTAATATTTTTGTTGTTTGCATCAGCATTAAATTGCTCCATCCATTCATGGTTGATTGATAGCCCTTTTTTGAGCCACTTGTTCAAATTTAAATACCCCACTGTGATCGGTCCTGTTTTCCTTCACAAACATTTTTTTACACACTGTGCACTCAAATATATTTAAGATCGCAGTTCAAGTGTTTCTACTTGATATTGGTAAGAAATGATTGTCAAAAATTTTTTTTTTATCACTTTATCATCCCTTACGTTCACGGCATTCCCATATCATTCACACAGTTTTTTCGTGTCCCCGTTATTCAAATCCTTCCATGTAGTGGTCATTGCAATATTTTTTTGTTCACACTGAGCTGTAATTAACAAATTTTATCTTTGGCTCTAATCGGCATAATCTCTTCATGCACCCCGTTTATTATTTTTAAGCTTTTTGATTCGTGCCTCATTTATGCGATGTCTGTCATTCATGTTATTGTGCTGATTAAGCCATGCCTACTGGTTTTGAGTGACATATATGCAAGCTTTATCTATTGTATTGTACTATATAAAGATAGGGGTAGATTTCATAAACTTCCATACTTGTCGAGGCCAATACGGGGCTATGAGTATCATTGACCCTTTGTCCTGCTGTAGCGTCACGAGAGTTTTGGCTATCAGCGGTATCGGGATATGCATATAGGAGGCCTGAGTTCCAGGGGCTAGTAAAGGCGTCCATGGCTAACTTGTTTCTCTGCCTGTGCAGGGTGCAGAATCTGTCCACTTTGTGATTCAGTTTGGACGCAAAGCGGTCTATTGTTGGTTGACCCAATTGTTGAAAGATTCTGGTCGTTACCGCCGGATCCAGGGACCACTCGTGGGGATGGAACTGACGGCTGAGGTGATCTGCAACAACGTTGTGTATGCCTGCCAGAGAAGTGGCCAGAGAAACATGGAATGTGTTAGGGCCCAGTCCCAGATTTGCGTGGCTTCTGGCAGAGGAGATAAGAGCCCGTGCCTCCTTGTTTGTTGAGGTACCATATGGCAATTGTGTTGTCTGTTTGTATTAGAACAGTCTTGTTGTGAAAGGGCAATCTTTGAATGCATAGAGAGCCTAATGTATAGCTCGAAGTTCTAAGAAATTGATCTGCAATGTTGCTTCGAGCTGTGTCCAAGTACCTTGAGTTTGAAGATTACTCACATGAGCTCCCCAACCTAAGGTGGATGCATCTGTGGTTATAGTTACTTGCGGAACTGGTTGCTGGAAGGGTAGACCTGTTAGCAAGTTGTTTGTGTTCGTCCACCAAAGAAGATATAAACGTAACTGGTGGGTTATATGAATTAGATGACAGTGGTTGAATGGCTTGGAGCCACTGAAATTTCAAAGTCCATTGCGTTATTCTCATGGCTAACCTGGCCATAGGAGTGACGTGGACCGTTGAAGCCATGTGGCCCAGCAGTGTTAAGAATTGATGGGCTGAGACTGTTTTCTATGTGCACAGAGATATAGCGAGTTTGGAGAGTGTGTCTGTGCGGTTGATGGGCAGGAAGGCCTTTGCCACAGTGGTATCCAACTCTGCTCCGATGAAATGTAGGAGGCGAGATGGAATCGGGTGGGATTTTTGGTAGTTGATGAGAAATCCCAAGGAGTGAAGCAGATTGACAGAGAGATTGAGAGCTCCTTGCTTGGATTGGCTCTTGATGAGCTAGTAGTCTAGGTACTGAAAGATGTGTATGTGTTTCTTGCGTGGAAGGGCCGCAGCCACTGCTAAGCACTTTGTAAATACTTGGGGTGCTGAGGCAAGTCCGAAAGGCAGTACCCAGTACTGAAAGTGTTGATGTCCCACTATGAAATGCAAGTACTTGCGGTGAGGAGGAAAGATTGGAATGTGAGCATAAGCATCCTGAAAATCCAGAGAACAGAGCCAATCTCCTTTTTGCAGAAGGGGAAGCATGGTGCCTATGGACACTATCCTGAATTTTTCTTTTCGTAGAAATTTGAGATTGCGGAGGTCTAAGATGGGGCGAAGGCCTCCTGTTTTCTTTGGAATGAGGAAATAGCGGGAGTAGAATCCTCTGCCCTGCTGAGGTCAGGGAACAGATTCCACAGCCCTGGTGCCAGGAAGGGTGGACAATTCTGACTCTAGAAGAGTTGTAGATCTTGTGTATCCACAGTGGGTTGGGCGGGTGAAACCCGGGGTACCTTGAGAAAGTTTAGATGGTAACACTAGGTACAATAGAAGTAACCCATTGGTCTGTGGTGATGTTGACTCAATTGGTTGAAAAGTGATGAACTCGACCTCCCACTGGTAATTTAGATTTGGATTTGTGGGAGGGGCTGCTGTTCTCTGGAATTCCTTCAAAACCCAGATGCTTGGCCTGTTTGTGGAGGAGGCTGAGGTCTGGATGCTTTCGGCTGTCTGGGATGTCCTCTCTGAGATGGCCTAGTTGTTCGTCCCCGAAGCGCAGGTGGGTAGTACCTACATGGGCGAAAAAAGGGTTTCTTAGGATCTTTTCTGGATGACCTTCTGGCAGAAGAGGGAACCTCTGTAGTGACCATGGATAATTGGCGCAGGGTCTCATTGTGGTCTTTCAATTGAGCCACTGCATCCTGTACTTTATCACCGAATAGATTTTCTCCAGTACATGGTAAGTCAGCCAGTTTGTCCTGGTCTTCAGGTCTGAGGTCTGAGACTCTTAACCAGGCCCACCTCCTGGCACTGATTCCTGTTGCTGACATTCTGGAAGTGGTCTCGAAGGAATCATATGCCGCACGGACTTCGTGCTTTCCAGCTTCAAGGCCTTTGTGTAAAATGGCATTAAGAGCATCCTGATGCTGTTGAGGAAGAGTATCAGCTACCTCTTGAACCTGTTTCCAGAGGTTCCTCTGGTACCGCGTCATATATAGTTGATATGCCGCAATTCTGGACAGCAGCATCGATCCCTGAAACATTTTACGTCCTAAAATGTCCATGAACTTCTGATCCTTGCCAGGAGGTGTGGATGAATGAGGATGAAGTTGTCTTGATTTCTTCTGAGCTGATTCCACAACAACTGACTGGTGTGGCAGTTGTGGTTTTTGGAATCCGGGAATGTGTTGAACTAGATAACTGGCATCAGTTCTTCTGTTCACTGGAGGAAGTGTAGGGATGTTCCCAAAGTTGATGCTGTAGATCTATCAGTACTTCGTGTACTGGAATAGCCACGACTTCTTTTGGAACATCAACAAATTGAAGTACCTCCAAAGTTTTGTGTCTTGTATTCTCATTTGTAACTAGATCGAAGGGGATCGTTTCTGACATTTCCCTCACAAAATTTGCAAAGGAAAGGTCTTCTGGTGGAGACTTACTCCTTTCCTCTGAAAATATATCTTCTGTAGGAGTCAGTGTCCAGATCTTCACATGTATCCGAGAAGGTCCCTGGTCGAGATCCTGGACGAGGCAAGAAAGCTGAGTTGGAGGATGTATAGACACTGATGGGTCCATCGATGGCATCAATAGATATCTTGGGTATCTCGGTCCCAAGAACCCGGATGGACCTGGCCTCGGTTGAGATATCGGTGATAGTGGGCTAGAATCCGTGCCTTCTTCGTCCGATGACCTGGGAATCGGTATCGGGTACTTTCGGAGGATGCATCGGTTGGATTGGCATCGGTAGTACCAGATGCATCGGTAGGGCATCGATTAGTGTATCCAGCCTGGTAAGCAATTTATTTATTTATTTATTTAATTCTTTTATATACCGACCTTCATGACAGGTGTCATATCAAATCGGTTTACATGTAACAAGGGGTAAACATTCTTATCAGCCATTTAACAGTAAAATAATCAGAGGAGGTAATAAAGTTACATATAACAAGGAGATCGAACTTGGGAAAAGAAGAAAGAGAAGGACAGAGGGATAACCATTGTGATAAAAGGGTGTCGCTAAGTAAGTTGTCCAGTAGGCTTGAGATGTGGAGTTCTGAAATTGAATAGATTAAGGGAAAGCTTGGCTGAATAGCCAGGTTTTAAGTCTTTTTCGAAATGTTTGTAGGCAGGGTTCCTGTCTGAGGTCAGGAGGTAAATTGTTCCAAATAGTGGGTCCCGCTATAGAGAATGCTCTTTCTTTGGTTGCAGTGTGGCGTGAAGTTTTGTTAGGAGGTACATGGAGAGATCCTTTATATGATTCTCTGATGGGCCTGGAGGAGGAGTGAAGTTTGAGGGGGAATTGGAGGTCCAACGGTAGTTGCTTGTGGATCGTTTTGTGGATTATGGTAAGGGATTTGTGTAAGATTCGATAATTTATTGGCAGCCAATGTAGGTTCTTTAAGATGGGGGAGATGTGATCTCTGCGGTTTGTATTGGACAAGACTCTAGCTGCTGCATTCTGGAGCATCGTAATAGTTTTGTGGATGAGAATGGAAGCCCCAGAAGAAGAGTGTTGCAGTAGTTCAATCTTGGCAAAGAGCGTGGCTTGGAGGACAGTCCTGAAGTCATGGAAAAACAGTAGGGGTTTAAGCCTTTTAGGACTTGCAGTTTGTAGAAGCCTTCCTTTGTTGTGTTGTTAATGTGTTTCTTTAAATTTAAGCGATTGTCAAGGATTACTCCGAGGTCTCTAGCATGAGAAATTTGGGCTGTAAGAGGGGGCTGAAGCGAGGAGTCATGATGGTCGGTTGAAATAATGAGCAGTTCGGTTTTGGACGTATTTAGGACTAAATTCAAATTGTTGAGGAGTTGGTTAATGGATTGAAGGCAATTTTCCCAGTAAAGGAGGGTCTTTGATAGTGATTCTTTTATGGGGATTAAAATCTGCACATCGTCTGCATAGAGATAATGTGTTAATCTTAGGTTAGTAAGCAATTGACAGAGGGGGAGGAGGTAGATGTTAAAAAGGGTGGGGGATAAGGAAGATCCTTGAGGAACACCTACTGAAGATTTAATACTGGATGATTCTTTGTTGTTAATTTTGACTTTGTAAGTTCTGTTGCTTAGGAATGAATTAAACCAACTGTGAACTGAGCCTGAAATACCAATGTCTGAGAGACGGCTTAGCAAAGTGGAGTGATTCACAGTATCAAAAGCTGCCGAGATGCCAAGCAAAGCTAACAGAAAATCTTGACCTTTGTCAAGGCCTAAGATGATGTGATCCGTAAGGGAGAGGAGGAGGGTTTCTGTGCTGTAGGATTTGCGAAACCCGTATTGATTAGGATAGAGGATATTGTGATCGTCTAGGAAATCTGATAGTTGGGAATTGACCAATTTTTCAGTGATTTTTGCAACAAAAGGAAGGTTGGAGATTGGGCGGAAATTAGAGAGATCTTGTGTGTCTAAGTTGGGTTTCTTCAGAAGAGGTTTGAGTGATGCTGATTTTAGAGAGTCAGGATAAATTCCTTGAGATAAGGTACAGTTTATGATGTCTGCCAAGGGATTGGCTATGGTGTCAGGAATACTGACACCATATTAAGCAATGTTGCGAACATCGATGGCTCTGGTGGCGGTGCCAGTATGGGGGCCGGCACCGGTGGCTGTAGTTCACGGAGGGCATCAATGATTGCCTGGTGGATAAAACCGTCCAGTTCCTCCCTGAGAGCTGATGAGGACAGAGCAGCTACAGGGGGTGGCAGGCTAGGCTGAACTGGCTCCTCCACAGGCCCCTGTGGGGGCACAGTACCTAGCACCGATATCGGTGGGGATAGCCTTGGATGTTCCGGTGTAGAGGGCGTACTCGGCTCCTCTATCCGTGTCCTCTTTGCAAGTGGTTCGATGGCCATCGAAGCCACTGCGGTGTCAGTGTCGGCACCGGGCATGGATTCCCGTCGGTGCCAGTGTCAATGTTTTTCAAGGTGCTCGGCCCGGTCTTTCACCAGCGCCCAGGTAGATTTTGTCGATGACTTCGATGGAGTCGGTGACTGGCGGTCACCACTGCCTCCATGTTCCCGGCGGGTTTTTATGATCATTTTTTCATCGGTGACGATTGTGTAGACGTCGATGGAATTAACTGAAGTTTAAATAGGGTTTCCATCTTTTCTAGGCGAGCCTGCCTACCTTTTGGTGTCATTTCGGCACATTTAGGACAAGTATCGACGTTATGTGCAGAGCCGAGGCATAGGACACAAATGTCATGACGGTCGGTTATCGACATAGTGAGAGGGCACTCTGGGCATTTCCTAAAACCTGTTGCCATAATAGCAAAGGTTGAGGCCCAAAAACTGTCGACGACCTGCGGACATCGAGGAATGATGAGAGCAGTATAGACTGCAAAATCGACTCTTTTACTCACCAAATCGAAGAAAAATATATATAGATGGGAGACCCCTATGAGGGGATATTTTTGAGGAATTTTTAATTTTTTTTTCCATGAGGAAAATTGTGTGAGGATTCACACAGAGCTCCTAACTGCAAGGCAAACTGCAGCACGAAAAAAAAGAGACTGAATGGAGACCCCTGTGGCTCGAGGGACCATGGCATACTGGGCATGCTCAGTGTGCCAGTCAAAAGTTTCTAGAAACTTTGACAGAAAGTGATAGGGCTCAGTCCAGTGACTTCACCCATATGTGAGGACTATCATCTTGCTTGTCCTGGGATAACAAGATAAAATTATGAGGCAAGGGACTTTATCATTAGTGTTGTGCACCCTTGTGTTGGAGTGAAGTCGATGCTCCCTACTGGGAAACCCAGTAGGTCCTCATTGCCAACTGGAAGAAGTCGATGTAGAGACTGAGCTGGAGCTTCGCCTATACCAGCCCCTTTGGGTTCCGGGGGCGTTCAGGTCTTATGTGATAGTCTCTGGGGAAGGCTGAAGAGATGTTCCAAAGTCAGGCTGTGGTCATGGCTGGCAGGTGGGCAGCATACAAGGATGGTCAGGTCTCAGGCTATGGTCAGTACTGGGAGTCAATCCAATGAAAGGCAAGGCTGGACAAGGCTGAAGACAAGGAAGGCAAGACAGGGCATAGCTAGCTTCAATGCAGCAACTCACACCACCAGGATGGTAGTCAATCCGTTACTGAGGAGGCATCTGGCAGAGAAGAGCCCTTATAAGGGCTGAAGCTGCTGACGCCATCCAGGAACACTGCGGCTAAGCTCCTGCCATGGGCCCTTTAAAAGGAGGCCTTGGGCACGTGTGCATAGCTAGGAAGCTGGGCCCAGTCAACAGCGTCAACAGTGTCCCTTGTGGCATGGAGTGCTGGCAAACCTGGCAGCATGAGGCAGCGGCGGTGATCTGGTTTGGTGGTGTCTGATGAGTAAGCCAGTTCATGGGGACAGCTCGCAAGCCAGCAAACATAATTTTTTTTTTTTTACACTTAAATTGGATTTGAGAAACCCCAACCACCAAATCTTGGGAGGGAGATAAAACTACCTCAACAACTGAAAAGAATCAATAATATCAGACCAAATTAGTTTAAGTTTTCAGGGCTCACATTTATTGGATATGACCATCAGTGTAAAGGGACTGTACTGAATAAGAAATTGTAAATGAACACGCATCAATTTTCCAATATCAATCAGTAAAGTTGTTGGAAACCACTTTCAGCTTCCAGAGTGATTGTTACTGCTGTATACAAAAGACTGAAATGTGTAAACTGTGGAGTCAACAACGTTCAGGGTCTCGGAATTAATCTCCCTCTCTCAATGTCATCTGAGTTGTGTTAGAACAGAAAGAGCAAGGTGCTACCATCCATGAGGGTTTGAAAGCGCTACAGAAAAAGCTAAACATTTACACTTACAGAAAACCCAGAACTGGTAAGGTAAATGAAGCCACTCTTAATGCCTGCTGTGTTCATTGGAACTCGCCATAGCAATGAAAGAATTGACAAATCACTGTATGCCACTGAACATTCTTCACACAAATGCCAACAGTCTCATTTGACCTACCTACCAATGCTAATATGATCCCTTTCATTGCATTCATGTAATGCAGAACTGATCATGTCAGAATACTATGGAACAAAGTTGGAAAAGTAGGAAAGGGATATCCAAGCTTTGGGGGTAAAGTGTTGCCTCCTGACCATTGCTCCAAAATCCCCCTTGATGCTTTGTGTGAGGGACTTTCCCCTTACTTACTGCAGCCTTGTTTTAACTGCAACAGCTTTCTTGAGGATAGTGGGGAAAACTGAGATCATGCAGTACATAGAACACATGCAAAGAAATGTTTGTGCACTATCATGACAATGACTAAGTACTCATGGTATTGCCCTTTATTTCCATTTCTGACACTAGAGTGCTTTCCATATTTTTAAGTGTACAGCAATATTAGAAAAAGCACTGTCTTTTGTTAACCTTTTGCTTGTAAATATATTTGGATATTGTAAATAAACTAAGATTACTTTTTGAAAGGTTAAAAATGTGTGTCTCCTAGGACAGCAGGATATTAGTCTTCACAGATGGGTGATATCATCAGATGGAGCCCAGCATGGGAAACTTTGACTAGTACACTGAGCATGCCCAGCATGCTACTATCTGTACAGCCACGCAGGGTCCCTCTTCAATCTCGTATCTTAGCGAAAAAAGGTGAGCGAAAAAAATAAAATAACAAACCGATGGAAAATCCAACTCTGTGGGGTGGTGGGCGGGTTTCCTGAGGACTAACATCCTACTGTCCTAGGAGAACACCTGTTACAGGTAAGCAACTGTGCTTTCTTCTATGACAAGCAGGATGGTAGTCCTCACAGATGGGTGAATACCAAGCTACAAGCTGCTCCCGGCTATAACAGAACCAACAGCACTTAACCACGTGCCAACGGGCACAACAACAGAAGTGTTGAGAGTGAGAACAGGAGGCAGCATGAACTAGATACTGGGCCCAAGGTAGGTAGAGTTGGATTCTTATGCTTGGAACAGATTATGAAGGACGGACTGGTCAAAGACACTGTCATGTTGACCATCCTTGTCCAAACAGTAATGGGCAGCGAGCATGTGTAGGGAGCTCCACATTGCAGCCTTGCAGATCTCAGCGATGGGGACCACACAAAAGTGCGCCACCGATGCCGCCTTGGCCCGTACGGAGTGCGCTTTGCCGCGGCCTCCAAATGGAAGGCCTGCCTACTTGTAGCAGAAGAATATACAGTCCGTCAACTAGTTGGCGAGGGTTTGCTTGCCCACCGCAACGCCAAGTCTGTTTTTAATCAAAGGAGACAAAGAGTTGCATGGATTACCTGTGAGCTGCCGTGCGCTTAACAATCAAGGCAAGAGCACGCTTGCAGTCCAGGCTGTGCAGAGCCTGTTCACCCTGGTGGGAATGGGGCCTCAGAAAGAAGGTCGGCAAAACGATGGACTGATTGAGATGGAAATCAGTCACCATCTTAGGCAGAAACTTAGGGTGAGTGTGTAGAACCACCCTGTCATGAAAGAATTTTGTATAGGGCGGATAAGCCACTAACGCCTGACGCTCACTGACCCAGCGAGCGGAGGTGACCACAACCAGGAAAATAACTTTCCAGGTGAGATGTTTAAGCTTGCAGGAGCGCAGAGGCTCGAAAAGAGGCTGCATGAGCCATGTTAGTACCACGTTGAGGTCCCAGGACACAAGGGCTGCACAGAAACGAGCGTACCACTTATTTCCTGGTGATAAGGGATGATAGCACTCAGGTGGACTCTGAGCAAGGTGGTCTGTAGCCCAGACTCTGAGAGGGACCACAGATAGTCCAACAGTCGTGGAGTGGGGCACGAGAAAGGGTCTAGGCCCTTTGTCCCACACCAGACGGAGAACCTCCTCCACTTCAATGATAAGACTTCCTGGTGGAAGGCTTTCTGGAAGTCACCAGTACCTGCGACACATTATCAGAGAGGTCAAAGGACTGTAAAACTATCCTTTCAACATCCAAGCAGTCAAGGCCAGCGACCGGAGGTTCGGGTGGTGCAATCTGCCCTGATCCTGCGTGATCAGGCCAGGGGAGGTGCCCATATGTATGGGCTCCCAGACTGATAGATTGCACAGGATTGGGAACCAGACTTGTCGTGGCCAGTATGGGACAACCAGAACCATGGTAACCCTGTTCTGCTGGAGCTTCACGAGAGTCTTCCCCACCAGCAGGAGCGAGGGTTACGCGTACAGTAGGGTCCATGCCCCAAAACTGGGTAAAGGCATCCGAGGCTCGTTCCCTGTCTTTTCTGTCCCGGAAGCAGAAGTGGATCACTTTGTAATTCCGGGGGGAGGCAAAGAGATCCACATCCGGAATGCCCCACAGGCGGAAGATTCTGACAGCAACTGTCAGGTTGAGTGACCATTTGTGGGGGTGGAATGTACAACTCAGGCAGTACACCACATTCTCCATCCCTGCAAGGTAAACTGCTCATAAGAGCATGTCCTTGGAGAGGGCCCAGGCCCAAATCTGTACTGCTTCCTGGCAAAGCAGGAAGAAGCTCATGCCACCCCACTGGTTTATGTACCACATCACTTGGTTATTGCTCTGGATCAAAACCACTTTTGTGGGCCAGGTGATCCTGGAATGCCGAGAGGGCATACCGGATTGCTCGCAGCTTCCAGGAAATTTGACAACTTGCCTCCTGCTCCGACCACATGCCTTGCGTATCGATACTGCTCACATGTGCTCCCCAGCCCAAGGTGGAGTCATTGGTGGTCAGTACTACTTGGAGGGATGGCGCTTGGAAGGGAAGGCCTCTTTCCAAATTGGTCAGACTCTCCCACCAGGAGAGGGAGGCCTGGAACGGGGAGAAAACTTGCACTGGCGCTGAGAAGTCCTGGGTGCCTGGAGTCACTGAAAGTGGAGTGTCCACTGCGCCATCCACATGGCTAACCAGGCAAGTGGAGTGACAAACAGATGCTGCCATGTGGCCCAGCAAGATGCAGTACCTGGGCAGAAACTGTCCAACGCTGGGGGATAGAGCACGCCATTGATGCCAGGGTCTGGGCACAGTCCCGGGGAAGAAACACTCTGGCGAGAGTTGTATCTAGCAGAGCCCCAATATATGCCAGCTGCTGGGATGGACTCAAATGAGATTTCGGTAGATTGATCACGAACCCCAATGACTGTATCACTTTGGCTGTGAAGCAGAGGGAGCGCAGAGCACCCTCCTGTGTGGTGCTTCTGATGAGCCAGTCGTCCAGGTGGGGGAACACGTGTACTCCATTGCAGTACAGGTGTGCTCCTACTACTGCTAGACATTTTGTGAAGACCCGTGGGGCTGAGGCAAGGCCAAAAGGCAACACCTGGTATTGGAAATGCCTGTGGCCTACTAGGAAGTAAAGATACTTCCTGTGAGGTGGAAATATGGCTACATGAGCATAAGCGTCCTTCAGATCGAGAGAGCAAAGCCAATCTCCTTCATGAAGGAGAGGGATCAGGGTGTCCAAGGATACCATCTTGAAGCATTCCCGCTGTAAGAACCTGTTTAAGGCTCTGAGGTCAAGAATGGGCCGGAGGTTGCCTATTTTCTTTGGTATCAGAAAATATCTTGAGTAGAATCCCCGACCCTGCTGGAAGCGCGGCACAGGTTTGACAGCTCTGGCATTTAACAAGGCTGAGAGTTCCGACTCGAGGACTGCCTGATGTCCCAAGGGGTCCCACGTGGAAAGTGGTGGCAAATCCTCTGGGACTGTTTTGAAGTTTAGGCGGTAACCGTGTGGGACGATGGCCAGAACCCAGCGGTCGGTGGTAATGGGGGCCCAGCGATCTGTGAACAGACACAGCTGGCCTCCGACCAGTGGGCAAGGATCCGAAGGCACTGGAAGCTGGCATCTGCTCTCTCACCTTCAGTCAAAAGCACGTGACTGAGCTAGGCTGCAGCGTGGGTTGGGGCCTCGGGGCACAGTGTTGGTGAGGACGGCTCCTGGTTGTGGCACGAGATGCCCTGGTACGTGAAGCCAGGGGGGTAATATTTCCTCTGGCGGTAAAAGGACTTGCGAGGTCCTTGATGTGATGCCCTGCGACTGGACGACTTTGGGTCTGAGGCGCTGGCCGACAGCTGCTGCAAGGTTTCATGGTGGTCCTTGAGCTGAGCGACCGCGTCTCTGACCTTGTCCCCAAATAGATTTTCATCGGTTCAGGGCAGGTTCGCCAGTCCTTCTTGAACCTCCAGCCGAAGGTCCGAAGCCAGGCCATGTGTCGGGTACTAATGCCCGCAACTGATACCCTGGCTGCTGTCTCGAAGATGTCATAGGTTGCCCTCACCTCATGCTTCCCAGCTTCCAGACCCTTCTGTGCCACTGCCTCCAGAGCATCCTGCTGCTGTTGATGCAGGTGCTCAGCCAGCTCATGAACTTGTTTCCACAGGTTCCTGTTGTACTGAGACATGTATATCTGGTAGGAGGCTATATGGGCAATGAGCATTGCCTCTTGAAAAATCCTCCTTCCAAGAGCGACTAGGGCCCGGTGTTCTCGGCTTGGAGGGGTGGAAGAATGGGTACGAGATCTCTGATTTTTTTAAGGGTAGACTCTACAACCACAGATTGGTGGGGGAGCTGTCGTTTTTGGAAGCCTAAGACTTGCTGGACTAGATAAAGGGCATCTGTCTTCCGGTTAACAGGGAGTACAGACCCCGGGTGCTCCCAGACCCTGTAAGGAAGTTCCAAAAGAATTTCATGGATGGGGATGGCTACCACCTCCTTCAGAACATCCACAAACTAAAGGACCTCTAGCATTTTGTGGCGGGCGTCCTCCTCCGAGGAGCTGAAAAGGAATGGCTTCCGCCATAGCCCTGACAAAGCCAGAGAAGGAGAGGTTTTCTGGGGGGAAGTAATGCTTCTTATCTGGCGGAGAAGGCTCAGATGGCAAATCGCCAGAGTCCTCAGAAGATGACTCTGATGAATCATCCCCCCAGGGATCATATGGAGCGTCCTCCTCACTGACATCCCTGGGACAACGGTGAGGGAGGCCAGTGCTCACTCCCTGGGCAACCTTGGTACCAAAGGCCTTAAAGGCATTGACGGTGCCAGAGGCACCGAGGACCCCAGTGCCCTCGGCACCAGTTGCATCGGCAAAACGCCCAACAGGACATTGAGATGCTCCAGCAGGGGCGCTAGCAGCACAGGCACTGGCTCTGGTAAGGGGGGCCGGTGCCGGGGGCGGTTTGAAGCTCCAGAGGGCTCGAAGCACCGCCTGTTGCACCCTGCAGTCCAACTCCTCCTGAAAGTCCGGTGATGAGAACACAGACAACGGAATAAGAGGATGACAAGGCATCACCGGAGCCTCCACGGGGGGCCAAGGAGGCTCGGTGCCCGACACCACACTCAGTGGGAAAAGCCTGGGACTCCCGAGTTTGGAAGAGGATGGGGCCTCTTCACCATAGGGTTCGCTTTGGGGGAGGCTCGGCATGGGCCAGTGCGCCTCCAGAATCGGCATCGAGCGATGACGACTGCTGATGCAGGTGTTTCCCCTCGATGCATGGCCCGGTCCTCCTCCAGCGCCGAGGAAGTCGATGATCTAGATGCTTGGGATGGGCAGACAACGGAGAGGGCCAGTACCCCCAAGCCTCTCTCTTCGCGAGGAGTGATCTGATGGAATGTGGAAGGCTACTTCGAGTCAGAGCGGTCTCCGTGATCCTTCAGTGTCTAAGTCCCCGATGCTGGGGTCGATGGAGCCGATTTTTTGGTGCCAAAAAGCTGTTCCATTTTGTCCATCTGGGAACGACGGCCTTTGGGGGTCATCTGAGCACAGTCGAGGCACCCTTGGACGTTGCGGGAAGCCCCCAAGGCAGAGGATACAGACCTTGTGTGGATCCATGAGAGACATGGTCCACGGGCACTGGGTGCACTTACGAAAACCGGACGATGCCATGAAAATAAACAGACCACATAGAACAAGAAACACCTACCGAGATGCCAAGGGAACCCCGCGCGAAGGAAAAATGGAGGAGAAAACCTCAATGAAAAGAGATTTTTTGAAAAGTTTGTAGAGAGCTCCAAGAACTGCGAGGAGACTGCTTTGCTGAAAAAAATCGAGACTGAAGAGGGACCTCACATGGGCGCGCGGATAGTGGCATGCTGGGCAAGCTCAGTGTGCCAGTCAAAGTTTCTAGAAAGTTTGACAAAAGTTTTCCGTGCCAGGCTCAATCTGATCATGTCACCCAACTGTGAGGACTATCATCCTGCTTGTCCTAGGAGAAATAGCTAATAGCCTCATCAACATGAATTTACATGTGATGACCACCATTAGCTTTGCACTCGGTTGGACGCGTGTTTTGGATGCGCTAACATCCGTTTTGCATCAGGGGTTATGGACGCACGTCCAAAACATGCATCCAATCACATTTTGAGCCATGTGCTGTGGTGAGCGCATGGTATTTGCATCGGCCTGCTTGTGTAGGTCTGATCCCCAGACCTTACCCCAGTCACTTGGCTTGGGCAACGTGAGGTGGGCGCCATTTTTAGCAAGGGTGCACCCAGCCCCGACGTATGTTTTTAGATACAAAGGATGTGGGAGAAAGGGTTGCGTGGGTGGGGGGAAGGTGGGAAGGGGGGCTGGGGATGAGACCATTTTTTTTTAAAATCAGGGATTCATCACTTGCACTTGGGGGGTAGGAGATGGGGTTAATCACTGGCACTGTCACTTGCAGAGTCGGGGAGGGAGTTATCACTGGCACTGTCATTGGGGGCGGCGGGACCAGGATAAGATCTTTCTCACTTCAGGGATGGTAGGTGGAAAGTGGGGGCCGGGACAAGATTATTGTCATGGAGAAATGTGAAGAGGGGGTCATTATTGGCACTATCACTTGGAGATGCAGTGGTAAGGGATGGGAAGAGATGGCCAGACCCAGAGCCTTTAATTGGAGGATTCGGGGGGGGGGGGGGGGGGTACGTGCCTATTTTTTTTTTTTATATACATTTTGGGGGAGTTGGGGCCGCCTTGACTAGTTGTCCCAGGTTGAAGCGGCGGTGAGCACTGTTGGAAACAGGATGCACTGGTGGAAACAGTCAGGGTTTGATGGACCCTCAATCTGACCCAGTATGGCAACTTTTTATGTTCTTATGTTGTTAACCTCCCCGTTTCCTCAACTATGATTTTTTCACGCCAGTGGCCCTTTAAGGTCATAGTGGTCCCGAGATTGGGGCCGCCATTCTTTTGTGCCACATTCTTTTGTGCCATAGTGTTTGGCTGCAACACAAAAGAACGTGCCATACAGCTGTGATTTTTTTTCAGGGGAGGGTCCCCACTATCGTGGCAACAATCACCTGCAATAGTAGGACCCCCTCCTGCAATAAAACACTGCAGTTTGGTGAATCTAGGGGTAAGTTAGCTGGCTATCTTTGAATATTGGAGTTAGCCAAATAAACTTAGCTGGCTAACAACCCCTTCCAGTTATGCCTCTGAAACACCCCTAATTTAGCCAGCTAAATTCTAGCCAGCTAACTGATTAGTGCCCCGCTAAGTGCCCAAATATTAAATTTAGCCAGATAACTTCTGAGTTATCCATCTAAATGCTTCTGAATATCGACCTCAATATTATTAGACCTCTGGTTTCAAACAACAAACTAAGAGGCCTACTTACTAACGGTTTTCTCCCATTCTATGTCTAAGGGAAAATGTTTAGTAAATGACCTTCTAAGAGGCAACTGTAGTATAATGCTTTAACATTGTCCATCAAGGCACATATAGAAATGCCATATAGAAATGATGGCAGAAGAAGACCAACAGGCCCATCCAGTCTGCCCAGCAAGCTCTCACAGTTATTTTCCCATACCTTTCTGTTACCCTGACCGCTGAGTTCAGGGCCCTTATTGATAACCTTTTGATTCCAATTTCCTTCCACCCCCGCCATTGATGCAGAGAGCAGTGTTGGAGCTGCATGAAAGGGAAGTATGAGGCTTAATGTTTGAGGGTAGTAACCTTCGTAATGAGAAGTTACCCCAATGTTTGTATACTCATACTGCTCAGATGAATGCCTTGTTAGATGTTGTCTGGATGTAAATCCTCATTTCCTCATTCCCCTCCTGCTGCTGAAGCAGAGAGCCATGTTGGATATGCATTCAAGGTGAAGTATCAGGCTTGATTGGTTTAGGATAGTAACTACCTCAACAAGCAAGCTACTCCCACGCTTATTTGTTTAACTAGACTGTGCAATTCAGTCCTTGTTGGTTGTTGTCTGAATATAAATCCTCTTTTCTTCATTCCCCCTGCCATTGGAGCAGTGAGCTGCGCTGGATATGCATTCCAAGTGAAGTATCAGGTTTAACTGGTTTGGGGTAGTAACCGCCACAACAAGCAAGCTCCTCCCACGCTTATTTGTTTACCCAGACTGTGCAGCCTTGTTGGTTGTTACCTGGATGCAAATCCTCTTTTCCACATTTCCTCTTGCCTTTGAAACATAGAGCAATGTTGGAGTCGCATTAACCGTGTGAACGTTTATTGAATAAGGGTATTAATCACCAGGTTGTAGCCGTCATTACCACAAGCCACCCCCCATGCTTCTTCTCTTCATTCCCATCCTCTAGGCTTTATTATCCCATGCCCCTTTGAAATCCTTCACAGTTTTGGTCTTCACCACTTCCTCCGGAAGGGTGTTCCAGACATACACCACCCTCTCCGTGAAGAAATACTTCCTGCCATTGGTTCTGAGTCTTCCTCCCTGGAGTTTTAAATCATGACCCCTGGTTCTGCTGATTTTTTCCAACGGAAAAATTTTGTTGTTGACTTTGGATCATTAAAACCTTTCAAGAATCTGAACATCTGTATCATATCACCCCTGCTCCTCCTTTCCTCCAGGGTATATATATTTAGATTCTTCAATCTCTCCTCATAACTCATTTGATGAAGACCATCTACCTTTTTGGTCACCCTTCTCTGAACCTCCTCCATCCTGTCTCTGTCCCTTCGGAGATACGGTCTCCAGAACTGAGCGCAGTACTCCAGGTGAGGCCTCACCAAAGACCTGTACAAGGGGATAATCACTTCCCTTCTCTTACTCGATATTCCTCTCTCTATGCAGCCCAGCATTCTTCTGGCTTTAGCCTTGTCACATTGTTTCGCCGACTTCAGATCGCTAGACACTATCACCCCAAAGTCTCTCTCCTGCTCCGTGCACATCAGCCCTTCACCCCCCATCGAATACATTTCTTTTGGATTTCCACACCCCATATGCATGACTCTGCACTTCTTGGCATTGAATCTCAGCAGCCATATCGTCGCCCAGTCTTCCAGCTTCCTTAAATCCAGTATTCTCTCCACTCCTTCCGGCGTGTCCACTTTGTTGCAGATCTTAGTATCACCTGCAAATAGACAAACCTTACCTTCTATCCCGTCTGCGATGTGACTCACAAAGATATTGATCAGGCTGGTCCCAACACCGACCCTTGCGGCAGTCCACTCATCACTGCTCTCTCTTTAGAGTAAGTTCCATTTACCATCACACATTGTCTTCTGTCCTTCAATCAGTTTGCTATCCAGGCCATCACCTTGGCACTCACTCCCAAGCTTCTCGCTGTATTCACAAGCCTCCTGTGTGGGACCATATCAAAACCTTTGCTAAAATCCAAGTAGATGACATCGAAAGCTCTTCCTTGATCCAATTCCTTAGTCACCCAATCAAAAAAGTCGATCAGATTCATCTGACAGGACCCTTCCCTTGGTGAAACCATGCTGCCTCTGGTCCATTAATTCTGCTGCTTGTAGATAGAGTTCACTATTCTTTCCTTCAGCAGCGACTCCAATACTTTTCCCACCACTGAGGAGAGGCTAACCAGCCTGTAGTTTCCAGCCTCCTCTCTGCTCTCACTCTTGTGAAGCGGGACCACCGCTCTTCTCTAATCACTCGGCACCACTTCAGTTTCCAGGGATCTATTGAACAGGTCACACAGCGGAGCCGCCAGCACATCTCTGAGCACCATCAGTACCCTGGGATGAACCTCATCAGGCCCCATGGCGTTGTCCACTTTCAGTTTTCCTAGCTCTTCCGTAAACGGAGTTTCATCCATTCCACTCCCCTCCAGTTTCTTCTTAACTAGCAATTGTTCTTCTCCGGGGTCTTCTTTAGTGAACACCGAACTGAAGTATTCGTTTAATATTTCTGCCATTTCTTCATCTGTCTCCACCCATTGGTCCTTTTCACCATACCACTTTGGACTTTTCTTTCACTGATGTATCTGAAAAATGTTTTGTCACCTCACTTTACCCCTTTGGCAAGATGCAGTGTTTATTGCATGCATTATTGGCTGGTGAAAGGAGATGCAAATGAGGCACATGATACTGCAAACAGTAAATTACACATATGCAAGTACATGTGTAACTGCAGATATATTTGCATAACCTTAACTATATTTCTTTGAGATCTGGTTAACTTTTTACATTACTGCATCTGCAAAGCATTTTCAGGCCGATGCAATATTGGCTAGCGAAAAACGGGCCCTATGACTGAGTGCCTGCTCTCCTAATGCATGTTCAGTCACCTCTCCTGGGAGCATGATGCATTATTAAAATGAGGGGTCGCTCTAAAAAAAAAAAAAGACATTTCAGGGATAAATTGTGCATTCCTAGCGCATCCATGGCTTCGGGTGCCCAGAATTGGCTGTGCGCCGGTTAGGAAAATGGATGCTCAATTAATGAGAGCCCGTTTTCCTAACCGGTTCACAGCTATGGCTTAGTAAAACAGATGCTCAATTAATGGGCGTCCATTTCCCTAACCCAGTGATGGCCAACCTTTTGAGCTCAGTGTGTCAAAATTCATTAAAAAAAACGAGCATAACTCGGGTGGTGTGTCACTTCTAGAAAAATCCATAATTTTGTGATATTTGTAGCTCTAATCAATAACAAAAAGTTATAATTTTAATATGTACTGTATTTATTAATAAAGCAAAAACAAATAATTCTTTACCTTACCTGCTTAGTGACTTTTTTGTTGCTGAATTTCATTGGCTAAATCTTCAATTGAAGGTTCGTATTTCGTACACTTCAAGCACAAGCAAGCGTTACAAACTTCATCTGTCAGTCGGTTTCTTTTATTGGCTCCCATTCATTTTCACACCACTCCCTCCCCATCCCCCAGGCATGCACACATTCATTCTCACACACACAGACCCCCAGGCAGGCACCTATGCATTCACACACATACACCCCCAGGCAGACTCCCAATCATACACATGCACACACTAAAGGCAGACCCCCCTCTCTTTTGCCAGCAATCTCGGAACCTCTCTCATTCCTCTGCTGCCACTGTCACACTGTTGCCACATGGCTATTGGGGAGGTGCCGATTGCTGTTACTGACACTGAAGCCCATTCTGCTGCCTCCTCTGTGCAGGCCCCGTGGGCTTCCACTTTCTCCATGCTGATCTCGTACATTGTGAGATCCGTAGAGAAAGTGCTATTCTTGCACATTCCCAAAGATTACATGTGCCAATCACTAAAAAGTAATTTATTTTTTTTTGCCTTTGCTGTCTGATCTTAGTTTTCTAATTGGTTGGTCACAGGCTTTTTTTTCCCACCTTCCCTTTCTTATTTTTTTGCCAATTCCTTTTATATTGTCTTTTTTTCTGTTTCTTTTCTCTCCAACTTCTTCCCTCAAACACAAAGTCAGGTTCTCATTCTCACATGCATTTCTCTTTCTCACACACACACACAGGCTCTCTCTCATACAATCATTCATACACACAGGCTCTCACTGGCACATGCTCTCTCTCATATAATCATTCATACACACAGGCTCTCACTGGCACATACTTTCTCATATACAATCATTCATACACACAGGGTCTCACTGGCACATGCTCTCTCTCATACAATCATTCATACACACAGGCTCTCACTGGCACATGCTCTCTCTCATACAATCATTCATACACACAGGCTCTCACATGCTGTCTCTGCAAACATTCAGGTCTTCACTCCCACACACAGTCTCTCAGCTCATCTCAAACACGCACACATGCACACTCTACAGACCCTCAGCCTCTCTCTCACCTCTGGGCCTCCTCTTCGCGGGTCACCGCAGGATGGGCTCTGCAGTGGCCCTGCTACCAGGCCTCTTCCTCTTCTCGGGCCGCTGCGACTTGGAATTCGCAGCGGCCCGTAAACGCAAATGCTGCTCCTCTTCTGCACGCGCTGATGCTTCACCTCCTTCCTGCCCACGCGGCTCCGGCAACATTTATTTCCGGGGACGCACAGGCTGGAAGGAGGAGGAGCATCAGCGCGTTTAAATGCGATCTTTGTCTTGAGCCTCATCGCTGCGCCGCATGAGCCTCCCTGCGCCCAGGGGCATTGGTGGAGTAGTCCGGAGGGTAGGGGGATACTAAAAAAACAAATTTTAAAGGGTCAGCGCAGCTGAAAAAGAAAAGGCGCAGCCAATAAAAAAAAAAATTCCCGATAGTCCTTGAAACGCTGCGCTGTCAGCAAAAACGTCTCGGCGTGTCACCTCTGACACGCGTGTCATAGGTTAGCCATCACTGCCCTAACCTGACCACTGGCAAAATTTATATTTTTTCATACTGCTTCCTGTGGGTTCCTCCTACTTAGTATCAGGATGATACTAAGCAGGAGCACAAAAAAGCAGTATGTCGGCCTTTTTTGTGGAAGGCATTAAGTTTTCTGTATTAAAAGGTGTGTATCGGGCGCACAGTGATTTTTTGCATTGGGGGTAATAGCTAATAGTCTCGTCTACATGCATTTACATGTGATGAGCGCTATCAGCGATGCACATTTTGGACGCTCTAATCCCTTTATTGCTCGTGTGTTCACTTATCACGTCCAAAATGCGCGTCTAAGAGCTCATTAGCCTGTGCAGTAGGCTCAGTGCACCATATAGCATTGGTCTGATTGTGCATACATTTTCAGCGCACTAGTAGTTATTTAGTTAATGAACTATGTTGCATACTTTTACATCTTAATATCTCATTATCAAAGATTTTGCATTAACACTATCACGAGTTAGTTTATAGATGTTAAAAGTGCTGTTAATGGTCGTTGACCACCTGTGTTAGCATTTAATATAATTTACACTTACCATTAATGCACTTTAGCACATTGACCACTAAGAAGTCAGGATATCAAGAATTAGAGTTAAGAAATCTGAAAGAAAAGCAATAGAACATCTTGTAGGAGTCTCCTCCTACTGTGGTGATGATGACTTCACTGAATTACAATACATGTATAGGATCATATATTATTTTAATTTTGGCAGTTAAGTTGATATCTGCATAAATCATTTTATCCAAACCTTCTATTAAATAGTTCAATTTACTGTTTAATATTTTACTGACTATAAGTGCTCATGATCTATACTTTCACACCCTCTCTAAATTGCTTGTATAAATCCATTTGAAAAGAAAAACATTTACAATTAATTAAATGTGAATGATTTGAAAGACCTTGGAATGGAGAAAATTGACATTGTAATCGGTGTTCTGTCTTACCGCATGACAAAATCTGCTTGATCTATTTGTCTACCACAGCTGCTCTTCTTCAGAATCCCACCATTTCCCACCACAGAGCAGGTCTTCAATGGCAGTTTGAATGGAGTATCCTAGCAACAGAAAATAAGGTCATTTTCAATAGAGAAAACACATATTCTTTGTCACAGCATACTCTATTGAACTGGGGGACAGGAGAACATAGGAGAATGAAGAGGTGATCATAAATCCTTTAAGAATGGGAGAAATTCAAAGTTTTTTTCATAAACCAGAGTTGAAGCCTTGATAATTGGTACTACTGCTCACAAACTTGTACCAATTCGCCTAGGATATTAGATAAGAAGGTCAGAAATATTTTATTAAATTAAATTAATTCAGTGCCTTTTTGTGTGTTTCACAAATCATAAATTTATCAAGCTAGACAAACAGACATATACTAAGAAAAGCTGTAGAAAAACTGAGAGCTAGTCAGGTCACTCAGTGGCAGTGTTGCAAACTGCTTCCCAAACCAGTTTGGGCAGGAATGCTGTGAAGGAGCCATTCACTGCTCCAGGGAATGAATGCAGAGAGGGAGTATCACTCATTTCACAATAGTAACATCTATTGGCCAGATTCAGGCAGCACACTTACCGTACTGGATTCCAGAAGCAGACACAGGCTTTGGCTCACCAAAATAGCTGGAAGGGGTGTTATTAAAACAGAAAATCATCCTGAGGAGGTCATAAAGCAACGTGACATATGTTGGAGAAAGGAGGAATAAGATTAAACAGTAAGGAGGAAAACATGAAGAGAGAAATAAGAACAAAGAAGAAATGCTATACAAAACTTCTGTTCAATATTC
Organism: Rhinatrema bivittatum; assembly: GCF_901001135.1. Classification (NCBI taxonomy): domain Eukaryota; kingdom Metazoa; phylum Chordata; class Amphibia; order Gymnophiona; family Rhinatrematidae; genus Rhinatrema; species Rhinatrema bivittatum. The sequence goes on along the minus strand of NC_042618.1, from coordinate 269,169,699 downwards.
ACTGAAAATGACCTCCATCAAGAATTAATGTATTTATTGGATTTATATTCCACCTTTCAGGCATTTCCAAGCAGATTATATTCAGGTTCATCAGGTATTTCCCTGTCCCCAAAGGACTTATAAACAGGGAGGATAACTTTTAAACAACTCTGCAGTGACATATAAATGCATATATGCAGGGCCGGTGCAAGGGTATTAGGCGCCCTAGGCGAAACGTCAGCTATGCCGCGCCTCCCCCCCCGCCTCCACACACAATTAACTTACATTGTGCATTAATGAAAATAACGAAGTCTGTATTTATAACAGAACACTTATTTGACATTTTTATGCCATGTAAACCATTGAGATGATTTGTCTTATCGACGGTATAGAAACTTTTATAAATAAATAAATAAAAATAAATAAAATAAACATAAACCAAAGCTATACTTGTTGCTCAAACAAAAAAAGCAGACACATCACATAATATTAAATAATTAAAATGGCAGTCAATCAAGAAAAATAAACTTAAAAAACCATCTTTACTTACCCCCTCCAGCAGCTCTCTTACTCCTCTTCCATGCAGGCTGTAGTACACACCAGAAGCAGCAGTAGTGGCTAAGCTCTATACTCATGGTCCTCTTCCTTAAGGCCCATGTCTCTCACACACACACACACCATATCAGTCATGCCCCCATGACCAGTTTCTGTCTCTCACACACCAATCATCTCCCAAACAGTCTTTGACAAACACACCAGTCACCTTCCTAAACAGTTTCTCTCATGCCATACACACACAGGCTTCCCACTCCCGTGTTCCACTTACATATATGGGCTTCTCACTCTCATAATCACTTTCTCTTTCTCACACACACTCACCAGTCTCTCACTCCCATGCTTGTTCTCTCCACATGCACAGGCTTCTCATTCCCATAATCACTTTCTTTCTCTCACACACATGCACAAACACACACACCAGTCACCTGATCTCTCTCATGCATACACACACACAGGCTTCCCACTCCCATGTTCTCTTTCAGATATACAGGCTTCTCACTCCCATGCTGTATCTCACACACTCCCAGCTTTCTCACTCCCATGCTCACTCTTCACATGCACAGGCTTCTCATTCCCATAATCACTTTCTTTCTCTCTCTCACATACACAAACACACACACCAGTCACCTGATCTCTCTCATGCATACACACACACAGGCTTCCCACTCCCATGTTCTCTTTCAGATATACAGGCTTCTCCCTCCCATGCTGTGTCTCACACACACCCAGGTTCTCACTCCCATGCTCACTCTCTTCACATGCACAGACTTCTCATTCCCATAATCACTTTCTCTCTGTTACACACCCACACACATACACCAGTCTCTCTCTCATTTCCATGCTCGCTCTCCAGGTGCACAGGCTTCTCATTCCCTGAATCACATTCTCTCTCTCTCACATTCACATACACACCAGTCACACCGTCACCTTACCAACCAGTCTCTCTCTCATACATGCACACACACACACAGGCTTCCCACTCCCATGCTCTCTCTCACATAATCAGGCTTCTCACTCCAATGCTTTTTTTCACATACACCCCCACAACACCAGGCTTCTTACTCCCATGCTTTCTCACATACCCAGAGTTCTCACTTCCATGCTTTTTCTCTCTTTCACACACACACACACATCAGTCACATCCCTGACTGTCTCACACATCAGTCATCTCCTTGAGCAGTCACTTTCATTGTCTCTCACATATACACATACATCAGCTCTCTGACCGGTTTCTCTCAATCACACACACATGCTCTTGATCAAATACATTCTCTCACTTACACACAGGCTCTCAATCACACACACATTCTCTCACTTACACACAGGCTCTCAATCACACACACAGGCTCTCAATCACACACACAGGCTCTCAATCACACACAGGCAGGCTGGCTGCTTCTCTCTCTTTCACTCACTTCCTCCCCCCCCCCCCCAGCACAAATGGTAGCTGCAGCAGCCTCCTCCTCCAGCCCCCGCAGGCCAAAAAGGAAGAATCCCATCGGCCGCGGGAGGCTCATGCTGCTGACTCCTTTCCCGATTACCGGCTGCTTCAATTGCTCGGGGGCCGATGCTGCTTTCGCCGCTATTTTTTTCATGCGGCACCGCTCTTTCTCCTTCCCGCGCATCACTTCCTGTTCCGGGTCAGGGGGGGGCGGGAGGAAGAAAAGGCCAGCCGCGGATGCCACAGCTTTTTTTTTTTTTTGCACTGCTGCCGTTCCCGCTGGGCTTGAACGTGCTGATAGCCCGGCGGCAACGGCAGCAGGGAAGAAAGAGCAGCGGGAGAGACCGGGAGCACGCAAACCGCTGGGGGAGGTCAGATGGGTCTTTTGGGGCGGGCTGCCGGCAGCGGCTCTTTTATTTTTATCGGGGGGGGCGGCGGCTTAATGCAGCTCTTTTCATTTTACCGGGGCAGCGGCTGAGCGCGGCTCTCTTAATTTTACCGGGGCAGTGCCGCCCCCGGGAAGCTGGCGCCGTAGGCGACCACCTAGTTCGCCTAGTGCTTCCGCCGGCCTTGCATATATGGGTACACACAGATCTACCCTAGGTTTTTTTGTTTTGTTTTTTTTTATAACCCGTGCATATCATATACCTGCGAGTTAAAATTTCGCATAGCTCTACCCTACAACATATGCACGTATCTATACATATGCATATACATATACATAAGTAAGTTAGGAGGATAAGTCTACTTATCCAGCTAAGTAAGCAGCGATTCTTCAGGCTTATCTACCTAACTTACTTAGAGGGATAAGTAGGCATTCTTAAATATCAAATGAATCTTACTGTTTTCTTCAATTAGATTGTTGTGCTTGGCGGCTTGTGGGTCCCCCAGCAAGCTGCCGCAGTCATCTCCAGCCCTGGACACTGGCAGACAGCTGCCGGGGGAGACCACCGTGCTCAATCCATCTTCCCCGCTGGATTTTCTGCAAACTTGAGGCAGACCCCTGGGCCTGGCCTACAGCTGACACTGCCTCTGTCACTAGACCCTGCTGGGTGTTGTTCCTGTGTCTCATTCCTAATAGTTTGGCAGTCTGGTTTCTGTTCTGAGGTCTTGTCTTCTTGGTCAGTCTTCCTTATTCTGTCTTCAGCATCTCGTCTTGCTCCTGTGATTCCTCGTCCTCCTCCCTCATCTCTTCGGATCAGAATTCTGGCTTTGACTTTGGTTAGGACTTTGATATTGCCTGAACTCTGCCTGTCACTGACTACTGCCTGATTCCCCATTATCGATTGAACTCCACCTGTCCTGTTCTCTGCCTGAACCTAGTCCCTTGTGAGAACCCTATCTGCCTCCGATCACAGCCTGAACTTGACTCTGATCGCCTGCTGCCTGCCCCGACCTAACTCCACTTTTTCTTTCTGTGCTGGCCCAAACCATCTCCTATGCAATGGATCTTCACCTCCACAGAGGCCTGTGCCTAAGTTCAGCTGGCTCTGGCACCTGAGGGCTCAACCTAAGAGAATGAGGGCTGGTATTGGTGAATCCGCAGTTGGGCCTCTGCTTCAGCGAGCTCCACCTGCCAAAGGTGGGGGCCTGCAGGGCTCTGACCTGCAGGTTGTGCCTCCTCCCCCCTCAGCCCAAGGGCCCACTTTTGCAACAGAGTGCTGAGGCCATCGACCCAGCAGAAACCTCAGGCCTTCAGGCCATTCCAGGCCTAGCACAGAAAATCCAGCAGCAGCAGTTTTTTGAACTCCTGGCAAGCTCTATGGAGAGACTCATTGCTCGTCTAAATGCCAGAGCAGTTTTGGCTACTCCCTCATCTCCTGCAAGTACTGCTACATATCCAACAGTATCTGCTCCTTCTATGATAGGTTTACTGGCTCCACCTGGTACACCGGGGACCGAAACTGTGCCAAGGGTTTTTGAACCAATGCTTAAGAGCATAAGAACATGCCATGCTGGGTCAGACCAAGGGTCCATCAAGCCCAGCATCCTGTTTCCAACAGAGACCAAACCAGGCCACAAGAACCTGGCAATTACCCAAACACCAAGAAGATCCCATGCTACTGATTGAATTAATAGCAGTGGCTATTACCTAAGTAAACTTGATTAATAGCAGTTAATGGACTTCTCCTCCAAGAACTTATCCAAACCTTTTTTGAACCCAGCTACACTAACTTCATTAACCACATCCTCTGGCAACAGATTCCAGAGCTTAATTGTGCATTGAGTGAAAAAGAATTTTCTCCAATCAGTCTTAAATGTACTACTTGCTAACTTCATAGAATTCCCCCTAGTCCTTCTATTATTTGAAAGTGTAAATAACAGATTCACATCTACTCGTTCAAGACCTCTCATGATTTTAAAGACCTCTATCATATCCCCCCTCAGCCGTCTTCTCCAAGCTGAACAGGCCTAACCTCTTCAGTCTATCCTCATAGGGGAGCTATTCCATCCCCTTCATCATTTTGGTTGCCCTTCTCTATACCTTCTCCAACGCAACTATATCTTTTTTGAGATGTGGTGACCAGAATTGTACACAGTATTCAAGGGGCGGTCTCACCATGGAGCGATACAGAGGCATTATGACATTTTCCGTTTTATTAACCATTCCCTTCCTAATAATTCCTAACATGGTTTGCTTTTTTGACCGCTGCAGCACACTGAGCCGAAGATTTTAAAGTATTATCCACTATGATCCTAGATCTTTTTCCTGGGTGGCAGTTCCTAATATGGAACCTAACATCGTGTAACTACAGCAAGGGTTATTTTTCCCTATATGCAACACCTTGCACTTGTCCACATTAAATTTCATCTGCTCTTTGGATGCCCAATTTTCCAGTCTTGCAAGGTCCTCCTGTAATGTATCACAATCCGCTTGTGATTTAACTACTCTGAATAATTTTGTATCATCTATATATATATATATATATATATATATAGGTGAGGCACTCCACCTGAACTGGTGCTTTTCGATATCGAGATATATCCACTGTTTACCCTTTTCCATTGAGAAAATTGACCATTTAATTCTACTCTCTGTTTCCTGTCTTTTAACCAGGTTCTAATCCACGAAAGGACATCGCCTCCTATCCCATGACTTTTTAGTTTTCTTAGAAGCCTCTCATGAGTGACTGTGTCAAACGCCTTCTGAAAATCCAAATACACTACATCTACCGGTTCACCTTTATCCACATGTTTATTAACCCCTTCCAAAAAAATGAAGTAGATTTGTTAGGCAAGACTTCCCTTGGGTAAATCCATGTTGACTGTGGTTCCATTAAACCATGTCTTTCTATATGGTCTACGATTTTGATCTTTAGAATAGTTTCCGCTATTTTTCCCGGCACTGAAGTCAGGCTCACTGGCCTATAGTTACCCGGATTGCCCCTGGAGCCCTTTTTAAATATTGGGGTTACATTGGTCACCCTTCAGTGTTCAGGTACAATGGATGATTTTAATGATAGGTTACAAATTTTAACTAATAGATCAGAAATTTAATTTTTTAGTTCCTTCAGTACCCTCGGATGCATACCATCCGGTTCAGGTGATTTGCTACTCTTTAGTTTGTCAATATGGCCTACTACATCTTCCAGGTTCACATTGATTTGGTTCAGTTCTCTGACTCATCACCCTTGAAAACCATCTCCGGAACTGGTATCTCCCCCAACATCCTCATTAGTAAACACGGAAGAAAATAATTCATTTATTTATTAAATAATAATTTATTTATTTAACCCCCAGTTTACTTGACCCAAGTTTAATCTCCTGTTCGATGTAATTGCACTGCTTTTGGTCATGCCTGTTTAATGTTATAATGTAAACCGAATTGATATGTAACTTTGCTACATGAATTCCGGTATATAAAAATGTTAAATAAATAAATAAATAAATAAATTTAGTCTTTCTGCAAATGCCTTATCTTCCATAAGAGCCCCTTTAACCCCTCTGTCATCTAATGGTCCAACCAACTCCCTCACAGGTTTCTTGCTTCGAATATATTTTAAAAAGTTTTTATTATGAGTTTTTGCCTTTATGGCCAACTTCATTTCAAATTCTCTTGTCGCCTGTCTTATCAATGTTTTACACTTAACTTGACAATGCTTATGTTTTATCCTATTTTCTTCAGATGGATCCCTCTTTTTTTGAAGGCTGTGTTTTTGGCACAAATAGCTTCTTTCACCTCACCTTTTAACCATGACAGTAATCGTTTTACCTTTCTTCAACCTTTCTTAATGCGTGGAATACATCTAGACTGCGCCTCTAGGATTGTATTTTTAAACAATGTCCATGCCTGTTGAACACTTAACCTTTTCAGCTGCACCTTTCAGTTCCTCCTTTTATCAAAGTTTCCCTTTTGAAAGTTTAGTGTTAGAACTGTAGATTTATTTATTGTTCCCCTTCCAGTTATTAGTTTAAATTTGTTCATGTTATGATCACTATTGCCAAGTGGCCCCTCCACAGTTACCTCTCACCAAATCCTGCATTCCACTAAGAATTAAATCTAAAATAGCTCCCTCTCTTGTTGGTTCCTGAACCAATTGCTCCATGAAGCAGTCATTTATTGCATCCAGGAACTTTATGTCTCTAGTAAGTCCTGATGTTACATTTACCCAGTCAATATTGGGGTAATTGAAATCTCACTAGAAAGACGTCATGTAATTGTAATTTTTCTTAATGTGCTATTGCTTATGGAGCCATCATAACACCTGCGGGCATACCAGCATATTTTTGCTTAAGGTTTTGCCACTTCAGGTCGTATTTAATCATTGGCCCAAGTCCTTTATTCTTCTGCGTGTTTTTTTGTTTTTTTAATTTTTGTAAAATTCTGTATCGGGGTGAATACCTTCCTTAGGATAACTCAAGGTATCAAGGAAATTTAAAGTCCAGTCCGACGCGCGTTTCGCATCGCTGCTTCAGGGACTGAAACAAATACACTCCGCTTCTATATTTAACGGATGTAGTTGCCCCGTTACTCAGTTATTGCTTTTACTTTCTGCAAAGGACAGATATCTTTGTTACTCAATAGACCGTGCAGCACATATATAATTAAAATATTTGGCACATACCTGGGTGAAGCTGAATGGGAAACAACAGTGAACTCACCCAACCTTGCCGCAGTTTCCTCTTACCGGCATCTGAGCAAAGTTGCTGCGAGAGTCTCGCTGATTATATGTGATTTTGCATGTGACAGCTGTGTGAAATCAGTCCACTTCAGCTGTGTGTGTGACGTTTACATGAAATGGACCCATTCTATTTCTTTATTGAGTCCATTGGGATGCACTGTGTTTAATGTAAAAATCCATCGTTGTTCACTTTGACGGAGACGTTGTATTCTGTCACCTCGCTTCCAGTGTTGAGATATTACTTCCAAAACAGTCCATTTTATTTCAGCGAAAGTATGTTTATGTTCAATGAAATGTGTAACCAATGGCTCCTCAGTTCTTCCTGTTTTTAAGCAGCACTTATGTTCTGTTAAGCGGATGCGGATAGGACGCTTTGTCATGCCCACATAAATTAGTGAGCAGGGGCAGAATATGGCATAGATAACGTATGAGGTTCTGCACGAAGATAGAGGTAGTGGCAGTGTGCGTCCTGTTGCGGTACATATTGTGGTCTGTGATGATTTTAAGGTGCAGAACGTGCAATTAGCACAGTTGTTAACTGTAATGTGAGGAATTGATGCCTCACGTAAGCTTGAGTGCACGACTTGATCCTTAATGTTCCTTCCTCTGGAATAGGCTATTCGTATAGGCTCTTTAAACATAGGATGAAGATCCTGCAGTATTGACCAGTGCGCTCTAATAGCTCTGCTAATAGAGGGGGACGCCAATGAATGCCTCATAACCAAGGTCTGCGGGTTTGAATCTGGCAAACTCCTTGGAAGGAATAAATAGTCATGATTCGAGTATAATGCTCAACGGTACACCTTTTTTACACAGGATGTAGGATACCCTCGTTGTAAAAATCGTTTTGCCAAATATTCTGCCTGTAGTTTGAATTCTTTCTCTTCAGTGCACAAGCGTCGGATACGTATAAATTGCCCCACAGGAAGGTTGGACTTAAAAGTATTCAGATGAAAGCTGTCAAATCTGAGAAGATTGTTGCGTTCATTCTGCTTCCGATAGAGAGTAGTGATGATCGTGTCTTCACTTCTGGTTATAAGGATGTCTAGATACGCCACTTTATGTTGGTCATAATTTATTGTAAATTTCAAACATGAGTTCAAATTATTCAACCAAGAATGAAACTCTAGGAGGGACGCAGCGGATCCTTGCCATATTATGAACACGTCATCTATATATCGTTTCCAGTGTTTAATCTGGGCCGACCACTGATTTTGGTGAATGTACTGTGATTCAAACGCAGTGACGAATAAATTCGCCACATCTGGAGCCATGGCTGCTCCCATGGCGGTGCCACAAGTTTGCAAGTAAAATTTGTTCTGAAACATAAAATAGTTCTTACTTAATGCTAGATGTAAGAGTTCAATCACAAATGATGTAGGAATGCGTTGAGGGGGCACTCGATTCTTTAATACAGTGGAAATTACTGTCAACAGTTCTCCCTGAGGAATGGCTGTATAAAGGGATTCAATGTCCATGATAACAAGTATGCTGTCGCTGGATAACGTGACTGTAGATAGAAATTGCAACATTTCAGAAGTGTCCTTAATATATGAGTCCGCTTGAGAAACATACGGCTGTAAAAGTTTATCTAAAAAAATGGAGATTGGTTCTAATACTGATTGTTTGGCAGAGACAATTGGTCTACCGGGGGGTTTTTCTAAATTTTTGTGCAATAGCACATTAAGAAAAATTACAATTACATGACATCTTTCTAGTGAGAATTGTACTCGTTGTGTTTGAATATATAACTGTTTGTAGTGTGTGGTAATTGAAATCTCCCATTATTGTTGCACTGCCAAATTGGTTGGCTTCCCTGATTTCTCTTAGCATTTCATCATCTGTCTGACCATTTTGTCCAGGTGGACGGTAGTATATTCCTATCACCTACCCAACACACATGGGATTTCTACCTACATAGATACTACTGAGCATTAGTCTCTTGAATGATCTTTATCCTGTTGGACTCTATACCCTCCCGGACATAAAGTGCCGCACCCCCACTAAGGTGATCCTCCCTATCATTGCGATATAATTTGTACCCTGTTATAGCACTGTCCAATTGGTTATCCTCCTTCCACCAAGTCTCTGAGATGCCAATTATGTCAATCTCATCATTTACTGCTATACACTAACTCTCCCATCTTACTTCTTAGACTTCTGGCATTGGCATACAGACATTTCAAAGTGTGTTTTTTGTTTGTATTAACAACCTGCTTTTCATTTGTTAGGGATAATTTGGAAATCATTAGCTTCTGTGATTTTTTACATATAAGCACATGGACTACATTTGCTTTTATTGGAAACTCTCTGTTGGGATGCCCTAACCCTCCTGTTTCATTAGTATCCTTCAAGGATACATTTCTCCGAACCATGCACTGCTGAGTGACTGTCTGCTTTCCCCCTTGTTCTAGTTTTAAAGCTGCTCTATCTGCTTTTTGAAAGTTAGTGCCAGCAGTTTGGTTCCACTCTGGTTAAGGTGGAGCCCAGCCTTTTGGAAAAGTTTCCCCAGTTCCTTACAAAACTGAATCCTTCTTCCTTGCACCATCGTCTCATCCACGCATTGAAACTCTGGAGCTCTGCCTGCCTCTGGGGACCTGCACGTGGAACAGGAAGCATTTCTGAGAATGCTACCCTGCAGGTTCTGGATTTCAGCTTTTTACCTAAAATCCTAAATTTGGCTTCCAGAACCTCTCTCCCACATTTTCCTATGTTGTTGGTGCTTCATGCAATTCTCACTTCAGCAGGCATTGTTTCCCACTGACACACAGTCAAGACCACTTTCGTGCTCTCCTTACTGGACAGGAAGGCCTTGGTCTGGGCTTCCTCTCTGTAGAATTGAGTAGACCCCATTCTTCAGAATCTATAATAGTTTGTCTGGGCCTTCAAGCTTGTCTTCAATGAACCAGGCTGGCTGACCATATGGGTTCTGACCTCCTCCACCTACGACAGCGCACTCAGCCCTTAATGGACTTTGAAATTGAATTCTGAACCATGGCTACGGAGCTGAACTGGGAAGAAAACAGCCTCTACAGTATTTTAATGGAAGGGCAGTCTTCATGGGTCAAGGATGAGTTGGCCACTCGTAAGCTCCCAGAATCTTTGGACGGTCTTATCGACTTGGCCAGAAGAATTGATTGTCGCCTCTAACAATGGGCCTGGGAGCTCCACCCGCCACGCAGACCAATTGCACTAGCTCCTTGATTTCAACATCCTCTCTCTCTGCTTCCGACACCTGCCCCAGCTCAAGCGCGATCGGAGGAAGCAATGTAACTTGGTCACATGCATCTCACCGCAGAAGAGAGGCTTTGCCGATGTCAGTTGGGGCTTTGTTTCTACTGCACCAGGACCAAGGACCAGCTCACATGGTGCCCACAGAGGCCAGGAAACTACCAAGTCTGGGATCTAATGGGGAGGTGATTCTAGGCTTCATGACTCGAGCTCCTCAACTGATACTCCCAGTGACCATTGCAGTGGACAACCAGGAATTTCCTACATTACCCTTGGTTGTCTCAGGTGCTGGTGGGAACTTCATAATGAAAACCCTCATCGACCACTTGCAACTTCCCATGGTGCTCCGGAAGACACCCCTTGTCATTACATCCATTTATGGGGATCTTCTGCCCGGTTGGATCACAGCACCCCTGTGCAGGCACACAGAGATACTGCTCATAGAAGACATAGCTCTCAGCGTGATTGATAAAGCAGTACACCCCATTGTGCTAGGTCTCCTGTGGCTATAACTCCACTTTCTGCAGTTTGATTGGGCTTCACTACAGCTGTCCAGCCAGGGTCCTCATTGCCACGACTCCTGCCTGCAACGAATAGAACCACCCATCTGTTTGCCATTAGCAGCTGTCCTAATGGGGTTACCGTCACCGTACACTGACTACGCAATGTCTTATCTAAAAAGGAGGCTGAGACACCACCCGCTCATACAGAGTGTATAACTGGGCCAATGAGTTGTTTCCCAATTCTGAATCTCCTCATGGCAGAGTGTACTGCTATCAGTTCAGGACACCCAAGCAATGATAGAATATATCAAGCAGAACCTCGACCAGGGTCTCATTCAGCCCTCTACCTTCTCAGATGGGGCTGGCTTCTTTTTTGTTTCCATGAAAGATGGCACTCTACACCTATGCATCGATTACAGAGGGCTAAATGCAATTACAAAGAAAGATAAGTACCATTTACCACTTATCGCAGAGTTATTTGACCGCCTCCAAAGATCAAGAGTCTTTATCTTTACTAAGCTGGACCTCCACGGTGCCTATAACTTAATCCGGATTTGGCCTGGGGATGAGTGGAAGACAGCATTCAATACATGAAATGGGCACTATGAGTACCTAGTAATGCCTTTTGGGTTATGTAACGCATCCGCATATTTCAGAAAATGATGAATGAAATCTTCAGATAATTTCTCTACATTTGTGTCGTTGTCTATCTTGGTGACATTCATTTTTTCTAAGGACCTTAACTCTCACTGCTGGGTCATATGTTTAGTACGCCAGAGACTGTGAGACAACAAACTGTACGCAAAGCTACCAAAGTGTCTTTTCAAAAAAAGAGAATCTTCCCTTCCTAGGGTATATTGTGTCCAACAAGGGCTTTCACATAGATCCGGATATGGTCAAATGTATGTTTGTATTCTTGTAAACCGCCTAGACGGACATATAAATGCCTTATTGTGCGGTATATAAAAAACTTTAAATAAAAATAAAATAAGACTGGCCGTAACCCACCGGCCTACATGCCTTGCAAAGGTTCTTAGGCTTTGCCAACTATGGCCATGCCATCCTGAATGTGCTGATCTTGTCTCATCTTGGAAGCTAAGCAGGGTTGGGCCCGGTTAGTACTTGGATAGGAGACCACCTGGGTATACCAGGAGCTGTATTACTGGCATGTCATTCCCACCTACTCTAAGATTACAGCTCTCACCCATAAGGGAGCTAATATAAGGTATAAACTCCAGAAGCCATCATCACCTTCCAGGAATTAAAGGATGCCTTCCTACAAAAGCCCTGTCTCCATCATCCTTATTGTACTTGCCCCTTCATAGTCAAAGTAGATGCATCCACTCTGGGGGTAGAGGCAGTCTTGAGTCAGCCCTCAGATAAGGGTATCCTCTATCCATGCTCCTCCTTTTCATGAAAATGATCTCCTGCGGAACTTACCTATGGGATCGATGATAGAGAAGTTATGGCCATCAAGCTTGTACTCAAGAAGTAGCATCACTGACTTGAAGGAGCTCATCATCGCATTACTATTTACACTGGATTACAAAATCTTGGAACATCTCCCTCATACACAACGGTCAAACACTCATCAGGCCCGCTGATCTCTGTTTTTGCACAATTCTACTTTGAGCTAAGATACTGACCAGCCACCAAGAACGTCGAGCAGATGTGCTATCGGGGTCCTTCCTGCAGAAGATACTCTGGAGCCTCCCAGACCTATTTCTGACCCTGCCTGGATCCTTCTGGCCACCAGCATGACCGTACCACCAGGGAAGACTGTCATCCCATGCAAACTCAGAGAAAAAATGTTAAAGTGGTCCCACAACTCCCCCTATCGCAGGTCACCCTGGACAGGCCTGAACTCTCACAATGCTACAGAAATACCACAGGTGGTCCCAGATGCATAAAGATGTCCAGACCTACGTGGATTCCTGTCTCTCTTGCGCACAGCAGAAACCTTTGGCGGGATAACCCTGGAGCTGTTACAGCCATTGCCAGCCCCCAGGGAACCCTGGAACCCATTTGTAAACCAACTTTTTGGTGGATCTCGCTCTTTTGAATGGCTGCACAATCATTTACAGTCGTAGCCAACCGCTTCTCAAATATGGCTTATATTCATGTCCGCTTCCTGGACTTCCCACTGTCCCGGAGTTAGCTTGATTATTCACACTTCACATTTTCCACTTTCATAGCTTCACAAGCATGTTGTCTCCAACTGGGGGCCCCAATTTACAGCCAAATAGTTGCACTCTCTATGTAAAAAAATTAACATCTCCTTGGACTATACAAATGCATACCACCCCCAAGCAAACGGACAGTCTGAGCGAACCAACCACACTCTGAAAAATTTCCTCCAAGCATACGCGAATGATCGTCAAGACAACTGGGTATCTCTCTTACCATGGATGGAATTTTCCCACAACTCACATGTCTGCACTGCTACAGGATCTTCACTTTAACAAATGGTATATGGAAGGCAACCATCACTACCACTGTCTATTCCACTGATTGTCCCCTCACCTGTGGCCCAGCTTGCTGCCCAGGAGCTCCAGGAACTCAGAGTTGCTGCAAAAAGCAGCCAAAAAGTCCAGGAAAACTAGGGACCTACATCGGAGGCCAGCACCCTTTTTCAGCAGGGGGACAAAGTCTGGTTTAGCACCCGTCACAGCCAGCTCAGATGCCTTCCATACGGCTCATTCCCCACAATACATCAGGCCATTTCCGATTCTACGCTAATTGGGTCCAATGACTTACCAGTTATGGTTACCGGCCTCCCTAGAGATCCAAAATGTTTTTAGAGCCTCATGCAATTTTCAGATGACGTGGCAAGAAATTGGAATATTTTATCTCCTGGGAGGGATATGGTCTGGGGGAAAACATATCTCCAATTTACTGGACAAGAGCCTCCTCAAGGAATTTCACGCCACACACCCCAAGAAACTTAAACCCTCAGGGGGTGTTTAGAAGAGGGGGTACTGTTGCATTTGATGGCTTGCAATCCCCCGCCCCCCCAAAGCCACCACACTCACCTCCAGCCCCGGACCCTGGGAGAGTTAACTGCTCTCCATCCACCTTCCCCACTGGACTTCCTGTTGACTTGTGGCAGGCCCCTAGGCCTGGCCTGCCGCAGACACTACCTGTGTCTCCGGCCCCTCCTAGGGGTGGGCAGGCGTGTGCTGGCAGCATCCCATTTAAAGAGCCCACAGCGGGAAAACCTCCAAGGCACCTGAAGATGTCGTCACCCCCTTGAGGCTTTTAAGAGGCCACCTCAGCAGCCCTTCGTTGCCAAGGCCATATTTATTTATTTAGTGCTTTTTTTATATCGACATTCATGATACAGATCATATCAGATCAGTTTACAAGGAACAAAGGGGAATAACATTAACCAAAACATAAGAGGAAGGCAAAGTTACAATAAAACAAGGGTACTGGAACTATAGCAAAAACAAATCATTTACAAAATATGTGAAGGAGAGCATTAGATAAAGGGCATTGGTATGAGATTATAACTGAGATGGGCCTGAATTAAGGGAAGGCTTGTTGAAACAGCCAAGTCTTGAGTTTTTTTCTGAACGTCAATAGACAGGATTCTTATGTCAACTGTTGAAAAAGTGCATTGCCTTTGCATTCCTGTCTCCTGTTTCCTGAGTCCTGGATCTACTGGGTGTTGTTCCTGAGTTCTGGTGTTTCGTTCCTGGGTCCTTGGCAGTCTGGTTTGTGTTCTAAATTCTTATCTTTGTGGTTATCTGTCTTCAATGTCTCATCTTGCTCCTGTGGTCCCTCATCTTCCTTCCTCCTCTTCGTTCCTCATCCCTTCGAATTGGACTTCTGGTTTTGACCTTGGATTGGTTTGACGATGGACTGGACCTTGATGCTGCCTAACTTCTGCCTGCCACTGACCACTTTCCCATTTTTGTCTGAACTCCGCCTGTCCTGACCTATGTCTGACCCTTGTCTCTGACAGAATTCTACCCGCCTCTGACCACAGCCTGAACCTGACTGATCGCCTGCCACCTGCCCCGACTACTGATTAACCTGACTTCACTTTCTTTCTGTGCTGGCTCGCAGCATCTTCTACACAATGGATCTTCACATCACAGAAGCTTGCACTTAAGTCCAGCCGACCCCGGCATCCTAGGGCTCAATCTAAGGGGTACAAGAGCTTGTGTTGGTGAAGCTCCAGTTGGGCATCTGCTTCAGCCAGCTACACCTGCTGATGGTGGGGAACTTCAGGGCTCCTCCCTGCAGGTTGTGTCAACTCCTTCTGGGCCCAAGGGTCCACTTTCACAACAGATGATAAAATAATTAGGTCAAGAACATGTGCTAGATGTGGTTTACTTGATTTCAGCAAAGTTTTTGATACTGTCACACATAGGAGACTCAAACTGAGCAGCCTCAGGGTGGATCCTAAGGTGGAGGACTGGATTAAAAGCTGCTTGAGTGATAAATGACAGAGTGTGAAGTAATTGGAATTCACTCTGAGGAGAGAACAGTTATTAGTGCAGTGCCTATTGGTCCTTGCTACTTCTGTGCAATATTTTTGTGTGCAATATTGTAGAAAGGTTAGAGAGAAAAGTCTTTTTCCAGATGACACTAAAATTTGCAATAAAGTGAATACACTTGTGGGAACAGGCAAAATGACAAGTGATCTAAAAAAGCTTGAGGGGTATATGAGTGCTTGGAAGTTGAGATTCTATGCAAACAAAGTGCAAAGACATGCATTTGGGGTGTAGCTGTATGAAAAGGTGGGAGAGAAGCTGATGGAGAGACCTCAAGGTGATAATGTCTGATGATCAAGGTAGCCAAACAGTCAGAGCCGGTGTTTGGGTACAGCGAGTCAGGCAGTCGCCGAGGGCTCCATGAACTGAGGGGTACCCTGGGCACCACCAGCGTCATCTAGCCCATGGTGATGAAGGAGAGCCTTAACAGCAGCAGGGCCATGGCAGACTCCATCCTGCTGCAGCACGAAGAGAGGCCCAGTAGTGATGGGGACCAGAAATGCAGCCAATCATTGGGAGCATTATGCACATCACAGATGCTTTTTTTCTGTGACAGCGCCAGCAGCAACTATAACAGGTGCTTCATTGGAGACCACAGGCATATATAAGTATGCTCTGACTCCTCCAAGCATACCACATGTACCTGTGGCCTCCAATCAGGGACCTGCTATAGTCTGCACCGGCAATCTCCAAATTCTTCTCATAGCCGCTGCCTTTTGAATGGGGAAGACAGCAAACGTGCTGAGGCACAAGTGATGTTGCCTGCTGCAGTCTTTTCAGGCTTTCCCCAGCTCTTTTGCTGAAGCCTGCCACATTGCTATCTGAGCTTCTTGCCAATCTTCTTGTGGCTCTAAATGACTGCACGTGCCGCTGCCTCCCTCAGCTGGTGCTTGTACAGATAGGGAGATACACCATTCATTCATCATGCTGAAAAATTAATCAAATGATAAAGGGACTCTGAATTGCCAATAAATAATTCTGGGGATTTGCAAAGCTGAAAATGTGCATGGCTTCAAGAACAGTTGATACATTGTCTGTAGAAGCAGGATGGGAACACAGAAATGAATTACAGATTTCTGATTTTAATATTATCAACCATATAAATTTCTTCACTGTCTGAGAAACAGTATGTTGGTTAGTCAAGCTGAAATACTGAATGTGCTTCTCTCCCTATATTGGTTACTTCCCAAAGCAAAGTGACATAACTTAAAAGTGAGAGGTTTGGGTTCTGGTATCCCAGCAGCTGGGCCATGGGAGTGTACAAGAGAGGTGAAACCGAATAGTACTAGAACTTAGAAGGGGGGAAAATTTCCATGGCAATGCCTGAGCTATCCAGCATGAATAACTCAATCTATAACACCTCTAAGAGCTATTCTCTATTGACAAGTTCAAAATTTTTTTAAAACGCAGGCTATGCTATAGAAAAAATTGTATTATGGATGGGGTGGTAGGTTTCATACATTTTCTGCATTACTACCCGGTAATGATTTGATCACTTTTTAGTCAACCATCCAACCTCCATCCATTTTTCATATTTCTGAGTGCAATGATTCAATAAATTTATAGTGTATTTGTGCAAAACAATTTAAAAACATTTTTTTAACGTTTTTTAAAACACTAAAAAATATGCACCTAAACTCAAAATATTCAAGTTTTGACCTTACTATCCCATAAACTTATCCGCATTTAAAATGCCCCACAACTTCCGTTTCTCTTACAGGTGCTTGTAATTGAACATGTACAACCCTGTAACGTATATTATTGCCACCTTTAAGAGAAATGTTGGGATTACTACCTGATAATCCCCTTTTCCTTAGTGTAGACAGAAGTACTCAGAACAAATGGGATAGTATCCGCGTGCTAGCAGTTGGAGACGGATCTGACGTCAGCACGGGGGCGTATATATCCCCACAGGAAGCGTAGCTATTCAGTAATCATCCTTGCAAAAGCTGTTATAGATGTGTGTACTGACGCTCAGTTAAAAAGTGAAACAGGATTCCCCTGACCGATTGACAGTAGCTGGAGACCGCCAGCATTCCCAACCGGAAGGCGTGGACACCTGGTAGAGTGTACGCTCTTATGGAAACAGAGGACATGGCTTACCTTGAATCGGTGATACCCATGTACGCAGGCAGCTGGGCGGGATGCTGAGTCCATCTGTCTACACTAAGGAAAAGGGGATTATCAGGTAGTAATCCCAACATTTCCTGGCGTGTAGCCAGATGGACTCAGAACAAATGGGATGTACAAAAGGCTTTACTCCCAGCCTGGGCGGAGGCTGCCTGAGGCCCATGTAGTACCGCCCGCGCAAATGCCGAGTCCCTCCCCGGCCTGAACATCCAGACGATTAGAACCTGGAGAAGGTATGGAGGGAAGACCATACCTTGGTCTTTACAGATTTCCGCAGGCGATAGATCCTGGATTCTGCCCAAGATGCTGCTGTGCTCTGGTAGAATGAGCCTTGACATGTAGAGGCGGAGACTTCCCGGCCTCTACGTACGCTGATCTGACAACTTCTTTAATCCAGCAGGCGATGGTGGGCCGCGAGGCCGCTTCACCTAGCTTCTTCCCGCTGTACAGGACGAACAGATGGTCCGTCTTTCGTAGGTCTTGTGTAAGTTCCAAATATCTGGGCAGCAATCTGCCAATGTCGAGATGGCGTAACAAACACCCTTCTTCAGATTTCTTCAGACCCGCCGTGGTAGGCAAGGATATGGTTTGAGTAAGATGAAACTGTGAAACCACCTTAGGTAGAAAGGAGGGAACCGTACGAAGATGGATAGCCCTCTGGAGTGATTCTGAGAAAGGGATCACGGCAGGACAATGCTTGTAGTTCTGAGATGCGGCGGGCTGAACATACAGCCAGCAAGAATACCATCTTCAAAGTGAGGGAACGAAGAGACAGGCCCCGAAGGGGT
This sequence comes from Rhinatrema bivittatum, assembly GCF_901001135.1. Classification (NCBI taxonomy): domain Eukaryota; kingdom Metazoa; phylum Chordata; class Amphibia; order Gymnophiona; family Rhinatrematidae; genus Rhinatrema; species Rhinatrema bivittatum. The sequence goes on along the minus strand of NC_042618.1, from coordinate 269,151,444 downwards.
CTGAAGGTGGATCCCGCAAGGAAATCCAAAACCAGGTTGAGGTTCCACAAAGGTACAGGCCACTTCAGTGGCGGGACGAATATGCTTGACTCCCTGCAGGAAGCGAGAAACATCCTGGTGCTTGGCGATGGTCTTGCCATCCCTCCTGGGACCATAGCAAGACAGCACAGCCACCTGAACCTTGATGGAGCTGAGGGAGAGACCCTTCTGAAGGCCATCCTGCAGGAAATCCAACACAATAGGGATTGTGGTTGCATGAGGATTGGTGCCGTGAGTGTCGCACCATGCTTCAAATACTCTCCAGATCCGGATGTATGTGAGGGATGTGAAAACTTGCGAGCTCGGAGGAGGGTATCAATCACGGGCTCCGAGTAACCCCTCTTCTTCAATCTAGCCCTCTCAAGGCCATACCGTAAGAGAGAATTGAGCCGGATCCTCGTGAAGAATGGGACCCTTGATGTAGAAGGTCCCGGAGAGGAGGCAGGGGAAAGGGCTCCCCTGCCAGTAGTCTTCTCATGTCCGCGTACCAGGGTCGTCTTGGCCAGTCGGGCGCCACTAGGACTAGGCCCCGGTGTCTCTGAATCTTGCGGATGACAGCGCCTAGCAGAGGCCACGGAGGAAAGGCGTACAGTAGAGTCCCTGGAGGTCACGGCTGAACCAGGGCATCGATTCCGTGTGAGCACGGGTCGCGCTTGCGGCTGAAGTATCTGGGTACTTGAGCATTGGACTTGTCTGCCAGTAAATCCATGTCCGGAAACCCCCAATGATCCACAATCATCTGGAAGGCCGTGGGTGAGAGCTGCCACTCTCCCGGATTTAGGCATTCCCTGCTGAGGAAGTCTGCTGTGGTATTGTCCTTCCCGGCGATGTGGACGGCGGGAGATGTCCTGAAGATTCGCCTCTGCCCAAGTCATCAGAAGGGCGATCTCCAGAGATACCTGTCGGCTTCTGGTTCCGCCCTGACGATTGATGTATGCCACCGTGGTGGCGTTGTCGGACAGGCATGCCAATCGGACAGCCCGGGCCTCTAGACGGTTGATGTTCCACGGCCGACTCTTCTCTGTTCCACCGCCCTTGCGTGGTGAGTTCTTCGCAGTGTGCGCCCCAGCCGCTTAGGCTGGCATCTGTGGTGAGCAAAATCCACGTGGGTGAGGACATTTTCGATCCCCTGCTCATGTGGTTGGATTGCAACCACCACCGTAACTGGGTCCGCCCTCGGGCTGGTAGAGGTAGGTGCGTGGAGTAGGTCCGTAGACGGGGGCTCCAGCGAGAGAGCAGGGCGTGTTGGAGAGGTCTCATATGGGCCCGCGCCCAGGGCACCACTTCCAGGGTGGATGCCATGAGACCAAGAACCCTGCAGATAATCCCAGGCGGTGGGTCGACTGGCTCCCATCAAATACTGGATACGCTGCTGAAGTTTCAACGTCCTCTTGGTGGTGAGACTGACCGTGTCTGCCCGGGTTGTCGAACTGTACTCCCAGGTATTCCAGTGACTGGGAAGGCTGTAAGCAGCTCTTGCCGAGGTTGACAACCCAGCCCAGGCTTTCCAGAAGGGCAATCACCCTGTCGGTGGTCTGAAGGCTCTCCTCTCGAGACTTTGCCCTGATCAGCCAGTCGTCTAGGTAGGGATGGACCAGAATTCCTTCCCGCCTGAGCGCCGCCGCTACTACTACTACTACCTTGGTGAATGTCCGTGGCGATGTCACCAACCCAAAGGGCAGAGCCCGAAACTGGAAGTGGCGGCCTAGAACCTTGAAGCGTAGGTAGCGCTGATGATCCGGATGGATCGGGATATGCAGGTATGCCTCTGACAGGTCTAATGCCGTGAGGAATTCCCCTGGCTGTACTGCGGCCTTGACGGAGCGTAGAGTTTCCATGCGAAACCTCGGGACCCGTAAGTATCGATTGACAGACTTGAGGTCCAGGACAGGCCGAAAGGTACCCCCTTTCTTGGGCACCATGAAATAGATGGAATAATGGCCAGAATTCACTTCCCAGGCAGGTACTGGGATGATGGCTTTCAAGGACAGGAGCCTTGCCAGGGTAGCTTCCAATGCTGCCTTCTTGTGTATGGGACACGAAGATTCCACAAACTTGTCCGGAGGGAGATGATGAAAGTCCAGATAATATCCCTCCCGGATAACGGCGAGAACCCACTGGTCCGATGTAATCTCGACCCATCTGGGGAAGAAGAGGGTCAACCTGCCCCCTATGGCTCCGTCCCCCAGATGAATCGGCGGTTTCTCATTGGGAGGCGCGGCCGGGACCCGAGCCCGGGCCCGCTCCCCTCTTGCGCTGCTTGGTCCGAAAGGACTGATTCCTGGCCGGAGGACGTGGTGCCTGGTAACGACCCCTGTAAGGAACGAAACGCTGGGAACTCCTGCCCCTGGAGGGCCTTGGAAAGGCGCGCTGGCCCCTTCGGAACCGATCTTCCGGCAATCTGGGCACTGGAGAGGCGCCCCATGCACTGGCCAGTTTATCAAGGTCGCTGCCAAATAGAAAAGAGCCCTTGAAGGGCAATCTGGTGAGGCGGGTCTTAGAAGGCGCATCAGCCGACCATCTTCGGATCCAGAGCTGCAGGAGGCAGCTCTGGATCCGAAGCTACGGCGGCTACGGAGGATGAAATCCCCATAGCTGTTGTCAGGACCAGGTCAGATGCCGCATCCGTAAGGAACGAAAGAGCGGATTCCATGTCCGCCGCTGGAGCATTGTTTCTAACCTGTGACAAACAGGCACGCGTCACCACCGTGCAGCAGGTGGCGATCCGTAAAGATAAAGCTGCCACCTCAAAGGCCTGACGCAGAATGGCGTCCAGTCGCCGATCATGCGGCTCCCTGAGGGCCGTCCCCCCTTCAACTGGAATGGTAGTGCGCTTGACCACAGCGCTAATCAAGGCGTCCACCTGAGGGCACGCCAGCAGATCCTGGATAGCCGGTGCCAATGGGTACATGCTCGTCAGAGCCCGACCCCCTTTGAAGGCAGCCGCTGGAGCCGCCCATTCTAAATAGATCAGTTGTTGCGCCACCTGTAAGAACGGAAAATGGCGGGCCGTAGGACGAAGACCTTCCAGCAGGGGGTTCTGCGCAGAAGGTACCGAAGCGCTGGGACCTGTAATATCCAATTCTGCCCAGACACTGAGACACCAAGTCGGAGAGATCCTCCTTAGGGAAGAACCGCCTCATGGTTCGATATGGCTCAGTCCCTGGAGGGAAGTCTCCCTCGTCCGGGAGTTCGGACTCGTCCTGTGAGACCTCCTGGTCTGACTGATCTGGGCTATCCATCGGTGGGAAGTCCCGCTCGCGATAAGGTTGTGATGGTCCAGGAACCGGATCCGCAGGAGCTGCTACCAGAGCAGCCGCCGCAGGCGCAGCCACCGCAGGAACTACAGGAACAGCAGGAACCGCAGGGCCTGGATGGGCAGCCGTCTGCATCTGTACAAAAGCATGAATTCCCTTAAAGAGATCCACTCAGGAAATTGAAGCAGCCTCTAATCGCCGGGGTACAAGCTCCCCCGGGATGCCTGATTGGTCGAGACTGCTCCCTAACTCCGGGGTAGCCCCTGGGGAACTGTCCACAAATCGCGGTTGAGACAGGTCCTGGCCCGAGGGTCGCACGGCCCCCTCACATTGGGCACACAGAGAATCTGGCTCATCCCTGTGCGTGGCCCTAAGGTGGCATGCTGAGCAGAGGCCAAGGGCTGCAATGCCTGAAGCAGGCGGCGCCGTCGCTGAAGACTCTGCAGCTTTCTGATCCATTGAACAATAGGCGCTCAAGAATAATATGCGGTAGCAATAGGCGCTCAATACAACAGGCGCTCAATAATAATATGCGGCAGCAATAAGCGCGTAATACAACAGGCGCTCAATAATAATAAGTGGCAGCAATAAGCGCGTAATACAACAGGCAATAAGCGCTTAATGTGCCCTCAATAGGCTTTCAGTAATAAGCGACCAGCCATATGCTCGCAATAGGCATTCAATAAGCTTTCAGTAATAAGCGACCAGCCATATGCTCGCAATAGGCATTCAATAAGCTTTCAGTAATAAGCGGTCAGCAATATGCTCTCAATAGGCATTCAATAAGCGGCCAGCAATATGCTCTCAATAGGCATTCAATAAGCTTTCGGTAATAAACGGTCAGCAATATGCTCTCAATAGGCATTCAATAAGCTTTCAGTAATAAGCGGGCAGCAATATGCTCTCAATAGGCATTCAATAAGCTTTCAGTAATAAGCGGCCAGCAATATGCTCTCAATAGGCATTCAAGAAGCTTTCAGTAATAAGCGGTCAGCAATATGCTCTCAATAGGCATTCAATAAGCTTTCAGTAATAAGCGGCCAGCAATATGCTTTCAATAGGCATTCAATAAGCTTTCAGTAATAAGCGGCCAGCAATATGCTCTCAATAGGCATTCAATAAGCTTTCAGTAATAAGCGGCCAGCAATATGCTCTCAATAGGCATTCAATAAGCTTTCAGTAATAAGCGGCCAGCAATATGCTCTCAATAGGCATTCAATAAGCTTTCAGTAAGGAGGAAGAAAGCCGCGCCTATTACGGGCGTGGAGTACCTGAGCAAGGCCCAACCAGGGCGTCCTCCACGACGTGCCACGCCGCCGATCCTCTGCGCTTCGGAGACCCGTAGGAAGAGACGTACTCCTTACCAGCTTCGGCGCTTCCCGGCTGGAACACAGGCGGTCTCCGGCTGCGGGGGAAGGGAGCACCTCGCCACCGCAATTGAGGGAATGCACCCGCTACCTCGTCCATGCCGGGACCGAGGGCCTCGTATACCTCACGCGGACTGCGTCCGGAGACTGCATCACTGCCGCGCTTCGGCAGGGACCGAGGACTTTCCCACCGGGGGAGCACGGCAATCACCCGGGAGCTCGCTGCGGGAGGAACCCTTGGGTATCTACCGCAGGAGCGCGGGGCTCTAAGTCGAATAGACAGCAAAACGAAGTAGAATCTAGAATGATAAGAAAAGAGAAAAATTAAAGTAGTCTTGGAAAGCACGCTCAACTAGCGTGCAGGCACTCCAAACTGCTTTGGAGACGGAAATTACTGAATAGCTACGCTTCCTGTGGGGATATATACGCCCCCGTGCTGACGTCAGATCCGTCTCCAACTGCTAGCACGCGGATACTATCCCATTTGTTCTGAGTCCATCTGGCTACACGCCAAGAAACGGAAGTTGTGGGGCATTTTAAATGTGGACAATGTCAACATTGTGCAAATTGTATTGAAAGTGGAGATTGGGTAGATCCTGTTACTAACTATAGAGTAAAAAGAAAATTTTGTACAGATCGTACTTCAGCATTCGTAGGATATGTGTTAGTATGCACTTGTCCGAAGATTAACATTGGACGCACTACCCGCTCTATATGTATCTGTTTAAGTGAACACAAATCACGTTTAAAGAACAGGCATCTTTCAGCCCTGATTGCACAACACTGAATACATGATCACAGTTTCATGCAGTTAAAATGGACAATAATTGATCAAATGAGTACTTCTATGAGAGGTGGAGATAGATTGGCCAAACTGAATTATCAGGAGGCATTTTGGATTTTTACTTTAAGAACGCAAACACAAGGGGGTTTAAACGAAGAATTAGACTGGTTTACCTTGCTTTAATGAATACATAGAGTACTGACGTCAGCTATTCGCTTTTGATTGGCCAGTTTGTATTCTCCCTTGCAGTCTATATTGATCAGTTTTAAAAAAATATGGTGTCCAGATTAGTTAAGAAATGAAGCTGATGGAAAGGCATGATTCCCTGAGTAACAAATTTATGAAGCAGTATGGAATAATTGGAAGGCATCGAATGAAAAGAGGAATATCCCCCGAAGAAAGACTGTGGATGTCTGAACCATGGCCTCATTGAGAGGGCGGTATATTTTTTGATTCACGTCGAACTGAATATTTAGAATTTAGAGCATGTTGTGCTACTAGCATGAATATATAGAGTTTATGGGATAGTAAGGTCAAAAATTGAATATTCTTGAATTTGTGTGCACATTTTTTTAGTATTTTAACTTTTTTTAAAATTGTTTTGTACAAATATACTATAAATTAATTGAATTATCACGCTCAGAAATATGAAAAAAAATGGATGGAGGTTGGATTGTTGATTAAAAAGTGATCAAGTCATTACTGGGTAGTAATGCAGAAACTGTATGAAACCTACCACCCCATCCATATAATTTTTTCTATGATGGTTATTTAATTAATACAGCATAGCGTACGTTTTAAAAAATGTTTGAACTTGTCAATAGAGAATAGCTCTTAGAGGTGTTATAGATTGAGTTGTTCATATTAGTTTACATCTCATATAGTGAAAATCTTGGTGCTTTTTGAGCTATCCACTATGGCATGTCTTAATGGAACCATGTACCTAACTGTACTGGTTTACTTGCACACTGCATGCACCCCAAACATGCAGGTGCACTTTTGAAGTACTAAAGCAGTGGAGAGAGCTAGAGTAATGCTAGGGAGAGGTATTTCCAGTTGAAAAAAAAAAAAGAGGTGGAAGGACTAATACTTTTTTAAAGTTTTGAAATAGCATGTCCACATTTTCAGGGATGCAGTATTCAAAAGGTAATTTAATACTGTATACCATTATAACGGTCTGTATAGATAGAACCCTGATCTTATTTAGTTCAATTTTATTTTAAAAAATAAGCCAGTCCAACCTTTAATAGTCAATGCAGAGTAAATTTGCTATTGCCATTTTTTAAATATTCTCTTATTTTGTTTAATACAATTTCGGGAGAAGAATAGAAGTGATCATTAAATCAACGAAACAAGTGGTCCCACTTTTCTACCTTTTGCATGCAAATTTCCAAATGCTACTGAACGCTGCATCACCTGATTCTTTTGTGATTTCACAAAGAGTATGCATGCTCTAGGCCCCACCTAACTCCCACTCTCCCATATGATAATTTTGTGTTTCAGATCTGGCAACACTGGTTCATAGCGGTATCTGTAGCATTTTCCCGATCACAATGTCTCCCAATAAACTTTCTACTGCACAAAATAAGAAGCAAAAAGCTCATCAACAGATGCAATTACAAACAAATGAGGGTACAATTATGAAATGCTTACAGTCCATGTTGGCAGCAGATTCAACTAAAAAAAATGAAAATGATAAATAGATTTATCAACCAAAGACAGTATTGATGCAGATTCTCCTTTAGATCATGATTCTCGTTCAGCTCAAGATTTAGTTAATAATTAAGAAAATTCCAAAGAAACTTCATATGGTATGTTGGAAAGAAAAAAAAATTCCAGGTGTTTTAGATTCTGCATTGTAGCCTAAATAACTGCATTCCAAATTTTTAAATCAATTGTTTCTACAGGACTAAGTTGAACTGAAAATACAGATTTTCCAGTGGATGAAAACCTTTTTTAAAACCCATGTTGAAAAAATTTTGGAAAATGGCAAGAAGCTGCAAAGGCAATGGCTTATCTATTCTAAAATTGCCAACAAATGGAGATATTTATTACTCACCTGATAATTTTGTTTTCCTTAGTGTTAACAAATGGACTCAGGACCAATGGGTATAGTGTACTCCTAATAGCAGATGGGAGACTGAGTCAGATTTCAATGCTGACGTCAGCCTACATATACCCGTGCAGGAAGCTTAGCTCTTCAGTATTCTCCTCGAAAAGAAATTGTGGATATATGTGTGCTTTAATAACTTGATTAACGTGGTTAACTTGATTAACTAGGACTGGTTCAACTGATTTCCAATTGGAGACCGCCAGTACACTCAACCGAATAATGCCGACACTCGGTAACTATGGGTGTCTTGAACTAGGAGTAATACCTGTCTTACCCGTGCTTCTCTTGTTCTCGTGGTTTGTCACCTGAGGTTTCCGGATTCCAGGGCAGCCATGAGCGGGTTGCTAGGTCCATCTATCTACACTACGGAAAACAAAATTATTAGGTAAGTAATTTTTCCATTTCCTAGCGTGTAGCAGATGGACTCAGGACCAATGGGATGTACAAAAGCTACTCCCAAACAGGGTGGGAGGCTGCCCGTAGCCCACTTAGTACTGCCCTTGCAAAGGTTGTGCCCTCCCGTGCCTGGACATCCAGGCAGTAAAACCTGGAGAAGGTGTGTATGGACCACCACGTAGCCGCCCGACAGATCTGGCAGGCGACAGCATCTTGGTTTCCGCCCAGGACACTGCCTGCACCCTTGTGGAATGGGCCTTGACTTGTAGAGGTGGAGGCTTCCCTGCCTCTACATAGGCCGCCTTGATTACTTCTTTGATCCAGCGAGCTATAGGTGCCCACGAGGCTGCTTCCCCCTGTTTCTTTCTGCTGTGAAGGACGAATAGGTGGTCCATCTTTCGCACAGATTCCGATCTTTCCAAGTATTGGACTAGGAGTCTGCTGACGTTTAGTTGGCGAAGACAGCATGAGTCTTCAGATTCCTCATGTTTGTCTGGCGATGGCAGCGAGATGGTTTGGTTTAGATGAAACTGAGAAACCACTTTCGGTAGAAAGGAGGGGACAGTGCGCAGCTGTATAGTTCCCGGTGTGAACCTGAGGAACGGTTCCTGACAGGATAGCACTTGAAGCTCGGAGATGCGACGGGCTGAACACATTGCCACTAGGAATGCAGTTTTCAGGGTCAGGAGCCGTAGTGACAGACCGCGTGTTGGTCTGAAGGAAGTTCTCGCTAAGAAGTCTAGAACAAGATTGAGGTTCCATAGGGGCACCAGCCTCTTTAATGGTAGTTGGATTTGTTTAACAACCTTTCAAGAAGCGGGAAAAATCTGGATGGGTTGATAGGCTGATGCCGTCCACTTGGCTCTGAAGCAGGCCAGCGGAGCCACCTGAACCTTGAGGGAGTTGAGAGACAATCCCTTCCTCAAGCCGTCCTGCAGGAATTCTAGGATCATGGGAATTTTGACTGTGCATGGAAGGATCTCGCGGTCCTCACACCAGGCTTCGAATACTCTCCATATTCATATGTAAGCTAGTGATGTGGAGAACTTGCATGCTTGAAGCAAGGTGTCAATCACTGCCTTAGAGTATCTGCTTTTCTTTAGGCAAGTCCTCTCAAGGGCCAGACTGTAAGAGAGAATCGAGTCGGGTCTTCGTGGAGGATCAGTCCTTGCCGGAGAAGGTCCCTGTGTGGAGGTAGGCACAGAGGGTTCCCCGCAAGAAGTCTTCGCATGTCTGCATACCATGGCCTTCTTGGCCAGTCCGGGGCCACTAGAAGTACTAGCCCCCTGTGGTGCTCTATCTTGCGGATGATCCCGACCAGTAGTGGCCATGGGGGAAAGGCGTACAGCAGATCTTCCTGTGGCCAGGTCTGGACGAGGGCGTCAATTCCCCGAGATTGCAGATCTCATCTGCGGCTGAAGAACTTGAGAACTTGGGCATTGGACCGGGTTGCCAGGAGGTCCATGGCTGGGGTTCCCCAGCGGTTTACTATTAACTGGAAGGCTGTGGTCGACAGCGTCCATTCCCCTGGGTCTAGCCTCTCTCTGCTGAGGTAGTCCGCAGAGACGTTATCTTTTCCCGTGATGTGGGCGGCTGAGATCCCTTGCAGGTTTGCTTCCGCCCTCGCCATGAGGGGGTCTATTTCCAGGGACACCTGTTGGCTTCTGGTTCCTCCCTGGAGGTTGATGTAGGCAAATGTTATGGCGTTGTCCGACATGACTGTCAGATTTGCCCCGGAGTCTGTGACTGAATCGTGGGCAGGCTAGTCTGACTGCTCGGGCTTCCAGTCGGTTTATGTTCCATTCCGACTCTTCCTTGTCCCATTGTCCCTGGGCCGTCAGTTTCTGGCAGTAGGCTTCCCACCCTCGCAGGCTTGTATCCATGGTGTGCAAGATCCAGTTCGGTGGGGATAGTTTTATTCCCTTGCTCAGATGGTCTTCCTTTAGCCACCACTGGAGCTGGGTCCGAATCTCTGCTGGTAGCCGAAGGTGAATGGAGTAGTTCTGGAACGTCGAGTTCCATTGTGACAGTAGGGAACATTGTAGTGGGCGCATGTGGGCCCTTGCCCATAGAACGACTTCTAGGGTTGATGTCATGAGACCAAGAACTTGGAGGTAGTCCCATACCTTGGGGAGAGCATATAGTTTAACATTTTTTGCAGCTGACCCATCAGTTTCATTCTCCTTGGAGGGGGAAGGACAACTTTGTCTTATTTGGTGTCGAATAAGACTCCCAGGTACTCAAGCGACTGGGAGGGCTGCAGGCAGCTCTTGGTTGTGTTGATGACTCACCCGAGATTCTGCAGTAGTTTCTTGACTCTGGTGGTCGCCTGGTAACTTTCCTCTGGAGATTTTGCCCTGATCAGCCAATCGTCCAAATACGGATGTACGAGGATTCCTTCTTTCCTCAGTGTTGCCGCCACTACCACCATGATTTTGGTGAACGTCCGAGAGACGGTAGCTAGTCCGAAGGGTAGCGCCCGGAACTGGTAATAATGGTCCAGTATCGCAAAGCGTAGGAAACGCTGATGGTCGGGATGGACCAGGATGTGGAGATAGGCTTCGGATAGATCTAGTGAAGTCAGGAATTCTCCTGGCTGTACTGCCCTTATGACTTCCATGCGGAAGTGTGGTACCCTCAGGTAGCGATTGACGGTCTTGAGGTCCAGGATGGGCCTGAACGTTCCCTCCTTTTTGGGGATGATAAAATAGATGGAATAGTGAGCAATATTTTGTTGGTGCAAAGGCACTGTGGTTATCGCCTTTAGGTTGAGTAGTTTTGTCAGTGTGGTTTCCACTGCCATCCTCTTGGAGTGGCACGGTGATCTCACAAATTTGCTTGAAACATAGAAACATGGAAATGACGGCAGAAGAAGACCAAACAGCCCACCCAGTCTGCCCAGCAAGCTATGCACATTTTTTCTCATACTTATCTGTTACTCTTGGCTCTTAGTAAACTTTTGGTTCTATTTCCCTTCCACCCCCACCATTAATGCAGAGAGCAGTGTTGGAACTGCATCTATGTGAAATATTTAGCTTAATTAGTTAGGGGTAGTAACTGCCGCAATAAGCAAGCTACACCCATGCTTATTTGTTTTCCCAGACTATGTAATTCAGTCCTCTTTGGTTGTTGTCTGTATATAGATCCTCTTTTCTTCATTCCCCCTGCCGTTGAAGCAGAGACTTTTGCTGGACATGCATTGAAAGTGAAGCATCAGACTTTCTCCCCTGCCGTTGAAGCAGAGAGCCATGCTGGTTATGTGTGAAGCATCAGCCTTTCTCCCCTGCCGTTAAAGCAGAGAGCTATGCTGGATATGCATAAAGTATCAGTCTTGCTCCCTTGCCGTTGAAGCAGAGAGCTATGCTGGATATGCATTGAAAGTGAAGTATCAAGCATATTTGGTTTGGGGTAGTAACCGCCGTAACAAGCAAGCTACTCCCTGCTTTTTTGTGAATGCAAATCCTTTTTTCCACATTCATTCACGTCCTCTAAACTTTATGGATCCACAGTGTTTATCCCACGCCCCTTTGAAGTCCTTCACAGTTCTGGTCTTCACCACTTCCTCTGGAAGGGCATTCCAAGCATCCACCACCCTCTCCGTGAAGAAATACTTCCTGACATTGGTTCTGAGTCTTCCTCCCTGTAGCTTCAAATCGTGACCCCTGGTTCTGCTGATTTTATTCCGACTGAAAAGGTTTGTCATTGTCTTTGGATCATTAAAACCTTTCAAGTATCTGAAAGTCTGTATCATATCACCTCTGCTCCTCCTTTCCTCCAGGGTGTACATATTTAGATTCTTCAATCTCTCCTCATAAGTCATTCAATGAAGACTTTCTACCTTTTTGGTTGCCCTTCTCTAGACCGCCTCCATCTTGTCTCTGTCTCTTTGGAGATACGGTCTCCAGAACTGAACACAGAACTCCAGGTGAGGCCTCACCAAGGACCTGTACAAGGGGATAATCACTTCCCTTTTCCTACTCGATATTCCTCTCTCTATGCATCCCAGCATTCTTCTGGCTTTAGCTATCGCCTTGTCACATTGTTTTGCCGACTTCAGATCATTATACATTATCACCCCAAGGTCTCTCTCCTGCTCCGTGCACATCAGCCTTTCTCCCCCCATCGAATACAGTTTATTTGGATTTCCACTCCCCATATGCATGACTCTGCACTTCTTGGCATTGAATCTCAGCTGCCATATCTTCGACCACTCTTCCAGCTTCCTTAAATCCCGTCTCATTCTCTCCACTCTTTCCGGCGTGTCCACTCTTTTTGCAGATCTTAGTGTCGTCTGCAAAAAGACAAACCTTACCTTCTATCCCGTCCGCAATGTCGCTCACAAAGATACTGAACAGGACCGGTCCCCATACCGATCCTTGCAGTACCCCACTTAACACTGCTCTCTCTTCGGAGAGAGTTCTATTTACCAACACACATTGTTTTCTGTCCTTCAACCAGTTTGCAATCCAGGCCACCACCTCGACACTCACCCCTAAGCTTCTCATTTTATTCACCAGTCTCCTGTGCGGGACCGTATCAAAAGCTTTGCTGAAATCCAAGTAGATGACCGAGTGCCCTTCCTTGATCCAATTCCTTGGTTACCCAGTCAAAAAAGTCAATCAGATTGGTCTGACAGGATCTTCCCCTGGTGAATCCATGCTGCCTCTGGTCCAGCAATTCTCCTGACTGTAGATAGTTCACTATTCTCTCTTTCAACAGTGACTCCATTACTTTTCCCACCACCGAAGTGAGGCTAACCGGTCTGTAGTTACCACCTCTTCTCTGTTCCCACTCTTGTGAAGCGGGACCACCACCGCTCTTCTCCAATCACTCGGCACCACTCCCGTTTCTAGGGATCTATTGAACAGGTCACACAGCGGACCCGCCAGCACATTTCTGAGCTCTCTCAGTATCCTGGGATGAACTTCATCAGGCCCCATGGCTTTGTCCACTTTCAGTTTCTCCAGCTCTTCCCATATATTTTCTACTGTAAATGGAGACGCGCGTTGCCGATGTATAGATTACATAAAATGAATGTATACTGTTGACATTATCCGGACCATCACGTGATTACGTTTCTAGAAACATTCAGCCCCTGAGGCAGCCACCGTAGGTGGCGAAACTCGGCCAGAGTCGGGCATTCGCAATTTATTTTACGTCTCCTTCATTAAAGTTTGAAAAAGACGCTCTTGTGGCATCCTTCGTTTTGTTGCTTTCCTACGGTTTCACTGGATCGCCTACCCTGCTGTTTTTTGGGTCCTCCAGTAAACGAGGTACTGGAGATTCGTCCCATTTGTTGGCTAACTTCTCCAATTCGCTCCCAAACAGGAGAGATCCTTTAAAAGGCATTCTCATGAGGTTCATTTTGGAGGTCGCATCGGCTGACCAATTTCGGAGCCATAATTGTCTTCTGCCTGCCACTGTAGAGGAGACAACCCTGGCTGAGATGCGCACCAGGTCTGAGGTCGCATCCGTGAGGAAGGATATCGCCGGTTCTAAAGTTTCAGCGGACGTGGTTGCATCTCTGGAAAGAAGCAAGCAGGCACGTGTCACGATGGCGCTGCAGGAAGCAATCTGCAGGGTCATTGCTGCAACATCAAATGACTGTTTAAGGATGGATTCCTGGCGTCTGTCCTGTGTATCCTTGAGTACAGCTCCTCCTTCGACTGGGTTGGTCGTGCGCTTTGAGATCGTGCAGACCATGGCATCCACTTTTGGGAACCATAGGAATTCTTTGGCCGTGGGTTCCAGGGGGTATAGGGCTTTTAGGGCCCATCCTCCTTTGAAACTGGTCTCCAGGGCATCCCATTCCAGGTCAATCAGTTGTTGTACAGCCTGCAGCATTGGGAAATAACAAAGCCTGACGGAGGGAGACCAAAATGGGGTTCATCTTTGGCTCCGCTGTGGTACTCGTGCCTGGGATGGCCAGCGTCTTCAGGGTCAGAGACACGAGAGCTAGTAGCTCATCTTTAGAGAAGAAACGCATCATGGTTCGGTATGGTTCCATCCCTGGAGGGATTTCTCCTTCCTCCAGGTAGTCAGTCTCATCCCCCGAGGTGTCTGTATCCCCTAAGAGGAGGCTTTTGCTTGGATGGGGCATGTCTTGGGAGGTCCAAGAGGTGCTTGGAAGGTTTTGTGCTTTTGGTGGAGACTGGGACTGTGTTGCAGGCGGTACCGATTGCGCCTGGACAAAGGTTTGCAGCCCTTTGAAGAATTCCAACCAGAAAAAGGTCCCTGGGTCCATATTGAATCCAGTGGAGGCCCCCATGGTGCCCTCCTATGTAGGCGCCGAGTCGGAGATACAGAAGTCCGGGGTACTATCATTGGTGGATCCGGATCCCTCTACTGGCTGTGGGGGGCCTTGCTTAAGTTCCCCCTGAGCTCTTCGCACTGCAGGCATAGGGCGGAGACCACTTCAGGCTGCGCAGAGGGCTTGTCCCTTGGCTTTCTTGGCCGGTGGTGCCATGATTTATGCGCATGGAGTCGCTCAAATCTCGTCTGTGCGCGTAGGTGTGCATGCCGGAAGGCTTAGTTGTGCGCTCCAGGTGCGCCGACAAAGGGGAAAGCCGACAGTCGCTCAGCAGCGCATGGTTCGGAGAGAGGTATCTTCAAAGGATACTAATGATGCATTAGAATTAGGGCATCCCGAAAGTGAGATTCCAATAATAAGAAAAGTAGTCCAAGTGCCTGAAACTAAAAATTCACCTGAGCTAAAATATTCTAACTTATCCCTATCAATTAAAAAGCAGAATGAAAATACAAACAAAAACCAAACTTTGAAATGTTTGTATGCTAATGCCAGAAGTCTAAGAAATAAGATGGGAGAATTACAATGTATAGCAGTGAATGATGACATAGACTTAATTGGCATCTCAGAGACATGGTGGAAAGAGGATAACCAATGGGACAGTGCACTACCGGGGTACAAATTATATCGCAATAACAGAGAGGAGCACCCGGGAGGAGGTGTGGCGCTTTATGTCCGGGATGGCATAGAGTCCAACAGGATAAACATTCTGCATGAGACTAAATACAAAATTGAATCTTTATGGGTAGAAATCCCTTGTGTGTCAGGGAAGACTATAGTGATAGGAGTATACTGCCGTCCACCTGGTCAAGATGGTGAGACGGACAGTGAAATGCTAAGAGAAATTAGGGAAGCTAACCAAATTGGTAGTGCAGTAATAATGGGAGACTTCAATTACCCTAATATAGACTGGGTAAATGTATCATCAGGTCACGCTAGAGAGATAACGTTCCTGGATGGAATAAATGATAGCTTTATGGAGCAATTGGTTCAGGAACCGACGAGAGAGGAAGCAATTTTAGATCTACTTCTCAGTGGAGCACAGGACTTGGTGAGAGAGGTAACGGTGGTGGGGCCGCTTGGCAATAGTGATCATAATATGATCAAATTTGAAAAGAAGTTGGCCGAAGAGGCAAAAACTCACAGTAAAAACTTTTTTAAATATATCCGAAGCAGAAAGCCTGTGAGGGAGTCAGTTGGACCGTTAGATGATCGAGGGGTAAAAGGGGCACTTAGAGAAGATAAGGCCATCGCGGAAAGATTAAATGATTTCTTTGCTTCGGTGTTTACTGAAGAGGATGTTGGGAGGTACCCGTAATGGAGAAATTTTTCATGGGTAATGATTCAGATGGACTGAATAAAATCACGGTGAACCTAGAAGATGTGGTAGACCTGACTGACAAATTGAAGAGTAGTAAATCACCTGGACCGGATGGTATATACCTCAGAGTTCTGAAGTAACTAAAAAATGAAATTTCAGACCTATTAGTAAAAATTTGTAACCTATCATTAAAATCATCCATTGTACCTGAAGACTGGAGGATAGCAAATGTAACCCCAATATTTAAAAAGGGCTCCAGGGGCGATCCGGGAAACTACAGACCAGTGAGCCTGACTTCAGTGCCAGGAAAAATAGTGGAAAGTGTTCTAAACATCAAAATCACAGAACATATAGAAAGACATGGTTTAATGGAACAAAGTCAGCATGGCTTTACCCAAGGCAAGTCTTGCCTCACAAATCTGCTTCACTTTTTTGAAGGGGTTAATAAACATGTGGATAAAGGGGAACCAGTAGATGTAGTGTATTTGGATTTTCAGAAGGCGTTTGACAAAGTCCCTCATGAGAGGCTTCTACGAAATCTAAAAAGTCATGGGATAGGAGGCGATGTCCTTTCGTGGATTACAAGCTGGTTAAAAGACAGGAAACAGAGAGTAGGATTAAATGGTCAGTTTTCTCAGTGGAAAAGGGTAAACAGTGGAGTGCCTCAGGGATCTGTACATGGACCGGTGCTTTTCAATATATTTATATAAATGATCTGGAAAGGAATACGAAGAGTGAGGTTATCAAATTTGCAGATGATACAAAATTATTCAGAGTAGTTAAATCACAAGCAGACTGTGATACATTGCAGGAGGACCTTGCAAGACTTGAAGATTGGGCATCCAAATGTGTAAGGAGAAGAGCAACAAGCTCCTATCCCGGCAGGACAGTAAGAGGGTCCAAATTAAACAGTTGTCTAACTATCCCAAGGGGAAACAGCAGGAGGCGTTGAGACAACCTGTACGGACTACAATACCCAGAGTTCCAGAGCGGCAGTGGAAGGCTCGTGACCAGAAGGAGGCTGAGGTCGCTGCTGAGGGTGATCTGGGGGAATTAGATTCAGCTGAGTCCATGCTGTGGGAAGGAGAGGGTGTGTCCCTGAGTGAGGAGGAAACGGAAGAGAGCAGTTGCTCTGAGGAGGAGGAGGAGATGGACTGGGAGCTGCCTACAGAGGACTCTTCTTTATCCAGCATGGAGATAGAGTAAGTGGAGAAGTAATGTGACACCGAACTGAGAAAAAACCTGTTGGGGGCAATTGTTTGTCTCACCTGTTTCTCCAAAAAGGCACTAACTAAAGAAGGTGCTGACTGTGTGGTAGAGGTAAAACATTACTTATAGCACAGCTGTAGGGGAGAAGGGGCGAGTTGTGCTGGATCCCCAAACAGGGCTGTCATGGCTAGGATAGCAGACATTTGGATAAAGAGGTTCCAGGTTGCAGTTTTTCTGTCACGGGACTATAGAAGAAGGATTACTGCACAACACAGAGAGAGAGGAATAAGCTGGAACTAATACTAAACTATTCTTTGTTGTTTTGTTTTGTTTGTTAACCATGCCCTGTGGGGGAGGGGGAAAACTGTTATTCCCCCACTTGTGTGGACCTTGAAAAGGGTACTGGCTAGAGTGACTAGCCCTGTTAAGGAACCGGGCCTGTTTTGAAAGGCTTGCAAATAACCACATTGGAGGGTTGTCAGAGCCACTAGGATTACAGCGGACACCAGCAGTTGCAGCCGTGCTATCGGGCTTGGAGGGCCTGCAAAGATTGGGAGGAAGAAAATAAGCCCCGCCGGGGAGCCAGCCGGAGGAGCCCACGACAAATGGCAGATGAAATTTAATGTGGACAAGTGCATGGTGTTGCATATAGGGAAAAATAACCGTTGCTGTAGTTACACGATGTTAGGTTCCATATTAGGAGCTACCACCCAAGGAAGAGATCTAGGCGTCATAGTAGATAATACATTGAAATAGTCGGCTCAGTGTGCTGCAGCAGTCAAAAAAGCAAACAGAATGTTAGGAATTATTAGGAAGGGAATGGTTAATAGAATGGAAAATGTCATAATGCCTCTATATCGCTCCATGGTGAGACCACACCATGAATATATCGCTCCATGGTGAGACCACACCTTGAATACTGTGTACAATTCTGGTCGCCGCATCTCAAAAAAGATATAGTTGCGATGGAGAAGGTACAGAGAAGGGCAACCAAAATAATAAAGGGGATGGAACAGCTTCCCTATGAGGAAAGGCTGAAGAGATTAGGGCTGTTCAGCTTGGAGAAAAGACGGCTGAGGGGGGATATGATAGAGGTCTTTAAGATCATGAGAGGTCTTGAACGAGTAGATGTGACTCTGTTATTTTCACTTTCAAATAATAGGAGGACTAGGGGGCATTCCATGAAGTTAGCAAGTAGCACATTTAAGACTAATTGGAGAAAATTCTTTTTCACTCAACGCACAATAAAGCTCTGGAATTTGTTGCCAGAGGATGTGGTTAGTGTGGTTAGTGCAGTTAGTGTAGCTGGGTTCAAAAAAGGTTTGGATAAGTTCTTGGAGGAGAAGTCCATTAATGGCTATTAATCAATTTTATTTAGGGAATAGCCACTGCTATTCATTGTATCAGTAGCATGGGATCTTCTTAGTGTTTGGGTAATTGCCAGGTTCTTGTGGCCTGGTTTTGGCCTCTGTTGGAAACAGGATGCTGGGCTTGATGGACCCTTGGGCTGACCCAGCATGGCAATTTCTTATGTTCTTACCTAAACGAATGTTGAAAGATTACCATCAACCACTGGGCTCTCAAAATTGTGAAGTCTGGATATAATTTATGCTTCTCTCGACGTTCCATGCTTCCTCACTGCTTAACCTTCAATCCAGATCAATCTCCCTTAGCATAACTCCACTTAGGGACAGAGTTGCTTCTCAGTTAAGTGAACAATAGAACTTGTTCCACCCCATCAACATGGTCAGCGGTTCCACTCCCACTACTTCCTTATCCCCAAACATACCGGGGAATTAAGACTCATCCTAGATTTAAGAAGTTTGAACAAGAAACTGCTTCAGAAGAAAAAAAATGAACTCCCTTCACACAATTCTCCCATTCATTCAGAAGGGAAGTGGATGAATGCCCTGGATTTGAAGGATGTTTATGCTCATATCCCCAACCATCCCTTCCACTTTGTGGTGGATTCTTGTTATTACCAGTACCAAATACTCCGTTTTGGCCTTTCAGCAGCCCCAACGGACTGCACCAAATACCTAGCTGTAGTAGCAGAACACTTTTACTGTCAGGGGAGCCAGGTCTTCCCTTATCTAGATCAGTGGTTCTCAACTAGTGTGTCGCGAAGCACCGGCAGGTTTTGTCGCGCACCCGCTCTGCTCTCTTTCCCCCCCCCCCTCCTTCACCTCAGCGAGACAAATACTGCTGTCGTTTCCTGCTCGGGCTATCAGCACATTCAAGCCTCGAGGGGAATGGCAGCAGTGTTTTGTGGAAGCCGGCAACAGGAATATGACCTTTTTTCTTCCTGCCCCTGTGTCCCGGAAGAGGAAATGATATCTACCGGGCACGCGGAAGAACAAAAGGCAATGCCTGCATTCTGCTGCTGCAGAAGGAGCACGGCGCCGCTGCCCCACCCACCTCCCCTTCTCTCACCAGCGCAACACCTATAATAATCAAACTGCCAAAAAAAAAAAAAAAAAGACTAGAGTGGGGAGAAAAAAAATAAAATTACAATCTCAGTTGATTGCTCTGTGCTGTGATCAATTGCAGCACAAGCAAACAGCTGAGTGCTGCCTCCTTAGCCCTGTGGGGCTGGGGAGGTCACTCCTGCTGCAGTTTCCAGCTTGTCAGGGCTCTGCTTTTAATAGCAGCATACCGGCTACCTTGTGCTGTAGCTGCTATGTGTGCTGTGGGTGGGGGTGAGTGAGACAGAGAGTGAGTCAGCATGTGTGTAAGTGTATGAGAGAATGTGTGTATTAAGAGAAATGTGTGAGAGCAAGAGACTGCTCAGGAAAGTCACTGATGGTGTGTGAGAGAGAGAGATTGGTCAGGGACATGACGTGTGTGTGTGTGTGTGAGTGAGAGTGAGAGAGCGAGAGCTTGGTCAGGGACATGACTGGTGTGTGTGTGTGTGTGTGTGAGTGTGTGAGTGAGTGAGTAAGTGAGCGAGTGAGAGTGAGAGAGTGAGTGAGTGAGAGAGAGATAGAGAGCTTGGTCAGGGACATGACTGGTGTGTATGTGTCTGTGTGAGAGAGAGATTGGTCAGGGACATGACTGGTTGTGTGTGTGTGTCTGTATGAGAGAGAGATTGGTCAGGGACATGAAGTGTGTGTGTGTGTGTGTGTGTGTGTGTGTGAGGGAGAGAGATTGGTCAGGCAGGAGACTGGTGTGTGTGTGTGTGAGGGAGAGAGATTGGTCAGGCAGGAGACTGGTGTGTGTGTGTGTGTGTGTGTGAGGGAGAGAGATTGGTCAGGCAGGAGACTGGTGTGTGTGTGAGAGAGAGAGAGAGAGATTGGTCAGGCAGGTGACTGGTGTGTGTGTGAGAGAGAGAGATTGGTCAGGCAGGTGATTGGTGTGTGTGTGTGTGTGTGTGTGTGTGTGTGTGTGTGTGAGAGAGCTTGGTCAGGGACATGACTGGTATGTGTGTGTGAGAGAGAGAGAGAGAGAGAGCTTGACCAGGGACATGACTGGTGTGTGTGTGTGAGAGAGAGAGAGCTTGGTCAGGGACATGACTGGTGTGTATGTGTCTGTGTGAGAGAGAGATTGGTCAGGTAGGTGACTGGTGCATGCGTGTGTGTGTGTGTGTGTGTGTGTGTGTGAGAGAGAGAGACTGGTCAGGCAGGTGACTGGTGTGTGTGTGTGAGACAGAGAGAGATTAGTCAGCTCCATAAAGCTATCATTTATTCCATCCAGGAACTTTATCTCTCTAGCGTGTCCCGATGATACATTTACCCAGTCAATATTGGGGTAATTGAAGTCTCCCATTATTACTGCACTACCAATTTGGTTAGCTTCCCTAATTTCTCTTAGCATTTCACTGTTGGTCTCACCATCTTGACCAGGTGGGCGGTAGTATACTCCTATCACTATAGTCTTCCCTGACACACAAGGAAAGAGGGATTCATGTTTGTAAGGAATTGGATAACCATTTGCAGATTGGGAGACATTTACGAAAGGATGGTCTCCAACAATAACCAGAGTGGAACGAGGCTGCTGGCGCTAACTTTTAAAAAGGAGATAGAGCAGCTTTTACACTAGAACAAGGGGGAAAGCCAACAGTCATTCAGCAGTGCATGGTTTGGAGGAATGTATCTTTGAAGGATACTAATGAAACAGGATAGTTAGAGCATCCTAATAGACAGGTTCCAATAAAAGCAAAAGTAGTCCATGTGCCTATAAATAATCACCTGAGCTAATGAATTCCAAATTATCCCTATCAACTGAAAAGCAGGTTGTTAATACAAACAAAAAAACATACTTTGAGATGTCTGTATGCCAATGCCAGAAGTCTAAGAAGTAAGATGGGAGATTTAGAGTGTATAGCAGTGAATGATGAGATAGACATAATTCACATCTCAGAGACCTGGTGGAAGGAGGATAACCAACGAGATATAATTATACCCTGATATAGCACTATCGCAATGATACGGAAGATCAACTTGAAGGTGGGGAGGAGGGGCACTTTATGTCCAGGAGGGTACAGAGTCCAATAGGATAAAGATCATAAAAGAGATTAAATGCTCAGTAGAATCTATATGGGGAGAAATCCCATGTGTGTGGGTACAAGTATAGTGATAGGAGTATACTACCGTCCACCTAGCCAAAATGATCAGAGATGATGAAATGCTAAAAGAAATCAGTGAAGCTAACCAATTTGGCAGTGCATTAATAATGGGAGATTTCAATTACCCCAATATTGACTGGATAAATGTAACATCAGGGCATGAGAGAGACAAATTTCTTGGATGGAATAACAAATGCTTCAGGGAGCAATTTGTTTCAGGAAAAAATGAGAGGGGGAGCTATTTTAGATTGAATTCTTAGTGGAACGTGGGATTTGGTGAGAGGGGGCAACAGTGGTGGGATCACTTGTCAAAAGTTATCTTAACATGATCAAATTTGAACTAATGACTGGAAGGGGGGACAATATGTAAATCTAAAGCTCTAACACTAAATTTTCAAAAGGGAAAACTGATGAAATGGAGAAATTACTTACCCTGATAATTTCGTTTTCCTTAGTGTAGCAAATGGACTCAGGACCAATGGGTATAATGTACTCCTGATAGCAGTTGGGAGACAGAGACAGATTTCAAGCTGACGTTAGCCTACATATACCCGTGCAGGAAGCTTAGCTCTTCAGTATTCTTCTCGAAAAGCAACTGTGGATATATGTGTGTTTTAATAACTTGATTAACTTGGCTAACTTGATTAACTAGGACTGGTTCAGTTGATTTCCAAATTGGAGACCGCCAGTGCACTCAACAGAAAAACGCCGACACCCGGCAACTATGGGTGTCTTGAACTAGGGGTAATACCTGGCTTTCCCATGCTTGTCTTGCTCTCGGGGATTATCACCCAAAGTTTCCTGATTTTGGGGCAACCGTGGGCAGAATGCTGAGTCCATCTGTCTACACTAAGGAAAACGAAATTATCAGGTAAGTAATTTCTCCATTTCCTAGCGTGTAGCAGATGGACCTCAGGACCAATGGATGTACAAAATCTACTCCCGAACTGGGTGGGAGGCTGCCCGTGGCCCACTTACTACTGCCCTTGCAAATGATGTGTCCTCCCGGGCTTGGACCATTCAGGCGGTTAAAATCTGGAGAAGGTATGTAAGGATGACCAAGTTGCCGCCCGACAGATCTTGGCGGGTGACAGCATCTTGGTCTCTGCCCAGGACACTACCTGGGCTTTTGTAGAATGGGCCTTGACTTGTAGAGGCGAAGGCTTCCCTGCCTCTACGTAGGCCACTTTATTACTTCTTTGATCCAGCAGGCTATGGTTGCCCGCGAGGCCGCTTCCCCTTGTTTCTTCCCCGCTGTGAAGGACGAATAGGTGGTCAGTCTTTTCGTACAGATTTTGATCTTTCCACGTATTGGACTAGGAGCCTGCCGACATTTAAATGGCAAAGACAGCGTGAGCCTTCCGAATCCTTATGTTCGTCTGGAGATGGTAGCGATATGGTTTGGTTTAGATGAAATTGAGAAACCACCTTCGGAAGAAAAGAGGGGACCATGCATAGTTGTATGGATCCCGGTGTGAACCTGAGGAATTGTTCTCGACAGGATAGGGCTTGACAGACCGCGAGTAGGTCTGAAGGAAGCTCCCGCTAGGAAGTCTAGTACTAGATTGAGATTCCATAGGGGCACCGGCCACTTTAAGGGGGGGGTCGGATTTGTTTAAACCCTCTCAGGAAGCAGGAAACATCTGGATGGGTTGATATACTGATGACGACCACTTTGGCTCTGAAGCCAGCCAGCGCGGCCACCTGAACCTTGAGGGAGTTGAGAGACAACCCCTTCTTCAAGCCATCCTGCAGAAATTCCAGGATAATGGGGATTTTGACTGTCCGCGGAAGGATCTTGTGGTCCTCACACCAGGCTTCGAATATTCTCCATATTCGTATGTAAGCTAGAGAAGTAGAGAACTTGCGTGCTCGGAGCAAGTTGTCTATCACTGCCTTAGAGTATCCGCTCTTCTTCAGGCGAGTTCTCTCAATGGCCAGACCGTAAGAGAGAATCGAGTTGGGTCTTCGTTGAGGATCGGTCCTTGCTGGAGAATGTCCCTGTGTGGAGGAAGGCACAGAGGGTTCCCCGCAAGAAGTCTTCGCATGTCTGCGTACCATGGCCTTCTTGGCCAATCCGGGGCCACTAGAAGTACTAGCCCCCAGTGGTGTTCCTTCTTGCGGATGATCCCGCCCAGTAATGGCCATGGGGGAAAGGCATACAGCAGGTCTTCCTGTGGACAGATCTGGACGAGGGCGTCGATTCCCCGGGATTTGCGGTTCTCATCTGTGACTGAAGAACTTGGGAACTGGGCGTTGGACCGGGTTGCCAGGAGATCCATGGCTGAGGTTCCCCAGCGGTTTTACTATCAACTGGAAGGCCTGTGGTCGACAGCGTTATTCCTCTGAGTTTAGACTTTCTGCTGATGTAGTCCGGACTGAAGTTGTCTTTCCTACGATTGGGGCAACTGAGATCCCTTGTAGGTCTGCTTCTGCCCACGCCATTAGGGGGTATATTTCCAGGGACACCTATTTGGCTTCTGGTTCCTCCCTGGCAGTTGATAGAGACAACTGTTGTGGCGTTGTCAGACATGACTGACTGGATGGTATGCATCCTAGGGTACTGAAGGAACTCAAAAATGAAATTTCTGATCTTTTAAAACCTAACATTTAAATCATCCATTGTAACTGAAGACTGGAGGGTAGCCAATATTTTAAAAGGGCTCGGGGGTTTTCTCAGAACTGTAGACCAGTGAGACTGACTTCAGTGCTGGGAAAAATAGTGGAAACTATTCTAAAGATCAAAATCACAGAGCATATAGCAAGACATGGTTTAATGGAACCTAGTCAGCATGGATTTACCCAAGAGAAGTCTTTCTTCACAAATCTACTTCATTTTTTTGAAGGGGTTAATAAAGGTGAACCGGGTAGATGTAGTGTATTTTGGATTTCCAGAAGCATATGACAAAATCCCCTCATGAGAGGCTTCTAAGAAAACTAAAAGTCATGGGATAGGAGGCGATGTCCTTCATGGATTACAAACTGGTTAAAGGACAGGAAAAGAGAATAGGATTAAATGATCAATTTTCTCAGTGGAAAATAGTAAAACAGAGTGTCTCAGGGATCTATACCTGGATCAGTGCTTTTCAATATATTTATAAATGATCTGGAAAGGCATAAGACGAGTGTGATAATCAAATTTGCAGATGATACTAATTATTCAGAGTAGTTAAATCACAAGTGGATTGTGATAAATTGCAGGAGGACCTTGCGAAGCTGGAAGATTGGGCATTCAAATGGCAGATGAAATTTAATGTGGACAAGTTCAAGGAAAAATACCTGTGCTGTAGTTACACGGTTAGGTTCCATATTAGGAGTTACCACCCAGGAAAAAGATCTAAGCATCATAGTGGATAATAAATTGAAATGTCAGCTCAGCGTGCTGTGGCAGTCAAAAAAGCAACTAATATTTGGGATTATTAGGAAAGGAATGTTAAATAAAATGGAAAATGTTATGCGGCCTCTGTATCGCTCCATTGGTGAGGCCACACTGAGTACTGTGTACAATTCTGGTCACCGCATCTCAAAAAGATATAGTTGTACTGGAAAACATACAGACAAGTGCGACCAAAATGATAAAGGGGATGGAACAGCTTCCCTTTGAAGAAAGGCTAAAGAGGTTAGGGCTGTTCAGCTTAGAGAAGCGATGGCTGACGGGGGATATGTTAGAGGTCTTTAAATCATGAGAGGTCTAGAACAGGTAAATGTGAATCAGTTATTTACTCTTTCAGATAATAGAAGGACTAGGGAACACTCCATGAAGTTACCAAGTAGCACATTTAAAACTAAGCAGAAAACATTATTTTTCACTCAGGGGCGGATTTTAAAAGGCCCGCACGTGCCGGCGCGCCTATTTTGCATAGGCCGCCGGCGCGCATAAAGCCCCGGGACGCTCGTAAGTCCCGGGGCTTTCGAAAAGGGGAGGGAGGGGGCGTGTCCGGAGGCGTTCCCGAAACGACGCGGCGTTTTGGGGGTGTGCCGCGACTTTTCGGGGGCGGGCCCCAGGGGCGTGGCGCCGGCCCGGGGCGTGGTCGAGGCCTCCGGACCAGCCCCCGGGACCGGAGGACGGAGCGGGGCTGCCGGCCGACAGGCGTAACTTTGCCAACAAAGGTAGGGGGGGGGCGAAGAAAAATTCCCTCCGAGGCCGCTTCCGATTTCGGAGCGGCCTCGGAAGGAACAGGGCAGGCCACGCTGGGCTCGGCGCGCGCAGGTTGCACAAATGTGCACCCCCCTTGTGCGCGCCGACCCCGGATTTTATAAATACGCGCGGCTATGCGCGTATCTTATAAAATCCAGCATACTTTTGTTCGCGCCTGGTGCACGAACAAAGTACGCGATCGCGCAAGTATTTAAAATCTGCCCCTCAATGCACAGTTAAGCTCAGGAATTTGTTGCCAGAGGGTGTGGGTTAGTGCAGTTAGTGTAGCTGGGTTTAAGAAAGGTTTGGATAAGTTCTTGGAGGAGAAGACCATTGACTGCTATTAATCAAGCTGACATAGGGAATAGCCACTGCTATTTCTGGCATGAGTAGCATGGGATCTACTTAGTGTTTGAGTACTTGCCAGGTACTTGTAGCCTGGATTGGCCCACTGTTGGAAACAGGATGCTTGGCTTGATGGACCCTTGGTCTGAACCCAGTATGGCAATTTCTAATGTTCTTATGTTCCCATTCCTTATTAATGTAATTCCACTAACTCGCTCATACAGTATGTAACGCTAGCTGAAAAAGTAGACCCCTGGCGCTGTGGTTGTGATTGGCACCATCTAAGCAGGTGAACTCACTAGGCTCACACTGTCAGCTGGCGGTGAAGCCCTTGGGCGGGTCTGGCAGGAAATATACCTATACCAGCCCCCTCCCCCGCGTATTTAGTCCTTGGTTTCTGGCAGCCAGCAGTCTTAGGTGAGTCCCTAGGGCTACCCAGGATGGTGAGAGTCCAAATCCAGGCAATGATCGGGGTAGGTGGCTGGAGCAGATGGCAGACAGGAAAGATGAGTAATAGGTCAGAGGTTGGTGCAGGCAGCAGGACATCAGACAGCAGAGATGTGTAACAGACCAGAGGTGGGGGCGGTGGCTGATGAAGAAAGGTCGAAGTCCAAAGCCAAGGTCAGGATCCAGGAAGTCAAGCCAAAGGGGGAACAGGAAGACAAGGAGCAGGAGCACAAATCAGACAGGACAAAGCAAAGACCAGGGCACGCACAAGGCAAGGGGAAAGACAGGACAAGCAGGAGGCAAGGCATAGGAACTAGCACCATGCACTGGGATATGAGGTACTCCAAGAGACCTGTTGCTGAGGCATCAGGGAGGTGTCCAGGCCAGCCTAAAATAGTTGAAGATTTTTTATGTTATCAAGGGGCTCTGAGGGGACTTTCCTGCCGTGGCCCTCTCATGAGCCAGCACATCGAAGGGGGATGGTTTTGGTGGTGGTTCAAGCTGCACTTCGGCGGCATTCCTGCTGCACAGATGTTGTGGCCTGTCAGCAGTGGCAGGGGTGAGATCAGTGGCTTACAGGGCTAACCTGCGAGCCATGTATCACACACAGTAGAACCAATTAATTAAACCCCTTGATGAATTTGGTGGATATCTTGCAGGAAATTATACAGAAGCTTTGCTAGTGGCTGCAACCATTCATCTGTTAGAAGGGGTACCACTTTGCTTCCATGCCAAGTAGCATTTAGTGACAGATACCTCCATACTAGGATAGGGAACCACACATCCTTTTGAAAATTCACCTGTATGTCTATGAAAGTATAGCACTTTATTAAAATTGTCCCAAAAATGCACAAAAGAGGTAATTTTCATAAGGAGTTACACATGTAAATCTAACTAAATCATAGAATTTTCAAAAGCCATGCACATGCGTAAAGTGCACTTACACATATATAACCTGTGGACAATCAATGGCATATATTTTAGCAATTTTCAAAAGCCCACTTACACAGGTAAAGTGCATTTACACGTATAGGGGTAAATTTTAAAAGCACTGGGCCGGATTTTAAGAGCCCTGCTCGCCTAAATCCGCCAAATCCGGGCGGATTTAGGCGAGCAGGGCCCTGCGCGCTGGTGAGCCTATTTTACATAGGCCTACCGGCACGCGCAGAGCCCCGGGACTCGCGTAAGTCCAGGGGTTTTCGGAGGGGGGAGCGTGTCGGGGGCGGGACGAGCGCAGCGGCGTTTTCGGGGCGTGTCGGGAGCGTTCCAGGGGCGGGCCGGGGGCGTGGCTACGGCCCGGGGCGGTCCGGGGGCGTGGCCGCGCCCTCCGGACCCGCCCCCAGGTCGCGTCCCGGCGCGCCAGCGGCCCGCTGGCGCGCGGGGATTTACTTCTCCCTCCGGGAGGCGTAAATCCCCCGACAAAGGTAAGTGAGGGGTTTAGACTAGGGCCGGGCGGGTGGGTTAGGTAGGGAAGGGAGGGGAAGGTGAGGGGAGGGCAAATGGAAAGTTCCCTTCGAGGCCGCTCCGATTTCGGAGCGGCCTCGGAGGGAACGGAGGTAGGCTGCGCGGCTCGGCGCTCGCCAACTATACGGAATCGATAGCCTTGCGCGCGCCGATCCCGGATTTTAGCGGCTACGCGCGTATCTACTAAAATCAGCGTACTTTGTTTGCGCCTGGAGCGCCAACAAAGTACGCCTATTCGCGGTATTTGAAAATCTACCCCACTGTGCGCGTAAATCCAGCCGGACTTGTTGCATAGGCCGCCGGCGCACGGAAAGCCGTGGGACGAGCGTAAGTGCCGAGGCTTTACTTGGGGGGGGGCGTGGTGCTGTCCCGGGGGGGCGTTCCATGGGGCGTGGCAGAGGCCTCCGAAGCCACCCCCGGGCCGGGGGAATGGCGCGCCTACCTTCAACAAAGGTAGGGTGCATGTTATAAAATCGGGCGTAGATTTGTTCACACCGAGTTGAGCGAACAAATCTACGCCCACACGTATGTTTTAAGATCTGCCCCATAAATGCAGTTTTAAGCATGTAAATCCTTTTGAAAATTAGGCCCCAAATCTGCTTTATAATAGTGTAGAACATGCAATAAATACAATTGGTGATTATAGTAAAAAGTTATTTTTATCCCTACCACTCAGAAACACATTCCTATCCATTTTCTTATCATAAGCAATCAAATTTTGCAGTAAATGATAGAAATGGTATAAAATAATCATAAGTGCAGTTAACCAAATATTTTTTCTTTCCCAGAATTATTTGTAAAACAGTGACAAATAATTTTTCCAAATGAAAACTAAGATAATCAATAACAAAATCCTTCAGTCAACAGCTATCCTGCATAATCTTGATTATTATAAAGTAAATGAACAAACAATTTTCAGATCACATACATACCTCCGGAAAGAGCAAATGTGTTGCATTGTTAATGGTGAAGGAGTACAAAAATTTCCCCATCAAACCAGAGATTCGTCCCAAGTGGGGTGTTTTGTTTAGTCATTACAAAGAGTCGACCTGGGTCACAACAGTCTTCCAAGAACTTCCTAAAAAGAGATGACAAGAGAAAAGGTTCTTCATTACTTATCTGACATACAATCTAGTTAAGACTTTGCATTGTGAAATACTATGCAACATGTAGTCTGTCATAAAAGAAAATTTTAACTACCAAGTCATTTCTTCTGTTCCATATCTATCTGCCCTAAACAGACTGTGAAATTAAACCTGAAATTTAAAAAAACACTAACTGAAAAAAAAACAAAAAAATCAACAAATAAATTTGGCAACACAATGGGAGTTTTTAATTACCCCAGTATTGACTGGGTCAATGTTTAATAAGGACATGCTAGAAATGTTAAGTTTCTAGAACCAACAAGAGGAGCAGCTGGTATGAAGGAATACTATGGTAAGGCTGCTATGCAATAGTGATCATAATCAATCAAATTTGACAATCACCAGAGGCAGAACATTAAGTAAAACTACAGTAGCATATAACTTTAAAAAGGGATACTATAACAGAATGAGGAACTTAGTAAAAAATTAAAAGCAGGGTTGCATGGGGCATGGATATTGCTTAAAAATACCATTTTAGAAGCCCATATAAAATGTATTCCATGCATTAAAAAAGGTCAAAGGAAGACCAAATGACTGCCAGTTTGATTTAATGGTGAGGTAAAGGAGGTAGTTAAAGTTAAAGGTCATCATTCAAAAAATGGAAAGCAGACACAAATGAAGAAAATAGGAAAGAGCATAAGCAATGGCAAGTTAGATATAAAAAAAGTAATTAAGCCAGATAAGAGAGAATTTGAAAAGAATCTTGCCAATGAGGCAAAAATAATAAACATTTTTCAACTACATTTGAAGCAAAAAGCCTGTGAGAGAGTCAGTAGGACTGCTAGATGACAGAAGGGCAAAAGAGGGTACTCAGGAAGGACAAAGAAAAAGAAGACAAACAATGAATTCTTTGCCTCAGTCTTTATGGAGAAGGATGCTAAAAAAATATCCACATCTGAAAATTCTTTAATGATGGAGATTCTGAGTAACTAAAACAAAAATCTATGACAATGTAAATCAAATTGACAAACTAAAGAGTAAGAAATCACCGGGACTGGATCGCATCCACTCCAAAGTTCTAAAAAAAACAAAACAAACAAAAACAAAATTTAATTGCTAACCTATTACTAGTGACTCATTTAAAACAGCCATGATTCCTGAAGTCTGGAAGATGGCCAGTGACACACTGGTTTTTTATAAAGGGCTCAAACTAGTAAGCTAACATCAGTGCCAGGCAAAATGATAGAAGTCATCCTTAAAATCACTAGAAATATAGATCAACATGGCTTAATGTGGAAAGGTCAACATGCTTTTAGCAAGAGGAAGTCTTGTGTTAACAATCTGTTAGAATATTTTGAAAGTGTAAATAAAACATGTAGATAGAAGTGAGCCAGTTGATAAAGTGTATTTGAACTTTCAGAAGGCATCTGACAAAGTTCCCCATGAAAGACTCCTCAGGAAATTACAAAGTCAAGGGATAGGAGGAGGCAGTGCTGTATTGCAGATTGGTAACTGTTTAGAAGTCAGGAAACAGAGGGTAGGACTATATAGTCAGTTTTCCAAATGGAAAAAGGTCATTAGTAGAGTACCACAAGGATAGGTACTGGAACATTTGGGACACGATATTCTAATCTGAATAATTAGGTAAGAGTTGTCTGGCTAATTTACAAGGGATATTCAGTAGCATGGCTAAGATGTTGAATATCCCGAAGAAATCTCCACTTAGCTGGCTAACTCACATCTGGCTAAGTTTAGACCTATCGAGCAGGTTTAACTTATCAATCTACCACAGGTGGGTAAGTCAGAATATCGTCACTTATCAGGTTATGATAGACCGATAAGTAGCTCCTCCGTGAACCACCCATTGCCTATTAGATATCGGGTTATCTACTTATCCGGCTAAGTGGCAAATGCTGAACGTAGCCAGATATTAAGCAGCTGCCTCTTAGCCAGATAAGTCGCTATTTATTTGGATAAATTGTGCTGAATATCAGTCTCATGCTGTTAAACATTCATAAATGATTTGGAAAAGACGAGTAAGGCGATCAAATCTGCAGATAACACAAAATTATTCAAATTTGTTAAAACAGCAACAGATTGTGAGGAACTGCAGAAGCACCTTGCAAGACTAGGAGACTGAGCAACTGAATGACAGCGCTAGTTTTACGTAGAAAAGTGCAAAGTGATGCAGGTACACAATGCTGGATTCTGGATTCTGTATTGGCAGTCAATACCCAGAAAAGACCCTTGGAGGTCCATGTGGACAATATGTTTAAATCCTCAGCTTGATGTGCAAATAAAATGTTAGGAATAATATGAAAAGTAATGGAGAATAAAACAAAAAATATACTGCTTCTGTATTGAGGCATGGTGTGACCTTGAGTACTATGTGCAGCTCTGGTTGCCCCAACTCAAGAAAGACATAGAGGAACTATGTCAGGTAAAGAAAGCTATTGCTGTCCCTAAGAGTGAATAACAGGACTGGATCTTCTTTATGGGATCTGCCAGGCACCCCTGTTTCTTGTGAACCAGCATGATGGGACTACTGTCTTGAATGTTGGTATATAAAAAAACTTAAATAAAATAAAATAAATAAATGTGACCTGGACTGGCCACTGTCAGAGACAGGATACTGGGCTAGATGGACTTTGGTCTAACCCAGTATGGCAATTTTATGTTCTTGTATTCTTATGTATTGAGAAAGTTAGCTACAGCTCTTGAGCTGTAGCTAACTTTCCAGGACCAGTGCAGCATGCAAAGATTTTCAAATGCTGAACTATTTATTAGGGATGTGCAATCGTTTTTCCCGAATTAGGAGAACCGATAAAATGATCAAATTTTTTCCGAAATTTCCGAAATTTCGGAAAAAATTCATTTTCCGGTTAGTGCACACTAACTGGAAAATCAGGGCCCCTGAAAAAAAAACCCCGAATCGCGGGAAAAATGAAATTCCCGCGGGGGGCCCCGAAACAAATCCCGACATGATCTAAGAACCCGAAACACATCTCTACTATTTATTGCCATAGAATTAAGCTGCTTCACATACCACCAGGAATTAGTGCAGTTAGTATAGCTGTGTTTAAAAAAGGATTGGATAAGTTCTTGGAGGAGAAGTCCATTACCTGCTATTAAGTTCACTTAGAGAATAGCCACTGCCATTAGCAATGGTAACATGGAATAGACTTAGTTTTTGGGTACTTGCCAGGTTCTTATGGCCTGGATTGGCCACTGTTGGAAACAGGATGCTGCGCTTGATGGACCCTTGGTCTGACCCAGTATGGCATTTTCTTATGTTCTTATATATGAAGTCAGTCTCCAAGATAATATTCAGTTGGCTTTCCCTAATGTAGAAGCTAGTGATATGCATTCATTTGAAATGAACGGGCAATCTCAAATGAAACAGATATTTTCATTATTTTTTGTTAAAAACAAAACAAATGGACAGTGCCCCTGAAATTAATGAATATTTTTGTTGGCAATTTTTTTAATCCCATTTAGGTTCATGAGTCAAGCAAAGCTGCAAAGGCTATTTTTTTCTACTCAAGGCAAACCAGACAAAATGGAGCCAGGGTTGGAAAGGACAAGAAAGGAAATGGACCAATTAAGTGGCAGCTGCGTGGAATGACAATGAATTTCTCATTTTCTTTTTAACCTGAAACTGAAAACAAAATGAATCACCATTTGGTTCCCTCAATTTCTCTATTAGATTTCAAACAGAGAAGTTTTAATTCCAAAGCTCTCTCTCAGAAAAATATTTGGATGGGACTAGAAGGAGAAACTTAAAGCAAGGTGGGCTAGGTTCCTGACTGTTGTCACAGTGTCATTGTGTGAGATAGGACACTGCAATTTAATCTGTCCGATAACTGTTACAAAGCTACGGTATCATTGAATAGGCAAGAATAAGAAGAATGTGTCTCTCTGTGCACTTGCACCACAGAGAGAGATCTGTTTTTTATCTTAATGGCTGCAGTATCTCTGAGCGCTGACTAAATAGAACACCAGGCTTTCTTTTCTTTTGCTCTCTCTGACTTTGTGGAAAACTGAGTCAGTATATTTTGACTATACTTATATGAAGGGGGGGGGCAGCTTTTGTCCATTTACTAATTGAAGCCTACATAGTCATAGTCAGCAAGCAGAGAGCGTGTGGCACAGTTTGTTACAAAAGTAACATCTGTTCTGCACGAAAAGTTCCCTTATGGAGAAAGGCTAAACAGAATAGGGCTCTTTTTCTTGAAGAGAGATAACAGAGGGGATATAAATGAGATTTATGAAATCATGAGTGGGGTGAAATGGATAAATATGAAAGGGTTATTAGAATTATGCAGACCAAATATAGGGCCGGATTTTAAAAGGGTTACGCGCATGAGGTACGCGCGCAACCCTTCTAAAATGGCCCTGCGCGCACCGAGCCTATATTGCATAGGCTTCCGGCGCGCACAAAGTCCCGGGGCTTTCTTGGGGTGGGCGTGTCGGGGGGCGTGACGCAATCGGCACGCCATCCGGGGGCATGTCGGGGTGTGTGATGCAGCCGGCGCGTCATCCGGGGGCGGTGCCACGGGCGTGGTTTCGGCCCGGGGGCGTGACCGCGGCCTCCAGACCAGCCCCCGGATCAGAACATGGCGCGCGGTAGGGAAGGGAGGGGAAGGTGGGGGGAGGCAGAAGGAAAGTTCCCTCCGAGGCCGCTCCGAAATCGGAGCGGCCTTGGAGGGAACAGGCAGCGCACGCAGGGCTCAGCGCACGCAAGTTGCACAAATGTGCACCCCCTTGCGCGCGCCTTTTAAAATGTACCCCATTTGTGTTTCATTTCTTAACATTTGGGGTCAAATTTCTGGGTTGTTCAGGGTGCTTTTCTTTCTTTTTATAGGTTTTGCAAGAGTGTTCACTATTTATGAATAGCATCCACTATTCAGAAATAGCACACACTATTTTCCATCGATAATCAGGGCTTAATTAGCCACACTGTCTGGGTGACATCATCCAATGATGCACCACGCAGAGCTCTCTCTGAGAATCAGAGCTTTGCTCTGCTGCACATATGCAGCGGTTCCTGCACGGACATTAGGTACGTTCCTCCTCAGACTTTTTTTTTCCGCTTCACACAGATGTGCAGAAGCCTCTCAGACGTTTTTCTCCTCAGATCTCTTTTTTCGTGCAACTGATCACCATAACATAACTTTTCAGTGCTACTTGCCATGTCAAAGAAGCCGGGGCTTTAGGTTCCATCAATGCGAACATATTATGTCCATCACTGATGGTCACAATTATTGTTACATCTGCTTGGGCCCAGACCACGACCAAGCATCGTGTCGCGATTGTGGTTGCATGTAACTGAGGGCACAGAGACAGAACATCGAAGATAGTGCACTCCAAGATCAGGAAGCCAGATATGGTAGCTATGTTCATCTTCACGTTTGTCAACGCATTCTTCGCTCAGGCCTAAAAAAGGTCATCACCATCCATGCTTTATTCCATAAGCTCTGCATCTGTGTTGATTCGATAACAGGGCGATTTGTCTCCAAACTTGCACGAGAGAAGCCTGTTTTCTCATGCTGATTCTCCCAGTACTCGACAAGGATGACCATTGCCTTTAATATCTGTGAGACCTAGGCCTCCGTCTCTGGTAAGTCAATCTGCTCAAGCTATGCAACAGATCACACTGATCATCAAAAATCTGTTTTCATCTAATCATTCTCAGGTGCCACCACCTACTTTTCCTCACCCAGATCCGGCACTTGCACATCACCCTATGCCGAAATGTCCCCACCACTCACCAGAGCCACAGAATCCACGCCATTCTAAGACTCCAAAACCTAGGGAAGAGCCGGCATCTCCATGGTGAGAGGATCCAATTCCTCCAGACTCTTCCACTTTGGAATACCAAGGGAATGGCTCCCAGCATCCCTCACCATCCAGTTCCACAAGTATACCTTCCAATCCTCCAGAGAAACCTCCAGAGCCGTCTTCCCTCCCCCCACCCCAAAGGACATTTCTTAGTCCAGATTTGTGGGAAAGTTTGCAACCCTATTGAAAACAGAGGTTAGGAACACGCAGAAGTGTTTGGAATTTTAAGAATACTCAATGTGTCTGCGGATGCTTCCGCGTTACCTTCCCATATGATTCTGGACAATCTTTTACTAAAGTCTTGGGAGACTCCATCTTCAAATTTGCCAGTATCCAGAAAATTGGATTTGAAGTTCCCATCTTCAGAAGTCTCCCACTTACAGAGTGGTGAACTTACCACATGCATCCATAATGGTTGAGTTCCTGCTAAAGGAAGCCAAAAAGTCCAAACCACACTCCAGGGCTCTATCTGGGAGAGAACACGAGATTCTAGACCACTTTGGAAAGAAAATCTTCCAAAGCGCCATGTTAATCTCCAGGATCCAACAGCACCAATTTTATATGGTGCAGTATCTCCACAAGTGCCTGCAGCTTCTGAAGCAATTTATCAGATCAGAAGCGGGAAAGCAGGTAACACCTGAAGAGGGTATTCGTCATCTGCTTAGGGCAGTAAATAAATCATTGTCTGTTCATTTTGACCAGGTAGATACTAATACATCCCCCATGACTCTTTTATTCGCCTTTTCACCAGGAATTTCTACCCATAAAGATTCAGCATTTCATTTTGTTTCCTGCAGAGCTTTTATCCTGATTGACACAATACTCTAACAGATAGTGCCACACTTCCACCAATTTGATCCATCCTATCATTTTGATATCAGATAAGATAAATTAGGCTAGCAACGCTAGCAACCATTCCATATCTGCACCCTTAGTTGGCAGGCAATTTTGTACGTAAGTAGCAGTACTGATTGCTTCACCCGAAAAATCATCAGATAACTGTGCATTCATCAGTAGATATCTAGTCATATCTAGCAAGCTCTGATTCTTTCTTTCTGCTTGTCCATTTTGTTCATGGCCGTAACTTATAGTATTTTCATGCTTTATAACCATTTCTCTTAGAAATTCCTCTATTTCTTTGCTGCAGAACTCCCTTTAGTTGTCAGATCTAGATATCTGAATTTTTCTCTGAAATATTTTCAACTTAGGCACAGTAATTTTTAAGCTTTTCAAAAACTTCACTTTTGACAACAGATAGGTATTAGTGTACTTTGAATAGCAGACCATAGGAATAAGAAAATAGCTCTTGCCACCCTTTGTTTTTACTGCTAGGGACCCACAACCATCTGCACAAATCAGTTCCAAAATATGTTAGGCTCGAAGGAAACAATTCTTGTTTTTGAAGAAGCAGGCTCTGGATATAGGGGCCAGCTTCTTCTTAAAGTTCCCTTGTAAATGTCAAATAATGTATCAAAATAACAAATTTGTTTTTCTGGACCCAGCACACTTGGAACATTTTCTTAGGGATCAATCCTAAATTGGTAATAAGGGAAATGGTTGTAAAAGAAAGTAAGATGCACTATGAGACAATAGTTTCTCCTCCCCTCCTAGACGTGGACTGAAACAGATTGTAAAATTATGGAAGAAATAATTCTTAAGAAATTGCCTGTTTGCTTGTTTTATATCATTCTTTTTGTAAATGTTATAATTCAATAAATATTAAATGATGAGACAAAATATGTTGCTATCTTTTATTTGCAGCACAGGAAATGAACTTCATTTTGCCTTTGCTCTTACACAGCTTTCACAGGGCATGCTCTATTCATCTTTGTAAATGTCAAACCCATCTGCAATTGCCTTCCTCCTGATCTTATGTATTCATAATTAACATGCCCATAGTGTCTGTGCCATAAATTAATCCCTCTGTTTCCATGTAAATAAGCCTCAATTCCATTGCAGTCTTCAGGCTGCAACAGTTCAAGTAAGTTAACATTTGCTTTCATTGCTTTTAGCAAAATCTCACCATCTCTCTCCCCTATATTGTCCTTGTGTTGGATCTCACAACCTTTTCCATCATGAAACAAAGATTTAGATAAGTCCAATCCAATTTAGGAGTTCAATAAATATCCATAAACTCAATAATTCTAATTTGCCCCATATTAGTCAAGCAACTTATTTGCATTTTTCCTTTTCCCTTTGCTTCAAGGGACCTGCCATCTGTCATCAGAGCTTTGTATCTTTTGTCTAAATAAATGAATGCACTTTAATTACACACATACTGGTGTTCAATGAAAGTGCACCAGAATCCATATAGTATCTGTGCTTACTATCTTGATTTGAGTTGTTTGCTATTTTCAACAAACATTTGTCTGCTATCATCATTATGGACATTTACTTTTTGAACTGTTCCTGCCTTACTGCAGTTTGGCGGCTTCCCCTCCCCCTTCCTTTCTTCAAAGGGTTTTGGTTTCCTGTTGGTAGAAGCAGTTCTAACATAGTCTTTATTTAATTTGCAATGTCTTTTTACACAGATAACATGTGACATCTCGTTTTTGCTTTAAAAATATGACCTTTCTCTGAATTTTCTGCTTTTGCAGTAGCCTGTATGTTTGAAGATGTGCTATTGCCTGTTTTCAAAAACATCTCAGGCTGCAATAGGTAATGAGTGGAGTACAAACTCCTTTATGAGCCCATCTGGCAAATCAACATCCTTGTTTGTTTGTTTTTTTTTAAGAGTCTTTTGCATTGATAATGAACTCTGGCACATGTGTGGTCAGGTCCCCCCCTTCTATTAGCTTTGTACTTAGTCTTTGGAAAATTATATATACCTAAGCAAATGGCTCCTTAAGTGTTTGCCACATCTCTTTCCCTGTAGGCAGATTTGCAATTGGCTTTAAGATGTCATCACTTACATGCAGGATTATTTCTTCTTTCAGATTGGCTTTATGCCATTCCCATTTCTGCTTAGCCTCTGTCTCAGCTAGGCAGTCTTGATCTAATGCAACCATAATGCCCATTTTGCTGAAGAAGGCTCACATCTTGGTTGATTGGGCAGGGTAGGATTTTATCTTCTTCTAGCATCACAAGGTCTTTCACTTTAGCTCAAGCCGTGTTGTACATGTTGAAGTCTTGAGACACTGAATTGGCAAATTGACATATAAAGAATCAACAATACAAGATCGATTTCTCTTCACTAAATATCATTAAGTATCAATGCAAGACTAGTTATCAACCATATTTTCTCCTGAAGAAGCCTGCGAAACAGAAGCCTTCGAAGGGATAGAGAGAATATAAGATGTAGCAGAAGTGTAAGACTACACAGGATACAGAAAAATCACTGGGATAGAGTCAATACAGGACATCGAAATATTAGTGGAACCTATATGAAGTGATAAAAATATGCACGGGACTCTACACAACATTCCTGTGAAACAATTGCAAAGTATCCTTTCTTGAAGACTGTATCCCCTTTTTAATAAAGGTGTCTCATGTGACTCATTTGCAATTCACAGAGTATCTTTCTTGAAATTCAGCTCTATTGCAAGTGTTTTGTTTCATTATAAGCACTCTGTATATATTTTGCCCATGCTTTATGTTGGTATTTATACATGCTATAGAATTTATAGAGTTTAGCAGTGCCATAGAGTTTAGAAATGGTGTGAATGAGAAATGATTGACTAGGACAATTGATCAATGGGTATGTGTGTGTTATGGTGCCAATTTTTATCTTTTGAATAGTTTTAATATTCTTTATTACTGTGCATTAAACCTTGCAACATTAACATTAACATTGCCCCGGACCCGACAAACCCGAAGCAGAGGACCGGATAGGGGTGGGAGCTAGGGCCTGCGCAGCTGGCGCGAGAGCCCATCGGGGGTAAGGCCTGCAACTTCACTTACCTACCACCGACGTCTCCCCCACCGGCCATGAGGCTCGCCGACCCGGCATTCTTCTCTCCCCAGCATGCGTCCCGCCTCCACCCCGGACAACAGCCAATCAGAGGGAGGGAAGCCCGAGCTCCAATAGGGAGGCATCTTCGGGGGCTTTAAACACCAGCACTCCCTCCAAGCGCCGGGCGTCGCGCACCGAAGGAGTGCGACAAAGGGGCCCGCCCCTTTGTGCGCCCCCTTAGAGCAGCACTTAGTTCACACTTCTTCCTCAGCTCGGCTTACCCACTAAATTCGGACTACTACCCGGCACCATTGGCCAGATTCCGGCTTACTTTCCACATCTTCAGCAGTTCTACCTTCCTTATCAACTCTTCCTTACTCACCATCCACCTATGATGCATTCTTTCGCTATCCTCATAATCTACAACCAATTTGCAAGTCGGCCCAGTTCAGCTGCTCTTCCCACCCTCCATCATCAGAGGTTTATTCCTATCATGGTATCACCGGTCACACAATTACTCGGTCTCTCACTCTTCTCACTAACCTTATTCAATGCTCAATCTCTCACCAAAAAAACTCACATCTTGAACGACTATCTGACAGACGCAAAACCAGACATCTGCGCAGTCACAGAAACCTGGTTTAAACCCACGGACACTGTTCTAACGAACCAGCTCCCCACTTAACTATATAACATCCTCTCAATCCCTAGACACAAAAAAAGAGGAGGAGGTCTTCTCTTAGCTGCTAAAAAAGGTCTGGGATTATCCTTGCATCTATCAAATTCCACAACCAATCTGAGCATCTTCAACTAGGCCTATTCTTCGCATCTCCAGGAAGACTGGATTCGGAACCCCTCCCCCGTGATCGAATTCATTGCCAAACATATCAACGCAGACAAACCAGCCATCATGATGGGAGTCTTTAACTTACACGTAGATGCGTCACCACAATCCCCAAACTGCGAATCTTTTCTATCCGCAATCAGCCACTTGGGATTCAAACAAATTGTCAATAGCCCAACGCACAAAGCGGGACACACATTGGACCTCATATTCATAAACGAAGGCATCTCCATATCTAACAACCCAACTTGCTCTCCGGTCCCCTGGTCAGACCATCAGATCATCTCCACAGAGCTGGAGATCAAAGAACACCCACCTCATTCCTTCCCGAAAACCACAATCCAATTCAGGAAACCCTGTCCCATAGACCACCTCAGCGCTCAGCTCTCTACAGAACTAACCCAGCTCGACCTCACAGATGCTAACACAGTGACTACCTCCTGGTTCAACATCACCAACAAAATTGCAGAACAATCCTGCCCAAAGATTTCTAACACACTTCACCCGTCTCCGGACAACAGGAAACCCTGGTTCACACCTGAACTGAAATCCCTCAAGCAAGACTTATGAAGAAAAGAACACACATGGCGCAAAAATCCCTCCACCTCGACTCTAGCTGCGTACAAATCACTCCTAAACTCCTATAGGAACGCCATCCTCAGAATTAAGAAAGACTTTTACTCTAAAAAAAAAATCCATCACTTCATTTTTGATTCCAAAGCCTTGTTCTCTTTCGTCTCAGCACTCACCAAACCATCCCCACCCATCATACCGGATGACCTAGCTCTTAGCAAAGCCACAGAACTTGCCCACTACTCTGAGAACAAAATCACCAAACTCATCTCTCCCCTCACAACCGCCATCTCCAGTTCCCCGATCCCGCTCACAACTGTTCCTCTATGAAACACTACTCTGGAATCCTTTGAATCAACCTCATCTCTGGAAATTGAAAATATCATCAAGAAGCTTAAACCCTCATCACACCCATCTGACTCAATTCCTCCTAATCTTCTCCTCTCCATACCAAACATCATTGCCAAGCCCATAGCAGAGGTCATTAACTGTTCCCTCGCACAAGGTTTAGTCCCTGACCAACTAAAACTCGCAATACTTAAACCTCTACTAAAAAAACCCAACCTATCTCCAACAGACCCAGCAAACTTCCGCCCCATAGTGAACCTGCCTCTGATTGCCAAACTTATGGGAAAAATAGTGAACAAGCAACTTTCAGAATATCTGGAGGAAAATAATTTTCTAGCCCCATCGCAGTTTGGCTTCCGCAAATCCCTTAACACAGAATCTCTTCTAACATCACTCTCAGACACCATCATTTTAAACCTGGAAAAAAAACAACCCTCTCTCTTAGCTCTTCTAGATCTTTCTGCTGCCTTTGACACTGTGAACCATTCAATCCTTTTAGAGAGGCTTGCAGATTTAGGCGTCAAGGGAGTCACACTTAACTGGTTCAAATCCTTCCTGGATAACAGGTTCTTCAAGGTCAGGATCAACAACAAAGAATCACACCCAATCAGATCCAACCTGGGAGTCCCACAGGGCTCATCCCTTTCACCTACCCTATTCAACATCTACCTTCCCCCACTCTGCCAACTACTCACAAATCTAAAACTCACACATTACCTCTATGCGGACGATGTCCAGATACTTATCCCAATCACAGACTCCCTTCACAAGACATGGGCCTTTTGGAATAGCTGCCTTCAAGAAATCAACCTTCTCCTCACCAGCCTCAACCTCGTTCTCAATACTAATAAGACAGAGATTCTCATCATATCCCAGGATGAAAACAACGTTATTCTCAACCCCCCAAGCTCCTCCCAATTTACCAAATCATCTATTAATCATTCTCCATTTGTTAGAGATCTAGGGGTTATGCTTGACAACCAGCTTAGCCTAAAAAAATTTGTTAACACCACCACTAAAGAATGCTTTTTCAAATTACAGGTACTTAAAAAACTTAAACCCCTCCTCCACTTCAGAGATTTCCATCTGGTACTCCAATCTATCATTCTGTCTAAAATTGATTACTGCAATTCCCTTCTTCTGGGGCTGCCCGCAAACACCACCAAACCCCTTCAGATGGTTCAGAACGCCACAGCAAGGATCCTTACCAACGCGAACAAGAGAGAGCACATCACCCCCATCCTTCAGAAACTCCATTGGTTACCCATCAAATCCAGGATTCTCTTTAAAGTCCTCATGATGATCCACAAGGTTATTCACAATATCTCCCCCCTTAATCTTAGCATCCAACTACGTCCTCACATCTCGGACAGACCCATCAGAAGTGCCTACAAAGGCACTCTATTTGCACCCCCTGCTAAAACCTCTTTAAGGAAGCGAGCCTTATCAGCAGCGGGTCCCTCACATTGGAATGCGCATCCCCCGGACCTCCGCAAAGAACCCTGCCCTCTGGTATTTTAAAAAAACGCTTAAAACCTGGCGTTTCAGTCTAGCCTTGCAGGAAAGATAATACTCTGACGAAGACGCTTATCGGACAAGGCCATGCCACACTATCAATTTAGTCCGCCCTCTTCTCTCATGGACCTTCCCCAAGTCTCTTAGCTCCCTGTCATCCAGCATGACCAACCCACCCTTCACGGCTTCCAGACCTGGTGCCTAGCTACTGAATCTGCATCTAGTCACCTATCTGATTAACTCTGTAATTAATGCTGTAAATTAACGGATCGCACATGTTTTTCCTATGTTCTCTTGAATCCTATTCGATTAGACAGGGAAATTTTTTCACCGAGCATTCACAGCAGTTCCTAATTCCCTGTAATTAACTAATTTGAATGTACCCTTAGTTGAATTGTAGCTAAGTTGTTCGGTTAGCAAAGTTATTAAGTTTCTTGTACCTTCGTGTTCCTTGTATCACCCCCAGGCGACTGTTTAGTTCTCTGTAAACCGGTGTGATGTGTATGCTATACAGGAACGCCGGTATATAAAAACTAATAAATAAATAAATAAATATCTTTCAAATCATTTAAAACATTTGTGGTATTACTTACCCTATTTTAGGGTTCTCTGACAGATATATAGTTTTAGGTACCCACATATTTTTATTTAAAGCCTAGATCCAACATACTTATATATATATATATATATAAAATGGAACTTTCTGGTGTGGTTACAACACATTCTATATTTAAGACATGTTACAGTCCAAAAAAGGCTATTCACTTGGTGTCCAGTGCATAACTTAATGTTGGAGGCTGTGGTTTAACCTCAGTGTTCAAAGTAGTGCAGCAGAAAGAATGCACACACCGCTTAATAGTAAGTTACAAAAAACAAATTTAGTATTTGAGAAACAAAGCATCTATGCAAAACAATAATGCCTACTCTCTTTAGAAGCTGCAGCTCAGTTGCAGGGCAGATCAGAAGGGAAACCTGAAAGCAGCAAACAGGGAAATAAAGAGAAGCAAAGTGTATCTTATAACATTAGCTCAACCCCCATGTCCAATCCCAAGAAATAAGAGCTAAATAGAGAGAGCGAGAAGGAAACATAGAAAGATCTAAAACATCTACACCCTAGAGGAAAGGCAGAATACGGGAGATAAGAAATGGTCATTTAGATACTTCCAAGGTTTCTATGTACAGGTAGCAGGCTTCTTTCAACCAAAAGGAGGCCGACTAAGAATCTTATGTTATCGATTTGGAGGAGATTGCCGGGGTTCAATCTCCGGTATACCTATCTGCTGATAGTATCAATGGAACAGACTGTGCCGCCAATGTCGATGGTTCGGTATCCATCGGTGCGACTCCTTAGTCCTTCGATACCAATGTTGCCGATGGCTCGGACTTTTTCGACCCGAAGAGCTGCTCCTTCTGGGTCATCTCAGCACATAAACAGCAACCCCAGATGTCATACAATGACACCAGGCAGAGGACACATATCTCATGCGGATCCATTATGGACATGATCCTCGGGCACCGGGGGCATCACTGAAAACCGGACGTGGCCATGTCAGATGAAACAAAAAGGACCGCGAAAGGAAACTTACATCTCCGAAAACCCTGATTAGGAGACGTTATGGGAAGGCACTGAGAGGGACCCGGCAACGGGACAAGAAAAAACTCATGAAAAATACGAGAAAAGATGAAGTTTTCCACAAGGTCAAAACAGCCAAAGTGAGCTCACTTACACTGTTAGGCTTACAGCTCTGTGGAAAAATAGAGACTAGACAGGAACCCTGCCTAGATGTTTGGTATAGGGCATGCTGGGCATGTTCAATGAGCCTAGCTAAAGTTCTAGAAACTCTGACACAAGTTTACCGCATTGGGGCTCCATCTGCTGTTGTCACTCACGTGTGAGGACTACCATCCTGCTTATACTCTGAGAAAACAAAGTATAACTGCTGAGTTTGGGGTGAATTGTTTCTGTTACCATGTTGCAGAACACATGCATGGAGCTGATGCTGTTGTATTGTTTTTATGAATTTATATTTGTTCACTCACTTTAACAAAATAACACAAAAATACGTTCTTTTTATGCGTTATTACCTAAAAATATGAATATTCTATCTACTTTGTGTATGTGTTCTTTTTTTTTTTTTACCTCCTACTATGGTTTCTTTGGGAGGGAATGAGCAGGAATATCTTTCCAGACCCTTTTTTCAGGTTATAGATTCAGAGCAGCAGGGATTTTCTTCTGTAGGCCCACCCCTCAGCTCTCATCCTGTGTTGCCATTATCACTGAGTGCAAGGTTTCCATATGAAAACGAGTCACACACAAATGATGGTTGACTCCTTTGAGATCCACTATGGGATGAAAAGAACCCTCCTTCTTGTGCACAATGAAAAATGGAATAGCGGCCCATATTTTCTGGAGACGTGGGCACTGGAACCACAGCCCGCAGGCTGAGGAGTCTTGACAACAAACACTCCACTGCCTGTCTCTTCTGTGGAGAGTTGCAGGGAGACACCATGAACACATCCTGAGGTACACTGCGAAACTCCAGCGCATAGCCATCCCTTATCACCTTTAGAACCTAGTGGTCTGTTGTGAAATCAACCCACCTCAGATAAAAAAGAGAGAAGTGACTTCCTATCTCCTGATCCCAGAGGTGGATCAGCATACCTTCACTGGGAGTCTTGGGGTGTTCCATTACCTGAGCCTGCGCCCCATCTTGTTTACCTGGGACAAAAGGACTGAGATCTACTCAAAGGTCGAGTCCACTGAAAAGCCTCTGTAGGATCGAAAACGTCTGAACCCCCAAGAACAATCTTTCGTGCTGAAGGATCG
The DNA here is from genome assembly GCF_901001135.1 of Rhinatrema bivittatum. NCBI lineage: Eukaryota > Metazoa > Chordata > Amphibia > Gymnophiona > Rhinatrematidae > Rhinatrema > Rhinatrema bivittatum. Next base: position 269,106,768 of record NC_042618.1, on the reverse strand, counting down.
CGGGGCCAATTTCTTATCCTCTGGTAATCAAGGAACCAGGGCCTCACCCCACTTATTGGCCATTTTCTCCAGCTCATTCCCAAATAAAAGTGAGCCTTTAAAGGGCAACTTTGTAAGGCTAGACTTTGATGATGTAGCAGCTGACCAATTTCTCAGCCATAGCTGACACCTAGCCGCTATTACTGAAGCCACCCCTCTGGCTGAAGTGCGGTCCAAATCGCAGCTCGTTGGTTCCATCACTGCCCTGGAATTTATACCAGATTCATCGATCTCCTGAGACAGCAGTAAACAAGAGCGAGCTACCAGGGAACAACAGGAAGCTATCTTCAAATTCATTGCCATTGCTTCAAATGCCTTCTTAAGGATAGCCTCAATTCTGCTATCTTGTGCATCCTTTAAGGCCACTCCCCCTTCTAGAGGAATAATCATCTGCTTGATAAGAGCACACACAAGCACATCCATCTTCAGAAAACGTAACGGCTCTCTCAAAACTGAATCCAGGGGGTACAGTCCTTCCAAGACTCTTTCCCCTTAAAAATTAGCTTCTGAGGCACCCATTCAAGATCAATTAATTCTTGAATGGCCTCCATAATAGGGAAGAAACATGAGGCTTTATGCAAGGAAATCAAAATGGGATCTTTCTCTGGCTCAGACATGAATTCAGCCCCAGGTACTCCCAGTATCTTCAATGTCTGGGAAATCAGAACCGGTGACTCATCTCTGTGAAAGAACCTTAACACAGTTCTATACGGCTCCAATCCCAGAGGAATTTCCCCATCTTCCATGGAATAAAGATCGGTCTCATCATCCATGCCCTCTGGGTCCCTATCAGGAAAACCGGCTCCAGGCATACCCCAATGCTTAACGGCAGCACCAGGCATGTGGGATCTCACTGCTTGCAATCCTGACATAAGATTGGCTGGGACCAGGGACTGAGCCTCAAGGAAGGAGTTCAGTCCTTGAAATAATTCTACTCAAGGAAAGGCAGAAGGATACATGCCAAAACCAGGGGGCAATTGTCCTGGGCCCACTGAACTACCTTCCCCCGCTGACAAACCAGTTAGGGGAGCTCCAAAATCAGGTGACCCTTCTGGCAGCTCTTTTTACATTCCCGCACCAGGCTGGGAAGAACCAGGCTTAGTAAAATCAGACAGAGGTAATTCTCCCTGAGCCTCCAAACAGTGCTGACAAGTTAGAGGTGCAATGTAAAAAGTTATACCAAGGACAACAACAACAGAGATTGTATGTTTCTCAGAATTAAAAGTTTTTATTCTTATGCGCATAAGGAAGTCAGCTCCAAAGTTGAAGAGCCTGACTTCCTTATGCGCATAAGAATAAAAACTTTTAATTCTGAGAAACATACAATCTCTGTTGTTGTGTCCTTGGTATAACTTTTTACATTGCAGATGGTGCATTTTTCCGGGAATCGAAGAGTCTGAAGCAGGGCAGCTGGAGAGAGGACGCCAGCTGACCTGAAGCAGGACAGCACAGCCCGAGAGCCCTTCTCTCGATTCGAACGGAATACAGGACACAAGATCTCTGAAGGTATTTTTATTCTTTTCTCCTTGTTTTTTTGTGCTGTGCCATTTGTATTGCACTAACATTGAGACCTTTAAGGGAGATGTGCATATTTATTTTTGTACTATTATGTGGAGACTAGTGTGTTCCTCTGAATTACAAAGTAATGGTCTGAAATAGCCAGCGGATTAATACAGGGAGCAGGGCTCCAGGAAATTAATTTAGGGAGTTAGACTCCCGGGAAAAATACCGGGCCCGGTGAATTACAGGAAGGTGAAATCCCTCGGAATACAGCCTAGGTAAATAGGCTGGGGCAGTCTAGACCAGTGGTTCTCAACCGGTGTGTCGTGACACACCAGTGTGTCACCAAGAACATGCAGGTGTGTCGCCACACTTCCCGCTCCCCCACTGACCCAGCTGCTCCCCCTCCCAAGCAAAATCGGCACCAGCATGCTCTCTTCTTCCCGCCCCCCCGCAGCCCAGAAGAGGAAGTGGTAAGCAGCGGGTGCGTGCGCGGGAAGAAGAGATCATGCTAGTGCAGGCAGCGTCGGCCCGAAGAAAAGAAGAGAGGCACTGCCTGAAGAATGAGTTGCACGGCTCGGAGAAAAACAAAGAATGTCGTCAATCCCCGCAGCCGATAGGACTCCTTTCTCCGTGAGGGCTGAAAATGAAGTAGGTTGCTGTTGCCTTTAGGGTTATAAGTGGAGGAGGCTGCTGCTGCCACTAGTTTGGGAGGGGGGGGAGAGTGAGTGAATGAGCAAACGTGTGTTTGAGATCTGTGTGTGTGAGTGAGAGAGCATGTATGTGAATGATTGAGAGCCTGTACATGTGAAAGAGTATGTGTGTGATTGAGAGCATGTATGAAAGTGAGAGAAAGATAGATCATGTGTGTGTGTGATTGAGAGCTGGTTTAGGTGAGGGAGCATGTGATTGAGAGCCAGTGTGTAAATGAGAGAAAGAGAGAGAGCATGTTTGTAAGCATGTGAATGAGAGTCTGTGTGTGAGAGAATAAGACAGCATGTATATGTGTGATTGAAAGCCTGTGCATGTAAGCCTGAAAAGATAGACAGCATGTGTGTAAATGTGTAATTAAGAGCCTATATAAGTGAGAGAGAAAAAGTACGTGTATATGTGAACGACTGAGAGCCAGTGAGAGAGAGAGAGAGGAGAAATTTGCAAGCAAACCATCCCTCCCTCCTGCTAATTCAAAACAATCTCGGGCCACCTGGATATCAAACGTTCCCAGGTATACAGAGCAAAAAATTGTTTGTATTCTTATTATTTTTCATTACTGGGTCTGTGTGTCTGCTATTTTGAAATATTTTATTGGTATCTAGAAATTTTTGATATGAGTATTTAATTATTAGATATTTCATTCATCCGTTGTTTTGAAATAATCTGTTCTTTTTGTTAGTATGGTTTTACTGATTTTATATTTCTTGATTTGTTTTATAAGGATGGACGACGTTTCTTTTTTTCCTTTGTTGCACTGCATACAGAGACTTTGGCTTGTTGCAGTTTCCAATTCAGTGTTTGTCTGCATGCTTCTAGTTATGCGTTTTGGTCTCTTTATTCTTTGTTAGGTGAGGGTCAGCACATGTGATTCAGGTGAGGTTTTCTGCTGTCGTGTAGTTTCTGTGTAGGGCGCTATAGCAGCCTGACTTGGTCCATTTTCCTAAAAGGAGATGTATTGGTGTCTTAAGGCCTTGTATAATATTTTCAGTGTTGCCTTTTCTTAGGTAAGGTGGTTACTGTTAAGTGCTGGAAACTGGTGCTGTTTTGGTGTATCTTTTTCTTGTGTCATTCGTAACAATAAAAATAATACTGGACCTTTATTTTTTATTTCAGTCATAAATTGTAATGAGCAGTGTGTCACATGTGAGCGTGGTCTGTCAGGTGTGTCACACATGTGAGCGTGGTCTGTCTGCGGCACACGATTGGAAAAAAAGGTTGAGAACCACTGGTCTAGACTGGGATACAGGGAGGTGAAATCCCTGGGAATATAGGGGAGGAGAGAGGTGTGAGTTAATGTGCTGGGGGAAAAAAATCATCTCTAAACCTGTTTCCTGTTGTTCTTTGCAATTTTAAAATTGGAATTGCTGAGAGGTGAGAAAGCCCAGATTGAGGGAACAGGACCCGGTGTGACGTCATCGAGAGGCGCCACTCAGACTGAGATAAAAACAAGGCCCCTGCGGCACACAGCCGCCAGAGCGCTGCCGAAGCCGCGCGCCAAAGGGGCGCACCCCTGGGTAAGAAAACAAAATTATGGGAAGGAAACTAAAATCGAAAAATTATACTTCTTCACCATCAACCCCTTTGTCAAAAAGAGTTGGACCTAGGGACTCACAAATAGTGTGACTGTGTGAGTCCAGTTTTGGGGGAACAATAGAAGGAAACTCCTTATCAGGAGTTACCTTGAGCCCTAGGTCCCCACAACCCCCCTTACAACCTATAATGGAAGGGTTATTAGAGGTGAGAAATGGTATAGAACACCATGTGAGTTGTATCCAGGCCAATATAGGTAGTGGGGATACCACTAAGGGAAATATACAATCTAATTTAGCTTTTACGGGCAGCGAGGCTGCTGTAAGAAATATTAGAATTTCCTGTCCCGCAATTATTGAGTTGTGTAATGATGGAGAAGAAAAAATTGTAGAACCTGAAAATGTATCCTTATTAGATGTGTGGAGATTAACTGCAAAGATAGATAGGAAATTGTCTAATACTATCTCTAAAGTGTATACTTTGTCAATTGAAACTAATGCAAAATTGGTAGAATTAGATGACAGAACTGAGAATTTGGAACAAACAGTAGCAAATTTGAACCCAGTAGTTAAAGATTTACAAACCACTAGTATTACTTCCATTAAAGATAACACGGTAATACATGCTAGGATAGAACAGTTAAAGAATGAAGTGAAATCATTTAATCTTCGTTTATTAAATTTTCCAATCTCTCGATTAATGTCTGATAATGAATTGTTTAAAAAATATGTAATGGAAATACTGTTATGAAATGGAAAAAATTCCAAATATTTCTAAAATGTTTTACCTTCCTAAGAGAAGAACGCTTCAAGTTGCAGAAGATTCTTTGGATAATATAGCATCTAGGGCTACTTTGCTAGTCACTTTTTCATTAAAAAAAGGATAAAGACCTGTTCTTTACTAAATATTTCCAAAATAAGAATTTAGTCTTTTGTGGCCAAAAGATACAGCCACGGCGAAAATGTTTTCTTTCTATGAAGCAAGCAGTTCTAGATATGGGAGGAACTTTTTTCCTCAAATTTCCGTGTAAGTGCCAGATAACATACCAAACCAATAAATTTGTTTTTTTTAGATCCCTCGCACTTGGAGTGTTTTCTTCAGGATAAATTCAGAATGTCTAAGGTTTAAAGGATAGGGTTGTAAAAAATATATAGATGCACGTTTGAATTTCATACCTCAACTTCCCCTAGATGTGGGCTAGACCAGGTGTTGCTATTAGAAACAATTTAGAGTGTGAGAAAATGTATATTTTGCTTTTAGCTGGGTTACTTGATTGTATCATTTATTTGTAAATGTTATAATTGAATAAATAAATTAAAAAAAAAAAAAAAAGAAATCCCTGGGAATATAGCCTAGGTAAATAGGCTAGTATAAGTATGGGAAGTGCACCCCTGTTTATGGTATAGAAAAAAAAAAAGAGAAAAAGAGGGGAAAAGGACAAAAAACCCCCCCATAAAACAGAAGTGGGGTAATAAAGAAGGGGAATTTCTGATTTCTTGCTTGGGAAATCTTGAATGCATAGAGTGTCTGTGATACTAAAGGGGCTGTTTGCTGTCAAGCATGGGAGAACTACCCAGCAAGGAGCATCATGCTATTAAGGGGGAAATTTCCAGCTGAAGATCCTTTCAAAAAGCTGTAACAATTAAGAGGTTTTTTTCTGTTAGATGGTTCCTGTACAATCTCTGCATTACTTTCAGCTCCTGCATACAGGGAAATGGTGTCTATTATGATGCAGGGTATTATTTAGTGTTATGCCAGTAAATAAACTAGTAGTTGAAGAATAAAGTGAAATATTTTTCATCTATTAGAAATTCTAGAGTTGCTTCTGCGGTAAGAAAACGTTTTTACTATTTGTCTTTATTTTGGATATTATCTATTGACATTCTGCTTCCTGCTCTGCACTATAGAATTGTGAGACATGTTTGTGCAAAATGTGCGCACCTGAAGCTATTTTCATATAACAATTAGATTTAGAAAGGCTATGAATATTTAATTTATCAGAAAAGGATATAATGCTTTTCCTTATTTCAGAATTAAAAAGAATTCCTAGGGGAGTTAATGATTGATTTTCTAGAGTTATTAAACATATTCAGAAAGTGACAAAAAAAAAAAACCAACCCGAACATGTGTCCTTTTTGCTGTTAATGCTGGGATCATGTGTAAGTCTAGCACTAGTCCTGGTGACCAGGCTTTGATAACATGTCTGACCGGACTAGTTACCAACAGTTTAATGTTTCAGCACAGTTACTGAACTAAATAGACACTGTAGATTTAAGGGAGCTTATAGGACAAAATTCTGATTTGATTTCAGAGATCATTAACTGTCTTTTCCAGAGAAGGGTGGCAAGAGTCAGGAACTGTTTGGGGAACATGGGGGCTGCTCTATTGGGGATATTGACAATTTGATTGCTGAAGAAGCAATTACTAGTGGTAAAGTTTAAAACTTGAAAGTCAAGGTAGTTAAGGGGTTAGCAGCAGAGAGAAAGGGAGGAGAGTGGGGGATGTAGGAAAGTGTTTCTCTGGTGAAGACACAAACTGAGGAGAAAACTCCATTCAATGAATTAATCTTTCAGTTTAAAAACAGACTGGTGAGGAATTAAAAGATATTATTAATAATAATAATAATAATAATAATAACCTTGATTTAGCAAGAATGTTTAATTTCATTTACAGTGAATAGAAATCTGTATCTTGTCAGTATAGAAATGACGGCAGAAGACCAAACGGCCCATCCAGTCTGCCCAGCAAGCTTTCACACTTATTTTTCTCATACTTACCTGTCTGAGGTCATGGCCCTTATTGGTAACTTTTTGGTTCTAATTTCCTTCCACCTCCGCCATTGATAGAGAGCAGTGCTGGAGCTGCATCAAAGTGAAGTATCAAGCCTAATTGGTTAGGGGTAGTAATCGCCGCAATAAGCAAGCTACTCCCACACTTATTTGTTTACCCAGCCTATGCAATTTAGTCCTTGTTGGTTGTTGTCTGAATATAAATGCTCTTTTCTTCATCCCCCCTGCTGTTGAAGCAGTGAGCTGCACTTTATATGTATTCAAAGTGAAGTATCAGGCTTAATTGGTTCAGGGTAGTAACCATGGCAACAAGCAAGCTACTCCCACACTTATTTGTTTATCCGGACTATGCAATTCAGTCCTTGTTGGTTGAATATAAATCCTCTTTTCTTCATTCCCCCCGCCATTGAAGCAGAGAGCTACACTGGAGATGCATTGAAAGTGAAGTATTAGGCTTATTTGGTTTGGGATAGTAACTGCCGCAACAAGCAAGCTACTCCCACACTTATTTGTGAATGTAAATCCTTTTTCCCCACATTTCCTCTTACCGTTAAAGCATAGAGCAATGTTGGAGTCGCATTAACCGTGTGTATGTTTGTTGATTAGGGGTATTAATCACAAGGTAGTAGCCAATATTCCCGCAAGCCTCCCCCATGCCTCTTCTCTTCATTCACATCCTCAAGACTTTATGGATCCACAGTGTTTATCCCACGCCCCTTTGAAATCCTTCACCGTTTTGGTCTTCACCACTTCCTCCAGAAGGGCGTTCCAGGCATCCACCACCCTCTCCGTGAAGAAATACTTCCTGACAATGGTTCTGAGTCTTCCTCCCTGGAGTTTTAAATCGTGACCCCTGGTTCTGCTGATTTTTTTCCAACGGAAAAGGTTTGTCATTGACTTTGGATCACTAAAACCTTTCAAGTATCTGAAAGTCTGTATCATATCACCCCTGTTCCTCCTTTCCTCCAGGGTATACATATTTAGGTTCTTCAATCTCTTCTCATAAGTCATTGATGAAGACCATCCACCTTTTTGGTCGCCCTTCTCTGGACTGCCTCCATCCTGTCTCTGACCCTTTGGAGATACGGTCTCCAGAACTGAGCACAGTACTCCAGATGAGGCCTCACCAAGGACCTGTACAAGGGGATAATCACGTCCCTTTTCTTACTCTATATTCCTCTCTCTATGCTGCCCAGCATTCTTCTGGCTTTAGCTATCGCCTTGTCCATTGTTTCGCCGACTTCAGATCGTTAGACACTATCACCCCAAGGTCTCTCTCCTGCACATCAGCCTTTTACCCCCCACTGAATACATTTCTTTCGGATTTCCACACCTCATATGCATGACTCCGCACTTCTTGGCATTGAATCTCAGCTGCCATATCTTCTACCACTCTACCAGCTTCCTTAAATCCCATCTCATTCTCTCCACTCCTTCCGGCGTGTCCACTCTGTTGCAGATCTTAGTGTCATCCGTAAAAAGACAAACCTTACATTCTATCCCATCCACGATGTCGCTCACAAAGATACTGAACAGGACCAATCCCAACACCGATCCTTGCAGCACTCCGCTCATCACTGCTCTCTCTTCCGAGTAAGTTCCATTTACCATCACACATTGTCTTCTGTCCTTCAACCAGTTTGCTATCCAGGTCACCACCTTGGCACTCACTCCCAAGCTTCTCGTTTTATTCACAAGCCTCCTGTGCGGGACCGTATCAAAAGCTTTGCTGAAATCCAAGTAGATGACATCGAGCGCTCTTCCTCGATCTAATTCCCTAGTCGCCCAATCAAAGAAGTCTATCAGATTCATCTGACAGGACCTTCCCATGGTGAAACCATGCTGCCTCTGGTCCAGAAATTCTGCTGCTTATAGACAGTTCACTATTCTTTCCTTCAGCAGCTACTAATACCTTTCCCACCACCAAGGTGAGGCTAACCGGCCTGTAGTTTCCAGCCTCCTTTCTGCTCCTACACTTGTGAAGAGGGACCACCGCCGCTCATCTCCAATCACTTGGCACCACTCCAGTTTCCAGGGATCTACTAAACAGGTCACGCAGCGGAGCCGCCAGCACACCTCATCAGGCCCCATGGCTTTGTCCACTTTCAGTTTTCCTAGCTCTTCCCATACGTTCTCTTCCATAAACGGAGTTTTATCCATTCCACTCCCCTCCAGTTTCTTGTTAACTAGCGACGGTCCTTCTCTGGGGTCTTCTTTAGCGAACACTGAACTGAAGTATTCGTTTAATATTTCTGCCATTCCTTCATCTGTCTCCACCCATTGATCCTTTTCACCTTTCAATTTCACTATACCACTTTGGACTTTTCTCCTTTCACTGATGTATCTGAAAAATGTTTTGTCACCTCGCTTTACCTCTTTGTTAATCCATTCTTCCGCTTGACTTTTCGCTTTCTTGATTACTTTCTTAGTCTCCCTCAGTTTTATCAGATATTCTCTCTCTTGTGATCTTCCCTTTGGGATCTTTTATATTTCTTAAACGCTGTTCTTTTATCTTTTATTTTATCAGCCACCTCTTTACTTTTCTAACATATATATTAGTCGCTTCAGTAATTGCTCCTTTTAGTTTGGCCCACAGTTGTTCCACATCTCTCCTTTTCTCCCATCCTTCTAGTTCTTCCTCCAGGTACTTCCCCATTTCAACAAAGTCCGTGTTTTTGAAATATAAAACCCTGGTCTTCGTGCAACTTCTCCGTATCGTATTAGTGATATGAAACCATACCGTTTGATGATCACTGGTGCTGAGGTGGGCACTCACCCGGACATTAGAGACATTATCTCCATTAGTGAGCACTAAATAGAGTATAGCTCCCTCCCTCATAGGCTCCATTACCATTTGTTTGAACAGAGCCACTTGCAAGGCATCCACTATCACTCTATTACTGTTAGATTCCGCAGAAGGGATTCTCCAGTTTACATCCGGTAGATTAAAATCTCCAACAATCACCACTTCTCCCTTCTTACTCATCTTTTGGATGTCTTCAATCAGATCTCTGTCTAGTACTTCCATTTGATTGGAGGCCTGTAAACCACACCAATAAAAATAGCTCACTTTCAGGTTTCAATATCAAATCTGCCCCATACTATCAGACAAGGTACAATCTTTGGCAAATATAAAGCTCTAATACATTAAGCACAGGTAAATAACAAAATAAAATTGCACTTAGATTCAGCAAGGCTCTGGTTCCTGAGAATCCCAGCTCCAGTACAGGGAATACAGAATTGAATGAGCTCTTCCTTTTTGGAAAGAGTTTTGTTTGTTTTAACAGGGCTACTACTGTAAGTTTTTTGAAGGTGCGAGTAAGTGCAACTGATTGAGTAAGTTATGGCATGGTAATGTTAATTATATATATATTCAATGCTAAAGTATTTTTCATTAAAAATGTCATATCCTAATGATACCAGATGTATCACACCCCTGTTTTTCTAAGTGTTTGTAATTAGAGTTAATCACACAAAAATAAATTCTGGCCAGTATTAAATTTAAGGATTCAGAATTAAACATTACTTATAGTATTTATAGTTTCATGTATTCTACTTCAATTGACACAGTTATCACCAGGAGTTAAGATACTTCAGTATGTTAATGATCTTCTTGTATTGTCTCACCCAGTTTTGCCTAGGCGATACTGAAGAAGAGCTGTGTTTCCTGCATTCATTAGGTCTTAAGGTATTAAAAGGTAACCTTCAAATGTGTCAATTATAAATTAAATATTTAGGTCTGTCTCTGTCTAAGGGGAAGAAACGCATGGCCTCTGAGCGAGCTGAAGCTGTTTTAAAGGTACAGGTCTCTACAACATTAAAAGAAGTTATAAGCAATTCTGGGTATGGTACATTTTTGTAGAATGTGGCTTCCTGATTTTACATCCTTGGCTAAACCTCCGTACCAAGTACTGCGAGACAGGAGATAAGCCACAAGGCAGTCATTAATCCTGTACCCTTTGCATCTCTGCTTGCCACATGCTTCATTCACAGTTTTAAACAATGCAAGGACCCTGGTAATTACCTTAGAACACATGAAAAAATATGAACTTCTCTTACAATCAGGGAATTTTATCTTTCACCATTGTTCTCTCTCACCCCTGCTACTTTACTACCAGAAATAATTGACTAAAGAAACCCCTGACCATGATTGTGCAGTGGTGATGAAATATGAACTGCAGCCCAGGGAAGGCTTAAAGATGTCCCTCTTTCTAATGCTGATGCAGTTTATTTTGTAGATGGCTCCACTCTCCATGATGATACAGGTTCACTGAAGGTTGGATATGCCATATGTACCCAGTGGGAAGTGCTAGAAGCTACACCTCTCACTCATGCCCGATCAGCACAAACAGCAGAATTGGTAGCCCTTACCCAGGCTTGCTCTAGAGCAAAGGGATTATGTCTCACTGTTTACACTGATTCCCGTTATGCCTTTGGGGTGGTCCATGACTACGGGGCATTGTGGAAAATGAGAGGGTTTTTAACAGCTAATGGGGAAATGATTAAGAATGGATCCTTTGTTAAAGATTTACTAGAAGCAATCCAGTAGCCTTTTGAGCTGGACCAGACATAGTAGTGTTGCTAAGTAAGGCGTTATTTATTTATTTATTTATTTATTTATTTTTAGATTTTTTATATACCGGTGTTCCTGTATTAAAATACAGATCACATCGGTTTACATTGAAACATAAAAATTACGCCAAGAGGCGGTACATATAACAAGGTTATAGAACTTGGAAAACATGGAAAACAGGTTCGAAAAATAACATTGAGAAAATTGTATAGTCTCTTTGAGAAACCAAATCATAAAATAAGGCGTAATTGTCTAAGATAAATGTGATCTGCAGAAGGGATTGCGATGGTGAGAAAATCTTGATAGCTGGAGGTAAAAAATAATCAAAGTTCTGGAAAAGCTTGGCTAAAGAGCCAGGTTTTAATTTTCTTTTTGAAGGAAGCGAAGCAGATCTCAAGGCGGATGTCTGGCGGGAGCATGTTCCATTGGACGGGTCCTGCTAAAGAGATGGTACGTTTCTGATGTAAGGATATTGTTGAAGGAACATAGAGTGTGCCTTTATAAGCTCCTCTGATAGGTCTAGATGAAGAGTGAAAACGAAGTTGGGTACTTAAGTGGAGTGGGGATATGTTGTAAATAGATTTATGAATTGCTGTGTATACTTTATAGAGAATCCTTTGCTTAATAGGCAGCCAGTGGAGGAGTTTTAGTATGGGGGTTATATGGTCTCTTTTATTTGTATTGGTAAGGATTCTAGCTGCAGAGTTTTGAATCATCTGGCGTTATGCATCTCTCTCAGGTTCCACACCCCTTACAGAACCCAAGCCTCTGCCCTTATAGAAAACTTCAACAGCAGGTTAAAAACTAAGCTGGGTATTATCATGGCTGCAACAAATTTAACTTGGCTACAGGCTCTCCCTTTAGCACTAATGGCCCAGCGGGCATCACCTCATTCCAAGACAGGGCTTACCCCATTTGAGATAGTCACTGGACGACCAATGGCTATTGGTCCATTACCGAAACCCTCCGCTGTCCTCATATTTTTCCAGGGAGAATATTTAAACCATTATTTGTTTATGTTGCAGAAAGTTTTGGCTTCACACTGGCAGAAAGTACGAGCATCTTTTCCTCCAGTGGACCCTGTGCCTACTGAGAGTGTGCAACCAGGTGATTTTGCTTTTCTGAGAATTTTTTTTTTTTTGAAAATATATTTATTAACATTTTGTAAATAATACATCCAACAGGGAAACAACAACACTTTAGAATAAACAAACATACCCTCCCTCCCTCCCCCTCCTTTCCATTATCCTATATCCTCTATGCGAAGGAAAGATAAGTCCATAATATCCGTGCGTGTGTCTTGTGAGCGTTGCTGGAGTCTATCTTCTCTATATGATTTCTCGGCTCAAGAAAAAATGTATTCGTCATTGTCCAACCCCTCTTCAGTTTTCGCTCTGCCCCTCGCTTTGCCATGGGTCTTTCTGGACCCCCACCGTGGGGGCCAAATAACCCGTAAAAGCCTCCCAAATTAACGGTATCTTAACAGACCTCTTTGGAGTGCTAGAACATAAGAACATAAGAAAATGCCATACTGGGTCAGACCAAGGGTCCATCAAGCCCAGCATCCTGTTTCCAACAGTGGCCAATCCAGGCTAGGCGAGAGAATGGTGTGCTCCATGGCACAAAGCCGCACCATTTTCTTGAACCAGTGGTCAAAACTAGGGACTTCCGTATCTAGCCAATTTGTCAGAATGACCTTCTTGCCTAGGAGTCCCGCTTTTAGTACAAATAAAATATTCGGGTTTGATAACGAAAAAGGTAGCGAGTCCGCCATCCCAAAAAGCCAAAGATTTGGGTCTGGGGGCAATGAAATTTTCAAAACTGTGGAACAAAGTTGCCTTACTTGTTTCCAAAACGTCGTAACTTTCCCACATTCCCAAAAACAATGAAAATAAGTGCTGTCCAATTCAGCGCACTTTGGGCAATGGGGTGTGGGTACAAATTTCATTTGATGGGCTCGCCTAGGGGTGATATAGCTCTGCCAAAGAAATCTGTATTGCGTTTCTTGCAAGCTTATATTTTCTGATATAAGTCGTATATCTCCAAAACATTTCACAAACTCCATATAAGTTAGGGCAAAAAGTGGCCACTGTTGCCATCTAGTATAAAGCTGATATAACTTTTGAGTGTTCACATAGCCCAACACCTCCCCATAATAGTAGGCCGCCGAGGGTTTAGATTTTTTTCCCGCTTGAACCACTTCTCTCACTTGTTGCACCACTGGAGTGTCTACCAAATACCGCTTTTCTGAATGTATAAAATGCGTGACTTGGATGTATGCATAGTAGTCTCCTTCTAAAAGTGAGTATCTCTGTTGTAGGGTTGGAAACGGTAGTACTTTCCCAGTCAGCCCATCATACATATCAAATATATAAATAAGCCCCGTACTGGCCCAACTTTGAAAAGTTCCTCCCAATTTTCCGGGGGGAAAAAGGTTGTGCCCTGCAATGGTAAGTAGCGGTGTAAGGGGTTTTGGGAGTTTCCCTAACTGGCAAAGTAACTGCCAGGCTTTTCTGCATGTATGCAGCAAATTTTGCCCTCTAAGATGCGTAGGAATTAACTGACCAGGGATTTGTAGGAGTGGGTTTAAGGCCAATACCCCATACCATTCCAATAGGTATGCATATGGGGAAATGTATGAAGTCGCGAAAAGCCAATCCCTTACATGGCGGAGAGAACAGGCCAAATTATAGTACAGCAGATTTGGGCATCCAAGCCCCCCTTTAGCTGCCGGACTCATCAGTGTTTGCAGATCAATACGTGCCCTTTTCCCTTGCCATAGGAAAGAACGAAGAGCCCTTTGTATTTGGCGATGATTAGTCTTTGAAATCCAAATAGGCGCCATTTGTATAGTATATAACTACTTGGGTATCAAAAACATTTTATAGAGCTGTATGCGTCCTACAAGCGATAATGGGAGTGATGCCCACCTCTTTAAAGAGGTAAGGGTGGTCTCCATAAGGGGTTGTATGTTCACCCTATAAAATTGGGTCATCTGAGGCGGTATATACAACCCCAAATATTTTAAGGCCTCAGTTGCCCAGCGCAAGGGGAAATCTGTCTGCCAGGTCGTTCGCAGTGTACCCATAACATCCAGAGCTTCCGATTTTGTATAATTGATCTTAAGTCCTGTAAAATGGCTATAAGAATCCAAGAGCTCCAACACCACCTTAAGGGAGGGCCGAGGTTAAGTGAGATATACTAGTAAGTCATCTGCAAAGGCAGCTATTTTGAAAATGTATTTGGGTCCACCAAAGCCCTTCACCTCTCGACAGGCATCTATTTTCCTCAATAGCGGGTCCAAGGTCAATATATATAACAAAGGGAATAAGGGGCATCCCTGTCGAACCCCTCGCTGTATGACTACTTCCTTGGATAGGCAGCTAGTCACTAAAATGCGTGAAGTGGGATTGGTATATATTAAGGAAATATATTGCAGAAAATCCCCTCTAATGCCAAACCTCTGTAAAACTGAGAAAAGGTATGTCCAATCCACTCGATCAAACGCCTTCTCTGAGTCAAAGCCCACAACCAAAGCCGGGATATTCTGAGCTTGACAGATTGTCATGGCCGTAAGTAATTTTATAATCGTGGTATTTGGCTTACGGCCTTTGACAAAGCCTGTTTGATGTTGTGAGATCAGGGTGGGCAGAAAAATCTTCAGTCTCTCCGCGAGCACTTTGGTTAAAATTTTTAAATCGCAATTTAATAACGAGATCGGTCTATACGATGACGGACAGGTTAAGTCTTTCCCTGCTTTTGGGAGGACAATAATATGGGCTTCATTAAATGAGGCGGGGAATTTATTTGTTGTGAGTCCCTCCCTAAAATAGTGTGTCAAGGGTTCACTAACATAAGACTATAGGATTTTATAAAAATCATAAGAAAAACCGTCCGGTCCGGGCGCTTTTCCCGGTTGGGCTAGGGAGATAATCTGGGAGATTTCAAAAGTTTGAAGCGGGCGATTTAGGAAGGCCCTTTGAGAAGCCGATAACGTGGGAATACTTATATCCTGAAAAAACCTGGCTTCCAGGTCCTCTTCTCGCCCCTCATCTGGTGTATACAAGCTATTGTAAAATTGTCTAAATATTTCACTAATTTCAGATTCTTTAGCAGTGGTTCCTCCAGCTGGGGATTTGAGATTTGTTATAAAAACTTTTGATCTTTGGGTTTTAATGAGGTTTGCCAATAAGCGACTAGGTTTATTCCCAAATTGGAAAAAGGATTTTTGACCTTTCCAAAGGTACGATTGTGCTCTGGTATCCAAAAGGGTGTTCAAACGTCCCAGCACACTGTAATAAGCGTTTCTACATGTGCAAGTATTATTTTGAAGCATTTCTCTTTTTGCTTTATGAAGTAAATTCTCTAGTTCTAAAATAGATTTATTAAGCTGCTTGTGACGCGTGTGCACAAAGGAAATTATATCTCCTATGAGCACTGCTTTCGCAGTGTCCCAGAATAAGTGGGGGTTTGTAACATGTTGTTGGTTGTTCAATGCAAACTCTTTCCAACGGTCCTTGAGAAATGCTTTAAAATGTATGTCATCTTTTAGAAACGTTGGAAACCTCCATAGCCTGGTGTTTTTCTGAGAATTTTTCGACGAAAAGAACTCCTTGGCCCCCAGGTGGAGGGGACCCTTTCAGGTACTTTTAACCTCACATTCTGCAGTGAAATTAGAACACCCTACCTGGGTACATCTTTCCCACTGTAAAAAGGCCTACAGTACTATAAGAGCAGGAAGCTCCTGAATATAGAACTCTCTCTCACGAGGCTGCTGGAACAAACATGATCCTGCTTTTGCTTCAGATTTATCTGCACTCCATAGAGGCATGGCCCTATTTGGGGCCCCATGTATAGACTTATCTGGCCTATACTAAAACACTGCAGAAATCTTTGAATCTTTCCGATTGCTGGCTATGTTATCACCTAAAGCCTGATGGCTCTGGGTTTGTTCCTGTACCTTTCAATGAATCATCCATCCTTAATCGGGATACTTATATTGCACCTACTGCTGTCTCTCTTATCCACATTAATCCTTATGCCCTACCCCTGCGCACCAAACAGGCAGGGTAGTGTTTTCAGCCGAAGGGTGCCACACCTTAGGCAAACTGTACCGATACTATGACCGTGACCTATAAGAGGGGTTACTACTGTGTGGTGAAATACTGTTTGTCTGTACGATGGAGCTTTGTGCATGAATGTTTTGACCATGAATTAAATATGACTATTCATCTGTACAAGGTTAACAAGGTGGTGGCCCTCCCCGGGGCACATCCTTCGTATTGCGGAGACTATAAGCATAAAGTGTCCCACCTATCCCCCATGCTTCAACAGGACTTTACCTCGTTATGACTACAGCAGAAGCAGCCAATCAGTCCATGCGGTTCGCCAGCTGTGCCCTATGGAAGCTGGGAAAAAGATCCATGGGACCTGCTCTACTGGCTATGGACACAACCTCAGGTATACTGGGAATTATACTCATGACGAGTACACCCCTTCCCCCATGTTTCTGCTTGCCAAAGCTTATATTGAAGCGCAGGGCTGTTCTGTGTTGGGCCTTCCTGTTGCTACCAGAGGGAACACATCAAAAATCTACTTCACCACCTCTGAGGTAAGAGTAAATGACAGCAGGCTATCTGTTTATAATACCTCAGGACTATGGTTCTTTGCACCGTGGGGAGCAGTAGACTATTTCCTTTAATACTACTGCTCAGTTTTCCTTTGGATACACTGAACCCTTGTTTTCCCTAAACAAGCATCACCAGAACTGGTTTAACCCTAAGAGAAGGCGCAGGTCACTATTTGATCTCCAGATGGACAGTGATCACTTTCATCATGTTTTGAGAATCTTTTTCCTGGTTTAGGAGTTTTTGAACTTGAAAGTACTTTAAAAAATCTTTCTGCCACTGTGGAAGTCACAATGAACGAGACAATGAAGATTACAGAACTAATGCAACAAGAGATTAAGTCTCTTAAAGAAATAGTTTTAGATAATCGTATGGCGCTAGATATGTTGCTTGCTGACAAAGGAGGGCGTTTGTCAATTTATTAATTCTTGTGTCCCTATATTAATAATGATGGCAGTGTTAGAAATCATATGTAAGTCATAGATACTCTACTATCACACCTTACTCACTTTACTGACACAGAAAATCCCTCATGGAATGTCTTTGGTTTGGGAAAAATGCTAAGACTTTGCGGCCAAAGGTTACTAATGATACTTATAATAATAGTATTCCTTCTTGTTTTATGTGTATCCATTCAATGCATTTTAATGTTATGTAAGATAAGCATTCCTAAAATAATGGTCTCAGCAACACTTGCAGTGCCCCAGAATGTATCCTCAGATGAAGAATTTAATAGGTTATGCACTATGAGTGAAAGTATAATAGAAATTTAAGACAAGCACTGCCCCTGGACCTAAGGAAGGACTGCAATAATAACATTTATTAGAGGCATCTGTTTAGTGGAAAATTACCAAAATAGTTCCAGGAGGCATTGCTAGGTCTTGAAATTGTCTCACACTTAGATAACAGAAAGACAAATGTATCTCTTTGTAGTTTAAGATACCACAATGAAGAGTTATAAAAAAAAGTATGTCTTCAAGGTTAGTTAGTGTTCTCAGGACACTTAGGAATGTTAATGTGAGCAAATGTTTTTCACCTTGTGATTTTAAATCAAAGGAGTGTTGTACTAATCTCCTGGGCAAAAGTATATTTAAGTAAAGTCAACTGGATACCTGATTAAGTCAGGCTGTCCAACTTTAAAGCTGACTTCCTTATGCACATAAGAATAGAAACTTTTAATTCTGAGAAACATACAGTCTCTGTTGTTGTTGTGTCCTTGGTATAATTTTTTACATTGCAGAGGGAATGCCAGTTTGAGGTGCCCAGATATGACAAGCAACACATAGTGCAAGGCATTTAGGCTTCTTCACTATGGGCATCATCAGTCTGTCAATACAACCTAACAAGCATCTGACAATAATGCACCCAAAAAATTAGGTGCTCACAAATAAGGTGCACAACACTGTGCCTATATAAGTGCCCAAACTGAGCTCCCCAGGATGCTCAGTTAATGTGCGCAAAAAAGTGATTCACGCACAAATGGTAGGTGCTCCTATGTGCCCAACTAGGCGCCCAACGGGCTGCACAGTCGAGCGCACAAGCATGATCTGACAGAAAATGAAGAGGGCAGTCTGAAGCACACAAAAAAATAAATAAATAAATAAATACGTGAAAACGCTGTCGCGACCTATCACACTGAAAACCAGATGAACCTTACAGGGGGGCCTAGCTGCAACAGCTGCTCAACTCGCCAGGCTGCTCCCGTCCCCTGAACTCCACCAGAGGCGTGCCAAGCACAGAGACTGGGAGGGTAGGGAAGGAATCCCTACTAAACTCCTCGTTATCATTTAAGTTTTTTTAATTACCCTTTACCTAAGCTCAGCCCATCTATGAGGGAGGGGGGGCATAAATCTTCACCGCCGCGCTCGGCTTCCTGCACACGTTTGGTTTCAACTGTTTTTTTTTAATTTTTGGGGTTTGTTTTTTTTTACAGCTAAGTCCATGCCAGTTGAAAAACCAGCTACCGGACCAAGGCACTCATCTGAGGGACTACGGAAATTACCTCAGGAATTCTCAACTGAGGGAGGGACCATAAGGTATCACCACAGGAGTGTGAGGCAAATTAAATTTCCTTCTTCTTTTCTCCTTCTAAAGGCAATCCCCAGTAGGGAGATGCATGCCCACCATCTGCTGGAGACTGAGAATACTGGCAGGCTGATGTCACTGCAGAGGTATGGGTATATATATGATGTCAGCTTTGCTCCCTCTCCATATGCTGGTAGAGATACATAACCCACTGGTTTTGGATTCACCTGTCCATATATTAAGAAATGCACTCTTTGCTATGAGACATTTCATGCTTCTTAGTAACAACGTCCCAATAAACATTCTTCACACCGATGGTATAGATGAAGCTTAATGGTTTGATATCTCCCTATCTGTATGCACAAAGTATGGACTAAAACTCACTTTCCTGTCACCTCCTGACCCACCACAAAGGACAGGTCTTTTGGGACAGTTATGGCTACATCTCAGGTCTGCCTCCGCTCCATATGTAGTGCTAGTAAGTAACCCTTCTAGAATGCCACAGCTTTTAGTATATCCTCTCTGTAGTTTGGTATGCTAGAACGTAAGGGAATATATAATTAGCATGGGAATGCTTTCAATACTATCTGTGGTGTGTCCAGAGGAATGCTGTCAGGAGCTGTAGATTTTGGAAGAAAGGAATGTGAATTAAGGAAAACTGAAATGTCATGTCAACGTTTGCCATATACCTCTGTCTTTGTTGTAGGGGAGCCTGCTGAACAGTGATGGTCCTGCACCACATGATCCACAAAGTGTATGCCATCGCATGGAAGTAGTGCGTGACACTTCAGAAGAGGGAGAGGAAGAGGGACCCACTGAGGAGCAGTGACAGCCCAGCAGGAGAGTGCTTTATCTGAGCAGGAGCAAAACCCTCCTCAATTGTAAAGAGATGGTAGCCAGTCAATCCACCAAACGGCAGAGATACATGGCCTCTAGGATACGGTGAGGGAGGAAATGCAGGGCCTCTGGGAGGCAATGATGGAAGAAATGCAGGGCATGCAACTTAAGCTACGGGCCCCTTTGACATTCCATTGATGGCTAAACTGCAGTGTGAAAGGAGATGATGCAAAGGATGCCTCCGTGCAAGCTGTAGCCACCAGCAGCTCCATGCCATTTCAGGGGCACTGGATGCAGCACCATGTGCCTGTATGCCACATTACCACACAGAGTACCCCTGTGCTTCTGCCATTTACATGTCTTCCTCCTCCACCTTCTGCCTAGATGCCACTTCACCTGGCCGAGGGTCTGCCAGCACCAAAGCCACCGTCACATCTTACTCCACCACCACCCATCACGCCACTACTACCACCACCACTATAGCCCATGCAACCTCCAGCATCACCCCCTGCGGGACCCTCCTGCAGCCATGCTGTTCTACCGCCTCCAGGTCCTGTGCCCTCTGAGGGTAGTGTGAGCAGTGCCACGACTCCACTGCAGAGGACTTCAAGATTAGGACAGCCTAAGGCATGTGAGCTTCCCCCACCCTCAAAAGAGGCCAGCAAAGGAAGCCTTAATAATTTTAGTTTTCTTCACTTTTTGTGCACAAATTGTAAATATACATTCACCCTCTAAAATGTTTTTGTATCAGAGTGTTCCTTTGACTCATGCGATGTATCTCATGCAATTCCACTGTCAGCTCACCTTCCTCCTCATCCTGATTCTCTTGCAGTCTCTCTGGAGGAGGCATGAATCTGATTTTGCCAGGTTATGTAGCATACAGCAGGCTCGAATGATCTTGCAGACTTTAGGTGGGTTGTAGATAAGGCATCCCTCTGATCTGACCTGGTCTTCCAGTGTGCCATTTTGAAGTGAGCTGCGGTCTGCGGGTAGCTATTGAGATCATGAGCCAGGTTTTGAGTGGGGAGAAGGAAGAGAAAAGCTGGGTTAGACAATTATACCTTTAGGTTTGGGAGTGGGACAGTTCACGGGACAGGATCCGAGCAGTCCTCCAGGGCAAATGAGGGAGACAATAAGAAGAGTTGATTTGATATGTGGTGAAAGTGATAGGTGCTATCCTACCTAGAAACCAGCCCCCAGTGATGTGTCCTTCCTTGAAGCGGTCATGAGTTCTTGATTGCAAGAGAACATAGGTATCATGAGTGGATCCTGGAAATCTGGGCATGATGTCCAGTATGATGCCTTTTGTATCACAGACCATCTTCATATTGCGGGCATGGAACCGCTTGCGATTGGTGTCTTTTCTCCCCATGATGCCTTTGTGTGGACATGAGTGCAATCGATAGCCCCAAAACAGAGGGGAAAAGTGCAAATTAATAGAAATCACTCATTATTTGATGTTGTTCCTGTCCTGAGCAAGACAGCCAGGACCTGATCTATACACATACTGCTGGCCGATTGTCAAATTCCTGACATGACCCCGAGAAGTGTCTGGAAAGTGGAGGTAGCAAAAAAGGTCAGGGCGGTAGTGATCGTGACAGTACAGACAAGGCATGGTTTCTTTGAGAGGTAGATTGTAGGTCCAGCTCTAACTGCTGGCATAGGAGCAGTATAGTTTTCTTGTTGAACCTGAACTTGCGCATGACTTGCTCTTCAGAAAGATCCAGAAATTGTGTCCTCTTCTGCTCTTTTTCCCTCCGACCTGAGTACCCATGCAGCTATCATAGTTATATTGAAAAGGAACTCTCCAAGAATGACTAATCCCCCCCCCCCCCAATATGTAGCTATAACATACTTTTCCTAGCCCCCTTTCTAGATCTTTCTGTTCCTGTCTCTCCTATTTCTCTAACCACGTGTATATCCCAGTAACCAAGTCTAACCATCTTTATCACAGAGTCACTCACTGCTACCCCTGTGGTATGTCCCTGTAACTCTCCCAATATCCCCCAGTCTGTCCCTGTTACAATCTCTCCCACCTCCTGACCTGCTTGCGTCCACTCACCCAGAGACCAGCCCAGCAATGGGAAATGCACTATTCAAAAAGAAAATTTACACTGTCTCACATAAATAGGCATATGTGTAAGCCACATCCCGACACCTCCCTACTATGCCCCTTTTTTCCCCGCATGCAAGCATATATACACGCGCATACTGCAGCTTTATAAAATACCATCTCCACGCATATGTGCCCCTTTTTGCGCGAATAAGTCTTTTAAAATTCACCTTTGAGGATCTGATTTACTAAAGTATTTTTACCCATTATGCATCTATAAAAAAAAAAAAAAAGCTTAGTAAATGAGACCTTAAGTTTGCCACTGAGGCAATGGAAGGTGATTAAAATGTACATCCTATGGAGCAGGGACTGTCTTTTATATTGATCTGTAAAGCACTGTGTATGTCATTTAAAAATGACAAATGTCCAAGGTTACAAGAAGCATCAGTGGAAGAAGCAAGATTCTAGCCCTGGCTTCTCAGTTCTTAACCTGCTGCTTTAACCACTAAGCAACTCCCCCTCTCCATATGATAGTATGGCTGCCCTAACC
The DNA here is from genome assembly GCF_901001135.1 of Rhinatrema bivittatum. Lineage (NCBI taxonomy): Eukaryota > Metazoa > Chordata > Amphibia > Gymnophiona > Rhinatrematidae > Rhinatrema > Rhinatrema bivittatum. The sequence continues at coordinate 269,084,531 of NC_042618.1, read as the reverse complement.
ATTTATGGCTGTAAGTCAGGGCAAGATTTATTTATTTTTATTTATTTATTTAAAAACGTTTCTATACCGTCGCTAAGTTATATACCATCGCAACAGTTTACAAATAGGCACATAGACTAAGGTAAGTAAATGTAGGATATCGTACATTCTAAGAGGTGCCAATAAAGTTTGGTTACAATTTCATAAATAAAATCATTATTTGAGTAATGTTGGTCAAGTCCAGGTATATTATTGAGTTACCATCTCTTTGAGATATTACTTCTTAAATGTAGGATTGAGTAAATTCATTCTCATCTGCATTACCCTGTACTTTCATTTCACATAGTAAAATGTGTTGTCCTTCAGTGATGCATTGGTGCAAATATATGGATTAGCATAGATTTACTATCAAGAGCATTTTGCATTTTTTGCTTATGTAATTTGAATTTAAATTGCTGTAAGGAAATATCAGTTAATGTTTTGAGCGAGCCAATTACAGGGACTGAGGTGAAGTTTTAGACCCTCAGTGAGGGATCAAGGGGGTTTAGTTGAGATATGTGTGGGAGGGTTGGATACTCCCATTAAAAGTAAGGAGGAAGTTTTGAATATAGGATATCCGAATGCCAGATCTGATAACGATAAATAACATTATTTGTTGGATATAATATTTAAGCATAAGCTGAATATATTGTTGATCACAGAATCTTGGCATAGAGTCTATAATACAATGTTAAATAATTTATGTCCTGATGGGTAAAAGTACCTGGAGAATGCATGTTTAGAAAAAAAGAGTGAAAGGGATGGTAATAATTTATCTGAAAAATATTAAGTTAACTGAAATTATAGTAGAAATTGAACAGCCAACAGAGGGCATTACTGTACATTTTAGAGATCATATTATTTGTTCATTTTATCGTTCACCAAGTGGGATGTGGAAGTAAATTACTCGGTTAGGGGAATTTTTAGTGAACTTGTATATAAGAAATAGGAATTTACTGATACAAGGAGATTTTAATATTCAGTTTGATAATGTAGAGTCTGCATTGGCTAAGTAATTATTGACTATCTTGACAGCTGCTATTTTAAGCAGTTAATTCAGGTACCAATGCATGTTAAGCATTGTACTTTAGATCTTTTGTTTTGACCTGTCAGTTCTTTTCCATAAGATAAGAGACTAGAGATTTGGTGGCTCCCTAGTCTGACCATGTGGTGTTGCTTTTTGTGATGGAGCGTACTCAGGTGAAGAAATTGGAAAGGAATAGTAGTAAAAAGATTGATAAGGCCTCGGGTTGAGGTAACCTCCTTATTAAGGAGACTTTCATTGTAAATTGTTTTGGTTATTACCTTCTTGTTCTCCTATCCTTCCTACTGCCTTTCTGTTCTTCCCCCCGCCCAGTTACATTCCCCTGTTGCAATGTATTTTCCAATCTTTCAGTTACTATGTGAACCGGTATGATGTCCCCACAAATACCGGTATATAAAAGTTTCTAAATAAATATACTTTTTGTAGTAAATGGTAAATTGCTAATTATTTACAAGAAAAAATATAAAAGAATGGTTTCTTATGGAATTCATCAATAGAAACTTGAGATAAAACTCCTCCTGTAAAAACTATAAATTATAGAATTGGTTATAAGTAGGCACTCTGGTTTACTCAGGAGTTGCGGAAATTTGATTGGCGGTAGCATAAATGTTATATGGAATAACATATAATAGCATATGTAAATATGTTAGCAGATTATAGATTGCAGTGTAGATGATAGAAACAATAATATATCATTAAAAAGATTTCTCAGTCTCTGAACCAGTCACAGGAGTTGTTCTTTACAATGAGAGATTTGATAATTAGGCCAAAAATGGATAGTGTTGACCTAATAAATGGTGAGGTTTTTGCCAACTATTTAAAAAAAAAATAATTGTTAAATTAAAGATAGGTTTGGATATGGGTTCTACTTTGGGGGTTAAAATTTTGACTGGTGGATACTGTGCCAGTAGCTTGGTCAGAAGTGAAATGAAATCTGTGATAGTACAATTGAAATCAACTTACTGTTAGAGCTATGTCATTTTTCTATAGTGAGTTTAAAGGATACTGGTTATGACTATATTGTTCATATAGTAAATATTTAAGGAAGGGGGCTTTGACTGATGTATTAAAGATGGGAACAGCAAATGAGGTGACTAATTATTGGCCACTCTCAAATTTACCATCTTTGGGAAAGATTATAGAGAAATGTGTGTTAAGTCAATTGGAGAAGTTTGTTGAGGATGAAAATATCTGGGATTCCCTGCAATATGGGTTTCAGCGACAGCATGGACTAAAAGTTTGTTGATACCATTGTTTGATGTACCAAAACATAAAATGGATACAGGGAAATCTGGTTTACAGGTACAATTGGACATTTCTTTGGCCTTTGATAAGTTTAGCCATTGTATTTTGATAGGCCAGTTGCTTTCTTATGGGATTAGGGAATGGTATTAACATGTTTGTTTTTAAAAAAAATCAAAAACAGCAGATACTGTATATACTGGGGAAAAGAGTTCATTTAAGATTGTAGTTACAGTTCATAAACTTTTTTATACTGACAAGGTGTGTAATTTGGTTTGCCTGCTTTCTATGCAGGATATGGGGAGAGTGTTGAGGTCATCTGATAATTCAAGATGAATAGAAATACCAGCTGGAGAGGACCAGTCCAATGGGCCTTTTCCTTCATTGCTCCAATGTTATGGAATCCTCCTTGCAGTGGAGTTGAGGGATGAGGCTGATTTAAAGATTCTGAGATATAAATTAAAGGCTGTTTTGTTCAGCAATGTCACAAGATGGGGTGGGTGTAGAGCAGTGATGATGATTTTATGATTTTAATGATGTATTATTATTGGGATCCATTTTCAGCCACTGTGGAGCTGTGCTAGCCAGCCAGTTTTACATAACCTGCTAACTAGTAGTGCATATTCAGTGGCGCAGCTGCGCCACTCAATTTACCTGGCTATCTTAAAGTTAGCCAGCTATACATAACTAGCTAACTTATATAACTGGCTAACTTTAAGACAGCCTGACTAGAGTTAGCTGGATATTAACCATTTAACTCCAAATAATCAGTCAGCTGGTTCGCCTCCTGCCAGAAAGCCCCTGACTTATCCAGCTAAATTCTAAATGGATAAAATTTAGTCAGATATGGGTTGAATATAGCCAGGTAAGCCATTTAAATGGATAACTTTTACATTACCCATCTAAATTGCATTTGAATATGGACCTCTTTATGTTTATTTTATAAGTGTTTTATGTATGTTTTGTTTTAAGTGTTGTAAGATTAAGAACATAAGAACAAAAGGAAATTGCCATGCTGAGTCAGACACGGGTCCATCAAGCCCAGCATCCTGTTTCCAACAGAGGCCAAACCAGGCCACAAGAACCTGGCAATTACCCAAATACTAAGAAGATCCCATGCTACTGATGCAATTAATAGCAGTGGCTATTCCCTAAGTAAACTTGATTAATAGCCGTTAATGGACTTCATCTCCAAGAACTTTTAGGAAAATTAGTTCTTACCTGTTAATTTTCATTCCTGTAGTACCACGGATCAGTCCAAACCGTGGGTTGAGCCTCCTGTCCAGCAGATGGAGACAGACCAAAACTGAAAGGGTATCCTATATCAGGACAGCACTTACCCTGCAGCCCTTCAGTATAACCATTGTCAAAGCAGATAACCAATAAAAGATCAAGCAAGTAACAAGAGAACTCAAGCAAACAACAAGAGAACTCACAAAAACTAAACAATTGTTAACACTGGATGGACTGTGTATATGATCGCTCTTGTATCCAGTCATCAAAACAATGCTTCTAGTGCCTTTAAGGATAATCACAGGTGAAAAACATCCAGTAACCTGCAACAAAGAGCTTCGAGTGGACGGAAGAAAATACTGGGAAGGGTGTCTGGACTGATCCGTGGTACTACAGGAATGAAAATTTACAGGTAAGAACTAATTTTCCTTTTCCTGTACGTACCCGGATCAGTCCAGACCGTGGGATGTACCAAAACTTCCCTACAAAGGGTGGGACCAAGACAGTCCCGCTCGAAGCACCTGCCGACCGAAGGAACCAAAAACTGGCGCCTGTACATCAAGGCGGTAATGTCGAGCAAAGGTATGCAGGGATTTCCACGTAGCAGATTGACTCTCCGCCCAGGAAGTATTTATTTATTTAACATTTCTTTTATACCGATATCCGTTCGCACATCGTATCGGTTCACAGTGAACAAAAAACCATTGGGCAGTGCCCGTACATATAACAGATAACATAATATAATATGATGAGCTAGGCAACATATAAATAATTTATGGGAGGAGCCCTTACATATAACAGGCATCAATGGGTAGATGCTATGGAATATAACTATAACTATATACATGATAGTGCAAAGTACAAAATCAGCAGACATAAAGGCGTTCATACCAAGATATCAGTATAACATTCATAGCCTGAGAACGCAAAGAATGAGCCTTCAGGCCCTCCAGAACCGCCCGGCCTTGGCAGATATAGGTCGACGAGATCGCCTCCTTCAACCACTGAGCGATCACAGTCTTAGAAGCTTGGTTGCCCCTATTTGGACCACTCCACAGGACAAAGAGATGATCTGAGACCCAAAGTCATTGGTAACCTGAAGGTAACACAGTAAAACGCGTTTTACATCAAGGCGGCGAAGATCACTCCCAACTGAACCCGCTATATCCTCAGGAGAGAATGCGGGAAGCTCCACCGAAGGAAGGTACGGTCTTAAGAGAAACCCCCGAATCAGAAAACCACAGAAAAGGCTCCCAACAGGACAACGCTTGGATTTCTACACCCTTTGTCAGAAAGCTCTGTTGTTACGCTGGTATTATTTAAAATAGTTGTGGGTGGATCCTTGGACCAATGGCAGGTGACCTCGCCCTCAGGGGAAATCCCGAGAGGGGACCACTGGTCAGGCTTAGTGTAGGAGACAGACACACACTAGTTCTTTTATTAGACAATATAGTAAACCACCAGAGGTGGCAGTAGTGAGCTGGAAGCGCCCGGCTGGGCTGTAGTCCCTCAGGTATGAGCTGTAGTCCCTCAGGCTGAGCTGTAGAGAAACTAAGAAAGTAAGTAGGCAATATATGCAGAGTTCAGGAACAAGTCCTTGATGGTAACACTCACACAATAGTCTCTTAAGGCAGCCCAGGAGTTGGTATGCATTAGGCCCTCGAGGAGCGAGTACCTGGACCCAGGGAAAGCTCAGAGATAGATGGAAACTCACTGATGTTGTAAGCAGCGATGACTTCTTAGCAGAAGTGGTATTCAGGAGCAAGTCCGGGACGTGGGCCCTCGAGGAGCGAGTACCGGTTCCGGGCTGCGACCTGAAAAGAGAAAGAGAGCGAAGCCCCCCCGAGGAGCGGGTACCTCTAGTGAAGTCCAAGGAGGCAGAGTAGCTAGGGTTGCGGAGAGCGAATCCCATCCACAGCGATCTAGAGGAAGCGAACCCTTGCTAACTCGTCTTGTTAGCGAAAACTGAGACCTTAAATATCTGGAGCTAGTGACATCATCTCAGGGGAATGCCCCTGAGGTTCACGCCAACGCTGGTACATCAGTCGGGCCGCACTCCCTTAGGCGTCTGGTCAACATGGCGGCTTGCAGCGTCGAGCCGGTCCGGGACAGCATGGAGACGCCGCAGCAGCTAGCCTTCCATCAACCCCAAAGGGAGTCGCCAACGAGGTAAGGTGGGCAGAGCAGAGACCTCGGTCAGCGACGGACACAACACCCTTCTGGCGGAGCAGATAGAAACCAGAAAAATGGTTTTGAGTGTCAAATCCTTAAGGATAGCCTGACGGAGAGGTTCGAAAGGTGCCTCAGAAAGGGCCCGAAGGACTTAAGACTCCTTGAAGGACAAGTGGACCGGACGAGCGGCTTCAAATGCTTAGCGCCTTGAGGAAACTGACAACATCCGGGTGAGACGCCACCGCATAACCATCAATGTTGCCTAAGAGGGAGCCGAGAGCGGACACTTGGACGCGCAACGAGCTGAAGGAGAGGGGCCCTCCTGGAGGAAGGAAAGAATCATAGAAACCGGAGCTGAACGAGATGAAACACCCAATGTTGCACAGGCAGTTTCGAAAACCTTCCAAACACTGACATAAGCCAGGGAAGTAGACGGCTTAAGGGCTCGAAGCAGAGTGGATATAACTTCCTCATTATATTCCTTCTTTCTTAGTCTTCGCCGTTCAAAAGCCAGGCCGCTAGACAAAAGCGATCCGCCTGGTCAAAAAATAAGGGACCCTGCCCGAGCAGGCGAGGAAGATGGCCGAGGCGAAGAGGACCATCTGTTGCCAGGTTTACCAGATCCGCAAAACACGTTCTGCGGGGCCACTCGGGAGCTACGAGGATGACTGGACCCCTGTGAAGTTCTATTCTTCTGAGAACCTTTCCCACTAGAGGCCAAGGATGGAACACGTACAGAAGGACGTCGCAGGGCCAGGGAAGAACTAGTGCATCCACTCCCTCCGAGCAGTGTTCCCTCCAGCGGCTGAAGAACCTGGGAGCCTTGGCATTATCTAGTGTTGCCATCAGGTCCAGGGGAGGAGGACCCCACATGTGGACAATCAGATCCATCACTCCATCGGACAACTCCCACTCGCCCGGATCGAGACGCTGGATCATTCTCCTTGCCCGCTATGTGAGAAGCTGCTAGGCGCTTCAGGTGGTGCTCCACCCACGTGAAGAGCTTGCTGGCTTCGAGGGCCACCAAACGACTCTTGGTGCCCCCCTGTCGATTGATATAAGCCACCGTAGTGGAGTTGCCCAAGAGCACAAGCACCACCTTGCAGCGAATCAGCGGGAGGAAGACTTTGAGAGCCAGTCGGACCGCCCGGGCCTCCAGGCGATTGATGTGCCAGCGGGATTGGACTGGGGACCAGTATCCCTGTGTAGCTTGAGACTGGCAGACTGCTCCCCACCCAGAGAGGCTGCCATCCGTCATGATTACCATCCACTGCGGAGTCTGTAGGGAGAGATCTTTCAGAAGGTGCTTTAGCAATAGCCACCATTGTAAGTTGGCAATGGTAGAGTCAGGGAGCGGTAGAGTCGTTCGAAACTGCTCCGACACCGGCTTCCATCGGGATAGCAAAGCTTTCTGTAATGGTTGCATATGCGCAAAAGTCCAGGGGATCAGGTCGATAGTGGAAGCCATGATCCCCAGAACCTGGAGGTAGTCCCACGCCGTAGGAAGTGGTATCGAGAGAAGATGTCGGACCTGGTCCATCAGCTTGAATGCTCGAGCGTCCAGGAAGAATACCTTGCCGACCCGGGTATCGAAGCGAGCCCCCAGAAATTCCAGGACCTGGGAAGGCTGCAGGTTGCTCTTGGGAAAGTTGACTATCCAGCCCAAGGCGGTGAGAAGAGCAAGGACGCGGTCGACTGCCAGCTTGCACAGAGGTTCCGACTTGGCCCGCATGAGCCAATCGTCCAGATAAGGATGAATTAGGACTCAGTCTCTTCGTAGAGCGGCCGCCACCACCACGACCTTGGTAAATGTGCGTGGTGCTGTGGCTAGACCGAAAGGCAGAGCCCTGAACTGAAAATGCTGGCCCAAGATGTGGAATCGAAGATACCTCTGATGCTCGTGACGGATTGGTATGTGTAAGTAAGCCTCCGTCAAGTCCAGAGAGACCAGATACTCTCTGGAGTGAACAGCCGCTATTACCACTCTCAGGATTTCCATCCTAAAGTGGGGCACCGTGATGACTCTGTTGACTCTCTTGAGGTCCAGAATGAGACGGAAGGAATCGGGTTTTTTTTGGCACCACGAAGTAAATGGAATAGTGGCCGGCGCCTTGTTTGTCCCTGGGACTAGGACTATGGCCCCCAGTCCCTGGAGCCTGGCGAGAGTCTGGCATATGGCAGTCCGCTTCTGGTGTCCGCAAGGAGAGACAAGGTACAGATCCGGCAGGTTTCGAGCAAACTCTAACCTTTCTCTATTATCTCGAGGACCCACTGGTCCAACGTGATCTTGGACCATTCCTCGAAAAACAGGGAGAGACAACCACCTAAGTTTGGAACGGAGGACTGGGCCCACTGCATGAGACTGCTGCAGAGCGTCACCCAAACTCCCAAGGCCAAAACCTCGAAGATGCGCTCAAGATAGAATTAGAGCTTGCGTTCATGGACATCTTTTAGGGCCGTGACTCCCACCACCGGGATTAGTGGTGTGATTAGTAACCGCCGACACAGAGGAATCCACCTTAGGAATTTTCAGCATTTCCAGGCACTCCTCGGGGAGAGGATAGAGCTTGTCCATAGCCCTCCCCACTCGGAGCCCCGAATCAGGAGCTTCCCATTCCCGGAGAAGCATCAACTTGTGCCTGGGATGGAACGGAAAAGTGCGTGGAAGAGCCCTGAGTCCCGCCAGAACCAGGTCCACGTGAGGCTGGCATCGCGGCCATGAGTGCATCCACTAAAGGACTCTCAATACCCAGCCCCTGAATAATAAAGGGGATGAGAGGCTCCAGCTCTTCCCTCTGAAATAAGCTGAAAACTCTGTGGTCATCCCCTTCAATTGGGGGGGGGTCCCCAGACAAATCCATATCAGGATATGGGTCCGGAGCCACTGGAGGAGCCGATGGATCCGGAGGGGGGGTCCCAGGGACTCCCCGTACCCTGATGGACCCCTGCGCATCCAGGGCACCACAGGAGCGGGGCGGGGAGGGCATCCGGAGGATTTTAGCAAGGGGGGGGGACCTGGGAGGGGTTCCTCCTCCTCCTGCAAACTAGCCAAATAAGATTCGTGCATTATAGCACAAACTCCAATGAAAAACGTGGCCGGGATTTCCCAGGGGTGGGGGGATCCAGTACCCCGCATCCAGAGACCACGCGGGGCTTAAATCGGGGGGGGGGGGGGGACACATTGAAATCCTGTCCCTCCGCCTCCTGCAGCGCCGAAACGGGAGCTGACGAGATTCCCAAGATGACCGCCATTCCTGCAGTTTGCCGACCCGGGAACAGCCTGGCCATGCGTCGGGAGGACCTACAAGGGGCCTTCCTCCCCCGGCAGGCACCCCAAACAGAGGTCTTCACGAGAGAGCCGCAAGGCAGGTTCTCCGCAGGCCAGGCAAAGGTTTGATCGCAGCGTAAGTACAAGAGGCAGGGAGAGAAAAACACTAAGCTGTGCTCAGAGCTGTGCTGTCTTAAAGGAGCGGGTGCAGCAGAATGAACTCTGCTCGCTCCAAGCCAAAAATCAGCTGCAAGAAGATAGTGCCACACCAAGTAAAACTTTCTCTGTTTAAATTTATTTTATTTTTTTTTTGTAAATGCAGGGGAATGAATGTCCCTGCTGGCACAGCTGGGGAATGGAGCGTCCCGGGATAGAGAGCAGCTATATAGGGGGAGTGACTGGACCACCAGTATTGCCCCAAAGCAAGGTTCACCAGGAAAGGAGCCTAAGCTGTAGCACACAAGGGGCAAGCCCCCCTAGGCTCCTCAAGAGCGAGGAGACAGTGCTGTCTCCTGGAAAACTTTTTTTTTTTTACATTAAGGTAATAGGAATACTTGCTTGATCCTGACAGAAATAGAGGAAAAGAAACCCCAGAGGGTAAAGGCTAGGTCAGAAAGCCAGGGAACTGCAGGGTGAGCTGCCAGCATCTGCTGGAGACAGACTGTTGTGTTCGTGCCTGTTCTCACCCTCACTCCACCCTCTCTAACTTAGTGGCGACTCCCTTCGGGTCTGACGGACAGATGCTTCTCCTCCCCGTACTTCCTGGAATCCCTGGGCTGGCCCGACGCTGCAGATCCGCCATATTCCTGATGACGTAAGGGTGCGCGCAAGCTCCAGAGTTTGTACCGGCAAGGGCGCGAACCTCGGGGGGGGGGGGCGTCCCCCCGTAGTGATGTCATCCGCTTCCAGCTTAAAAGGTCTTTGCTTGCAACTACGAATCGAGTTAGCAAGGGGAATTCTTTCTCCGCTGCTCTGCCTCCACAAACTTACTAAGGAGTACCCGCTCCTCGGGGGCCCCGCTCTCTCTCTTCTTGATTTCAGATTGTTAAGTCGGGATCCGGTACTCGCTCCTTGAGGGCCTTCGTCCCTGAATGCTCAGAAGACTCCTGACTACCTGGAAGCGATTGCAGACGTGAACACAGTGAGTTCTATTACAGATAGGAACCGGTACTCGCTCTACGAGGGCCTATGTTCCTAATCTCCGAAGACTCCTTTCTGTCTAAGACGTTATCGCAGGTATGGAGATCGTGAGTCGCCATTGCAGCTAGGAACCGGTACTCGCTCCACGAGGGCCCATGTTCCTAAAACCCTTGTCAACTCTCTTCTATCTCATCGGAGTGCTCTCTGATGTTTCCAGCGCTCTCTGTACTTCTTGTCTTGTTGCCTCTTTGTGCTCTTTTGGATTTTTGTTTGTTCCGGAGCTTTTTCCCCCTGTATGGCTTGCCTTTTTGCCCTTTTTGCTTCTTGTGTGGCTTGCCTTTTTGTGTTATGGTTTAGCGGTGTTTGGGTGGATTCTTGGGTACTGTGGCAGATGACCACGCCCACGGGGAGGAGCCCCGTGGGAGCCACAGTACTGGGCTAGACTCAGGACGCACAAACACAATATTTAGCTCTTTTATTATACACCTTGATGTGTACCACCAGAGGTGGCAGTAGTGAGTTGATCTTCTTGGTGTTTGGATAATTGCCAGGTTCTTGTGGCCTGGTTTGGCCTCTGTTGGAAACAGAATGCTGGGCTTGATGGACCCTTGGTCTGACCCAGCATGGCAATTTCTTATGTTCTTATACCTATATTTGGAGCACTACTATTTCAGATTGCAGATAGGAACCTGTACTCGCTCCACGAGGGCCTATGTTCCTAAAACCCTCCAAGACTCTCTTCTATTCCAGAAGCCACATCAAAGACAGATATTGTGAGTTCTCATTCCAGACTGCATATAGGAACCAGTACTCGCCTATGGCTCCTGTTCCTGAATCTACTGAAGACTCTCTGCTGCATAGAAGCCATTACAGATATCTACTATTGTGAGTGTATCATCTACTACTGGATATGTATCCAGCATACCCTGTCTACTCACTACCTATAGTCCTCTCTCTACAGCTCAGCAACCCAGAGACTGCAATTCCAGTATCTGAGGGACTTCAGCCCTGCGGGCACATCAGCTCACTACTGCCACCTCTGGTGGTTCTACTTTCTGTCTAATAAAAGAACTATGTTTGTCTCCATACTCCAGCCTAGCCGGTGGTCCCTCTCAGGATATCCTCCTGGGGGCGCTGTCATCTGCCATTGGCCCAGGGATTCACCAATTTACATTAAGTGTTCATTCCTTACACTACTAGAACAGTATTACATTACATAGACTGCCACTCTGTGGGAAGCCAACCCACTACAGATCATCAACCCCGTCTGCGGAGTATTACAATTGTTAGTTCCTCTCCTTTGGCGGAGTGATCCATAACTGGTTGCCAACTCCCTAGCGGACTTATACAGATCGCTAACTCCTAGCAGCGGACTGATAAACAGAATACTAACTCCTCCCTCTCCTGGAGGAGTTCCATAACAGATTGCTACTCCTCCCTCTTCAGGAGGAGATCACTACCAGACTGCTAACTCCTCCCTCTTCAGGAGGAGGTTTATTACAGATTGCTAGCTCCTCCCCTTGGGGGAGCAGATGTCTAACACAAATACTGAAGGGCTGCAGGATAAGATCTGTCCTGATATAGGATACCCTTTCAGTTTTGGTTTGTCTCCATCTGCTGGACAGGAGGCTCAACCCATGGTCTGGACTGATCCAGGTACGTACAGGGAACCAAACCTTTTTTGAACCCAGTTACACTAACTGCACTAACCACATCCTCAGGCAACAAATTCCAGAGCTTTATTGTGTGTTGAGTGAAAAAGAATTTTCTCCGATTAGTTTTAAATGTGCTACTTGCTAACTTCATGGAATGCCCCCTAGTCCTTCTATTATTCGAACGTGTAAATAACCGATTCACATCTCGTTCAAGACCTCTCATGATCTTAAAGGACCTCTATCATATCCCCCCTCAGCCGTTCTCTTCTCCAAGCTGAACAGCCCTACCTCTTCAGGCCTTTCCTCATAGGGGAGCTGTTCCATCCCCTTTATCATTTTGGTTGCCCTTCTCTGTACCTTCTCCAACACAACTATATCCTTTTTTGAGATGCGGCGACCAGAATTATACACAGTATTCAAGGTGCGGTTTCCACCATGGAGCGATATAGAGGCATTATGACATTTTCCATTTTATTAACCATTCCCTTCCTAATAATTCCTATCATTCTGTTTGCTTTTTGACTGCTGCAGCACACTGAGGCTGACGATTTCAAAGTATTATCCACTATGATGCCTAGATCTTTTTCCTGGGTGGTAGCTCCTAATCTGGAACCTAACATCATGTAACTACAGCAAGGGTTGTTTTTCCCTATATGAAAACAACTTGCACTTGTCCACATTAAATTTCATCTGCCATTTGGATGCCCAATCTTCCAGTCTTGCAAGGTCCTCCTGTAATGTATCACAATCCGCTTGTGATTTAACTACTCTGAATAATTTTCTATTGTCCCGCAAATTTGATAACCTCACTCTTCGTATCCTTCCAGATCATTTATATATATATTGAAAAGCATCAGTCCAAATATAGATCCCTGAGGCACTCCACTGTTTACCCTTTTCCATGAGCAAATTGACCATTTAATCCTAGTTTCCTGTCTTTTAACCAGTTTGTAATCCACGAAAGGACATAGACTCCTATCCCATGACTTTTTAGTTTTCTTAGAAGCCTCTCATGAGAGACTTTGTCAAACACCTTCTGAAAATCAAAATACACTACATCTACCGGCTCCACTTTTTATCCACATGTTTATTAACCCCTTCAAAAAAAAAATGAAGCAGATTTGTTAGGCAAGACTTCCCCTTGGGTAAATCCATGTTGACTGTGTTCCATTAAACCATGTCTTTCTATATGCTCTATGATTTTGATCTTGAGAATAGTTTCCACTATTTTTCTCAGCACTGAAGTCAGGCTCACTGGTCTATAGTTTCCCGGATCACATCTGGAGCCTTTTTTAAATATTGGGGTTAAATTGGCCACCCTCCAGTCTTCACATACGATGGATGATTTTAATGATAGGTTACAAATTTTAACTAATAGATCAGAAATTTCATTTTTTAGTTCCTTCAGTACCCTAGAATGCATACCATCCGGTCCAGGTGATTTGCTACTCTTTTGTTTGTCAATCTGGCCTACTACATCTTCCAGGTTCACAGTGATTTCATTCAATTCGTCTGACTCATCACCCCTGAAAACCATCTCCGGAACTAGTATCTCTCCAACATCCTCATTAGTAAACACGGAAGAAAAGAATTCATTTAGTCTTTCTGCAATGGCCTTATATTCCCTAAGAGCCCCTTTAACCCCTTGGTCATCTAATCCAACCGACTCCCTCACAAGTTTCTTGCTTCGGATATATTTTAAAGTTTTTATTATGAATGTTTATAATATGATCCATGCAAGAAACTTGTTGGAGGTTTGGGACTATAAGTTTGTATAAATAAAATTAATACATAAAAATTGTCTCTGAAATTGTGGTCACTTCAACACATGCTTATTAAAACTATCCGTTTCTTTAGGTGGTACATCAACAGGTCTTTCAAGTATTCTGCTTCTACCATATTTTACATGCCAACAGGGTGGTGGGTATGACTGTAATGACATAGCATACCAAACCTTGCCAAGTTCACTGGTTGAGATTCCACATGACTGCATCATGCATTCTATCAAAATTCTCCCCGGGATTGTAAGGGAAAACTTTTACCACATAATGACCAGCTATTTCTGGTTCACACATATTGATGAACTATTTATGCCTTCATACTTAGCAATGGTCCTTTACTGGCACAGATCAGTACAGTCCTCAATCTCACAAATCCATCTCATTACTTGAGTACCCTGTTCAAATTCTATTTGCATATGTCCCATCCACATAGGGTAATTCTCCAGCTGCTGTTTCAAGTTCATTAGAATAAAATCCTGCCAATGATGACCTATTTGTCTGACCTCCCAAACCGCAGTTCAGAATCACTAGCATCATGGAATACTTCACCCAATGCTTTTTCCAAATCAGGCCACTGTCACTTTTCAGCAGGAATCAGAAAACCAGAATAATAACGGAACCATTTCTCTGTATTATTCACACAGCTACAGCCCTTTTGTCTATAACTTCCACAAATGGATCAGGTATAAGAACATTCTGTATAATGGGACAACTGTATCTCAGCTGCCAGAGGTGATTCCTGAAGAATTCTGTTTCCCTCATTTAAATCAATCACTGTCTTCTCCTTTTGTAAAAGTCCTGCTGACATGTCCAGCAGAGTAATTATGGCACTTCTCAAGCACCAGAGGTGCTTGAGAAGTGCCATAATTTCAGTCCCTGAAATCTCTAGAGTCCATATCCAAGTTATCCCACAAAGCTTAAAACTAAACAAATCTTCTCGGCTGATGATTTCCCAAATTGTTGTCCTCCACTTTCGAAACACAACACCCAATGGTATCTCCCATTCCAGTTCAGCAGATTATTCACTCACTCTCCCTGGAAGTTGGGAAGACCTGTGAGATTGCCATTAGGAATGTCACATCCTGAATGTAGACAATCTCCCAGCCCAAATTGGGCACAGCAGCTCAGTTTCCAATCATGAGATTGATCGAGAAACAACTGATTATACAAAAGTCTATAGCTGTGTTTTAAAAGCAGTTGTTCTTTCACAGGCTAGAAATGGAAGAGAGTATGGCTATGCGGCTCAGATTCTGCCTTCAGAATGTGGCAACAATACTATTGTTGCCTTCAGATGAAGCAATGTTAAGGCCTACATGGATTCTTGCCCCAACTGACATAACAAATGTTCTGTCGGACTGACCCTGGGGCCTGTAACAGCCATTGCCAGCCCCCAGGGAACCCTGAACCCATCTGTCACTGATTTTGTCATGGACCTCCCTCTCTCAGACGGCGTAATCTGAGTGGTTATCAACCGCTTCTCAAAGAGGACTCATTTTGTCCCACTCCCAGGTGTCCTTTTGCCCCGGAACCAGCATGCCTTTTTCTGCTCCATGTCTTCAACTCACATGGACTACCCAAGTACACTGTGTTGGACTGAAGACTACAGTTCTCAGCAAAATTCTTGCATTTACTGTGCAAAAAACTCAATATCTCCTTGGACTTTACAACTGCATACTACCCATAGGGAAATGGCCAATACGAGCATACTAACCTAACATTCAAACCTTCCTCTGGGCCTACGCCAATGACTGCCAGGATAACTGGGCTTGCCCTTCTGTCCTGGGCAAAATTCTCTCAACTCTCATCTGTAGTTCTACTAGGTCTTTGCCTTTCCAAGTGGTCTACGAGAAGCAACCCTTGCCTCATCTGCCTCTTCCCATGGCAGTGCCCTCTCCATCAGCTCAGCTACCCACCCAGGAACTCCAGGATCTCTGGACCTGCACCAATATCCTCATTCAAAAAGCAGCCAAAATGGCCAAGAAGACCACAGATGTGTACTGGAGGACAGCTCCTCAATTTATGGTGGGTGTGGCTAAGCACTTGCCACATACACCTTAGAGTGTCCGCTATGCAGCTTGCTACCTGGTACATCGGGCTTTTACCATTCTCCGCCAGGTAGGACCTGTGACCTACCAGTTAAGACTACCACCCACGTTGGGCATACACAATGTGTTTCATGTGTCCTTATTAAAGCCTCTAATACTCTCCTGGCCCTTGAGAGAACCACATAAACCTCCAGAAGTGACCAGTGAAGACAGCACGATCTATGAGGTGAGAGAGATCCTGGATTCACGGCGTCAGGGCAAGAGATGGAAATACCTCATTTCTTGGAAGAGATATGGCCCCCGAACAAAATACATGGGAACCCGCTTCTAACATCCTGGACCCCAACCAGCTGAAAAAAATGTCTACCTTTACACCCCAAGAAACCAAGACTTTCAGGGAGGGGGTTTACTCTTGCATTTGGCGGTCTGCGGGATAGGCCAGGGACTCCCACTTATCTCCAGCCCTGAGTCCGGAACATCAACCTCTGATGCCGGGGAAGGCGTCTGGGTGGATGCAATGGCAGTCCACTGTACTCAGACTGCCTCCCACATTGCTCCCTCCAACAATGGGGGAAGGCCCCAGTGTGGATGTGCAGCAGGCTGCCACGCTCAGCCTGCCTCCTCCATTACTCCCTCTGACGATGGGGAAGGCCCCAGTATGGACGTGTAGCACACCGCTTACTGAACCTGCCTCTGATACTGTTGCCTCCCGAGGCCCCTCCTAGAGCGTGCACGCTCTCAACGATATCCCTCTTAAAGGGCCCACGGCGGGAAAATACCAGCGGCGTCCAATGACGATATCACAGCATAGGCCTAAAAAAAGGCCACAGGCTGCATTTCCTTGTCTCGGCAATAGGTAGACTACTTAGTGTAGTGCTAGTTGCCACTTCGAGTTCCTGGCCTTCTTTCCTGCATTCCTAGTCTTCGTCTTGGCAATCCTTGGTCTTCTTCCCTGAGTTGTCTTCATCGTGTGGTCCGTCTTTAGTGTCTTCTCTTGCCCGCCTGTGCTGTTCCTCACCTCCCCATCCTTCCCGTCTTCCCTCTGATGGATCTCTGGTTCTGACTTCGGCCTGTTTGACATCTGATTATGACTGAATTCCACCTGCCACTAACCACTGCCTGACTCTCGACCATGTCTGAATGCTACCTGCCCTGATTGCTGCCTGTCTCCAACTCCACCTGTACTCAGCCTGCCCCAGACCCTGGCATGTGACTCAATCTCCATGGATCTCCATCTTGTCCACAGAGATCCGTACCTAAGTTCTGCCAACCCCAACACCAAAGTGCTCAATCTAAGGGGAACGAGGGCTGGTATAGGTAAAGCTCCAGTTGGGCTTCTGCCACAGCCAGCTCCACCAGCAGACGGTGAGGATCTGCAGGATTCCTCCCTGCAGGTTATGCCAACTCCATCTCTGTCCAAGGTTCCACGCTCACAACAGTATGGCTGCAGTTGCTCAACTTCAAGTAGCCCCCTTGCTGAGATTTCAGTCTTTCTGAAATCTGCTGGATTTGCTGTGGGGTTTTTTTCCCCTTGCAGGACACAGTCAATACAATGCAGGACACAAATCTACAGTCTAGCACCATTCCCTTTCCTTGTGTATTACACTTGTTATATGCTGCATCAATCACGTGATGGCATCCCTTACTATGCGGTAAGATTCTTTTCAACGCAATTGGCAGCCCTGATCTGATGCTACTGATGACACGGCCTGCACAATAGCTTTTGCTTAACAATGTGCTTTTGCTTAACTATGTTCCCTCTGGTGGGAACTGTAGAAGTCTATTTTACAGTTTCCAAACACATTCTCACTTTATTTATTTATTTATTATTTTTTTTATATACTGACATTCATCTGAGATATCACATCGGCTTACATTCAGGTACTGTAGGTATTTCCCTATCCCCAGAGGGCTTACAACCAAATTGCAAAAAAGTCCCATGGTCAGATCACTCTCTAATCTCCACCAGCTTTTCCTTACCTCGATCAGACTCCAAACTCAACTCAAGACCCTCTTTCCTATACAGAAAACCTGCAACTCGGAACATCTAAGTAAAGCTCTAACCTCGGATCTACCACTCATTGAAGTATCTACCCCTAACGCTGCCCTCCAATCCTGGTCCAAAATAACAAAATCTATAGGCAAACACTCTCTGCCCACTGACAACCAAAACAAGGTCTGCTAATACATCCAAACGACATCCCTGGTATAATGATGAACTACGAAAACTCAAACAATTACTTCGGCAAAAAAGAAAGAAATGGCAACAAAGCCCCTTCACCAGCCTCACTCTCTGATTACAAACGATCACTCCATCTTTACAAAAGTACCACGTTGAAAATCAAAAGAGACTACTATGCCCGAAAGGTTCATCATCTCAGCTTTGACTCAAAAGCTCTATTCGCCTTCATTCCAGCCTCACTAAACCTATCACTCCAGATATACCACCCGAACAAGCCCAGACTAAAGCAGACGAATTGGCTCTTCATTTTAACAAAAAAATATCGATCTCCTTAATCAGCTGATTCCAAACACTACGTCTCCAGATAACACATATCTTCCCCAAAATAAAGACATCCAGCTTAATGCCTTTGAACCCATCACAATCACAGAGATACAAAATGTATTAAAAAGAATGAAACCGTCATCACACCCATTTGATCAAATCCCTACCAAAATGCTTCTTCTTATCCCGGACACAATAGCAAAAACCCTAGCAGATATTATAAACTGCTCCTTATCACATGGCATCTACCCAGATGACCTAAAAACTGCCTCAATCAAGCCACTGCTAAAAAAACCAAATCTAAATGCATGTGATCCCAACAACTTCCTCCGCCCTATTTCCAACCTACCATTTATAGCTAAAATAATGGAAAAACTGGTAAACACCCAACTATCCAAATACCTAGAGGACCACAGTATTCTGTCCCCAAACCAATATGGTTTTCGCAAAGCCGCAAGCACCGAAACGCTACTAATTTCACTCATGGACTACCTACTCTCTGGTATTGATAAAGGCCAAGCATATTACTAATCCTCCTTGACTTCTCGGCGGCCTTTGACACCGTCAACCACGCCCTTCTTCTAAAACAGCTGGCAAACATTGGTTTAACAGGTGCCACACTAAACTGGTTCAAAACATTTTCTAGAAAACAGAGGATACAGAGTCAAAATTCATAATAAAGAATCCCAATACCACCCTTCTAATAGAGGAGTGCCGCAAGGATCATCACTTTCACCCACCCTTTTCAATGTCTACCTGCTACCACTCTGCCAACTACTTACAAAATTAAGCCTGGAAACATTTCCTTTTTGCAGACGACGTACAGATCGTAATCCCTATAAAAGAATCAATCTCAAAAACAATGGATACTGGGACAGTTGCCTTTAGAAATTAAACTTCTCCTCAACAGTCTAAACCTTGTACTCAATGCTTCGAAACAGAATTCCTGCTCATATCACCGGAAAACAATAACACACTTCCTAAAACCACCCACACTCCTTCAAACAACCCACGTAAGAGACTTAGGAGCCATCCTAGACAATCGTCTCAACCTCAAAACATTCATTAACCAAACCACCAAAGATTGCTTCTACAAATTACATATCCTGAAAAGAGAATAAAACCGCTGTTTCACACCTCAGGACTTCAGAACAATCTTGCAAGCAATAATCTTTTCCAAACTAGATTATGCAACTCATTACTATTAGGCCTCCCAGCTTCTTACACCAAACCTTTACAAATGGTTCAGAACTCTGCAGCCAGAGTCCTTACAAATTCCAGGAAAATTGACCACATTTCACCTATTCTCAAAAAACCTCCATTGGCTTCCGATCCCTATAGAATCATGTACAAAACCATTAACATCATTTACAAAACTATCAACCAACACACGCAACTCGACCTACAAATACCACTTAAAAAATTCACCTCCGCCAGGCCTATCAGGGAACACTACAAAGAGTCACTCCAAATTCCAAAGGCCAAAACCTACCAACATAAATCCTTCAGTCTCAGAGCCTTCTCATCAGCAGGTCCAGCTCTCTGGAACTCGATCCCCACCTGATTTGAGACAAGAGCCATGCTCTTTAACATTTAGGAAAAGACTAAAAACTTGGCTTTTCAAAAAAGCATTTCCAAGCATTGAATAAAACATCCTCTCACCAGCACTAACTCGTATGCAATAATGGAATGTAAACACGAATCAACCAACCTCAAACCCTCTCTCACTAATTCCTGCTGAATATTTATCATACTATTACCATTCACAACTGTGTCATATTTATTCATTTGATTACCTATGTACTGTTTCAAAGTCTTATTTTTTCACTTGCTATTCTAATGTATCAATAGGCTGAAATGTAAATATTGTGCTGTTCAATTTCTCCCCTTCCATCCCAAGTTTATTTTCCTTGTTTTTGTAACTTTCCCTCTCCCTTTTTCTGATTCACTGTATTTAAAGTTCAAGGTTCTTATTGAAAATATTGTTTTTACGTTACGTTATGCTTTACACTCCTTGTTATTTGTAAACCGGGTTGATGTGATGCCTATCATGAAACTCGGTATAACAAAAACAATAAATAAATAAGTTTTGTACCTGAGGCAATGGAGGGTAAAGTGACTTGCCCAAGGTCACAAGGAGCGACAACAGGACTCAAACCCTGGTCTCCTGGTTTGTAGACCACTGCTCTAACCACTAGGCTATTCCTCCTCTCCAATTCCAATTGCAGTAGAAATGTCTTAAACAGTTCAAAACTAAGTTTTTCACAAAGTCACAGTTTCTAATACAACAGGGTCCCTGATCAGGCGCCAAAAGGTGTAACCTCTGGGCTAAGGTCCTCACTGAGGAGTCCTTGGGTTCCCTGAATGCCAAGGGCTTAAGATATCCAAACTTCCTCCCTGTCCTTAAGTCTTTCTATTTCCAGGATCCCCTGTTAGGGGAGGGGGAAGATTGATCTCCAAGGCTCTGAGCATTGTTAAGAAGTCTAACATTTACAGTAATAATCACACTGAATGATAAATATGGTTGTAACAATTTCGTAACCGTACAAGGTACACTCACTGGGTAACAAGATCTATTTTCTCTAGGTAATGTAACAACTATTCATAAGAGAAAAGTGTACAACTTTATTATCATGAAATATCATTTAGAAATGTGTCCATAAAATATCAATACACACACACTCATTCACACCCTAAAATCACACAAAACAAATACAGAGGTCAACATGTGAAGCTCCAAATCTTGTTACAATGTTGTAAAATGTCTTCAATACAAAATGATTCTTAAATTCCCTGTGGTCATTTCCACTTACAATCTTACTATACCCAACCCTCTCTCCTATTTTCCCAACTCTATTATACATACAAGAACAATTTAACACGTTGCAACACATCCTCATGCTGTAGCTGACCCCTGATAAAACTTGCTTCTCTTTGGAATGTCCATTTTCAACTTGGTTTTTGATATTGTTTCACGTGGTCTAGCCCCGACAAGCGGCCCCTGTTTCGCTTGCGTTAGCTTCCTCAGGGGGACTGCAACCACTGAGAAAACCAAATCCACATTTTAGATGCAAGACCATAGGACACACTTGTAAACTGTATACATTTTCTTAATGATTTTACCTCAAAATAGGTTTATGCTCAATCATTACATCAGACTGCTTCACCATCACAAACGTTCTTCCGAGACTTTTGCTCCTTTCCAAGCTTGACAAATCCCAAGATTAATTTTTTCAAGATGCAACGTTTCTCCTAAGCTATAAAAACAAAACGCTTAAGCTGAAGCCCGAACTTCATACTGACAACGTGAAATGGTTATATCACAAATACTAAGCAGCCGTTCGACATATCTGCACTTACCACTACTTTTGAAATCTTTCTTTCCCCGTCAATGAAGGTCCAATTGTAGACAACTCCTTATTGCATGATTTTTTTTTTAACTACGCCACACAAACGCTTTCAAGCTAAACCGCTCCATGGCCGCTTTCTTTTTGAGCGTTTCTTGTTGGTCCCCACCCTTGCGGGTTTACGCGCACGCCCCAGCGTCTCGGTGACGGGACGCTGCGGCATGATGTCATCATCTACTTCTAGCCACAATACAATAACTTTTTTCGAATCACGCTATGCCGATTCCAAAAAGCCAAAGCACTACCCATCCACACACTCGTCTCCCAAACAGCCCCACAGAATCACATACACTCTCGAGGCTCAAACCTGTGCTCGTTCACCGATATCATAACAACCAATCACAAAGCCATTCTATATCTCAACGTCACAATGTGTAGAGACCAATCACCTTGTTCTGTATCCCACATCACAATGTCTAAGGGCCAATCACCCTAATTTATCCATAAAAACCCCCCTCATACCGTAAACCATTCTAATCAAAAAATCGCATATCATGATTCAAATACGACATCACATTATGCCAATTGGTTTCAAACCCCTGCCCAAAAATCCATACAGAAACAAACAACTATAGCTGGCAAGATGTGAACCCATAACAATTTCAAACAGCCTCAATTGCTTATTTGTTAAAAAAAAAAAGCATTCCATTCTATTTCTGCATTGAGCCCCTGTGGTGTCAGGGTTTGCCAGTCAAAGATATATTTCTGTTCCCATCGGGTCAGCAAGCGTTGTGTGTCTCCTTCAGAATTGTGACATGGTCTTACCACAAAAAACTTAATGTCATTAATAGTATGGGCATTCTGTAGCCAATGGCCTACCAATGGAGCTGCTTCCTTTTTGGTTCTAATACAACTCTTATGTTCCACAATTCTTTGTCTTATAGACCTATTAGTATGGCCAATATATAGTAATGCACAAGGACACTCAATAGCATATACTACATGTTCCGATGCACAAGTGAAATGTCCTGAAAGAACATATGGACGCATAAACGCTTTGGATTGGTACTGATGTATCTGCAACATGTTAACACACACAGAGCAATGACCACACTGAAACTGGCCTGGAGCTGAAACTTGCCTACTCAAATAATCCCTTCTTTTTAGTCTTTGTCTCAAATTTCTACCTTTCTTTGTAGCAAAAATGGGTAAATCCCCAAAACTGGGTAAGGTCGATATAATGGACCAATGTTTGAGTATGCTTTGCTTAATGGCTGAGGTCTTAGAGGAATACGGAAGTGAACAAACCACCCGAGTAATGGTTTCCTTATGCTGAACCCTCAACAAATTTTCACGGTTAGCATAAAGACCTCTCATAAAGAGGTCTTTATGCTAACCGTGGGGGGGGGTTTATGGATAAATTAGGGTGATTGGCCCTTAGACATTGTGATGTGGGATACAGAACAAGGTGATTGGTCTCTACACATTGTGACGTTGAGATATCATAACAACCAATCACAAAGCCATTCTATATCGGTGAACGAGCACAGGTTTGAGCCTCGAGAGTATAAGTGATTCTGTGGGGATGTTTGGGAGACGAGTGTGTGGATGGGGTGTTATGGTCATTATGGGTAGTGCTTTGGCTTTTTGGAATCGGCATAGCGTGATTCGAAAAAAGTTATTGTATTGTGGCTAGAAGTAGACGATGACGTCATGCCGCAGCGTCCAGTCACTGAGACGCTGGGGCGTGCGCGTAAACCCTCAAGGGTGGGGACCAACAAGAAACGCTCAAAAGGAAAGCAGCCATGGAGCGGTTTAGCTTGAAAGCGTTTGTGTGGCGTAGTTAAAAAAAATCGTTTGTGATGGTGAAGCAGTCTGATGTAATGATTGAGCATAAACCTATTTTGAGGTAAAATCATTAAGAAAATTTATACAGTTTACAAGTGTGTCCTATGGTCTTGCATCTAAAATGTGGATTTGGTTCTCTCAGTGGTTGCAGTCCCCCTGAGGAAGCTAACGCAAGCGAAACAGGAGCCGCTTGTCGGGGCTAGACCACGAGAAACAATATCAAAAACCAAGTTGAAAATGGACATTCCAAAGAGAAGCAAGTTTTATCAGGGGTCAGCTACAGCATGAGGATGTGTTGCAACATGTGTTAAATTGTTCTTGTATGTATAATAGAGTTGGAAAATAGGAGAGAGGGTTGGGTATAGTAAGATTGTAAGTGGAAATGACCACAGGGAATTTAAGAATCATTTTGTATTGAAGACATTTTACAACATTGTACAAGATTTGGAGCTTCACATGCTGACCTCTGTATTTGTTTTTGTGTGATTTTAGGGTGTGAATGAGTGTGTGTGTGTGTATTGATATTTTATGGACACATTTCTAAATGATATTTCATGATAATAAAGTTGTACACTTTATTATCATGAAATATCAGTTGTGTAACATAATTTCTACATTTTCTATCAGTAAAGTTAAGTAATTAACAATATTCAAGTCTTTGTTCCATGAAATACACTACATTATTTAATTCTAATAAATCTGACTCTTTACTGATGTTTTAATTTATTGTTTCCAGAATTTGTGGAATAGGATTCTCTAAATTTAGTTGGCAAACAATACAATCCCATTTGTCATACCTTGATCCAGATAACTACTCCTTATCCAAACTCCTTCAGTGTATCCTGATGATATACGGTGCCACATTTCCCCTTTCCTCCATTTTCTCTCATCTCAGAAATGAATGTGAATCCACTTTTGTTTTTTTAATAAGTCCTTGGATCTCCCTAATTGAGAGAGATTCCTTAAAATTATTTTCTTCCTCACAATGACTGAATTCCCTAGGCCTTTGGGGAATTTAGATGCTGAATCAGACAAACAATCCAGACCTCAAAAAACAACAAAAATGTTCTTCCAAAGTAAAGTTCAAAAAGGAAGTAAAACAGTTCCTCAAAAGAAAAGATTATTTACCCTTTTTTCTTTCCAACCCAGGTCATACTTCCAAATCAATAAAGGACAAAATAGGAACAGGAAAACGTCAACCTGCCTCCTCAAAGATTAACTCAAAAATTCACATCCTCTCTAGATGTTTCCTCTTTTTATAGAAGTAAAAAGAAACCCCCATGTGGGCTGTGTTGGACAGATGTATACCAACTACTTTTCTATCCACACTGTTGGTTTATACCTTTTAGTAGAGACCTAGTAGGGCTTCCTGCATAAATATTTGTTCACTCTTGTTCAAAGAATGACTAATTCTTTCTTTCCTTTTGCAACACAGGTTAGAGTGGTGTCAATTTGAAAATAATTAGAATTCCCACTGTCCTAAACTGGCCCAATGGCAGTGTCTTTTACTGCAATGTAGGGGGACCTGGGCTCAATTCTCAGCTCAGGGGAATAAGGGGAAAATCCTTAGGTAGTTGCAAATCACGGCAACAGATTCCAACCCTGATTCTACTTGAACTAGAAACCTAAAAGAGCATGAAGAAACTGCTTGGCCATCCCTCCACTCCTTCCTCCCCCACCACACCAAAAAAGATGTTCTGCTATCCTTCTGCTATTATTTTCTCTCAGTCATTCTCATCCTTTGCTGCATGTGTGGTTTGCATAAAATCCATTGGAGAACATTAAGTAGGGTTTAAAGTACTTGTCTTATATTGTTTCTCCTTTATTGTAGGCACAGAACCACATGCTACTCCTGTGGCTATAGGATCAGCTGCGGTAATATCAAATCAGCTAATATCAGCTGTGCTGGCACTGATAAGTAGTGGAGAATTGACTGGGAACTGACTGGGACTCCGGAAGGGAGGGAATGGAAAGCAGCATAAGTATTTGGTGCTGGAAAAGATAACAAACTGAACAGCTGCTGGTGTGATCCTGAGCTAAATGTAATGTAATTGGGGGGTTCAAGGAAGATGAAAAGATAAAGAAAGCAAACATAGAAACTGGAAGAGTAAGGAGTAAAATTTAAGACCTGTGCGTGGGCACACAAGCGTGTACATTTGCTGGTGTGCGCAAATGAATGCAGCGATTTTATAACATACACGCGGTTTATAAAATCGGCTACATGTTTATATTAATGCACGCATCTGGGTGCATATGGCAACTTGAGCGCGTGAGGGGAATTTTAGTAGCTATGCGCGCCAACGCAATGGACAGCCCCACAAGATTGTGCCGGCCATCCATTGCTCCTGCCATGTGACCAATGGCACTGGTAGCCCCTGTGACATAGTAAGGGCAAAGGCTATCGGCGCCATTTTGAATACTTGCAACCAATGGCCCGAGTACAGGAGATTGCTCCTGGACCCCCGTTGGACCACCAGGGAATTTTGGCAAGTCTTGGGGGGGGGGGGTCAGGAAGGTGGGGGGGTAGTAGTTAATTAACTTTAAAGGGTTGGGATTGGGTTTTTTGTTTTGTTTTTTTCCCCCCAACAAAGGGAACGATAAACGTTTTCTGATCCGGGGAGTGGACAGAAATGGCCTTCCCCAGACCCGAAAATGAAATGGGGACCAAAAAAAAATGTTATGCCCTCCCCTAATTTGCTCCATAAGACGCTCAGACGCCCAGGAACAGAGCCGGTTTAGCACACCATAATTTTTTTTTTTTATTTTCCCGCTCTGAATCCTAGGTGCGTCTTATGGAGCGAAAAATACAGTATATTTATATGCATTGCTGTGGTGCAAACAGAAAACTATGCAAAAAAAAAAAAAAAAAAAACGACATTTGGATTCTATATGGTATTAAGCCCATTGAAAAGTTGGGTGTAGGCTTGGCCCTCAGAAAGCCATGAGTAAACTGAATTACAATTACACTACAGTAAGTCTCCCATATCAAAACAGCATTAATGGTCAGCACTCTGTCTATGAAAACATAACACTGCAAATATTACACCACCCCCTAAAACACTAATATACCTCCTATTAGGAAACAGAACAAGCCAGGCCGA
This sequence comes from Rhinatrema bivittatum, assembly GCF_901001135.1. Lineage (NCBI taxonomy): Eukaryota > Metazoa > Chordata > Amphibia > Gymnophiona > Rhinatrematidae > Rhinatrema > Rhinatrema bivittatum. The sequence goes on along the minus strand of NC_042618.1, from coordinate 269,058,130 downwards.
TATAGAACTCTTTACAGAAACTACATGCTAGCAGAATACCTCACTTCAGCCACACATGGAGAACACAGACAGACCCTAACTAAATACAGAATAAACAAAGCAAAGTATAAATAAAAATGTGCAGACAAAAACTAAATTGGAAAATGCAAAAACATAGCAAGATAACATAGTAATGACAGCAGATATAAACAAATGGTTCATCCAATCTTCTCAGCAAGCTGCTTATGATAGTAAATGACACTCCATGCATGTAAACCCCATGCCTTCTGTTAAGAGTAGTAACTGCCACTCTGTGTAGGTTACCCCCATACCTTCTGTAAGGGTAGTAACTGCTGCTCTATGCTAGTTACTACCATGCACCCACCTTTCTTCATTTCCAACCTCTAGCCTCTAGGGACCTGCATCCCATGTCCTTTTGAATTAAATTTACTGTTTTCATCCTCAGCGCCTCATGTAGGAAGGCATTCCAGGCATCCACCACCCTCTCCATGAAGAATATTTCCTGATGGTTCTGACTCATCCCCCTTGGAGTTCATTTTGTGACCCCTAGTTCTACAGCTCTTTTCAAACTGAAAAGGTTTGTTAGTTCATGCATCATTAGTATCTTTCAGAAAACTGAAGGTCTGTATCATATCTCCCCTTCACCTCTTTTCCTCCAGGGCATACATATTTAGATCATTCAGCTTCTCCTCAAATCTTCCAATATACACCCCACTTCATTTTGGTTGACTTTCTCTGGACTGCTTTCATCCCGTCTCTATCCTTTGAGATATGGTCTCTAGATCTGAATATAGTACTCCAGTTAAGGCCTCACCAAAAATCTGTGCAAGGGCATTATCATCTCTTTTTTCTTACTGGTTATTCTCTCTATGCAACCCAGCATCCTTCTGGCTTTAGCTATTGCCTTGTCACATTTTTTCTCTGTCTTCAGATTGCCAACATTATTGCCCCATTAGTCTTTCACCCTCTATCACGTATAGCTCTTTTGGATTACTGCACCCCAGATGCATGACTCTGCACATCTTGGCATTGAATCCCAGCTGCCAAATCTTCGACCACTCTTAAAGCTTTCTTAAATTATTTTTCGTTCTCTCTACTCCTTCGGGCATGTCCTGTTGCAGTATTTGCAAAAACAAAAAACAAAAAAAATCTTTACCTTCTATCCCCTCCTCAATGTCACTCACGAAAATACTGAACAGAACTGGTCCCAAAACCAATCCCTTTCTTCAGAGTAGATTCCATTTACCACTACATGCAGTCTTGTGAGTCAACCAGTTTGTAATCTACTCCACTATCTTGGCGCCCAATCCCAAGCTTCTCACTGTTGCACTGCATACAAAACCAGACTTTGTATGCAGTACAACAATAGAGAAAAAAAACCGTTACCATGCCTCAAAAAGAATAAAATCAAGAAATATAAACATCATTCATAATAGTAAAACCATATTAATAAAAGCTTATGTTATTCTGTTGGAAAAGTCAGTAAAGATCCTTTATTCATCCAGAACTACCGCCCAATTTCACTTAATGTTGATTGCAAAATATTTGCAGATTCTTGTGAACAGATTGATGAAGGTGATCAGGTCTGTTGTGTATAAGGATCAAACTGAATTCATGCCTGGGAGATACACTTCTGATAATGAGAGGTTGTTTTGTGATATTCTTTCTGTAGACAATGATTTGAAAGTGCCCATGGTAGCCCTGTCATTTGATGCAGAGAAAACCTTTGTTAGGGTGGAATGGGAATATTTATTTTCTGTGTTGGAATGGTTTGGCTTTGGGCCCAATTTCATAAAGATGGTAACATTTTTGTATATCTCCCCAATGGCAAGGGTGGATATTAATGGTCACAGTTCTGAGTTATTTAGTTTACATAGGGGAATGCAACAGGATTGTCCTCTGTTACTTTTTAATTTAACCATTGTATCCTAGCAATTGCTATCCATACTGTGAGAGATATTAAGAGAATGAGATTTAAGCAGATGAAATTGAAATTCGCTCTTTATTCAGTTGACATGTTTATTTCTTTAGATTCTATTTCTCCTCTGAGATCACTGGTACATTTTTGATGATTTCTGGTTTTGAAGTTATGCCACTTAATAAATATGTCACCTGTTCTGATTTAGATGACTTTCCCCTCCAATGTGTTACTCCAGCTATAAAATATCTTCAGGTCTGGATTGGGACAATTCTAGAAGAGGTGACAAAAAGAAATACAGCCAGCTTGTTTAATATTGTGCAGGATTTGGTTTCAAGATGGTCTCCTTTATATTTATTGTGGTAGAGTAGAATGGAGGCTATAAAGAGGACTGTGGCTCCTAAACTCATATATTCTGAATATGCTGTCAGCACTTTTGAAGCCAACCCTGTACAAACAATTGGAAAATGTGCTTGTTAAACTTCTATGGAATTCTAAACTTCCTAGGATTGCTTTGTTTAAGCTGAAACTACCACAGGATGGAGGGGGAATTAATTTTCCTGAACTGGCCTTGTACCATAAGTCCTTTGTATTGCGATAGGGCTAGGTGGGGATGTAGATCTTGAGAAGTCTATCTGGCCTCAACTGAAGGAGATGATAGTGGATCCTTTTCTGCCAAAACTTCCTGAGGAAAGGCTAAGGAAGTTAGGGCTGTTCAGTTTGGAGAAGAGATGACTGAAGGGGGATATGATAGAGGTCTATAAAATCATGAAAGGACGTGAACAAGTTAATGTAAATAGATTATTTACTCTCAGATAATAGAAGGACTAGCGGGAACTTCATGAAGTTAGGAAGTAGCTCATTTAAAACAAATTGAAGAAAATTCTTTCACTCAGCATATAATTAAGCTCTGGAATTCATTGCCAAGAGGATGTGGTTACGGCAGTTAGTGTAACCGGATTTAAAAAAGGTTTGGATAAGTTCCTAGAGGAAAAATCCATAAACTATTAAATAATAAGCAATAGTATCTTAAGATGTATTTAATGTTTGGATACTTGCCAGGTACTAGTGACTTGGATTAGCCACTGTTAGAAACAGGATATTAAGCTTGATGGACCCTTGGGTCTGACCCAGTATGGCATATCTTATGGTCTTGTAGATATGTCTCTTCCCCCTACTGCATATGATTTTTTGACTCAGTGGGCAACACTGGATGCCTTTTCTTTTGTGAAACAGTGTGTTAATACTTCCGGTTTGTTCTCCAAAGGAATTCTCATTTGGAATAACCCTAAATTCAAAATCAATAAACAGAAGATTTGTTGGGAAGCCTGGTATGTAAGGTGTGTCTAGATGCTTGGGCAATTGATTGATGGGGATAACTAGAAATCATTTGAGCAACTGCAGGCTGATTTTGGCCTTCCTGCTAGTTAATACTTTCATTGATTACAACTAAAGCATTTTTTTTCACTAAAATGTGACATGTCAGGATTCTGAGTATTTGTCTGTCTGTCCAATTTGTACAAGTATTTCTTCTAATCAGCAAGTTACTAGTTTTTATAAACTTGTTAAATCCAATATTAGGTAATGGTGTATTGAAACAGAAAAGGTCTGGGAAAAAGACCTTGCTATGGAGTTGGATCCAAAGTTGTGGTGCAAATTACTCAATCCTTTTTTTTTTTTTTTATTGCTCATATGGTCATTTGGACTCCTGTTAAAGTTGCTAAGTTGGTATGCAATAGGACTGTTACCTGTGGGTCTTACAATTTGGTTATGGGATCTCTATCTCACATGCTTTTTTTTTTGCCCCTCCGTATCCTTGTTTTGGCAATGTGTGTGGAAGTATACATATAATAATCTTCATTTTAAGGAACCATGATAATTCCACATTATCTTTAAATCCTTGGCTGTACAGTCTCAGTTAATGGGCATGAGAAGAAGCTTTTGGATTTTCTATTGTCCATTGCTCTGAAGTTGATTCTCACTCATTGGAAAGATACCACTGACTTAGATGGTAAAATATATGAAATATAGTGTGTAAACTTGCCAAATATGAGCAAGCTATGGCAATTAAAAATGGGAATGCTTTGAACTGTAAAAAAATGTGTACCCTATACTGCATTTTTCAACATCTTGATTGTTTTAAAGGTGAATTGTAAAAGCTGGGCACACACCAAAATCAGGAGATAGGCATGCATGTAGAACATGCTCGTGTCCACCCAATTTTATAAGCCATCCTTATGAACACACAAGTCCCAATGTGCATCGGGAAAAAAGGGACAGAATGTGGGCAGGGCCAAGAGATGTGCGTACAAGTTCCTACACACCTGGGCGTGTGCCCAAGTATATTAGAGTGCAAATTTACTTCTGCTATGGAGGAGGTATAAGTTTTAATAAACTATTTCCAAGCATCTATGAAATGTTTGAAGGGTGTGGATTAACGGAAGGGAGTGCAGAAAAAAGAACCACAAGTATTTGGAGGAGCATGTGGTAGACTAGGCAAACTGGTCATAGCATGGACACTTGTCCATTATAAAATATCCTCACTTGAGCAGCTCAAATCCACTACACGGCTGTTTTCCCCACATGTAAAATTAGGAACACATAAAATAGCTCTGGCACGCATATTTAACATGTGCAAGCAAGATATTAATTGCCGCATATGAGCCTTGCACCCATTTGTAAGTTACCATCTTAATGTATTATTTTATCTGTCTTGTCCTTGGGTGGGGAATATTTTCCTGTTGCTAATGTTATATCGTGTTTGCAATTTGTAGCATTTTGAAATATAATAAATAAGTTTGAACACAAAAATAACGATACTAATAAAAAGAATAAATATTTCAAAACAGCTGATAAATAGAATATTCAATAATTTGATTAAAACATTTTTTAAATTCTCAAAGAAAGCAAAATATTTCAGAACAGCAGACACATCAAACACCACCCAATAATTAAAATTAGAAAGGATAAACTATATTTCCTGCTTGCCATACCTGGGAAATTTTGATTTCAACTCATCCTGAGATTGTCGATTAGTGGGGGAAGGAGGGCGTTCATGAACTTTTTCTTCTACCTATCAAATACACACACGTTCAAAAAATATATGTTCATTCTCACACATGCACACAGTCGCTCACACATGCTCACTCACTCACACAAACACACACACTTCTCCCCCTCCATAATGCACAAGTAACAGCAGTTTCCACCTTCAACTCATGTAACAGGAATCCTACTCTTTCCTCCTGGGATTCAAGTTAATGCTTCTCCTGCTTCTTTCTTTGAGCCATTCGTGCCAAAGCTGCTCCTTCTAGTCATGGCATTGCACTTCCTTAATCCCACCCAGCAAGTTCACATGACAACTTCCTCTTCCTGGTCCTCATGGGCAAAAAAACAAAGAGTCACTGCTGTACCACCCCCAAAACTATGACACTCGGTGGCCACCTATTCCACTGGCCCTGCACTCTCTCCTACTCATACCATAAGAAATTGCCATGCTGGGTCAGACCAAGGGTCCATCAAGCCCAGCATCCTGTTTCCAAAAGAGGCCAAAACCAGGCCACAAGAACCTGGCAATTACCCAAACACTAAGAAGATCCCATGCTATTGATGCAATTAATAGCAGTGGCTATTCCCTAAGTAAAATTGATTAATAGCCATTAATGGACTTCTCCTCCAAGAACTTATCCAAACCTTTTTTGAACCCAGCTACACTAACTGCACTAACCACATCCTCTGGCAACAAATTCCAGAGCTTTATTGTGCGTTGAGTGAAAAAGAATTTTCTCCGATTAGTCTTAAATGTGCTACTTGCTAATTTCATGGAATGCCCCCTAGTCCTATTATTCGAAAGTGAAAATAACCGAGTCACATCTACTCGTTCAAGACCTCTCATGATCTTAAAGACCTCTATCATATCCCCCCTCAGCCGTCTCTTCTCCAATCTGAGCAGCCCTAACCTCTTCAGCCTTTCCTCATAGGGAAGCTGTTCTATCCCCTTTATCATTTTGGTTGCCCTTCTCTGTACCTTCTCCATCGCAACTATATCTTTTTGAGATGCGGCAACCAGAATTGTACACAGTATTCAAGGTGCGGTCTCACCATGGAGCGATATACAGGCATTATGACATTTTCCGTTCTATTAACCATTCCCTTCTTAATAATTCCTAACATTCTATTTGCTTTTTTTGACTGCTGCAGCCACATATTTAATTTTAATTTAATTTAAAAAAAAATAGGCCAATCAAAGTGGTGTACAACATCTTAAAACATAATATACTCACAAAAACATAAAAATAAGACACACACATCATCAAATCCTAAACTCCAGCCATCATCCTCACTGCCAGGAGTAAAGCCATGTTTTCAACTGTTTACGAAGAGTCTTACTCCCTCTTTTCCTCTCACTCCCCCTTCTCGCTACTACTTAACATTTCTATAGCGCTACACAACATACGCAGCGCTGTACAAAATTACAAAAAAAGATAGTCCCTGCTCAGAGCTTACAATCTAATTTAACAGTTTATATACCGACATTCATTGGGAATATCACATCGGTTTACATTAAACATAAACTGAGCTTAAAAACACTTCACAGAGAACTTGATAATACGTACAACCTAGAAATGAAGATAGAAAAGGGCATGAGGGGGGCAAACAGATGTTAGGACTAATATACAGGACAAGAAACTTGGGGTATTTCATAAAGCAAGACAATGATTAAAAAGAAAAGAAAGTTAGTTAGCAAGACTAAAAGCAGACTATCAGGCATAAGATTTAAAAACGGTGTCAGAAAGGTGGGTCTTTAGATGGGATTTAAACATGGCAAGACAGAAAGCATGATGCACCAGTTCAGGAACACTATTCCAAGCACATGGTGCATCCAGATGGAAAGCACAGAGTTTGGTACTGGTAGCAGAGAAGAAGGGCACAGATAGGAGTGACTTATTCAACAAGCGATGTGCAGAGAGAGATAAGAGGAGAGGTAGTGAGGTGCCGCAGAGTGAAGGCATTTGTAGGTAAGAAAGAGGAGCTTGAACTGTATGCAGGAGTGGATAGCGAGCCAATGCAGTGACTTCAGAAGAGGGGTTGTGAGCATGGCAACTTTGGCTGAATTTAGGACAGATTGCAGGGGAGAGAGAGATGGTTTTGTTGGATGACCTGTGAGAAGCAGGTTGCAATATTCTAAGCGGGAGGAGATGAGTGGATAAGGGTTCTGGTAGTGTGTTCAGAAAGGAAACAATGGATTTTGGCAATGCTATAAAAAAAGAAATGACACATTTTAGCAGTGTTTTGGAAAAGCGTAGAGAAGGAAAGAGAGAGAGGAGTCTAAGAGGATTCCAAGGGTATGGGCTGATGTGACTGAGATGACGACTTATCCACAGAAACAGAGAAAGAAGGAAGAGAGGAAGAGGGCTCAGTGGGAAAGATAAAGAGCTCTGTCTTGGTCATGTCGAATTTAAGGTGGCAGCGGGACATCCAGGCAACAGTGTCAGACAAGCAGGCTGAGATCCGGGACTGGATTTCTAGTGAAAATTCTGGTGTAAAAAGGTATATCTGGGAATCATCAGCATAAAAATGGTATTGAAACCCATGAGAGGAAATCATAGTACCAAGGGAATTAGTATATAGTGAGAAGAGAAGAGGGCCCAAGACGGAGTCCTGAGGATAGTGGATTGGCAGTAGAAGAACCACCAGAGGAAATGCTAAAAGTGCGATGGGAGAGGTAAGAAGAGAACCAAGACAGGACGGAGTCCCGAAATCCAAGCAAGGACAGACTATCAAGGAATAGGTGGTGATCAACAGTGTCAAAAGCAGCAGACAGGTCAAGGAGGATAAAGGACAGAATAAAAAGACATTTGGCTTTAGTCATAAACAGGTCATTGGAAACTACGGCAAGGGCTGTTTCATTTGAATGTAGAGGGCAAAAACAAGACTGGAATGTATCAAGAACAGCTTGAGATGTATAGTCAAGACAGCAGCAGGGAACAGCATGGTCAAATAGTTTGGAGGCAAAAGGGAGAGGGGAGATGAGAAGATAGTTGGCAGAACAAGTAGGATCCAGTGCGGGCTTTTAAAGGAGTGGTATGATTACAGCGTGTTTGAAGGCAGCAGGAACAGTAGCAGTGGAGAGTGATAGATTGAGGATGTGACAGATAGAAAGGATGACTGTAGTGGAGATGGAACTGAGGAATTTATGGGGACAGCGTCAGAGGAACAAGTAGAGAGTTTGGAGGAAGAGAGAAGACAAGCAGTTTCCTCCACTGTGACTTCAGGAAAGGAGAGAGAGAGAGTGGCAGAGGCTAGGGGAAGGGTTAGAGGAAAGAGGTGGGGGAGAGGCAGGTAAAGGTGAAATAGTTAAGATACACAAAATTAGTCTTGAGTTCTCATCACAGAAGTAGTCAGCCATAGTCTGGGAAGAGAGAAGGGGAGGAGAGATGCGAGGGAGGTTTGAGGAGGGAATTGAGAGTGGCAAAGAAGAAGCAGCGAGAGTAGCCGTAAGAGAGAGTTTGTCAGATGGACATAGTAGTCTTGTTTGGCAAGTGCAGTAGCATACTGGAAAGTGGTCAGCATGAATTTGTAGCGTATGAAGTCTGCACGGGGATTTAGCCAGTGACATTCTGCAGAGTGGGCGCAGGAACATAGGTAGCGAATTCTGGGGTGAGCCAAGGCTGGGGTCTAGTGCACCTTACAGGACAGGTAAGAGGAGGGGCAAGAGTGTCTAAGGCTGAAGAGAGCATAGTGATGTAAGAAGTAACTGCTTCATCAACAGATTCAGACATAGTTATGGGGGAAAGGAGAGATGGAACAGCAGTGGAAAAGATGCAAGGGTCAACAGCTTGGAGATTCCTAAAGGTTTAAGTGGTGACTGGACAAGTCAGTGGGGAGGGTGGTTTAATGTGAAAGTTATCAGGTGATAGTCGGAAATCGGAAGAACTAAGGTGGCGAAGTCTGAGAGACAGCAATTGGAAGTAAAGATTAGGTCAAGACAGTGGCAAGCATGGTGAGTAGAGGTGGTAGAGCAGAGTCGGAGATCAAATGAAGAAGTTAAAGAAAGGAGTTTTGAGGCATATGAGTTAGAAATGTCATCAACATGGAGGTTAAGTCACTAAGGATAAGGGAAGGAGAAATGGGTCAATGAAGAAGGAAAGCCAGGAATCAAAGTTAGTGAGGAAAGGAGGAGAGATGACAGCTACCTGGAGAGGTATGCAGTGACTAAGCGAATGGAATGGGCTTCAAAGGAAGAAAGAGTGGGATTGAAGTGGGAGAAGGTGTTGAAATCTGCAGGAGGGAGAGCAGCAGTTCAACTCCACCACCACGGCCTACCAAGCAAGGTGTGTGGGAGAAAAGATAATCTTCATAAAAGAGAGCAGCAACTGAAGCAGTGTCTTCAGGTGAAAGCCAGGTCTCTGTTAAGGCAAGGAGATGGAAACGAGAGGTAAAAAGGTGGTCATGAATAAGGCAAGCTTTTTGGAGATAAGAGTTTGCATTCCACAGGGGAGCATGAGAAAGGAAAAGAAGAGAGGGAGGGAGAAAGGAAATAGTGATGATTGAGGGTACACTCACTTACCACCCTCCTTTCCTTTCCCTCTCACTCACTCTAACTCCCCTTCCTTCACTTCCCTTGCCTTCCTTCTCCCTCACAACCCCCACCGGTCATTTTTTTCTTCCCGTCTGTGGGAAGCCCTATGGACACATCATTAATGGCTCCACTGCAGGTCTTATCTTCCACTCCATAGGGCATGGGTAACCCGCAGGCATGTCAACTGCTGGCTTCTTGTATCATGATGCAAGGTGAGGCAGCCATCGCAGGGGTGTTTTAGGAGCACTTGCTGCCATCTCAAAATGGTTGCCACCTGAAGTGGCTGCTCACCCTGCCCCTAATGAATAAAAGTGCCCCGGGCTCACATGGCTTACTGCTTGACAACTCCAATCTAGGAGGGCCACAATGGGGTCTAGTTTTCAGGGTAACAATGTTATGCAAATTATACTTATTCTTAGAACCATACATATGAAAATACATCTGTTACATAACACTAGGGAACACAATTTTCGTTGAGTTAGATCTGACACTTGTTGTTGACTAACTTTTGACATCTGAATCCAAAAAATGACCCCAGTTTTTCTCTATTACGTCAACTTTTTAAGGTACAGGATTACCCTCCCTTTGTCCCAAAAATATCATACAAAATGTACATACAAAGGAAATAAAAGAACAATTTACCTGAATATACTGGTTTATTTAGTTATTTATTCATACAAAGGCTATATATTGTTACTGTACAAGTAGTAAAGTTCTGCTACCAAACCATAAATATTAGGTAAAAATGTACGCTTAAAAGGGGCAGATTTTCAAAGGGATATGCGCGTACCCCCGAAAAGCTGACCCAAGCCTATCTTGCATGGGCTCGGCGGCGCGCATATGTCCCAGGGCTTCGAAAAAGGGGCGGTCTGGGGTGGGTTTGGTGGCGTGAAATAAAGGTAGGGGGGGGGGGAATCTAGTTTAGGGCTGGGTGGGAACGGTAGAAACGTTCCCTCCAAAGCCGCTCTGATTTCGGAGCGGCCTCTGAGGCAGCCTGCCGTGGCTTGGCGCACACAAGTTGCACCAATTGTGCACCCCCTTGCGCGCTCCGACCCTGGATTTTATAACATGCGCGCATATTATAAAATCGGGCGTAGATTTGTTTGCGCCAGGTTGTGCGAACAATCTGCGCCCGCGCGCAGGTTTTAAAATCTGCCCCATTGCTTTTCCGGCAGTGTTCAATCTGTGGACAATCTCGCCTGAAGCTCCAGCAATAGTCAGCCATCATATGTACATCCCATCTACCCTGATACCGTGCCTCCATGACCTTCAAATCTTGGTGGAATCGTTCACTTTGCTCATCACTTACTGCACCAAGGTTTTTCGGGAAGTCAGCAGATGGCTATGCAGAAAATGCAACCTTGATGCTCATGTTGCAACGAAGCATTCTGAAGCTCTCCAAGAGTTTCTGGACAATTTTGGTGTAATTCTATGCTCATGTATTTCCAAGAAAGTCCTTGACAAGGTTTTGAATGACAACCAAGAATTCTTTTCCTATTGCATGCAATATTTAGTGCATTTTGATAAATCCAGGCCTAAGACAGGCTGTAGACAAAAAAACCTGACGTAATAGAACTGCAGTTTTGAAATCAGCATGCCCTATTTAAGTCTAGAATAGCTGAAAAATCAAACTCAACAGGAATTATCCTAAAATTGTTCCCCAGTGTAATTTTTGTGAATATCCTGAAAACCAAGCCTGTTTGCAGACCTTCACTGGGAACCCCTGCTCTTCTAGAGCAGTGTCCCAACCATTGTGCCGTGGCACACTGATGTGCCTTCAGACCTGTTCAAGTGTGCCACTGAAAAGTCACCACTACCTGATCCAGACCAGCACCTGGGTTTTGCTTTCAGCACCTCACAGCAATAAGATATGTAGAAGCTCCTTTTTTAGAACATGCCTTCCCTTTCTAGCTACAGCATGAGCCCTGGAGTATGGAAATTAATAAGCACCTTGCACAGTATGGTGGACAAAGCCCTGCTTTTTTTGGCGCACGTATCTTCACCTAGTGAGCTTCCTCGCTTGAGTCCTTCCAGCCTTTGTCTTATACCTAGGCTTAATGAGACATGCAAAACATGCACTGAACACTAGGAGACGATGCAATAAATGAGCACGAAAACAGGTGTTCAGTGTTGAGTTCCCACTTTCCTAACACATCCCAGCCACCTCTCCTGGGTGGGCGATTCAATACTTAAATGAGGGGTCGCGCAGCCAAGGAGGTGCTAGGGAAAATGTGCGCCCCTAAGCGCCTCCAGGTTAGGAAAAACTGACACAATTTTATGAGCATCCATTTTCCCAACCTGCGCACAGCCCCAGGTTAGGAAAATGGACCCTCATTAATTAAGCGTTCCGTTTCCCTAACCTGACCGCCAGTACTTTTTTTTTTTTTTTAACCATTAGGTTCCTTCTGACTTACTATCGCCACGATATTAAGTTGGAGGATGTACAGAAAAGGAGTATTTTCTGCTTTTCTATACACTTTTTTGGGCTGCTCAGAAATTAATGCCTGCTCTGGGCAGCGTTAATTTCTAAGCATAAAAAAGTGCGGGTCGAGCACACTTTTTTTTAGATCTGGGGAAAATGAGTAATTGCCTCATCAACATGCATTTGCATGTGATGAGCGCTATAGTTTTGCGGGGGGTTGGACGCGTGTTTTGGACGCGCTAATCCCTTATAGCATAAGGGGCTGTGTACGTGTGTCCCAACTACGGGTTGCATCGGCCCCTAGATGTGACTTATTTTGAGCGTTGGGAAGAGCAGCAGCAGTGGAGGAGCTCTGGCAGCCACATGCGGCAGCCAAGGTAACTAATTGAGCTGGTTGCCTGTGCCACACTGTCTTCTCCTCTCTCTTGCATTTCTAGGTAGAGAAAACCGGTCCTTGGTGATGGGATCGTGTGTCTTGCCCCTCCCCTGCCGAGCGTACCATTTAACTCCCGTTTGGCCATGCGTTTTAGACACACTAATATCACCCCTTATACTGTAAGGGGAAATAGCGTGTGGAAAACGGGCAGCCAACCACCCCGAAACTAGTAGCGCTCATCACATGCAAATGCATGCTAATGAGCCCATTAGTTATTACCCCAGAATACTGAAAGTAAAATGTGCAGCAAGGGCAGGTGTTAACTTTAGAAAGCACTGGGAAAGTGTACAGAAAAACAGAAAAAAACTGCTTTTCTGTACACCCTCTGACTTAATATCATAGCGATATTAAGTCGGAGGCACCAAAAATACTCCCCCCCCCCCCCCCCCCAAATCTGCCTGCCAGTCCGCGGGTTCAAAAACGGATACTCAATTTTGCCGGCATTCATTTTCCAAACCCGTGGCTGTCAGTGGATTCAACAATAGATGCTATTGTCCCTAGCGCCTCCTTTTTAGTGCAACACCTAATTAAATAGAGAATCTCACACCCAGGAGAAGTGCCTGGGCGTTCAAATCTGAGCACCGGTTCTCCCACATGTTTTACTAAATTGGCCTGAAAGAGAGTCTGACAGATCTTTCAGTACTTCCCTAGCTCTTCTTCTGGCCATATGAATCCTCTCCATGTCTGCATTGCCTGCTCCATGGAAGATGATGTGCCACACAAAGTTTTTGCTAATATAAGTGTGTCTTAGGCTTCAAAAGGTTGGGAAACACTGTTCTAGATACCAGTAACGAATAATAAATTCCATAAGCAATCTCAAGACAGTAAGCAAAACACACACATATCAGCATTATTGAAATATTTCACCAAGTTTCTCATTTTACAGAAAGTCAGTTTTGGTTAATCAGCAAACAAAAGTGCTTATTTAAAAAAAAATAGACTGCAGAGCCAAGATAATTTCTTATAAATCTTAACAGTGATTCCAAAGAAAAAAAGGATGCCAGATAGCATATTATACAAGTTGAAAATAATTTCACAATTAATGCCTTCTCAATTTTGACAAAAGAAAAATAACATGCTTAAAAGATAAACTAATATAGATCTCCAGTCAGATGCTAAAATATATTTTTAATGATTTTGTTTTGAATGGGAAAACACTAAAAGGATGATTTTTTTTTTAAATATGTATTATTCCCTTTTATCAGGCTGCTGGCTGACACTGGAGCAGAAAAAAGAGCAAAGGAAATTCCATTCCAAACGGCTAACAGAGAACAAAGGACATCCTTAATTAAAAAAAAACGCTCAAAAATAAAGAAACATTGATCTGGGGCATTTTAAAAGTAAGATTTAAATAAAGCTTTACAAATTTACAAGAAAAATAAAGTATGAACAAAAATTGCATACCAAAATAGTTATTAAAATGGTAATGTGATTTTATCCTGTTAATTTTAAACATGGCAAAAGAAAATCAGCACAATAGTGAAAACATTTGGGGCAAAATATGACTTTGAATACACAAAACTGAACATTATAGAGTTGAGATATTGCAAGGCTTATTATTACCTGAACAGACTGACTGCAGTCTCATTCCTCCTCCAGGCTTTGCCCTGTACAACTTCATGCACAATCTCCTTTTCGTTAGGTACTCTATACCCCGGGAAGAGGGACAGCCAGCAAAGGACAAAAACGCACAAGACACTAGCTCCTATAGGAAGCCGAGTCCGAGGACACTTCCACATGGCGGCGATCATCCGATATATTTTTCGTCTCGGGCAATATTAATTCATTTCTCACATCAGCAATGGTCAAAGGCAACGTATCTTAAAATTATGCAAAAGGAAGAACACTTTCCATGTATATTTATATCTCTCAGATACTTTCTGCACCTTGTAATTGTAAGGATTTGACAGACTCTTGCTCCTTGAAGACTAAACCGTGTGCTGCAAATCATAAATCTCCTGCGTTTAGCTCCACAGATTTTATCTATATGGTGCAAAGACCACGGGACCATTAGGCGGGCTAGGCAGTCGCCTAGGGCGCCGGAGGTGGGCGGAGTGCCGTAGCGCGACGTGAGGGCGGCAGTTTTTAAATCGAACGAGGTTGGCGAGGCCAAGCGGAAGAGTTTGTGTATATGAAGGAGGTCGGTAGGTAGGCTGTCTGCGACAGGAGCGAGAAGAACTTGGTGATGCCGTACCGCTTATGGCAGCTGGACACCCTTCCACCGGCCCTGATATTGTTTTATAGTTTACTTAGTCGTTTTTTTTCCCATGACTATGCTTCTTTAGCCTCCCCTTGTCAAGGCAAAAAAAAGAAAAACAAAAAAAAAAAAAAAAAAGCCTCCTGTGTCACTGCAGTAGTCTGTGTTCCTCGACTATTTCTTTGACTTCCCTAACCAAGACTACCCTTTTGTAGAAGGAAATGTTCTGTCATTCGGCAAAGGACAACAGTGATCTGTTAGCTCAGCGTCCATAGAAAATATACAATAAAATAAAAGACTGAGATAAAGGGCATTCTGACCTCTGTAGGCAGGGGGAATTAGGACCTCTGTAGACAAGGGGATTAGGCGAATCTTCTGCCTTGCAACTCCACACCCCCCCTCCCGGTCATGCCACCTCAAGGCCTTGGTCCCGACTCCTATCTCATTCTCGATTGTGCCCACTGAGTGTGTGGTTTTCTGGGCCACGAGCAGGTTGGGCCCAAATAGTCACTCCTCTTTGCTGCCTTGTGGCCCCATATGGCTCATGCTCATTGGCATACCAAGGGTCTCTGGTGCCTGGGGGCTAATGTATTTGTGTGCCTCTCCTGCACCCCCTCCCCAATCCTTCTTGTACTATTGCTTAAGGCCACAGAAAATCAGTAGCGTCTCTAGACAGAAGAATTGGGGGGGAGGGAGGAGCCAAAATGACATTTCCTCATCACACCCACCTCCATAGCATGGCCCCCTGCTTTAAAATTGGCTATAAAAAAAAAGTCTTAATAAGAAAGACCAAAGGGCCTTCTGCGTAATTTTAAAAAGCTGGCCAGTTTCACACCTCTAGTAAAACTACTATTAAAATTATTTGATAGCTTTATTCAACTAATTCTATATGGCTATGAGAGTGAAGTCTGGAAAGTATACAGGAAGGAAAAGAATGTCAATATAAATCCTGCACCTCCATTTCTTTAACATACTGTGCATCCATGGAAATTCACCCAACAATGGAGCTTGGGTGTTTCCCTTACAACTCATCAAACAAAAAAATATTTTCAAATTCTGGTATCACCTCACAGTAATAGCAAACAAACACCTTTCACTGCTAGACACATTGTGAACTAACACAAAACCCCGCAAAAAAGATACTCAAAATCTATACAGCAAGCCTATCGTAACATAACAGTAATATCACCATGGACTCAAACAACAATAACCCTACCTGTGAAAAAGCAGCTCTGTAAATATTATACTGGGTCCCAGAATACCAATGCACCACCTACTGAGAAAACAAAACAACCCCGGTTGCTATAGATCCCTACACAGACACGCTAGCAGAAACTCTCATCATGGTCACACGCACAGAGCAGAGACAGACCATCACCAAATACAGAATAAAGGATCGCAAATTAGACAAACTGAAATGGAAACCCCAAGAAGCCAGATTCTGAGTGTAACAATGGAAAAACAGAACCACCATTCCTTATAAAACAAATAAAATCAAGAAACATAAAGCATCAATTATAATAGTAAAACCATTCTAATAAAAGAATATTTTAAAACTACTGATAAATAGAATAATTTCTATTAATTAAAATCAAATACATTTTTTTAAAATTTCACAAGCACTAATAATATATTTCAAAACAGCATACATAACAAATATCACCCAGTAATTAAAACTAATAAGGATTTTAAAAAGCCCCTGCTGTCCATACCTGGGAACTCTTGATTTCCAGTCACTCTGAAATTGTCAAGGATTAGGTTAGGGGAGCACACAAATTTTATCCTCTCTCTCACACATACTTACATGTTCATTCTTTCTCACACTGTCACATACATACACGTACATGCTCTTATACCCACCATAACCTCCCTCTCTCTCACAGACATTGACACACTTTCAGGCTCTAAGACCTTCTCTCCCCCCCCCCCCCCCCCCCCCCCCCCACACACACCACCCACACACAAGCTCTCACTCCCCTGGATTCTCTCATACACACACATGGTCTCACTCTCACCTGCTCCCTCACATACACACACCCAGGCAAGCTCCCAGTCATTCTCTCACACACCCACCCACACACATCCATATATACCCACACTGACACCCAGGCAGCTCCCATTCATTGTCATACCGCTCCCTCCCCACCCTCCAGGTATGCACACATTCATTCTCACACACACATACACCACACACAGGCAGGCACCTATTCTCACACAGACCCCAGGAAGACACCCATTCATTCTCATACACAGATATAGCCTCAGGCAGGCACCCATGCATTCACACACATACACCCCCAGGTAGACTCCTATTCATTCTCACACCACTCCCTCCCCACCCCCCCAGGTATGCACACATTCTCACACACACACAGACCCCCCAAGCAGGCACCAATTCATTCTCACACACATACACCACACACAGGCAGGCACCTATTCTCACACAGACAGACCCCAGGAAAACACCCATTCGTTCTCATATACAGATACAGCCTCAGGCAGGCACCCGTACATTCACACATATACACCCCCAGGCAGACTCCCCTCTCTATCTTTTGCCAGCAACCTCAGAGCCTCTCTCAATCCTCTGCTACTGCTATCACTGCTGCCATGTGGATATTTGGGGAGGTGCTGATTGCTGCTACTGGCACTGAAGCCCGTTCTGCTGCCTCCTCTGTACAGGCCCCGCAGTATTAAATATTTGCTGCTCCCGAAGCCGGGGAAGGACCCCTTACGGCCAGAGTCTTATCGCCCTATTTCCCTATTAAATTTTGACCAAAAACTCTTGGCCAAGATAATGGCGGATCGTTTGGGAACTATTTTACCAACTTTGATCGAACCAGGACAGGTGGGGTTTGTGCGGGGGAGATATGCTTTGACCAATATCCGTTGGGTAACCACAGCTATGGCTCTCAGTCGTATGGTGGCTGAATCCTTTATGGTGGTTAGCCTAGACGCGGAAAAAGCTTTTGATCGGGTAAACTGGAATTTCATGTTTAGCATTCTTACGGGCATGGGCTTTGAAGGGTTTTTTCTACAGAGCATACGGTTGCTATATAAGGACCCCACCGCATATATCCTGGCCAATCAGTGCCAGTCCCCATCGTTCCCAGTAACTAGGGGGACTCGACAAGGCTGCCCTCTTTCTCCATTGTTGTTTCTCCTTACCTTAGAGCCGTTGCTGCAGGCAATACAGGAGGCGCCAGCGATCCGGGGCATTAAGTTGCAAACCCAGGTGTTCAAGTATGCGGCCTTTGCCGATGATATTCTTTTGTTTCTTACACGGCCGGCTGCCTCTTTAACAGCCTTACTGCAACTCATCACTCACTATGGCAGGGTCGCTGGGCTACAGATCAATTGGGCGAAATCTGAAGCCCTGGCATATCCAACACAAGTCCGCACCAATTGGCCAGGGCCCTTTCCATTACGTTGGGTAGATAGTCGATTTCTGTATTTAGGTGTGTGGCTCTCAGTAGATCCTGGGGAGCTGTATTCGCTCAACATTTCTCGCCTCCTGCAGCGCACTAGGGAACGGCTCACTACTTGGCATCATTTACCATTGTCCTTGGGGGGCCGTATTAACCTTTTTAAGATGGCACTCCTTCCCCAATGGTTGTATACCCTTCAGAATATTCCGTTGCAGCTGCGACGGCGAGATGTGAGACAATTAGATTCTTTACTTCGCAAATTCCTCTGGCAGGGCAAAAGGCCCAGGATTGCATTGAAGGCCTTGCAGGGACAGTGGGGAAAAGGAGGGATGGGAGTCCCAGACTTAGCGCTATACAATCTAGCGAGCAATATGCTCGCTAGATTGTATCATAAGGGACTGGATTCTGGATGTGGCCCAGTATACTCACCTTCCGGCAGACCGCACCTTGGTTGCACCTTTAGATTTGCGAAGTGCACTACAGTGCTCTGGGTCCTCCCTACCTGACCTCTTGAGAAACCACCCCTTATTAGAGCCCTTACAGCAAACATGGAAAAGATTGTGTACCCATTTACATATCCCAACTATTTGTGCACGCTTCCTGCCTTTGCGTGGCAATCCTCAGTTTACCCCGGGTGCACAAAACGCCAGTTTTAGATTGTGGGCTCAGAAAGGCATCACACTGGTGGGCCATGTTCTGGATGAGGGGGGATCAATGTTGTCCTATTTGGATCTCATGGGCCGATATTCGATTCGACCCTCACAACCATTTCCCTATTTACAATTGAGGCATTACATCACCTCCCTGCCAACGGAAAGTAAAAATCCCGCAAACACTGAGGCCTTGATCCGAATCCTACACTTAGGACTGCTAAATTGTCTCTAGCTGAAGCGCATCGAGGTTTGCGACGCGCTGTGGCAGGAGGTGATTGGGGCAGGCTGGTGGCGAGATGGAACAGCGATGGCACCTTTCAGATCTCGGAAACTATGCTTCGTGCTAGCTTTGCGCAAGTTTCCAGGGTGACCAGTAATTATTACTACAGGGAAATGCACTATAAATTTTTATGGCGAGCATACCTTTCTCCCATGTTTCTTTTTCGGGCCCGATTGCGGGAGACTGGCCAATGTGCAAAGTGCTTTGCTGATGAGTGCACCCTTTCACATGCCTTTTGGGGCTGTTTGCGCATTCGCCGATTTTGGGTGGCGCTAGCTCAGTATCTGGAGAAGCTGTTGGGGGTCGCTGTCTCATTATCCTACGAAGTCCTATTATTTGGTTGTCTTGATCACCGCAAGTACAAAAAAGTGGAAACCAGGCTTCTTATCCAAAAGGCCTGCTTAGTGGGCAAAAAATTGATATTGTTACATTGGAAGAGCTCGGTGGTGCCCACCTTTTGGATGTGGCGTAATGCGTTCCACAAATTACTACAACTGGAACACCTGATGTCTTGTGGGTCCCCTCTGCAGAGAAACCGATTTGTGCGTGTTTGGATGGTGTATATCCAATCTCTCCCTCACAGAGCTCGTAGTCACCTCTTGAATGCCTCTGGGGCCCCCAACTCTGTGTTCCCCTACTATGGACCTGCCCATTAGTAATAGACCTGAACATTAATCACCACCGCCTGCTGATTGTTGTATATGACTTGAGTATAACCTGGACTTCATCCGATTTGTGGGGGGGAGGGGGGAGGTTATATGCTGGGCGGGTGGGGGAGGGTGAGACACTGTTCGGGGGGTGGGTTGAATTTGCTAAAAGAGCCTATTGTTAGCCACACGGACCGGGGGCTAAGAGTCACAGTCACCTGGTCCTGATGTTTTCTTCATATTGTGTGTTTATTTGCAATTGCTCAATAAAAAGTGTTTAAACATAAATATTTGCGGGCTTCCACTTCCTCCATGCCGATCTCGTACATTGTGAGATCGGCATAGAGAAAGTGCTACTCTTGCACATTCCCAAAGATAACACATGCCAATCACTAAAAAGTATTTTTTTTTTTTTATCTTTGCTGTCTGATCTTAGTTTTCTAATCAGTCATGCTTTTTTTTTCCACCTTCCCTTTCTTGTTTTTTTGCCAATTCCTTTTACAGGGTCTTTTTTTTCTATTTCTTTTTTCTCCATCTGTCTTCTTCCCTCAAACACACAATCAGGTTCTCATTCTCACACGCTATCTCACACATATACACACACACACACAGGCTCTCACACTCACATGCAATCTCTCTCACACATACATACACAGACACACAGGCTCTCACACTCACATGCAGTCTCACGCATCCACAGCTCTCACTCTCAAATGCTCTCTCATACATACATACATACACACTGTCTCTCTCGTGCACAAGCTCTCTCACTCCTACATGCTGTCTTGCTCAAGCACAGGCTCTCACTGTCACATGCTGTCCCTCTCACACAAAGGCTCTCACATGCTGTCTCTCTAAACATTCAGGTCCTCCCTCCCACACACAGTCTCTCAATCCACTCTCACACACAATCTCTCAACTCATCTCATACACACACACTCTACAGGCCCTCAACCTCTCTCTCACCTCTGGGCCTCCTTTGCGCGGGTTGCCACAACATGGGATATGCGGTGGCCCTGATACCAGACCTCCTCCTCTTCTCGGGCCACCGCAACATGGGATATGCGGCGGCCCATTAAAGCTGCTCTTCTTCTGTAAGTAGCAGATGCTCCTCCTCCTTCCTGCCCACGCGGCCGCAGCAACATTTTTCTTCTGAGGCCGTGCAGGCAGGAAGGAGGAGGCGCACCTGCAGGTTTGAACGTGACCTTTTTCTTCGGGCCGTGGTGAGATAATCTCCACCACAGTCCTGCCGAACTTCCTGCTGTATGCGTCCAGCACACAGCACAGCAATAGTTCCCTGCTCATCCGCTGGTGAGAAGAGGTCTACCGGCGGCAGCATGGGCCTCCCATGTCGGCCATCAGTGCGCCCCTATGGCCCTGCGCCTGGGGGCATTGGCTCCCCCTGACCTCCCCTCAGTATATCGCGCCCCCTTAAGGCTCGGCGCTCTAGGCACAGGCCTAGTTTGCCTAGTGCTTCCGCCGGCCCTGTCTGTAGGAGAGAAAGCTGTTTCTCACAGTATGTTCTCTGATCCTCAGCTGTGAGCTTACCTTCACTGTTCTCTAGAAACCCTTAGGCTGGGGACCGTAGAGTAGGAATAGGGGGCACTCCATGAAGTTAGCATGTGGCACATTTAAAACTAATTGGAGAAAGTTATTTTTCACTCAACGCACAATTAAACTCTAGAATTTGTTGCCAGGGGATGTGGTTAGTGCAGTTAGTGAGCTGGTTTAAAAAAGGATTGGATTGGTTTGTTGTGGGGGGGAGGAGTTAAGATGGCAGCTCGTTAGTGGCAGCAGCTCGGAGTGCCCGATATTTCTTCGCTGTAACTGTTTAGCTTCCAATAAAAATGCCTCCTAAAAGAAAGGGCAACAGACGATCCCCGAACTTACCGCGATTTATCCCACTGGGGTGGCTAAACTCCTCGTTGATGAAACGCCATTGGGAGCGTCGCTGGCGTCTGGGGAAACTACCTTAAGCCCCCCTGACCTGAGAAAGCCGGCAGCACTGGGACTACAATCGCCCTCGATGATCTCGGTGTTGGACACAGAACCGGAGAGTCCAGTGAACAAGCCGGAGGGAGCGGAAGCCGAGTGGAGAGGTCTGGAGACAACTGAGGTGCTGGGAGGGCCAGAAGCGCTGAACACCGCGTCCCTGATCCTGCCAAGCCTCGGTGGAGGTGGTGAGTTACCTCAAGTTGAATCTGGGGGGCTCGCAGCAGAGGAAGAACTTTTGGGTGTGCAAGGTGGTTCTGCAGATACAGACCCCCCCAAGCCGGACTCGGTGACTCTTGACTCCCTATGGGAGTTGGTAGCCTCCTACGGCCCGTGCTTTCAAGGGCTAACGAGGCAGTTAAATTCTTTGTCCAGAAAGTTGGATAAAGTGTCCCAGGAACATGATGTTAAGATTTATGAAAATGCAAACAAGATTACAGAATTACAAACGGCAGTAAAGTCGATGCAGAATATTTGTCGAGCCTTAATCCAGGATAAACAAGTGGTTAATAGAAGAGTGGAACTCATTGAAAACAGACTGAGGAGATTGAATTTAAGAATCTTGAATTTCCCTAAAATAATTGGAGAGCAACCTCGAGTGATATTGAGGAAATATATGTTAGATATATTGAGAATACCATCTGAACAGATTCTATCTATAAACAAGGTCTATTTTCTCCCATTTAATAGAAACAGGGAAGGTAACCAGCCACAGTTTGATTTGAGTAATTTGACCGATATTTTGGAATCCTCTATAGAAATATATGAAAGAGCGACCTTACTGGTTTCCTTGGTTACTGAAACTGATGTAAGTTTGTTAATGAAATACTATTTTCAACATATGAGTAAGAGTTTCATGGGACAACGGATCCAAATCTTCCTGGACTTATAGAAGATAACACAGGAGAGGAGGAAATCATTTCTTTCAATGAGGCAGGAATTAAATACGATTGGGGCTAAGTTTCTTCTAAGATACCCCTGTAAAGGGGTTGTTACTTATAATAGAGATGTCTATATATTTTATGCCCCGGAACAGCTTAGGGTATTTATAGACTCTAGAAATGAGGTACCGGGTGAAGAATCAGGCTTATGATCAATGGGATAAATATGTACTAGCCTGTTAAGTTATTTCAACTGAAATATTTTCTTATTTCTGACTCCCAAAATAATTTCTGTTCTCCCCCCTGTAAAGGGGTTGTTACTTATAATAGAGATGTCTATATATTTTATGCCCCGGAACAGCTTAGGGTATTTATAGACTCTAGAAATGAGGTACCAGGTTAAGAATCAGGCTTATGATCAATGGGATAAAATGTACTAGCCTGTTAAGTTATTTCAACTGAAATATTTTCTTATTTCTGACTCCCAAAATAATTTCTGTTCTCCCCCCTATTTTCTTTGAAATAAGATGGTGGTCTAAATAATTGAATGTTTTTGCAAGTATTAATGTTAAAAGAAAAATATGTTTCAGTTTTTCTGAGCAAAGTTGTCTTTGTAATTGTATCAAAAGCAATAAAAAAAAAAAAAGGATTGGATAAGTTCTTGGAGGAGAAGTCCATTACCTGCTATTAAGTTGACTTAGAAAACAGCCACTGCTACGTATTACTAGCATCAGTAGCATGGGATAGACTTAGTTTTTGGGTACTTGCCAGGTTCTTATGGCCTGGATTGGCCACTGTTGAAAACAGGATGCTGGGCTTGATGGACCATTGGACTGACCCAGTATGCCATGTTCTTATGTTCTTATCATCCCACAGAGTCCTTCAGGCACACAAGAGCTCACCTGCATTCTCTTGTTTGAATGCCAATTCATTGACAATTGTGATGTGCATCTTCTTATCTTGCATTCTCCCTCCCGCCATGGCGATCTCTGAACAAGGACTATGGCAAACCAATATGTACATTACCGATGCACAGAACTTATCACAACTATTGAACCAAACAGATTGCTGGGTTTGCATGCACATGCCAACCCATACCAGAGGAGGACTATTGATGCATGCAGTTCCCTTTAACCTATCAGGATGGACTACATACCCGTGGGACAATGTTGAGATTACTTATCTGATAATCTCCTTTTCCTTAGTGTATGCAGATGGACTCAAAACAAATGGGTATAGTGTGCTCGTGCTAGCAGTTGGAGACGGATCTGACGTCACACAGGTACATGTACCCCCACAGGAAGTGTAGCAAATCAGTAATCTTCCTTGCAAAGCTTTTATGGATATATGTGTGACTGACCGACTGACTAAATGAACAGGATTACCCTGACCAATTGATGGTAGCTGAGAACGCCAGTGTACTCAGCCGGAAGGCATCGACACCCGGCAGGGTGGATGCCCTATATAAGAAAACATGGCTTACCGTGAGTCGGCGAATCTCCATGTATACCGGCAGCCGGGCGGGATGCTGAGTCCATCTGCATACACTAAGGAAAAGGAGATTATCAGGTAAGTAATCTCAACATTTCCTAGCGTGTAGCAGATGGACTCAAAACAAATGGGATGTACAAAAGCTACTCCCGGACTGGGCGGGAGGCTGCCAGAGGACCGTGTAGGATTGCCCTCGCAAATGCTGTGTCCTCCCTGGCCTGGACGTCCAGACGGTAGAATCTGGAGAAGGTATGGAGGGAGGACCACGTTGCCGCTTTACATATCTCTGCAGGCGAAGGCAGCTTAGTTTCTGCCCAAGAGGCCGATTGTGCTCTGGTAGAATGAGCCTTGACCTGTAGAGGCAATGGTTTTCCCGCCTCTACGTAGGCTGCCTTGATAACTTCTTTAATCCAGCAGGTGATGGTTGGCCGTGAGGCCGCTTCCCCTTGCTTCTTCCCGCTGTGCAGGACGAACAGGTGGTCCGTCTTTCGTACTGCTTCTGACATTTCCAGGTATCTGGACAGCAGTCTGCCGATGTCGAGATGGCGTAGCATTCGACCTTCTTCCGACTTCTTCAAACCTTCCGTGGTAGGCAAGGATAAGGTTTGGTTGAGGTGAAAGTGTGAGACCACTTTGGGTAAAAAGGATGGAACTGTGCGAAGATGGATAGCCTCTGGAGTGATTCTGAGAAACGGATCACGGCAGGATAGTGCTTGTAGCTCTGAGATGCGGCATGCTGAACACACAGCCAGCAAGAACACCATCTTCAAGGTTAACAAATGGAGAGACAGGCCTCGAAGGGGCCTGAAGGCGGATCCCGCTAGAAATTCCAATACTAGGTTGAGGTTCCACAGGGGCACTGGCCACTTCAGTGGCGGGCGAATGTGTTTGACTCCTTTCAGGAAACGTGAAACATCTGGGTGTTTGGCAATGGTGTTGCCGTTACTCCTGGGGCCGTAGCAAGACAGCGCTGCTACCTGAACCTTGATGGAGCTGAGGGACAGACCCTTCTGAAGTCCATCTTGTAGGAAGTCCAAAATGATAGGAATCTTAGCGGCATGTGAATTGGTGCTGTGAGAGTCGCACCAGGCTTCAAAAACTCTCCAGATCCTGATATATGTCAGTGATGTGGAGAACTTACGTGCTCGGAGAAGTGTATCTATTACCGGCTCAGAGTATCCTCTTTTCTTCAGTCTAGCCCTCTCAATGGCCAGACCGTAAGAGAGAATTGAGCCGGATCCTCGTGGAGGATGGGGCCTTTCCGTAGCAGGTCCCTGTATGGAGGCAGAGGTAGAGGGTTCCCTGCTAGTAGTCTTCTCATGTCTGCGTACCAGGGTCTTCTTGGCCAGTCCGGGGCCACTAGAAGAACCAGGCCTCGGTGCCGCTGAATCTTGTGTACAATGGCGCCCAGCAGGGGCCATGGAGGAAAGGCGTATAGCAGGATCCCCTGAGGCCACGGCTGCACCAGGGCATTGATCCCCTGGGCTCGAGGATCCCGCCTGCGGCTGAAATATCTGGGAACTTGAGCGTTGGACCTGTCCGCTAATAGATCCATGGCTGGCGTCCCCCATTGATCCACAAGTATCTGAAAGGCTGTGGGCGACAGCTGCCATTCCCCCGGGTTTAGGCTTTCTCTGCTGAGAAAGTCTGCCGTGGTGTTGTCCTTCCCGGCGATGTGGACGGCGGAGATGTCCTGGAGATTTGCTTCTGCCCAAATCATCAGGAGAGTTATCTCTAGGGACACTTGTTGGCTTCTGCTTCCGCCCTGTCGGTTGATGTATGCAACCGTGGTGGCGTTGTCTGACATCACTCTGACCGCTCTGTTGCGAAGTCTGCGGGCAAATCGCAGGCACGCTAGCCTGACTGCCCGTGCCTCTAGTCGGTTGATGTTCCACCTTGACTCTTCTCTGGTCCACCGCCCTTGGGCGGTGAGCTCCTCGCAGTGTGCTCCCCATCCGTTCAGGCTGGCATCTGTGGTGAGCAGGATCCAGGTTGGGGAGGACATTCTTGACCCCCGGCTCATGTGGCCGGGCTGCAACCACCACCGTAGCTGATACCGCACTCTGGCCGGTAGAGGTAGGTGTATGGCGTAGTCCTGTGATCGTGGGCTCCAACGAGATAGAAGGGCGCGTTGCAATGGTCTCATATGAGCCCGCGCCCATGGCACCACCTCCAAAGTGGATGCCATGAGGCCGAGGACCTGTAGGTAATCACGAGCTGTGGGCCGGCTGGCGCTCAGTAGGACCTGCAGATGACTCTGGAGTTTTGCCTTTCTCTTGGAGGACAGGCTGACCTTGTCTTCTTGGGTGTCGAATTGGACCCCTAGGTATTCCAGCGACTGGGACGGCTGTACGGAGCTGTAGGGAGCTCTTGTTTATGTTGACTACCCATCCGAGGCTTTCCAGAAGCGTTATAACTCTGTTGGTTGCCCGGTGGCTCTCCTCCGGTGACTTTGCCCTGATTAGCCAATCGTCCAGATAGGGATGGACAAGAATTCCTTCCTTCCTGAGTGCCACCGCCACTACTACTATGACCTTGGTAAAGATCCGCAGCGCGGTGGCTAACCCGAAGGGTAAAGCTTGGAACTGGAAGTGCTGATTCAGGACTTTGAAGCGTAAATAGCGCTGGTGATCCCGATAGATCGGGATATGCAAGTAAGCTTCCGACAGATCTAGGGAGGTGAGAAACTCCCCTGGCGTGCGCCTATCGCGTGCGCTAACAACGGGCGCCTATCGCATGCGCTAACAACGTGCGCTTAGTTGGCGAAGGTGAGTAGGCAGGCAAAATGGCGACCTCCTTGGCGGGCTGCCTCGTAGGCAGGCCCAGTTAGGCCACACTTCCTCGGAGACCAAGTAAAGATGTACGCCTTACCTTGTCTTCGGCGTTTCCCGGCTGCGACCTGGGCAGTCTCCGGCTGTGGGGGGAGAGGGTGAGTACCTTCACCGCCGCGCATAAGGAAGTGCACCCGCTGCCTCTAGGCCGCGCCCGAACTCGTCTCGCTCGGGGGCCAAGCCGCGCCCGAGCCCTTCTCACTCGGGGGCTAGGTCCCTGCCATGAACCGGCCACCGGACCGAGGTTCTTACCTCCGAGGGACCACGGAAGTCAGCTCGGGAAACTCAACTGGGTGAGTGACCGCCTGGTATCACCACAGGAGTGCGGGGCTCGTCTTCAGTAGGTTTCTGCTATGTATTTAGTCGTAAGAATTGGAAACACACTCAGCGAGCGTGAGGTAGCTCCAAACTGCTTTGGAGACGGAAATTACTGATTTGCTACACTTCCTGTGGGGGTATATGTACCCGTGCTGACGTCAGATCCGTCTCCAACTGCTAGCACGAGCACACTATACCCATTTGTTTTGAGTCCATCTGCTACACGCTAGGAAATGGGGTCTTTATAAACTCACCAGTCAATTACACGGTGATGCATTTGGGTAGTAGAATACAAGAGAACGCTACCTTTTGTTGGGAATATAATAATGACAGTATCACAGGACCCAGGGTAGGGAAATACCCATATTGTAATCAAACATTCACCCTGCAACACAACATGTCTAGAAACAA
The DNA here is from genome assembly GCF_901001135.1 of Rhinatrema bivittatum. Lineage (NCBI taxonomy): Eukaryota > Metazoa > Chordata > Amphibia > Gymnophiona > Rhinatrematidae > Rhinatrema > Rhinatrema bivittatum. Next base: position 269,030,643 of record NC_042618.1, on the reverse strand, counting down.
CACCTTCCTTAATGAGACCATTACTGAACACATGCACAATTTCACAAAATATATGTGTAATTATCAGCTCACAGGGTGCCCAGTTGGACAGGGTTGCCCCACATCCACAGCGACAGGAGGATTCAATCTGTGTAACCCTATAGCAGAAATGGTAAAACAAACCCAAAACAAGCAAAACACATCTACCAATTTATTGGGAAACATCTGGATGTTGTGTGGACGCAGGGCATATATGAGAATCCCTGCAAGATGGACAGGTAGATGTACTCTAGGCTACATAATGCCATCCTTTTATACTACTACCAAACTGCCCAAGGGTAGAATCAGAAACGGAGAGAGTCAGTTCAAAACCCAATTGGGCGAGGCACAGGCACGATGGTCTACAGGGGCCTGTTTCCCCCATTAGGGGCAGCACTAAACTACCGAGATTTACGCACCCTTGCCAACTGGACCACAGCCCTATTCAACCTAACGATTAAATCCATAAAACTCCTCACAGAAGAGGTCTCACAAATGAGAGAAGTAGTATTGCAGAATCGCTATGCATTGGACATGATCTTAGCCTCAAAGAGAGGCGTATGTGCATTGATTGGTTCACATTGCTGTGTATACATATCTGATTATAAAGCTAACCTCACACACACCATTGAGCAGATGGAGACTCTAATAGCCGATCGCCCTCTATCCAATAACGAACCCCAGTCCCCTTGGGACTGGCTATGGTCCTGGCTCCCTGACATGGCAGGTCTCAGAAAGATAATTCCCATTGTATTACTTTGTATCTTCATTCTAATATGTTGCTGCTGCTGTATTCAATGCTTGCCCAACCTGGCTAACATACTTATACCTAAAACACAATGTAAAGATTTCCTGTAAAATATAAAAGAAAGGATGAGATGTGGAAGGAGACAAAGAAGGAGACAAAGAAGGAGACAAAGAAGGAGACAAAGGCTTTGCTCAGTAGCTGGCAGACCACACTGGGCATTGCTGCATCGACACTTCTCAGATCTCTCTGTACTTCCTTATCTGCACTAAACACACACTGAGCTTGACTGCGTCAGCATTCCTCAGATCTCTGCACTTCCTTATCTTAGGCTCACAGACAGCCCCCACCTCTTCATGAGGAGGTTGCTTGCTTCACCCAGAAACTGGCACGAGGCTATCAAGCGCACAGTATAAGATGTAGTAACCAATAGCAATGAATGCATGCACGCAGCACGCAGGCAGCATGCATTAGCACGTAGCAGTATAACCAATAGTATGCTGAATACGCTGTGGAATTCTGTAAACTCTGTATAATAAAAAGAGCACTCGGACTGCGTTCAGGGTGCCTTCCCGAGAACTCTGCCTGATGTGTCTTCTTCCGTGTGTCATCCATCACAACAACCTTTCCTTTCTTGCAACTCCTCCTGCTCCTCATGGACACCTGGCTGCCATCCGCCTGCCATCCTCTCCGGCAACTCCGGATCGGCTTGGGCTCTGCCTCCCGCCAAGCTCTTCAGGTACCTTAGGGCGCACGCGCCGCGTAGCCCTGATTCTTATTTCCTCATTGGCGCGTTCCTGAGGGGATGACATCATGCTGCCCGGATATTTAAGCCTACTGTTTATTGCTAGCCGTTGAGTTAGCAAGGGTGATCTTACGGATGGGATTTGCTCTCCGAATCCAGCTACTCTGCCTTCCAACTCCTTTTGGACTCTTTCTGCTAACGGGGTACCTGCTCCTCGGGGGCCTCATTGTTTCTTTCAGGAGCCCTATCAGTAACCGGTACTCGCTCCTCGAGGGGCCATGTTCCCTGACTCGCTGCCTCCATCTATCTCCTCTTTTACTTGGAAGAATTCGCCTCAGACACCATCAGTGAGTACTATTATCATCTACTCCTCAGAGCTGTCTCCCTGGAACCAGGTACTCCTCGAGGGCCTGCCCCCGTTCCAGCGCCAGTGCCATCTCCTACATGGAACCGCTGTGTGAGTACTTTGCCAACAAGTCTCTCTACCTCCAGGGATCTGGTACTCGCTCCTCGAGGGCCAATTCTCCCTATCTCGGGGCTTTTCCATATTTGGGACTCTGTGAATATTCTATTGTACTCACTTTCTCAGTTCTCTCCACTACAACACTGCTACCAGAGAAACCGCTGTGCCAGTGCCCTGGGGAATACTAGCCCAGCGGGCTACAACATCTACTCACTACTGCCACCTCTGGTGGTTTCTCAAACTGTCTAAATAAAGAACTATCTGTGTTTGGTGTCCAGAGCTGAGCCTGACCTGTGGCCCCTCACGGGACTTACCCCCGTTGGTGTGGTCAGCTGCCACAGTGTCCAAGGGTCCACCCAAACCTCACTAACTATAACAGATTGCTAACTCCACGGATCCGGCACAGCTCAATGCCTTGCAGGCCATTTCCGGCCTGGCCCTGCACATTGCTGAACAACAGGACGCATTGGACAAACTCACTTCGGCGTTTCATCAGCTGCACGCACAGAGGAATCAAAGCGCTGCTTCCAGTAATGAAGGTCATTTACCTGAAGTAACTATAAAGACTGTGGTGCCTCTGGCTGATCCAGTTCGTTTCTCTGGAGAGATTCAAAGAACTAGAGGTTTCCTAAATCAGTGCTGCATGCATTTTGCATTACAGCCTTCTCACTTCCCCACAGCCTACGCCAAGACTACTTATATTCTATCTTATCTTGATGGAAGGGCCTTGTCTTGGGCTTCAACGCTGTGGGAACGTAAGGATCCAATTCTGCAGGTTATTGATGAATTTTTTGGATTTGTTTAAATCCGTTTTTAATGATCCTGCTCGAGTGACTGTTGCTGGTTCTGTTCTGGTGGACCTGAAACAAGGCAACTGATCACTGGCTGAATTTGCAATAGAGTTTAAGACTCTTGCTAATGAATTATGCTGGGATTCTAAATGTCTGAAAACCCTCTTCTTCAGAGGACTGGATACTCGCTTGAAAGACGAGCTGGCTGCTCGTGAGACATCTGACTCGCTGGATGAACTAGTGGCTTTGGCTACTAGAATTGACCCCTGGCTTCGTGATAAGGTAAAAGAACTGAAGCCTAGTAAAGGACCGGTTCAGAAGGAGGTTCGTGCTAAACCTGCACTCCAGATGATCCTAGCAATACCTGTCGCCAGTGGAGATGAACCAATGCAACTTGGTCGCAGTCACCTGACTACAAAAGAGAGAAGACTTCGGAAGAGGCATGGCCTGTGTATGTACTGTGGACAAGCTGGTCACGATATCCCAACATGCCCAATTCGTCCGGGAAACGGACGGGCCTACATCCTGCGGAAGGACTGTTCTTAGGCCTTACTACGCCCTCTCCTCCGCTCTCTCTCCCAGTCTCCCTGATCTGCGAACCATCCGAAATTCAAACTCTTGCCCTGGTGGATTCAGGGGCAGGAGGCAACTTTATACTTCGATGCCTAGTGGAACATTTGAGGATTCCCATCGTCACTTTGAAGATTCCACTGCTCTTATCATCTATCCATGGAGAGCCCTTGCCGGGTGACATGACCCATCGTACCGAAGCAGTAACCCTCCGCACCGGAGCCCTCCATGTGGAATAAATTTCCTTCTTTGTGTTAGAGAAGGCCATGCATCCTATCATTCTGGGGTTACCCTGGTTGCAATCGCATCAGCCTCAATTCGACTGGGCCACCTTGGAACTTTCCCGCTGGGGCCCAGGTTGTCATAGCCACTGCTATTACTAGCAACGGTAACATGGAATACACTTAGTTTTTGGGTACTTGCCAGGTTCTTATGGCCTGGATTGGCCACTGTTGGAAACAGGATGCTGGGCTTGATGGACCCTTGGTCTGACCTAGTATGGCATGTTCTTATGTCATGGCAAGTGCCTTAAGGAGGTTTCTCCTGTCCTCTGCATGCCTCAACTCCAGTGATGCCAGGACTGCCGCCTCAATACGCATCATTCGCTGATGTGTTCTCCAAAGAAGCTGCTGACATCATCCCTCCACACAGATCTTATGACTGTGCCATAAGGCTGAAACCGAACACTGAACCTCCTAAAGGACGTGTCTATCCACTCTCTGCAATAGAGAATAAGACTATGTCCAAGTACATCGAGGAGAATTTACAGAAAGGATTCATTGGACCATCAAAGTCTCCAGCCGGCGCAGGCTTCTTCTTTGTGGGGAAGAAGGACGGTACCTTACGTCCTTGTATCGACTTTAGAGGTCTGAACGAGATTACGATCTAAGATAGATATCCCCTGCCTTTAATCTCAGCTGTTCGACCGGCTTCTAGGTGCCAAGATATTCTCGAAACTTGACCTGAAGGGGGCCTACAACTTAGTTCGCATTTGCAATGGCGACGAATGGAAAACAGCCTTCAACACTCGAGATGGTAATTTTAAGTACTTAGTAATGCCCTTCGGCCTGTACAACGAACCCACTGTGTTCCAGAATATGATGAACGACATCTTGCGGGACCTGTTGTACAAGAGTGTTGTAGTGTACCTGGATGATATCCTGATTTTTTCTCAGGACTTGTCTACTCATCTAGAGGATGTCAAACAAGTACTACGAAGACTACGAGAACATCGGCTCTACGCTAAGCTATCCAAGTGCGAATTCCATAAGGACTCTGTGCCTTTTCTTGGCTACATTGTGTCTAAAGATAGATCCCCAAAAACTAGAGAGTATTAAAAATTGGTCCCAACCTACCAGCCTGAAGGCCCTGAGATGATTTTTGGGGTTCACTAATTACTATAGAAGCTTTATAAAGAACTACTCTTCTTTAACTGCGCCCTTAACTGCAATGACCCAGAAAGGGGCCAACACTTCTAAATGGTCTGAGGAGGCCATATCCGTGTTCGAGGATTTAAAGACTGCCTTTTCCACCGAACCATGCCTGTGTCATCCAGACCCTGACAAGCCATTCATCGTGGAGGTCTATGCTTCTGATGTTGGTGCGGGAGCTGTATTGAGCCAAACCGGAGACTCCAAATCCTTACGTCCCTGCTCCTTCTTCTCGAGACATTTCTCTACAGTAGAGAAAAACTATGGGATCAGAGATAAAGAGCTCCTGGCTATTAAGTTAGCATTCGAGGAATGGCGGCCTTGGCTTGAAGGTGCTCAACATCAAATTACCATGTTTATGGACCATAAGAATCTAGAGTATCTCCGCCATGCTCAACATCTTAACCATAGACAAGCCAGATGGTCCTTATTTTTTAACCGTTTTGACTTTGTGCTCAAATATTGCCCCAGAGACAAGAATACCAGAGCTGATGCCTTGCCACGCTCCTTTCTCTCGGAGGATATTCCAGAAGAACCTCAGCATATTATCAACCCAAAGAAAGTAGTCTTGGCGGCTACTCATAATGTGCCCACTGGTCAGACCATCGTGCCTAAACACTTCAGGAAGAAAGTGCTCTTTTGGGTGCACGATTCCAATCTGGCTGGCAATCCTTTTCAACGCCGTACCCGGCTGAATCTCCAGAAGTATTATTGGTGGCCAACTATCAAGGAAGATACATTCTCCTACGTAGCACAAACCTACTTCTGGCCAACCGTGGGGATTGCTGCAACCGCTTCCAGCTCCGGAACAGCCCTGGACGCATATAGCTACTGACTTTGTAGTTGATCTTCCCCTCTCTGGAGGTATGAATATCATTTGGGTCACAGTCGACCGCTTCAGCAAGAAGGCCCATTTCGTGGCGCTGCCTGGCTTACCTTCAGCCTTGGAGCTTGCGAAGCTCTTCATAACCCACATCTTTCGCCTTCACGGCCTACCGAAGCACGTAGTCTCGGATCGAGGATCACAGTTCACGGCAAAATTCTGGAAGGCTTTGTGCAAGCTTTTCGACATCTCTCTAGATTATACATCTGCCTATCATCCTCAATCAAATGGCCAAACAGAACGGATATATAGGACCCTGAAACAGTTCATTCGGGCCTATGTGAGTTGCCGTCAGAATAACTGGACCAAACTGTTACCATGTACTAAATTCGCCATTAATTCTCATCCAGCATCATCCACTGGATCAACCCTTTTGAAGTGGTATATGGACGTTCATCACAGCCACTTCCACTGAAGCTCTCAGTGACATCCCCAGCAGCTCAATCCACTGCTGATGATATCCATCAATTTGTTGGCCAGAAGAAGGTTGGCGCTACGTAGGAGAATGTATCTTCCTTGATAGTTGATTGTAACTTTGACTTATTCCTACCTACTGTTATCCATCGCTTACTTGAATTGTTTCTCCAGTTATACCCTTGTTAAATGTAAACCGATCCGATATGGTTATTTACTATGAAGGTCGGTATAAAAAACTGTTAAATAAATAAATAAATAAAAATTTTGGACTCAGACGAAAGAAATGCTACTCAAAGCGAGTGACAGAGCCAAAAGGTTTTATGATGCTCACCATTCCAAAGCACCTGTCTTTCACCCTGGTGACAAAATCTGGCTATCCACTAAGCACCTTAGACTGAAGTTACCCTCCACTCGATTTGCTCCTCGCTACGTTGGACCATTTCCAATCCTCTGAAGTCTTGGCAACTTCACTTACAGTCTGAGGCTACCACCTGGATTAAACATCCACAACACTTTTCATGTTTTTCCACGACAAGGTAACCCTGTGAACGCATTCTTCCTTTTTGCCAAAAGTGGTCTCGTCCTTTCACATCAACGAAACCATCACCTTACAGACCTTCTTCCCAAAACCTCGCAGGGATGAGAGTGAAAGAAGGCTCCACGCGCTGGATTGCAAACAGGTCTTAGCATACTACAAACAGCGGACACAGTCCGCAGCTTGTCCTTCGCAGCTGTTTGTTTCCTTCAACCCCAATTCACCAGGGCAACCAGTCTCCAAATGCACCCTTTCTACTTGGTTCTCCCAATGTATTCAGTTCTGCTACACCAAACGATCGGAAGCTGTTTTTGGATCACTGAAACCGCACCAGGTCCAGGCACAAGCCACGTCGGTGGCCCATCTCAAGGAGGTCCCAATCCCGGACATTTGCAAGGTAGCCACGTGGTCCTCCCTATACACCTTCACCAAACACTACTGTATAAACCGTCAAGCAACGGCGGATGCAATGGTGGGCAACGTTATACTCCAGTCGGTGAAGAAGTAAAGAGAATGTCCGCCACAATGCACAAAATGAGTGCAGCCTTGGACTCGGACTGTAAAGCTGTCCAACCCCCAAAAAAAAGAAAGGACTTTAAAGGAGGAAAACGCTCCTATGACGGCACTCCTCTCATCTCAGCTGGGGACTCCCAGACAACATGGCTAATTCAGCCTGCTTATCTGCGGGGAAAAAAGCAAGTTTGCTTACCGTAAATGGTGTTTTCTGTAAATAGCAGGTGAATTAGCCATGCTAGCCCACCTTCCTCCCCGGACAGTCTCCTCCTCCTTTATGTCTTGCAGGTTCGCTTTTGGAATACTAAAGGAAGATGGCGCCGCGTGGGAAAGTACGCGCAGACTCACACAGAGCAAAGCTCTGTCAGCTAGAGGAAGCTTCGCCTCAGCCATCCAAAAAACATCCCCCCAGACAGCATGGCTAATTCATCCTACTATCTACGAAAAACATTGTTTATGGTAAGCAAACTTGCTTTTCCAGATTATTTATAAATATATTGAAAAACATCAATCCAAGTACAAATCCTTGAGGCACTCCGGTTTACTTTCTCTGTTTCCTGTCTTTTATTTTATTTTTTTTATATATAATTATTTAAATATAATTATAAAACAAGTTTTGAGTAAAGAAAATTAGAGAAGGCATTTTAGTATGGTTTCTAACGTGTAGTATGTGCTCTGCCAATTTCATCATCTTATTTATTAACTGTGGAAATGGATTTTATTCATTCATTGTTCATTAAAAGGTAGATTTTTAGAGTCGTGCGCATTTGCCAGCGTGCTCACATGGACATGTCGATTTTATAACATGTGAGCATCTATGCGCACGTTATAAACTCGGTTACCCGTGCGCACATGCGTGCACGATTTCTTATCGACATGTGCACGCGAATCCTGTTTCAATCGCATGGGGGGGTGGATTTAAGTAGGTATGCGTCGCAACATGAAAGCCCCATTTCCTAGTTCGCCCCTGTAAAGGAACAGACTTCCTAAACTACCTACCTAGCCTCCTTTTTATCCTACCAGCCCCGACCCCTAAAACTCCACTGACTACCCTAGATTTTTTTTGTTTTAATATTTACCTGCAATCTGTAGCAGCAGCAGGTTATGCAGTTATCCAATCCCAGTGCATGCTTCTTCACGACACTGACTTGCTGGCACCGTTCTGGCCCAACCACAATCTGCCCAGACCCCACCCCTATCCTTTTTCATGAAACCTTTAGTATTCACGTACTGGGAGATACATGCATGGCTGTGAGCCTCTTAAAATCCACGCGGCCCATGTGCGTCCCAGTCACACGCATGTCTCCCGGATTGGCCGCATGTATGGCTTTTAAAATTTGCCCTTAATAGACTATGGAACAGTGGCATAGCCAGAACAGACATTTTGGCAGGGGCCAAGGTTAACAAGCAGGCACTAGGCATACAGATGGGTGCATGCTAGTTATACTGTTATCAACTATCTTACCCTCTTTGCAATCTCTCTCTCTTTCAATGCCCCCCCCCCCTTTCTCCATAATGAGAGAGATTGCTAGGGATGAGGGACTGAAAGAGAGACTGCAGGGAACAAAGTGGAGAATGGGAGATCAGATGCCCATTCACTCCTGCCCCAATTCATAGTCCTTTTAAAATAACAATGGCGGCTCTTGCCCTTTCATCTAGGAAGAAACCTGTTGAAGGAGTAAATGGGGACTGGGGAGGTCCCCAACCCTGGCAAATTTTGGAGTGTTGGGAGGGAAGTCAGAGGACTTGGGAAGGCCCTGGCAGTCTAGGCTGGTAGGCCTAAGTCTCGTTCTTTGCAGGGTGGGAGAAGGGCTGAAGGGATGCCCAGGAAGCACTCAACTCAGCCCAGCTAGTTAGACCCGGGCCCCACAAGATTTTGAGGAGCAGGAGAGGGGGTTGTAGAGAATTGGGGAGACCTTTTTTTTCTTTTGGGTTTTTTCTTGTTTTTCAAATGTTTATTCAGATTTGGGAACAAAACCGAACCCAAACAAACAAAAAATGAACCAAAAAAATAAAATTTTGAAATGAAAAAAGCCACATCCATAGAACTCAATAAGAATGTTAATAGGGATTTATTTATTTGTTTTTCAGTATGTATTAACTGCTTTCTCCAGCAATCAAGGTAGTGTACAAAAGAAATAGTTATTAAAAAAATATATAAAACAAAATACAGAGGGGGAGAGCTGAGAATAGCATCTATTTGCCAAGACTACACCGATGTGCCTGACGTTTCTCTATTGCGTCATCAGGAGGTGACCTGGCACTTTAAAAGCCCTCCTCCAGTGGTACGACCCGAGGGAGAGCTGAGAATAGCATCTATTTGCCAATGCTGCACCGTTGTGCCTGACACTGCTTTATTGCATCATCATGATGTGACCTAGCACTTTAAAAGCCCTTCTTAACCAAAGTCACATGCCAAAGGGACGCTCCCCTTTGAGCCTGTGTTCTTAGCTGTTTTCCTTCAAGAAATTAGATGGGAAAGAAATACCAAGGTACTGTTTGGGTATTCCTATCTATATCATCTGTACTAGCTTCTGCATCTCAATATACTCTGGAAACATTTTTCTCTGCCCAGAATATCAGAATGGTTTGGAGCTTGGATGTTTCTATTTCTGCTCTTTTAGAGACTGCGGTCTCTTTCAGTCCTGGTAATCCATTATCCCCCCAGGTAATTTTTTCTGCTTTTTCAGAGGCTGTGCCTGGGAACACTAGTGATGTTTGTTCTCCTGGGGCTTCTAGGCAAGATGGGGAGCCTCTGACATCTATTGTGGGACTTACATCTACCCCTCTGGATGTACTTTGTGCTTCAGAAATCTGCAATTATAACCTTGTACGCTGTATGGGTCGCTGTTGTAGACTCAGAGAGAACTCTTTTCTCTAAAATTGATTTGATGTTGGGTATGGTTGAGAATTTTACTCAGAAGGTGGATGAGCATACTCTGGGGTAGGGAGGGAAGAAATTATAATCACCCTAGAATAAAATTAGGTTACCAATAACTTAAAAGCTGTTCAACAAAGTGTGAGGCATGAGAAAGATGAAAGGGCAGAGATAAGCCCACACAAGATTATTGTAATGCCACCATTGAGAGCTGCAATGCAAGCTGGGCATCCACTACTTTCAGATAGTTATCTTTTTTATCTTGGTAAATTTTTATTTTTTATGTGTTTTGGGAAGTGTATTATTGGTTGTTTTTTTCATGATTATGTATGTATAATTGTAATCCACCAAGATTTGTGGATTGGTGGAATATAAATAGCTTAAATAAAGACAAATAAATAAACTGAAGAATAGAAAAGATAATTAAAGAAGTTACAGAGAAATGTTCTAAACTACAAGAATGACATGCTAATTTTATAAAAGATAACTTTCTTTTACATTGAAAATTGGAAAATTTTGGGAACTCTTTAATTGAAGTTTCTTAATTTTTTCCAATGCTCCATGTTGTCTGCAATGAAGTTATTAAGGAAGTTCTATCGTGAGCTGCTTAAAGTATCTAAAGAAGCGATATCTTTAATACTTAAGGCTTACTATCTTCTTAACTCTTCTAGGGTTTCCTCTGCAATTGAATGTTCTCATTGCCCCCTTAATATGGATCTCACCTAGTTTTTAGAAGGTTATTGCTCTGAAAACTTGGAGAGATCGACTTTGCTGGTTACTTATTCCCAGGAAACTGATAAGGACATGACCCTGAGATTGTTTTTTTGCCTCAGGTACAGGTCATTCTTAGGTTCTCCAGTGGCTTTTTTTCCTGATGTGGTTAAAGACACCCAAATAAAGGAGGAAGATTTTTCTTGAAAGGAAAGAAAAGTTATTAGATATAGGTGGCACATTTTTTTCTCAAGTTTCCTTGTAAGTATTGTGTTAGATGTCAAAATGTTAATTATGTCTTCAATCTCTCTCTGATTTTTTTTCTTCACAATAAGGTTATTCTGAATCTGCATGATCCATAGAGCTGTTTCTTTAATTTGGACTTTTAAATGTGATTGAGTGATTATTGTATTATATTTGTTTTTTCTACACCCATTTTGTTCTAATGAGCAGTTTGCTGCTTTATTCTGGTGTCAAAGGTTTCTTGATGGTTTGTATTTTGGAATTCATGTAAATAAAGGGGCAGATTTTCAAAGGGATATGCGCGTAACCCCCGAAAAGCTGCCCCTGCGTGCACCGAGCCTATCTTGCATAGGCTCGGCGGCGCAAGCAAGCCCTGTGAAGCGCGTATGACCCGGGGCGGGGCGTGGCCTGAGCCTCCAGGCACAGCGGCCATTTGCTGCTGTGCCTGTGATCGCCGGCCAACGGCTGGCGTGCGTAACCTCTTCAACAAAGGTAATGGGGGGGTTCTAGGTAGGGCTGGGGGGCGGGTTAGGGAGGGGAAGGTACGGGGGGGCGGAAGGAGCGGCCTTGGAGGGAACGGAGGCAGGCTGCGTGGCTTGGAGTGCGCAATTTGCACAATTGTGCAGCCCCTTGCGCGCGCCGACCCTGGATTTTATAACATGCGGGCATGTTATAAAATCAGGCGTAGATTTGTTCGCGCCAGGTTTCGCAAACAAATCTGCGCCCGCACGCAGGTTTTAAAATCTGCCCAAAGAGTTTTAAAAAAATATATCACAACCATCAGAACAATATAAAAACAAAAAGGATCACGCTGGCAAAATATAATTGCAGGACACATATAGTATGTAAATGAGAGAGCTTTGCTTAACTGAAGGCCTCACGGAATAGAAATCTGAAAGCAACTGAAGGCTCTCAGGAAAAGCAATCCAGAGGGAAGAAGCAGCCACTGAAAAGGCATGCTCACGTTTCAATTAAAAGGACAAGCTTTGGTGAAGGTACTTCTAAAAGACCTTTATTGGCAGACTGCAATAATCGGATAGGTCTGTATAATTTCAGAACAGAATTAATCCAAGGAGACCCTGGGTTATTAATAATTGTTGATACTAATAGAAAGACTACAGTGCCTTAAGTTATTCATGTCACTTTTGGTGCCACTTTGCCACAGTCTAGGTGCCTTGGAGTTCTTTCCCCCTTCTGATAATGTCTTTCCACAATTTTCATCAGAATTGATGAGAAAACCCCAATTCTGGAACCCAAATAGGCTGCAGTGCTTCCCCCAATTACGTTCATGGCAAATAAATGAACAACTAAAACAAATTAACAATTTTTTTGTTTTGCAACTAATGAAATTAATGTAGGTGCCCATAAAATGAATGAATGAACTGAACCAAATATTTTTCTTCTGCACATTCCTAAATGTTAACAAATGTGGAAATTCCTTTGGATTTGAGCATCTTTTTACTGGGGCTTCCACTTAAAAAAGTGAGAGCTAACAGAAGTAAATTCATTAATCATTTGCTGGTTGCTGGCCAATGTGCTATTCTTGCAAATTGGAAAACACAAATGGTAGAACAGAAAGACCAATGCAGAAAGGTGCCTTCAGTCGATTGCACCTTCTTACCTGCACTTCAACATGCATTTTCTGAGTGCAAAACTTACTCCTGATGCAGCAAGGAATTTTGTGTGCAGAAAAACCTCTGCTTCTAATTGTGAGTACTGCTTAGCTACCTCGTAGGGAAACCCCATGCAAATGAGGGCATTAAGCAGTACCCTCCGCCCCCCTCGATGCAGAGAGACTACATTGGACTAGCACACTTTTTTTAGCGCTGGAAATTTAACTTCAGGTCAGAGCTGGAGTTAAGTTTCTAGCATTAACGTGAGGCACTTAAAACTCATAAAAAGGAAAACAAGTTTTAAAAACATTTAAAAAATATCCCCTGATAAGTACAGGCTTATCTGAGTCAGTGGCAGCAGCTTACTTATGCAGGTAAGTTACTGCCTCTGCTTACCCGCATAATTCTGTACTTATCCGACTAAGTAGTGGCTGCCAAAACTTACCGACACAAGTGCTGATCTATCCATCTATCTGACAGTGGAAAGCAGCTTCTAGATAGCTGGATAAGTACTGACCTATCGATCTTTATCTGGATAAATGAAGTCCGTGGCTGTCACGGATGGCTCCCCCACCCTTCTTGAGTTAAAATGTCTGTTCAGCCTGTGCCGAACGCTCATTTTAAAGTTTTTGCGCATTTTTTAATGTCATGCTGGCAGAGTTAGGGAACGACCCCTCAGAAGCAGGGTGGGACTGGAGTTTATCTACTGCCTAACCAGCACCCTCCTCTGCAGTTTGAGTCCTTGGGTTCTGGGGACTGGTAGGACTTGGCTTTAGTGGGAGAACATCATGGTGTAGGCTAGACAGACTCAGTCTGTAACTGCGTACAGGATTCTGAAGCAGGAGGGTAATAGAAATCCGAGCAAAGGCTGGAATTGAATGCAGGAGTAGGCTTGAGCAGGATACTGAGCACGGACTGGAACTGGATATAGATAAAGCAGAGCAGGATACTGAGCTGGGATTGGGATGGATAAAGACACATACTTGGGCAGGATACTGAGCCGAGACTGGGACTGGATACAGACACATGCTTGGGCAGGATAATGAGCAGGAGCAGGGACTGGATACAGACACAGGCATAGGCAGAATACTGAGCAGGGACTGGGACTGGATACAGACACAGGCTTGGGCAGGATACTGAGTAGGGACGGGACTGGGCAGGGCACAATAAGACCAGACAAGGGCAGGGCTGGACAAGACAGACCAGGGCAAGAGTAGACATGGCAGAGAAGAGAAGGAGCAGACAAGAACAACACAGAACAGACAACACTTAAGGCCTGAAGGCAGCAGTACACAAGGTCCATAGGCCACTAAGCATAAGGTCAGGAGGCCACAAGGCAGGGTAAGACCTGAGTAGGACACAGAGGAAGGTCTAAGGTAAGAGCAGGCCCAGAGGCCACAAGACAAGGTAAGGCCTGAATAGGCCACAGAGCAAGGTGCAAGGTAGGAGCAGGCCCAGGGACCATAAGGCAAAGTAAGGCCTGAGTATGCCGCAGAACAAGGTGCAAGGTAACAGAAGGCCTGAAAGCCACAAGGCAAGGAGAGGCCTAGATATACCGCAAGACAAAGTGTAAGGATCCAGTCTACTATGCAGGCTTCCTGCCTCCAGAGGTCTCCATAGAGCCACACCTGCTCTTTTTCCAGCCATAGTCTCCATGGACTCATGACTTGCAGGGCTTGGCCTATTTAGCCCTGCCTCTTGCAATTCCTGATGCCTTCTCATCAAGTCTACTCAGCTCCCTGCTTGGCCCTGTTATACCTGGTCTTGCTTTGTGGTCTCTGGGCCTTCTAGCTTTGTGTTGCATAGTCCTGTGGCCTCTGGGCCGTCTAGCTCAGGCTTGCCTAGCCTTGCTGCCTTCAGGCCTTCCAGCCTTGCCTAGTCCTCTGACCTTTGGCCTTTTAGCTCTGCCTTGCCTAGTCTGTGGCCTCAGGATCTCCTAAGTATCTCCCAGGCCTCTGGGCCTTATGCTTAGTGGCCTATGGACCTTCTGAACCACTGCCTTCGGGCCTGTGTGTTCTTTGTTCTGTTCTGTCTTGTCTTGTCTGGCCTAGTCCTGTCCCTGGTATTCATTCTCTGTACTGCCAATGCCTTGCCTTGTCCCATTCTGCCCAGCTTAATTCCATGTGTGCCCACCCTTTGTCTCTAGTCCTGGTCTGCCTCAGTATCTGGCCCTTGTCTCCAGCCTGTGTCTCCAAGTTTAAAGCCTGCACCTCGATTCCAGCCAGCCTAAGTCCTACCGGACACCAGAATCCAAGGGCTCCACCCGCAGGGGAGGCGGCTGGTATAGGCAGAAGATCTGTTCTGCCTTACCTTAAAGTTGTGAGCTGTCCCTGTGGGAGTTCCCCAGCCCTAGTTGTGACACAAGGTATAAGGTAAGAAAATGCCCAGAGGCCACAAGGCATGGAGCAAGGTAAGACTGACCTGGTCAGAGACCCAAGGATGACTCCATGAAGAGGCATTGATGTACTGAACAAGCTGCCATAAGCAGTGCAGGAACTTTTGAGTCAGATGGTCATTAAGGTGGCTCAAATAGCTGGAAGCAGAGTTCACTGGAGGCCTCTGCTGGTGGGAAGGTGTCATAGGCAGAATCAGGGCAAGGTGAGGCTGCATGGCAAACAAAACTATGACATTAACTCACGATGCATTACCATATCATTAGCTTACTGCATCAGGAGTTAAAAATGTTTTTACCTGAGTGTTAAAAATGTATGCTGGAAACCAGTGCACAGTTTTGTTTTTTTAAATTTTTTATTTATGCAGTTTCATATATACAATCAAGCAAATTAATTATTTAAATGAAATACAGAGAATTGTAATCACATTCCTTATAAGAAATATTACTAATGTCGTAAAAAAATTAATAACAAAAATCTGTATTTTTAAAGGTAATCTCCAGGAAAGAAAAAAGAAAATATATACCGTATTTTTCGCTCCATAAGACGCACTTTTTTTCCCCCAAAGGTGGGGGGAAAATGTATGTGCGTCTTATGGAGCGAATATAAAAAAAAAACCAAACAAAAATCTAACAAACACCCCCCCCCCCCGACTCCCCCAAGACCTGCCGACTTAATTTCCTACAACCCCCCCCCCCCCAAGACCTGACAAATTAATTTCCTGCAACCCCCCACCCTCCTGACCCCCCCAAGACCTGCCAAACGTCCATGGTGGTCCAGCGGGGGTCCGGGAATGATCTCCTGGGCGTGGGCCGTCGGCTGCCAGTAAACAAAATGGCGCCGACGGCCCTATGCCCTCACTATGTCACTGAGACCGACCGCTGCTATTGGTCGGTCTCAGTGACATAGTGAGGGCATAGGGGCGTCGGCTGCCAGTAAACAAAATGGCGCCGACGGCCCTATGCCCTCACTATGTCACTGAGACCGACCAATAGCAGCGGTCGGTCTCAGTGACATAGTGAGGGCATAGGGCCGTCGGCGCCATTTTGTTTACTGGCAGCCGACGGCTCACGCCCAGGAGATCGTTCCCGGACCGCTCCTGGACCCCCGCTGGACCACCAGGGACGTTTGGCAGGTCTTGGGGGGGTCAGGAGGGTGGGGGGTTGCAGGAAATTAATTCGGCAGGTCTTGGGGGGTTGCAGGAAATTAATTCGGCAGGTCTTGGGGGGGTCAGGGGGGTGGAGGTTGTTAATTTAAAGGGTTGGGATGGGGGGGGTTTGGGGGTTCCCACAGAAAGAAAAATTTTCTGATCTGGGGAGTGGACTGAAATGGCCCTCCCCAGACCCGAAAACAAAATGGGGAGAAAAAAAACAAACTATGCACTCCCCTAATTTGCTCCATAAGACGCCCAGACGCAGAGCCGGTTTAGCACAATTATTTTTTTTTTTAATTTTCCCCCTCTGAATCCTAGGTGCGTCTTATGGTCAGGTGCGTCTTATGGAGCGAAAAATACGGTATAGCGGTTAAAGGTAATATTGGGGAAACCCTTAACAATTGAAATTATGGAGAACACATGATTTTCCTTAATTATTGCTCTGATCCTGTCGCTGGAGACATTTGGGTTTGGGAATCAAGAAAAGTTCGTAGCTGTGAAATTTCAAAAAATACATATTTCTGGCCTTGATACATCAATTCGCATCTACATGGAAATTTAATGATCATTTTACCACCTTTACTCTCCACTTCTTGTTTAAACATTAGGAATTTCTTCCTCCTTATTTGTGTAACTCTAGAAAAATCTGGGTATATCCAGACTTTCTCTCCATGGAAGAGATCTTGTCTACTTCGCATATAGAGGCGAAAAACAGCATCCCTATCAGAAGCAAATACGAATGACACAAACAATGTAGCTCTTGTAGAAATATTAGTCTCAGGTGTAGCCTCAATTATAGTTGTTAAATTTAATGAGGCATCTCCTGGTTTATTACTTGATGTAACTTCCTTAGCTGCAATATAATATATTTTAGAGAAAACAGGTAAAGCCAGTTCTGACATTTTCAATACATGACTCAGATATTCTTTAAACATTTCTTGCGGTGTTATTAATACATTTGTAGGAAAATTTAACACTCTAAGATTTAAATATTTCAGTGAATTTTCAATAAATTCCAATCTCTTATCATAGAGAATTTCAGTCTTTGTGAATCTTTGATGACAACTCTCTAATTTGTCTATTCCGACTTTCATCTGTTCTTTATCCTTATTTGAGTTTGAAATGCTGGTCTCTATATTCAAAACTCGCTGTTTAGAATCCGTTGTTATTTTAGTTAGGTTGAGAATGGCAGTCTCTAAGGATTTAATAGCAGACCAAAGAGATTCCATTGTGATTTGCACAGGTCTTTCCAGTTGTAAAGAGATCCCGCTTCCTTCTCTTGTATCCCCAATTCCCTCTTCAGCAAGGTCTTCTCTTTTCCTTTCCCCTTGGGGAACTGATATCTTTGACAACTCTGTGGTAATTGACAGAGGTGGAGGAGGAGTTCTCGGAGCCCCAGGACTCAAAGATGTCTCGGCTGGAAGAGCAGACAACCGCTCTATGTCTGACTCCTCAATAGCCTTAATCCCAGGTATTGTTTCATGTGTTGGAGTGAAGAAAGCAGGAATTTGTAATTGGGAAGGCTCAATCAAGGGAGATGTAGTCACCTCCCTTATTTTGTTTAATTGTAAAGTTTTAAAGCTTTCTTCAAATCACACTCCTATTAACAAATTCTTTCTTTCCTGGATGGAGGTTAAAGGTTGAGTGCACAGTTTTTTAATGCTCAAGATTATTGCATCGGTCCAGAATTTGGGAGACAATAACAATAGGGAAGCTCACTGCAGAAAGGAAAGGGAATCTCACCTGCTTCAATGAAACATTGAAGAATTCAGCTAATCTTTGAGCTTCTGTTGTTCTTATTTCAGTTATGTGAGCAACACTGCTGATTTTTAATTCTTTCTTCTATGAATGCCCTTTTGTTTAAAGGAATTTTTAAATCTAAACTTGACTGACAACTAAAACACTAGTTCATTAAGTTAGAAGGTTGAGCAATAGGACAATATTTATACTTTGAAATTTTGCTTAATCCTTAAAGGTCTTAATTTAGTAATACAATAGTTCTTTCTTATTATTGTTTTGTTTTTTTATTGTGTGAAGAATGATTCATTATTCAACTTTCTAATGTATGGACATTATGTAGTCAAAGACAGACAAAAGAACTGGACATGTAATGTTGATCATGTGTTTTGAAAAAGCTTGTGGTGCTGGCAGAGGTAGTTGGTGAAGCCCATCATGCTGGCTGCCAAATAGAGAAGAGAAGGCTCTGGATGACCAGATGAGCCACCAAGGAATGAAAGGAAACCCACACTGACTCAAGGATTGCTGCTTGGAAAGATAGGTGATAGCAAGGAAGAGAGGAATAGTACACCTTGGCAGAGGGAGGCTTAGGGAGAGGAGGTGGGAGTTGGAGAGAAGATATGCACTTTGAGGGAGTAGGGGAGAGGAGCAGCATCCCATGAGGAGGGGAGGGGAGATAGAGGTTTGGAAACAGCAGCCGCCTGCCTTCTCCGTGCCTTGACCATTGCTTCGCCTGACCACGCCTGCCTTCTCAGTGCCTTGACCATTGCTACGGATAACCTTGCTATAGTCTCTTTCTAGTCCAGAGTTCTATGTTGCTCACAGCTTCCACTGGCCGCCAGTCTCCATCTGAGCTCAACAGTGATGCCGCTGTCTCTATCCTCTGGACATGGACTTTCAAGGTCTTGGCCTTTCTTTGCTCAAGCACCTCCTGTCACTCTTGGTTCCTTGGTGCTTGGGTTCCAGTTTCGTGACCCATCTTGGATAGACTTACGCCACCTGCTGGCTGCTGTCTCTGGGCTGAACCATCCACCTCTAGTCTTATACCACAAGGCCCGCCTAAGTCCTGCCGGCCCCAGCACCCAAAGGCTCAACCCGAGGGGAACATGGGCTGGTATAGGTGAAGCTCCAGTGGCCTCTAGCTTCAGCCCACTCCACCTGACGGGTCCTTGCCACGGGTAGCGCCAACCCCACCTCAGCCCAAGTATCCACCTCCAGCGCAACATACTCTTCCAACCTGAGCCCTCCCAATACCTTCTGGGTGGCATATCTTCTTATTTCCTCTATTCCTACCACTTCTGTTCCTCTCTAAAGCCTCTGACTGAAATATTTGATCAGTCTTTATCTCTGTAGATTTTCCTAGGCAGGTGATCTCTCCCATGACATCTCCTTCGTACACTCATCCAGAACTCTTCAGAATCTCAATTCTCCCTTGGGTCTCCTCAGATTCACTTACTCTCCACAAAAATACTTCCAACTTTCTCTGGATTCCCAGAAATTTCAACCTCCTGGAATCCTGAATGTCTTCTCTTATCCCCAGACATTCCCTGTGGAGGGATAGGTTCAACAAATGATCTCCACAAAGAAAGACAACCCTGTGCTAAGGTTGATTCCCAACTCTCCCAGTCTCTTCTTGAATCATATGGGTGCAGGGTTTTAATCACACTTCCAACTTCCCAATGTGGAGTGGCACACTACGTTAAAATAATATACTAATCTGACCTCAAACAGAGGGGCAGGGTGTATTGAGACCTCATGAGACCACTGCTGCCTTAAGGGTAAAAGGGCACTGTTAGTAAGGGATAGAGACTGATATTCCATCACATCCATCCTACCCAAAAACAAATAATTTGTGAGGTACAATACAAAAAAATCCTTTCAATAACAATAAACAAATACATATTTTACATCACGAGTACAAAATAACAGCACATTGTTAGGAAAGCAGGCCCTCTATTCCTGTATAGGATGGATCCTAATAATTCCTAGCATTCTAATCTGCTTTTTTGGCTGCTGCTGCACACTTAGCAGCAGATTTCAATGGGTTATCAATGGTGAAACCTAGATCTTTTTCTTGAATAGTGACTCCTAATGTTGAATCTTGCATTGTGTAGCTATAATTTGGATTACTCTTCTCAAGTGCAAAGTATTGCACTTGTCCACTTTAAATTTAATTTGTAATGTGGAAGCCTAGTCTCTCAGTTTTGCAAGGTCATCTTGCAATTTCTCATAGTCCTCGTGTGATTTAACAACTTATAACTGTGTCATCAGTAAATTTGATCACCTCACTTGTTGTTCCCATTTCTAGGTCGTTTATATAAAAAGCAGCGGTCCCAGAAAGGATCCCTCGGGGATTCCATTATTCACCTTTCTCCATTGGGAAAATTTACTAATTAGCACTATTCTCCGTTTCCTATCTTTTAACCAGTTCCCAATCCACAATAGGACACTGCCCCCTATCCCATGACTTTTTAATTTCCTAAGAAGTTATTCATGAGGGACTTTGTCAAATGCTTACTGGAAATTCAGATACACTATATCAACTCATTCATCTTTTTTCCCGTAGATAGCAGGGCTGAATTAGCCATGCTGTCTGGGAGCACTCGCGACCAGGAGTAGTTTAGTTTTCTCAGTGAGTCACAGCTTTGTCTCTGTGCGGCTGCGCAGTCGTCTTCCCACACGATTCCCTTCTTCTTCTCAGTTTCTTTTTTTCCGTGAGCCATTTTGCACGCGGGGTTTTTCCTCTCAGACTTTTTTCCTGTTTGGAGATCTTTTTTGCGATTTTTTGTGATTTTTCGCTCTAAGATGGCTCCGAAGCCATCCAGATTTAAATACTGCAAGTGTGGCAGTTATGTCCATCACATTTATTTAGGCCCGGATCACGACCAAGCCTCATGTAGAGACAGTGGTCGTATGTCCCCGAGGGCCCAGCACCAGTGCGCTGAAAAGATGGAGCATTTAAGAATGGGCTCTTACACCCTAACAACCTCCACACATTCTTGCCGGGACCGGCGAAGAAAGGAAAGGTGTCCATGAAGAGGGCCTCCTCCCTTGGCCCAAGTGAACCGCGCCGTGTCGATTCAGGTATCAGACCCGGGTTTGATAGACCTTTGGAGCCTCCCAAAAAAGCTGAGGGCGCCGGCAGCAGTACCTCAGCGGGACAAAAGAGCGACGGATGCGTTGATCGGGTCACAGTGCCCTGTTCTCAGTTGACCCCACTCCCCGGTGCCAAAGGATTCGACACATTCAATGCAATCGAAATATCAGAAAAAGTCAACGCACTCGACGCACGGTGCTCCTTCGACGCAATTGACTCCCTTGATGCACTCGAAGCACATGGAGCGACCGGAGCGTATGGCATATAAAAAACACTCAACGCATACGACGCACGCCAAGCGTCCGGCGCTTACCGCGATACATGCGACACATACTTCGACGCTACAGACGCAACTAGGCCAGGAACAACAGCTACTGCTTCCCAAGAAGTCTCACAGGGACAAACACACACGTAGAGCCTCATCTACTCATTCTGGATGCTCTACAACACCTAAATGTCCATGTGAAAGTTCAGATGTAGACATTGAGCTCCTGTCTGACCCTGATTCCCAGTCTTCAAGGGATGCATCAATTAGTGGAGGCTCTGTTAGGACTTGTGGACCCTTGGGCCGGTCGGGACAAGAGCTGGAAGCTGCGGAGGACCTCAGCTACAGGTCGCAACCGGGAGGCGGCTCGATGGACCGTGGTAGGCTTGAATGCTGGAACTGGGCAGAGTCCTATGCGACCAAGGACTCGAGGATGATACAGAGGCTGGACAGCGTTGGGCCCTGGAATAGGGATCTCTTCACCCTGGAGACCGGCGCTCCCCCGAGAGGAGCTCGTAGGAGCCCGGCCGCTGGGACTTTTGGAGATTCGCCCTGGAAGCCAGAGCCCCCCCAGGAGGAGCCTGTAGGAACCCAGCCGCTGGGACTTAGGAGAATCTTCGGGCCAGTGGAGCGGTGAAGATCCGAGACGGAGTCCAGGAAGGCAATAATTCGGAGTCGAAGGTGGAGCCGGGTCAAGCCAGAGATCAGAAGTCGTACCGAAGCCAAAGGACAATTCCGGAAGCGGAGCCAGGTCAAGCCAGAGGTCAGAAGTCGTACCAAAGCCAAGGGACGGATCCAGAAGCGGAGTCAGGGACGGAGCCAGGTCAAGACAGAGAATGGTCAGCAGGCAAGCCGGGTCGGAGCGAAGCTGGAACCAGGAACGCAGCAACTGAAGACAGGAACCCTATGAACCTCGTTGCAAGGCCAGGAACGCTGTGACTGCAGGGCTTAAATAGCCCTGCAGCGTCTGACGTCACCAGCCGGCTTCCTGAATCTCCCGCGCTGGCCCCTTTAAATGCAGAGGCCTGCCGCACGCGCGCGGCTAGGGGGTGGGGCCAGCCGCAGGAGGACGCCCGGCTGCTCGCTCGGCGTGGAAGCGCCGTGCCCGGGGCCTGCACGGCCCGAAAGCAGCTCGAGGGGGGCTGGGACCTAGCCGGCAGTAAGTGGTGGTCCCGGGGCCGTCCCGGGATCGCAACAGGCTCTTTTTCCAATTTGTCTTTGGTATCTCTCAGCAAAAGATTATCTCCTCAGCTGCAAATACCCCTTGTGAAAAGACACAGACCATCTTCGGTTATTCCACCAACTCCTCAACTCAGAAGAACGACCCCACAGGATATCTTGTTGGCTGCATTACCTACAAGACCATCCTCAATGCCGGGGCAATTACCCCCACAACCAGGAACCCTGGCATCCACAGCCATGATGAAAATTTTGCAAGCTTTAAGTTCATTTTTTGAAGATCTTGAGCATGCAAAGTCTGATCCACCGGTTGAGTCTCCCCACCACATGCCACCTTCATCACCTGCTGCTAGACCTCCTGCTCCAGCCGACCTTCCATCACTGGCTCTCCCACGCAGCCTGGATTCACAAATCACTCATCCTCCCCAAATTCCTCCACGGGTATGCCCTCTGACTCACCAGAAGGTTTGCCAGAGCCATACTCACCACCGGAGGACCTCTCATATGCAAAATTTATCGAAAAAGTGGGAAATCTTCTGCAGGTAGAGACATGCAAAATTCCTGATCCAAAAGCTGAGATGCTGGGAATTCTCAAAATATTCGAGATGCCACCAGAACCAATGGCCTTACCTCCTCATTCGGTCCTCGATGGGGTCCTGCACAAGATGTGGGAAACCCCTTTTTCTACCACTGCCGCATCTCGTAAGACAGATTTAAAATACAGATTGAGAAATTCTGCCATTTACGACTCCACTCAACTTCCCCACAACTCCATCGTAGTTGAGTCTGCACTAGCAAAAGGATAGCGCTCCAAAATACATGCAAACGCACCCCTGGGATGGGATTACAAATGCATGGACGATTTTGGCCGAAGAGTGTACCATTCAGCAATGTTGTCCACAAAAATACAACATCACCAGTTTTACATGACACAATATCTATATGAAGGTCTCCAAAGACTGCGCCCTATTTGTCTGGCTATGGATAACACTCTCCCACAAGTCTTCCTAGATATAAAAGAAGGTCTCCGCCACTTACTTCAGTCGGTCTATGAGGCATTCTAATCTTCTGCAAGAACTTCCTCATCTGCCATAGCAGCCAGCCATCTTGTTTGGCTAAAGGCGAGTGCGATTTGTGAGGATGTTCACAAAACGTTGGCAGATATTCCATGTATTTATCTATTTGACAGTTTTATATACCGACGTTCTGGTAACATAGTTACTAATCACTTCGGTTTACATTGCAACAAATAACTTGACAATATATAGAATAATGTCTTACAATGAACAAGGTAGGATGAACTTGGACAAATAAATAATAAATAATAATAATAAATTAAAATGAACATGGGAATTATAATTTAAATACAATTTAAATACAATATATTTTAAAGAAAAAGAGTATAAATGCTGGTATAATTGCTGGTACTGACTATGTCGAGGCTGATGTCGATAGTCATGAAATTAAGAGCTTGTATGGGGGATAACTTGTTTGGAGGCAAGTTCGGAGAAACGGTGTCCCATCTAAAGGAGCAGAGCATGGCGGTACTCTGTCTCACCACCCCTCTGACACACTCATGGGCCCTCGAAGATTCTATCCATCCTATCGCAGGAGGTCCTATCCAAGAGCACCCGCTAGACCTTTTATTCCTTATAGGTCTCAGCACTATGATCAACCAAGACTTTTGTCGCAACTACATCAATCAAGGGGCAGGCCACGCCAACAGCAACAACCTAAACAGGGGGCTGCAGCTCCACAAAAGCAAGTCTGCTTTTTGAGTGCCAGAGAGCCACCCCCACCAGTGCTACTTTTACAGCAACTGGGAGTCTATCACCTTGGATCAATGGGTACTCAACATAATCAAGGAGGGTTATCGCCTGAACCTTTTGCCCCTTCCATCCCTTACCCATGTACCTCCTCTTCAGAGAACATCTTCCCACGTATCATCCCTCAATGCAGAAATTACGAACCTGCTGATTCAGAAATCTATTCAATCAATCCCTCTTCAACAACAAAATAAGGGATTCTATTCCCAATACTTCCTCATCCCAAAGAGGTCGGGGGGTCTCCACCCCATTCTGGATTTATGAAACCTCAAACAAACATATCCAGAAAGAGAAGTTCAAGATGACCTCTCTCAAGAACATCTTACCTCTGTTACATTCCATTGACTGGCTATGCTCTATTGACCTGAAGGATGCGTACTCCCATATACCTTTGTTTTCAAATTCAGAACATGCATTACCAATCAAAGTTCTGCCGGTTGGCCTATCCTCGGCCCCAAGAATATTCACGAAATGTTTAGCAGTGGTGGTGGCTCGTTTCAGACAACTATTGATCCAAATATTCCCATAAGAACATAAGGAATTGCCATGCTGGGTCAGACCAAGGGTCCATCAAGCCAAGCACCCTGTTTCCAACAGAGGCCAAACCAGGCCACAAGAACCTGGCAATTACTCAAACACTAAGAAGATCCCATACTACTGATACAATTAATAGCAGTGGCTATTCCCTAAGTAAACTTGATTAATAGCAGTTAATAGACTCCTTGTTCAAGAACTTATCCAAACCTTTTTTGAACCCAGCTACACTAACTGCACTAACCACATCCTCTGGCAACAAATTCCAGAGCTTTATTGTGCATTGAGTGAAAAAGAATTTTCTCTGATTAGTCTTAAATGTGCTACTTGATAACTTCAGGGAATGCCTCCTAGTCCTTCTATTATTCGAAAGTGTAAATAACTGATTCACATCTACTCGTTCAAGACCTCTCATGATCTTAAAGACCTCTATCATATCCCCCCTCAGCCATCTCTTCTCCAAGCTGAACAGCCCTAATCTCTTCAGCCTATCCTCATAGGGAAGCTGTTCCATCCCCTTTATCATTTTGGTTGCTTATCTGGATGACTGGTTGCTAGTGGCATTGGATCCAAATACGCTACAAGCACACATAGTACGCACGATCAACTGTCTCCAGACACTAGGGTTTCTCATCAATTACGAGAAATCTCTCCTACAGCCTACACAAATTCTGCAATTCATAGGAGCTCTCATCAATACCGTAGAGGAGAGAGCCTACCTTCCTCAGGACAGAATGCAGATGCTTTCCAGCCTAGCACAGAACTTATGCGGCCAAAATCAAGCATCGATACGCTAAGTTCTTCAACTTTTGGGCCACATGGCGGCAGCCATCCATGTAGTTCCCTACACGAGACTGCACATGCACCGTTTGCAATGGGGCCTCAAAACTCAATGGTCACAGTTCCTGCAGCCCCTCAACGCCAAGGTTCAACTCACCAAACCAATGAAAGCAGACATTCAATGGTGGCTCTCTCCCAGCAACCTATTCTCAGGAGCTCCCTTCCGGTTGCCCCCTCATCAGCTAACATTCACAATGGATGCCTCCAGGAGAGGTTGGGGAGCCCATCTTGACGACCTCAAAACTCAGGGATTTTGGTCTCCAAAAGAATGTATGTACCAAATCAATCTCCTAGAGTTACGCGCAATCTGGAGAGCGCTTCAGACCTTCTCTTCTCAGGTCCAAGGAAATCGTCTCATGGTGTACACCGAAAACCAAGTCGCCATGTTTTACATAAACAAAGAAGGAGGGTCCAGTTCATGGACACTCTGTCGGGAAGCACCACATACTCCACTGGGCGAACACAAGCAATGTAACCCTCCAGGCCACCTACTTGCTGGGTCTGGACAATGTCACGGCAGATCTCCTGAGCAGAGTTTTTCACCCACACAAATGGACTTTAAATCTAGATGTGGCCCTCACCATTTTCCAAAAGTGGGGCTTCCCAACAATCAACCTCTTTGCCATGGAAAGCAACCAAGAGATACAGATCTTTTGCTCCATCTACCCCAGCAAACTTCGGTATGCCCCGGATGCCTTCCTCATCCCATGGACGACAGGCTTACTATACGCCTACCCTCCCATTCTGCTAATATCAAGGACAATTCAGAAATGCATTCAAGACATAGCGGACATGATCCTCCTAGCTCCAGCATAGCCAAGATAACCATGGTATGCGTATCTCATGAGACTTTCCATACACCAATCGATTCCACTGGAGAACCATCCACAGTTTTTAAAACAGGAAGGAGGCTCCCTCCTCCATCCAATGCATCAATCTCTCCATCTGACGGTGTGGAGATTGAAAAGCAAATATCAAACCACCTTGGCCTACCTTCTGTTATGTTTTTGTAAGAATGTGGACCCTGGACTGAGATGAGAGGTGTCTCCACCCACAGGGAGGAGCCCTGTGAGCCTCACCATCAGCAGGCATAGTCTCAGTGGTGTGGGACACAGCTAGAAGTAGAGACTTTATTATGAAGGAAAGAAACAGTAATGTCCACAGAGCAGGAGATGTAATAGTATAGTCTGGAGCAATGGGGAATACCCAGAGCGAGGCCACAGATTAGAAGATCTGGTAATGACCCCGGAGCGTGGTATGCCGGGGATCCCCTGTGACGAGTGTAGGCACCTCAGGATTACAGATCTGGTAGTGGCCCTCATAGCGGGGTATGCCGAGGATGTCTGTACAGTAGATGTAGAACTGTTAGAGATGCCAGAACCCGGAAGTAGCTCCCAAAGTTGGTGTGTAAATACTCTGCAGTGCAGGAAATGCTGAATAGCTTCTACAGAAGGAAAGGCGGTGGTGGCCCAAGGCTCGGGGTACACTGCGGAAGTCCTCAATACAGTTCATATAGTAGAAGTACTCACAGGTGTTGGTTCCAGGAGAGAGAGAGACTTGAGAAACAGGTCTGGTAGAAGTCAGACAGGTAGGCCCTCTGAGGAGCGGATAGCTGGGAATGCAGGGGAGCCCCCAAGGAGTGGGAACTCAGAGCGTTGAATACCAAGACAAGAGTCAGGAACAGGAAGTCCTTGAATGAGGTGGATTCAGCAAGACGGAACTCCTTGCTAACTCGTAAAAGGCAAGGGCCAGTCAGGTTAAATACAATAGCGGGTTGACGTCATTGGGAGAGGATACCCCCAAGGTTCCCACCATGACGTGTTCAAAGGAGGCCCTTGAGCACGTGCCTAAGTAATTCCAGATCCAAGATGGTGGTTGCCAGCGCCCACGCTGTCCCGGAAACGCCGGAGAGGTTGGTGGGGATTAGCAGAGACCGCCATTCTTCCCAGACTTGATGGTGCAGGAAGAAAAGAGGTGAGCATAAGAGGTCACAGCTGTCTGCGACCGACAGGCATAACACACCTTCGCAGGTAGAAGATATTCTTATTGCATCCAGGAAGCCTTCAACCAGACATAACTATGCTGGCAAATGTCATCACTACCAGATGTGGTGTAAGCCACGGAACCTAGATCCGTTCTCCTCCACCGTCATCCAACTACTGGAGTATCTTCATACGCTTTACCAAGCAGGTCTAGCCACTACGTCTGTTCGGGTACATATGAGTGCTATTGCAGCCTTTCATCACACTCATAATGGCCTACCCATCTTAAACCATCCTTTGATTTCCAGATTCATGAAGGGCAAGCTTCGCCTCAGACCGCCGGTGACAGCCACCTGTACCATGGGACCTGAACACTGTCTTGAAGCAGCTAATGCTGCCTCCCTTCGAGCCCTTAGACACAAGCCACATTAAATATCTGACATGGAAAACAGTATTCCTGGTAGCCATCACATCAGCTAGGAGAGTAAGTGAATTACAAGCCTTAGTTCACTACTCTCCTTACTTAGAATTCTACCACGACAAGGTTACTCTTCACCCTCATCCCACCTTCCTTCCCAAGGTGGTCTTTACTTTTCATCTCAATCAAACCATCACTCTGCCCATTTTCATGCCAAGGCCTCATAACAATGATAGAGAAAATCTTCTCTACTCGCAGGACTGTAAATGGGCTCTGGCTTACTATAAACAAAGAACTTAATCTCCTATAAGACCTTTTTAGCTCTTCCTTTCCTTTAATCCAATGATCCTTGTCAACCCGTCTCTAAGAGAACCATTGCCAGTTGGTTATCACAATGCATTCTGTTTTGTTACAACAAATGATCAATCAAACTTCACAAGATGCCTCAGGCACACCAAATACGCACCATTGCAGCATCAGTTGCCCACTTGAACAAGGTTCCATTACTGGATATCTACAAAGCGGCAACTTGGTCCTCCATCCATACCTTCATGTCACACTATTGTCTACAACAGCAAGCGACCTCCGATGCAGCGCTGGGCATAGTAGTCTTGTCGACTCTTCAAAACTGATGAGACTGTCTACTACACTATGGGTTGCTTCCCTGACCTTCAAGACCTACCAAATGGACAAAACCCGGGAGCTTGGGACTCCTAGACAGCATGGCTAATTCAGCCCTGCTATCGACGGGAAAAAGCAAGTTTGCTTACTGTAAACAGTGTTTCTGTAGATAGCAGGATGAATTAGCCATGCGATCTCTCCTTACTCCCTAGACAGTCCCACAAAGGACACTTAATTATTACCTCTCACTTGGCTACAAAGAAACTGAGGAGAAGAGGGGAATCACGCGGGAAGATGACCGCGCAGCTGCACAGAGTCAAAGCTCTGTGACTCACTGAGGTAACTCCACCTACTCCCGGTTGCGAGCGCTCCCAGACAGCATGGCTAATTCATCCAGCTATCTACGGAAACACCGTTTACGGTAGCAGATTCCCTTCGCTAAATCCATGTTGACTTTGTCCCACTTTGTCCCACTTAACATATTCAGCAATTTTGTTCTTTATGATAGTTTCTACCATTTTGCCTGGCACAGGCATCAGACTCACTATTTACTTTTCTCCACAGGGGAATCTGTCCATTTAGTCCTACTCTCTGTTTCCTTTTGCAATCCAAAATAGGACATTGCCTCCTATCCCGTGACTTTTTAATTTTCTAAGAAGTCTCTCATGGGGGACTTTTTCAAACACCTTCTTAAAATCCAAATACACTTTATCCACCCGTCACCATTATCCATATACTTATTAATCCCTTCAAAAAATGTAGCAGATTGGTGAGACAAAACTTCCGTGTATAAATCTATGCTGGCTATGTGCCATTAAACCATGTCTTTCTATATGTTATGTGATTTTGTTCTTTAGAATAGCTTCTATGATTTCTCTCTGCCCTGAAGTCAGATTCCTCAGTCTATAGTTTCCTGGATTATCCCAGAGCCCTTTTTAAAGATCGGTGATATATTGGTCACTCTCCAATTTTCAGGTACAACAATTAATTATAATGATAAGTTACAAATTACTAATAAATATCTGCAATTTAATTTTTTAGTTCTTTCAGAACTCTGGGGTCCAAACCATCTGATCCAGATGATTTGCTACTCTTTACTTTGGAAGACGATCCAAAGTTGCTGTGTAGCAGTAAAGAAAGTGGAGATCGGTGTGTAAAAAGGACTTTTATTGAAAAATGCCCGACTCTGAAAAGTTTCGCTCTTTGTCAAGTGCTGCCTCAGGGGCTACTAAAATTGAAAATCAAATTAAATATAAAATTAATACACACATATATAAAAAAATATGAAGATATAACTACATCACAAACTACTGAAATAATAAGACCGTACTACTGTACTTGAAAACATATACGTGTGAAGACTTCATAATGGTGTGTGAGAGAACACAAAAGTGCATGATGTAGACTGAAAAAAGTGAACAGGAGAGGACAACTTGGTGTTAATGTGAGGCATATCAACTGTTACGTAAGGGGGGTTTAGTGTGCCCTTGGGCCTCAGCCCTGACCCCAGACAGATCCAGGACCGAACTGAGGGTTGACGGCGTGTTCCAGCATGGCTGACGGTCTTACCCTGTGCCAGGCCTGCAAACTCCCAAGGCCAACAACATGATGATGTTGGAATGTGAATGGTCCTCCAACCATTCCGAGCCCTTTCGGACCTGCCGCTTGGATCGGCATGGATCAGCAGGCCTGGCCTGAGGTCGAGGGCAGACGGAGGCCTTGACACAAAGACATGAGACCAAGGTCGATGCTATGGCATCGCAGACAAAGACATGACCCCAAGGCTGATGCGGATGGCATCAGAGACGAGGAACTTGATGAAGTCCAGACGAGACGAGAAGCTGGGAAGGAAGACATTGGCACTGTCTTTTAGGGCGCCCTACACAGCCCACCTTCACGGGCGGACCCAATGGGCTGGGCACAGACCACCCTGTTCCACTGCACGCCCTACACAGCCCGAGGAGGCTGGTCACAGACCACGCTGAGAATGGGACAAGCGCAGGGAAGAATCCAGTCGAAGTGGAACTCCGATGACAAAGCCAGATGTCGCCCAAAGCACCACAAAGGCTGGCAGGACATGACGGCTCAGGAGCACAGGACACCGGTCCACCTGCAGGCCTCTCCAACCCGGGAAAGACGTCGTCCGAGGGAGCAGGACCAACAGGACCAGAAGGCTCAGGAACGCTGATGACACAGGAGCAAACCACCAAGGGACCAGGAACATCAGGAAACAGAAGATCAAGACGAGACACCAGGACACCTGGACGAGGATCTCAGGCACGAAGACATGGCATGATGAGGAACAGATGAGACAAAGAACTCCATGGAGAAGATAAAAGACCTGAAGGAGCTCTGGCAGGCAGAAACCTCCAGAGTGAAGTAACTCCGATGCAAGGCAAGGCTGACTGGAAGTTGAAGTCCTTTTATAGGGCTGCAGACAGGCGACTCCCTGGAGGAGTTTGGAAGGCCCACACCTAGATGGCCCTATAACTACGGAGGAATGTTGTGAGCCGGCCCCTAGGGAGAAGGGCGTGGCTCAAACCAGGAAGTCCATGCAAACACAAGCAACCTCAGGCAATCCCCAAGGACTCATTGAGGCCTGCCCAACCCAGAGTATTCTGGGACTCCTCCTCCTACCAGACTACTGCTGCTTCCTGCCTATGTGTTTGGGCTCCCTCCATCTTACCCAGCCGGGCAGAGTTCCAGCCCTGCAAAGCCAGCACCAAGCCTGCAGAGCCACCAGGAGACCTCAACAAGGGCCAGCACCTTCTCTCCCTCCCTGCGCTCCCTTCCACCTACACACAAGTAATGCAGCACTTCCCCTCTCTTTTTTGTGGTTCTGTCTTTTTAGTTTAGTTCATCCTCCCCCTCCCTGTTTGCTTTCTCATTCACCTTCCCTCCCCTTTTTTCTTGATTTTTCCTTCCGCAGGTGCTGCTCCCCCGTCATCTGGGAGGTCCCTCCACCTGCCCCTCTGTGGCCAGCACCACAGAGGCAGCAGGCCCTGCAGGCGAGTGCACCGACCCAGGCCAGGAGGTAAGGAGGGAAGAGGTAGTTGGGGCTTCTCTCCTGAGGCTCCTTCCATCCTCCCCCTCCCTTTTCCTATAATTCTATTAGTTTTTGTTTTTCTGACTTACTTGGCCTTGGTTGCTGTCTCCCCCTTGGCTTTTGTTTCCTTGTTTGTTGTCCTGTTGCTTTCCTTTTTGTTCTTTGGGTTTCTTGTTTGTTTGAGTTCCTTTTGTCCTTCCTTTGCTGCAGGCAGCTGCTTGCTTGATTACTTAATTGGAATCAGCTGCCTGCAGCTGCCTGCAGCTACCTGCCCCGCCCTTCCCTCCTGCCAGCTCCTAACCTTCCTTAGTTTGTTCTTCTAGTTTGCTTGTTTTCTCTTTTCATCCATCCCCCTCTGTCAGCCAGGTTTTTTGATGTGCTGACCCCCCCCCCCCCTTCCTCCCCCATTTCGCCTGATTTTGATCCCCCCTAAGGCCTCTTAGTTTTTTCTTTTAGTTTTTCCTTTTTAGCCCCCTTTTTTGTTTGGCTCCAGGTGCCTTAACTACTTTTTCTTTTCTTCCCTCCCTAGGACCCAGAGTTTTAGGGTCTTTGGGTTTAGATTTGATTTTTGTCCCCCTCCCACTTCCCCCCCTTTTAGAACATAAGAAAATGCCATACTGGGTCAGACCAAGGGTCCATCAAGCCCAGCATCCTGTTTCCAACAGTGGCCAATCCAGGCCACAAGAACCTGGCAAGTACCCAAAAACTAAGTCTATTCCATGTAACCATTGCTAATGGCAGTGGCTATTCTCTAAGTGAACTTAATAGCAGGTAATGGACTTCTCCTCCAAGAACTTATCCAATCCTTTTTTAAACACAGCTATACTAACTGCACGAACCACATTCTCTGGCAACAAATTCCAGAGTTTAATTGTGCGTTGAGTAAAAAAGAACTTTCTCCGATTAGTTTTAAATGTGCCCCATGCTAACTTCATAGAGTGCCCCCTAGTCTTTCTACTATCCGAAAGAGTAAATAACCGATTCACATCTACCCGTTCTAGACCTCTCATGATTTTAAACACCTCTATCATATCCCCCCTCAGTCGTCTCTTCTCCAAGCTGAAAAGTCCTAACCTCTTTAGTCTTTCCTCATAGGGGATTTGTTCCATTCCCTTTATCATTTTGGTAGCCCTTCTCTGTACCTTCTCCATCGCAATTATATCTTTTTTGAGATGCGGCGACCAGAATTGTACACAGTATTCAAGGTGCGGTCTCACCATGGAGCGATACAGAGGCATTATGACATTTTCTGTTTTATTCATCATTCCTTTGGCAAGGAACTGGTTCCCCCCCTCCCCTCCCCTCCCTTTTTTCTTTGTTGTTTTGCGTCCTCTTTTGTTGCTTACCTTTGTTTGTCCATTCCTTTTTGGTTTTGTTTCTTAGAGTTGTTTTTTCTTTCTGTCTGCCATGGCCACCACTTCCACCCCAATTGCGACAGAGTGCCCCTCTGTCTTCTGCCTCTGCTACCTCCTCTCGCCTCCTGGGAGTGGCGGCGAGTGTGCTAGCCCTCTTTTCGCCTTCCAGGCGGAAGTGGTGAACCCTCCTTCCCCCACGGCCGCCCACTCTCTCCCCCCGCCCCACCCCTCCTCGGGGGTTGGAGCTCCGCCCCTCCCCACCTCCCCTCAGGCAGCAGCCCCGCAGGAGGGTGCACTTCAGCTCACCATTTCCGCCCCCTCTCATCTCCTGGGAGTGGCAGCGAGCGTCTTGGCCCCGTTTTCGCCTTCCCAGGCGGAAGTGGTGGACCCTCCTGCCCCCACGGCCACCTGCTCCCTCCCCACGCCCCACCCCTCCTTGGGGGTTGGTGCTCCACCCCTTCCCACCCACCTCAGGCAATGGCCGCACAGGAGGATGTCCCTCAGGTTACCACCACTTCTCCCTCTCGTCTCCTGGGAGTGGCGGCGAGCGTACTTGCCCCGCTGCCACCTCCCCGGGCGGAAGAGGAGGGCCCTCCTGCCCTCACAGCCACCAGCTCCCTCCCCCCCCCCCCCCCTCAGGCGATGGCAGCCGGCGCGAAGCCCGCCGGCAAGAGGGCGCAGAAGACGAAGCATATCGCCTCGCCTCGCCTCGCCTCTCCCCTCCCCTCTTCCAGCGGCTCCCCGGCGGCCACACCTACCCCCTTCCACTTCTGCCCCATCCGGGAGCTCATAGGGGAGGATGGGACCATCATCGCCCCCTCTCCTCTTGGGCACAGGGCAATCCGTTCTCCCCGCGGGCCGTGCCTGCTTTTCCTCCTCCCCCTCCCCTGCCGCAGAGGGCGGCGAGCACCAATTCGCGGCGGGCCAAGGCTGCTGCCGCCGTTGCGGCCGCCTTGCCCGCTGCATCCGCCTCCCCTCTCACGGCCCCCTTCCCCTTCCCTCCACCAATGCGGCCGTTTCCATCAGCGGTCCCTCCACTACGGCCATCGCCTCTACGACATCTGGGGGCCCCGCGATGCCTCCACCCGCCACTCCCCCTCCCATTCCCCGTCCCGTGGTAGTGCAGGACCCAAAAAGCACGAAGGAAGGCGATCTATAATAGCCGTCAGGATGAAAGAAAAGAAATAGATGCCTGTAGTCTTAAAACAATCCTTTATTGCAGTGGAGACACAAGGGTAGCCCGACTCTGGCCGATTATTGTAAGCCCCTGAGGCAGCCGTTTTGAAACGGCGAAACTCGGCCAGAGTCGGGCTACCCTTGTGTCTCCACTGCAATAAAGGATTGTTTTAAGACTACAGGCATCTATTTCTTTTCTTTCATCCCGTGGCAGTGCAGGCCAGCTACGCCACTGCTGCAGCTAAGGGATCGAGCGCCGGAGGGCAGCCTGTCCCACCGATGAACCTTTACTCCTCGGCAGCGGGCTCCTCCGGCCTCACCCTGCGGCACGGCCTGCGCTGCCAACTGCTGGCCACCGCCGACCCCCTCCGTTTTTCGGCCGCCCTGACCAAGCTGGTCGGGCCCACGGAGGTCGTGGCGGCGGGGAGGATGCACGGCAAGGCCGTGCTTTTCGTCCGGTCCCTCGCCTCGGTTCACAAGGCCGTGGTAGAGGGGCTGGTCGTCGGGGGGGGGGGGGGGGGGGGGGTGTACCATGCGGTGGATCCCATCGTGGGGCAAGGGACACGGGTGGTCTTCTCCAACGTCCCACCTCACATCCCGGATGCCCTCCTCCGGCTCCATTTCGTTGGCCTGGGGGCCTTCACCACCCCCATCACGGCCATCCCGGCGGGGCCACCGGGAGCGGGAGCTGTGGCACGTGTCCTCCTACTGTCGGCAGGTGTGGATATGTCTGCCGGCGGAGTGGGTGCAGACCGAGGGGTGGCATTACGTCACCTTCCAGGGGGTGCCCTTTAAGATCTATTGGTCAGCGGAGGGGTCTCCGTGCCAGCATTGCCGCGGGCTGGGGCATTCTCTACAGGAGTGCCCCGGCCACCTCTCTCAGCTTTCAGGGCGGGAGAGGGTGGCGGCGTGACCCTCCGCCACCGACGCATCCCCTGGCGCTGCTACCCCTCTTAGGGCCGAAGCCGCGGCTCCCTCGAGGGCATCCACCCAGGGACCACGACACCCACATCTGCCCCCCCCCCCCACTCAGGACCAACAAGGCTCCACCGCCACCGCGGGATCCACTATCACCATTACCGCACCCCCTCAGCTGGCCTACGCTGCTGTTCTCCCCGTCACGGACCAGCTGCAACCTGACTGGCTCGACCCCGTGGCCCTTCTCCCCGTGACTGTGCCGCTATCCTCCAGGCAGCGGTGCAAGAGGGAGAGAGCCCGTGCCAGGGCCAAGAGGGTGGCTGCCCCTGCAGGAGGGGGTCTCATCGTACCATCTGGTGGCCAGCAAGGGGTTGCCGATCCCCCGGCCCCTTCCGCGGTCGCACCTGGGCCGCGGCCCACCGATATTGTCATCCCGGAGCCCCCTGTCGAGGGGAGCTCCGACGCCCCCATCATTGTACTAGATCAGGGAGAGGACAAGGCGAGGGGGACGGGCCCCGTATACAGGGATTTAGGGCCGGCCCCCGCCTCCGACTCCGCACCTCCCGGCTGTTTCGTGGAGGTGGGCGACTGCGGTGACGACGAGGCGGCCTTGTCTCTCCCAACGGTTAGTGAGGACTGCGTGGGCACGCTGGAGGAGATGGAGGTGTTGCCGTCGCCTCCTCTGCCCACTCCCCAATCGGAGCACGCCAGCACCTCCACTCTATTGACCAAGAAGTGGAGGAAGCTCACGCAGGAGAGGCTCCGCGCGACGATCCTTGGGCCACCCCCTCCTTGGACGAGGAGGGGCCCGACCCGGGAGCGAAGCCGGCCCTCTCCCTGTCACCTCCAGCTAGCTTAGAAGAACTCCGCCCTGCCCGCGAGGTGCCCGAGGTACCCCGTCCTTCTCTCCCAAGTCCATCACTGGTCGACGAAGCGGTTGTCATCGCTGTGGAGGCCGTGGGTGAGGGGGATGGGCCCTCGGAGCCTCAGTCTGGTCTTCCGGGTGGGGAGCTAGAGCCGGACCCGGGGATTAGCCCCGAGGTCCCGGAAAGCGGGGTCTCCCCAGATGGCGGGGAAAACACCGGGGACCCGTCAGGCGGGCTCCAGGTGGGATCCGAGGGTGAGAGACAGTTAGAATCAACCCCGCCCCCCTCCCCCATGGGAGGTCTTTTGTTTGCCTCCCCGGAGGCCCACCCTCCCCCGTCCCTAGTACAGGAACCCCCGCCACCGCCACCACCCCCTCCTGGCTAGCAGGAGGTGGGTGAGCCTCCACCGCCGTCGCCCCCAGCCGGGGATCCCCCT
The DNA here is from genome assembly GCF_901001135.1 of Rhinatrema bivittatum. Taxonomy (NCBI): domain Eukaryota; kingdom Metazoa; phylum Chordata; class Amphibia; order Gymnophiona; family Rhinatrematidae; genus Rhinatrema; species Rhinatrema bivittatum. Next base: position 268,994,246 of record NC_042618.1, on the reverse strand, counting down.
CCGCCAACCCCCACCGAGCCTGCCATCTCCACCGTGGCCCCCCTCCCGTCCAGACGGAGGGGGACGGCTCGGTGGGTGAGGCAGGGGAACCCCAGGCCGTGGAGGGGTTGTCCCTGAACCCCCTCCTACTACCCTTCCTGCCCCGACTCCGCAGGTGGTGGGGTCGAGCTCCCACCTCTGGAAGGGCCCCGTCTCGGCGGGGTCCTGACCGGGCCATGTGGCCCTCTGGCCTGCCCCTGCCGGAGCTGTTGTCTGGCCTTCTTCACCCCCTCTCTTCCTCCCCTTCCTCTCCCCCTCTCTCTGGAAGAGGGGGAGGTCCTCTCCCTTCCGTCCCCTTCTCCCCCTTCGGAGTGGGCCGCCCTCGGGCCCGCTCCATTGAGTTCCCTTCCCATCCCCCAGACCCCCCTTCCCCTTTCTCACCTTCCCATCTCTCCTCTCCCCCCACCCCCTCCCTTGCATTCCTGCCCCTCTCACTCCCCTCCTCTCTCCCATCCCCTCCCTCCTCTCTTTTGTTCGCCCTCCCCATCCCTCTTTCCCTGCCCCGGGTAGCTCAGCACCCGGCAGTGTGGGCCAGCGCCCTGCAGGGGGTGGGAAGGAGGGTGTCAGTGGTCGTTCGTCCTCCTCCCAGAGGAACCGCTGGAAGAGCTCTCATTCCCTGAGGGCTTGCTCCGAAGTTCACGGGAACAGGTCCCGGTCTCCTCCGGGGTCAGGACCTGGGGGACCTGACGATGCAAGGGGGAGGGGGAGAGGGGTGAGTGTGAGTGGGCGCGTGGCCAAGGAAAGAGGGCTGCGCGCAGACAGCTCTGACCCCTTCCGTGATGGAGGGGGTGTCCTAACTCACGGCTCAGTCGGGGAGGGAGACGTGGAGCGGGTGGCTGTACTGCTCCCCGGCTGTCCCCAGCCCTGGCGAGGAGAGACCTTCCATCGGTCACGACGGACTGTGCGAGCTCCGGCCGGCTCTGTGACGGGGCCGGTCGTGCGCGTAATGGCTGAAACCCCCTCTTGACAGAGAATCGCTTTCACGTTCTGCACCTTTAATACCAACGGCTGCAGACCGGGTTCCGCAGGCACTGGGTACTTTCCTCCCTCAAGCGCGGCGGGTACTCGGTGACCTTTTTACAGGAAACCCATTCCACTCCGGACGCCGAAGCGGCCTGGCGACTGGAGTGGGACGGCGAGTTGGCCTTCAGTCACAACTCGGGAGTGGCTGGCGGGGTGGTCATCTTGATTTCACGGGTCTCGCAGACGGAGGTGCTGAGCGTCGAGGCTGTCGAGCCGGGCAGGATGCTGCATGTAAGGCTGTGGATAGAGGGGAGCTGCACGGTGAATTGCGTCAACGTGTACTCCCCTTGCATCCTGGCCGAACAACCAGTATTCTTTCGCCAGTTGTCCGACCTCTTGGACTCGCTGGACCCCGACGAGGAAGTGGTGCTCGAGGGGGACTTCAACGTCACTCTCGGCCCGCTCGATCGGGGGGGGTACCCATGAGCCCTAAGGCGCGCAGGCGGCCCTTCGGAGGGCCGTCCTGCGCTGTGGTTTGGCGGATGTCTGGCATGCGCAGCACCCGGACGCCTGCTCCGGCTTCACCTTTATACGGGTGGTCGGGGAGCATGTGTGTCGCTCCCACATCGACCGGTGGTATCTGTCCCGTTGGCTGATGCACCGGGCCATGGAGTGTGCAGTGGAGCCGGCTTCCCTCTCAGATCACCACCTGGTGGTCCTGAGGGTCATGCTAAGCCCCGCACAGCCCAGGTCGACCCACTGGCACTTCAACAACTCGCTCCTGCAGGACGACGAGTTGGTGGCGGCTGTGTGGGAGTTCTGGGTGGACTGGCGCCGCCGGGAGACGGACTTTGCTTCTCTCACTCAGTGGTGGGACGTGGGCAAGGTCCGTCTCCAGGTTCTCTGTCAAGAACGCGCCAGGGGTGTGAACGCCGAAGAGCGCCTTGCGATCCATCGCCTCTCGGGGGAGGTGATGGAGCTGGAAGAGTGCCTCGGCGACGCTCGGGGACCGGGAGGCGAACCGGCTGTGCTCCTCGAGTACGAAGAGAAGAAGTTGGCCCTGCGCCACCTCGAAGAGCGGCGAGGACGTGGGGCCTACGTGAGGTCGCGCGTCCAGATCCTGCAGGAGATGCACCGTGGCACACCCTTCTTCCACAGGCTGGAGAGATGGAGGGGCAACCGAAAACAGATAGTGTGCCTGTTGGCTGCCGACGGGACCCCCTTCGACGAACCGAGTAAGATCAGGGCGGAGGTTCGCGATTTCTACGTGGCTCTCTTCTCTCCGGACCCGATCGATCCGAACGCCTGTCAAACCCTATGGGAGGGGCTGCTGGTGGTGAGCGAGGTGCCAAGCGTGGCTTGACCTACCCCTGGGCCTGGGAGACCTCATCGAGGCTCTGGGCCGGTTGCCAAGAGGGAAGTCCCCGGGCATCGACGGGCTCACCGCTGAGTTCGTCTCTTTCTTTTTTGACATCTTAGGGCCCGACCACCTGCAGGTCCTAAACGAAGCCATTGAGACAGGATGCCTGCCCCTCTCTTGCAGGTGCGCGGTGCTCACCATCCTGCCCAAGGCGGGGGACCCACGCCGCCTCAAGAACTGGCGCCCCGTCTCTCCTGCTCTGCACGGATTATAAGATTCTGGCCAAGGCGCTCTCCCTGCGGCTGGCTTCCATGCTGGCGGAGGTGAGTCATCCCGACCAGACCTACACGATCCCCGTACGTACTATTTTTGATATTTTTATTTTTATTTATTTAAAATCTTTTCTATACCGTCGTTTAGTAGAATACCGTCACAACGGTTCACATATAGGCACATATAGTACAATGTATACGCAAATGTTCCTATTATTAGAAAGGAGGTGCCTCATGATCTCGGTGACATCGTTTCATAGTAATGGCTAAGAGTTTAGTGATGATTAATCTGACCTGTGACTAAGATAAAGACTGTTAAAATATACATTTAATTTAAAAGGTGCAAAAGACAGACCATGACATACATACATATAAGGTGCAAACGACAGACCATGACATACATACATATAGGGGGTAATTTTCATAAGGATTTACATGTGTAAATGTAACTGCTATTGTAGCAATTTTCAAAAGCCATTTACTTGAGTAAAGGACACTTATGTGAGCAAATCCTATGGACAATTCATGGCATATATTGTAGCAATTTTCAAAAGCCCACTTACATGAGTAAAGTCCATTTACTCGAGTAAAATCCAGTTTTAAGTGAGTAAATGCTTTTTAAAATCAGGCCCATAATGTGCTAGTGCTGTATGAAGATTTTATGTGTACAGCTTTCAGCGTTTTATTCTCTCTCGCTCTCTTTGTGGAAAGGCTTCTCTAAAGAGCCATGTCTTTAAGCTCTTTTTGAAAGTCTTGAAATCTCTCTGTAGTCTTATCTCTAAGGGCATGGTGTTCCATAGTAATGGTCCAGCCAATGATAGTGCTCTTTCTCTGACTTGAGTTAGTTTTGCAGTTTTTACTGAGGGGATGGTTAGAAGGGCTTTGTTGGCGGATCTCAGGTTTCTGTTAGGGACGTGGACGCGGAGTGCTGTGTTTAGCCATTCTGCTTTTTCGTCATTGATTAGTTTATGTATAATGCAAAGGGTTTTATATTTTATCCTGTATTCAATTGGTAGCCAGTGTAGTTCAGCTAGTGTTTCAGTTATATGATCTCTTTTTCTTTTTCCTGTCAGTACTCTTGCGGCTGAGTTTTGGAGTATTTGGAGTGGTCTTAATGTTGTGTATGGTAATCCTAATAGTAAGGCATTGCAGTAGTCAGTGCTTGCAAATATTAAAGCTTGTAGGACAGTTCGGAAGTTAGTTTGATTTAGTAACGGTTTAAGTTTCCTGAGGACCATTAGCTTGGCATATCCTTCTTTGACTTTTAATGATATGTGTTGTTTTAGGCTGAGTTCTGTGTCTATTATTACACCGAGGTTCCGTACTTTCTCGGCTATTCCAAATTTCTGATTATTTTTTAGTAGGATCGGGGATTGGATGACTGTTATGTTTTTTCGTTCCAGATGGAGGAATTCAATTTTCTCGATGTTGATGACTAGTTCCATTTGGTTTAGTAGCTGTTTAATAATGTCAAGGTACATGATTGCTAGATTTAGTGTTTTTTCCAGTGAGTCTTCAATTGGTAGTAAAATCTGAATATCATCGGCGTACATGTAGTGTATGATACCCAGTCCAGCTAGGAGGTGGCACAGAGGAAGTAGGTAGATATTAAAGAGTGTAGCTGAGAGTGCTGATCCCTGTGGTACGCCAGTTACTAGATTTATTTTCTCTGGCAATATGTTTTTTATTTGAACTTGATAATATCTGTTACTTAGGTATGATCTGAACCAGGCTTTAGTTTTTTCCTTTAATCCAATTTCATCGAGCCTATTTAGCAGTATGTCATGATTTACTGTGTCAAAGGCAGAGGATAGGTCGAGCATTAGGAGGATGTAATGTTTCCCACTGTCGAAGCCTCTCATTATGCTATCAGTCAATGAGAGTAGTAAGGTTTCTGTGCTGGACCATCTTTTTGGTCCGGGATCTCATCCATCATGCCCATAGGTCGGGTCTGTCGGCGGCCTTTTTGTCCCTCGATCAGGAGAAGGCCTTCGACAGGGTGAATCACGACTATCTCATGGGCACTTTGCAAGCATTCGGCTTCGGACCCGGGTTCGTGGGGCACCTCCGCCTCTTGTACTCGAGGGCAGAGTGCTTCGTGAAAGTCAACTGGTCCCTGGCGGCACCTCTGGCATTCGGGCGGGGAGTGTGTCAGGGTTGCTCCCTCTCGGGTCAGCTCTGCGCACTGGCCATCGAGCCGTTCCTGTGCCTCTTGCGCAGGCGGCTCGTCGGTCTGGTGCTGCGAGAGCCCGAGCTGCGGGTCACCCTTTCAGCTTACGCCGATGACATGCTCCTGGCGGTTCAGGACCCGCTTGACCTGCAGAAGGTGCACGACTGCCAGCAGGTCTATTCCGCCGCCTCTTCTGCTAAGGTCAACTGGGCCAAAAGCTCCGGCCTCTTGGTAGGACCACAGGGGGTGGACACCCATCTCCCTGACCTGTCGTGGGGCAGGGAGACCCTTAAGTATCTCGGCGTCCACCTGTCTGTCGCGGACGCCACCGCCTCCGTTAACTGGAGCGAGCTTGGAAATAAGCTTGAAGCTCGCCTTGGGGCATGGAGGGGTCTGCTGCGACTGGTGTCCCTCCGGGGTCGGGCCTTGGTGGTGAATCAGCTGCTGGTGAGCATGCAGTACCACCGCCTCACCGCCTTGAGACCGCTTCCGGAATTCCTCGCCCGCACTCAGAAGAAGCTGCTGGACTTCTTTTGGGGCGGCAGGAAGCACTGGGTCTCCGCGGGGGTCCTGGCTCTCCCGTCGGGAGAGGGCGGTCATGGGCTCGTGTGCCTGAGAAGTCAGGTGCACACTTCCATCTACAGGCCCTGCAGAGATATCTGTACGTGGACCCCGCTCCACGATGGCGCCTGCTGGCGATGCATTTTTTGCACCAGGCGGACAACCTGCGGTACGACTGGCAGCTGTGGTCCTTGACCCGAGTGGCTTCACCCCCAAGAGGCTCTCGTGGCTGCCGGGATTCTACCGAGAGATGCTGAAGGCTTGGATGCTGCTGGGACTGACCAGGGGGTTGCCGAGCAGACCGGGTGCCCTCCTGGGGGAGCCCCTCCTGCATAACCGTGCTCTCGGTTTGGTGGGGCTGGAGGAGAACGCCAGCCTGCGATGCTACCTGGTCGGTGCCCAGGTGACCAGGGTCGGGGACATGCTAGATGCCCCGCTTCAAATCTTTGGCCACATCCTGAAGTTTGTGCCCGACACTCTCCATATTTATTTATTTATTTAACATTTTTATATACCGAAATTCATGTAGCAATGTTACATATCATTTCGGTTTACATTATAACGTTAAAAACATGCATGAAAGAGTGCGATTACATCGAACAGGTAGATTAAACTTGGATAAAAATAAAATAAAATAAGATAAAATACGAATACAATGATACTAAACAGAAATGAAAATTAATACTGAAACCTGGCTAAGTGTCTTGGTGTCACGGAACTTGGTGTACATGTTTGGATAGAATGAAGGGAGATTATTGGTATGGATGAAAAGCTTGTTCGAATAGCCAAGTTTTGAGTCTCTTTTTAAAGGTGATTGGGCAAGGTTCCTTCCGGAGTTCTGGAGGTAGAGAGTTCCACTGCGCAGGGCCCGCTGTCGACAGAGAGCATTTATTTAATGAAGTTTTGATGGGTGGGGTGAGGAGAGTATCTCTATATACTGTTCTCACCGGTATGGAGGTTGTATGTGGATGCAAAGGGATATTGAGATCCAGTGGAATGAGCTTGTGTATAGATTTGTGTATGATTGTTAGAATTTTGAAAGAGATTCTGAACTTGATTGGAAGCCAGTGAAGGTTTCTTAAGATGGGGGTAATATGATTTCTTTTGTTAGACTTTGTTAGAATCCTGGCTGAAGTGTTTTGAAGCATTTGTAAAGGTTTTATGGAGTTAGCTGGGAGGCCGAGTAGGAGGGAATTACAATAGTCAATGTTTGAGAAAATGATTGCTTGTAGAACTGACCGGTAGTCTTGGAAGCGGAGGAGTGGTCTGAGCCATTTCAGGACTTGCAGTTTATAGAATCCATCCTTGGTGGTATTATCTATAAATCTTTTTAGGTTTAATTGATTGTCCATGATGACTCCGAGGTTTCTGACTTGAGTGGAGAGGGAATGTTGGCTAGTAGGGAGTAAGTTAGACATAGAATAGTTCCTGTCCTGTGAAACGAGAGTAATTCGGTTTTATTGGAATTAAGGATGTTTTCATGTACAGTAGTACAGTCTTATCATTTCAGTAGTTTGTGATGTTGTTACATCTTTATATTTTTTTATATATGTGTGTTTTAATTTTACATTTAATTTGATTTTCAATTTTAGTAGCCCCTGAGGCAGCTCTTGACAAAGAGCGAAACTCGGACAGAGTCGGGCATTTTTCAATAAAGGTCCTTTTTACACACCGATCTCCACTTTCTTTACTACTCTTTAGTTTGTCACTCTGTCTACCCTATTACATCTTCTGCGTCATCCCTATTAAATACCATTTCCTATATGGGTATTTCCCCAACATCCTCTTCAGTAAACACCAAAGCAAAGAATTTATTTTGGTCTCTCCATTATAGCTATGTCTTCCCTAAGTGCCCCTTTTACTTCCTTGATCCTCTAACAGTCCAAATGACTCCCTCACAAACTTATTGCTTCAAATATATTTTTTATAAGTTTTTGCCTCTATGTCCATCTTCTTTTCTATTTCAATTTTTGCCTGCCTTATCAATGTTTTACATTTAACTTCCCAATACTTATGCTTTTTCTTATTTTCTTCAGATGGATCCTTTTTCTAATTTTTGAAAGAAGTTCTTTTGACTAAACTAGCCTCTTTCCCTCACCTTTTAACCATGCTGATAGCCATTTGGCCTTCCTTCCTTCTTTATAAATGTGTGGAATACATTTGGTCTGGTATTTTTAAAGAACACCCTCATCTGATGGAAACTGTTAACCTTTGTAGTTGCTCCTTTTATTTTATTTTTTTTTTGTAACTATTTTCCTCATCAAAGTCTCTCTTTTGAAAGTTACCTGTTAAAGCAGTAGATTTACTTAAGTCATAAGAACATAAGAAATTGCCATACTGGGTCAGACCAAGGGTCCATCAAGCCTAGCATCCTGTCTCCAACAGTGTACCTGGCGAGTACCAAAACACTAAGTAGATCCCATGCAACTAATGCCAGTTTTAGCAGTAGCTATTCTCTAATCAACTTGATTAATAGCAGTTAATGGACTTCTCCTCCAACAACTTATCAAACCTTTTTTTAAACCCAGACACATTAACTGCACTAACCATATCCTCTGGCTACAAATTCCAGAGCTTAATTGCACATTGAGTGAAAAAGAATTTTCTCCAATTAGTTTTAAATGTGCTACTTGCTAATGTCATGGAGTGCCCCCCTAGTCCTTCTATTATCCGAAAGAGTAAATAACCGATTCACATTTACTCATTGTAGATCTCTCATGATTTTAAAGACCTCTATCATATCCCTCCTCAGCCATTTCTTCTCCAAGCTGAACAGCCCTAACCTCTTTAGCCTATCCTCACAGGGGAGCTGTTCCATCCCCTTTATTATTTTGAACACCCTTCCCTGAACCTTCTCCATCGCAACTATATCTTTTTTGAGATGTGGAGAACAGAATTGTACACAGTTCTCAAGGTGTGGTCTCACCATGGAGCGATACAGAGGCATTATGACATTTTCCATTAGTGAGGCAAGACTTGCCTTTGATAAATCCATGGTGTGTTCTATTAAACCGTGTCTTTCTATATGTTCTATGATTTTGATCTTTAGAATAGTTTCCACTGTTTTTCCTGGCACTGCGAGTCAGTCTCACTGGTCTATAGTTTCCTGGATTGCCCCTGGAGCCCTTTTTAAATATTGGGATTACATTGGCCACCCTCCAGTCTTCAGGTACAATAGACGATTTTAATGATAGGTTACAAATGTTAACTAATAGATCTGAAATTTCATTTCTGAGTTCCTTCAGAACCCTGGGGTAGATACTATCCAGTCCAGGTGATTTGCTACTCTTTAGTTTGTCAATCTGGCCTCCTACATCTTTCAGGTTCACAGTGATTTAGTTCAGTTCATCTAAATCATCACCCTTGAAAACCATCTCTGGAACCAGTCTCTCTCCAACATCTTCATTAGTAAACATAGAAGCAAAGGATTAATTTAGTCTTTCTCCAATGGCCTTATCGTCCCTAAGAGCCCTTTAAACCCTCGGTCATCTAATGGTCCAACCGACTCCCTCACAGGTTTCTTGCTTCAGATATATATTTTTTAAGTTTTTATTATGAGTTTTTGCCACTGTGGCCAACACCATTTCAAATTCTCTCTTAGCCTGCCTTATCAATATTTTACACTTTCTTAATAATGCTTATGTTTTTTCCTATTTTCTTCAGATGGATCCTTCTTCCAATTTTTGAAGGTTTTTTTTTTGGCTAAAATAGCCTCTTTCACCTCACCTTTTAACCATGCCAGTAATCATTGTGTCTTCCTCCCAATTTTCTTAATAAATGGAATACATCTGGACTGCCCTTCTAAGATTGTAGTTTAAAAAAATGTCCATACCTGTTGCCCACTTTTGGTTGCGTGTCCCGGCCACGTGGGTGCTATGACCGGGTCTGCTCACCTTGCCATGCCCTCAACCAGCTCCAGTTTCGCCGCTGCTGCCAGTTCCCACTGTCCTCGCACTCACCTCGGCCCTCTCCGGCTTCCTCCACGCTGCAGGCCTCACAGCAGAGTTCCCGCTGGGGCTCCGCGTTCTCCTGTTCCTCGGCCCCACTCCTAGGTGCGCGTGTGCGGCCAACGTCACAACGTTTAAAGGGCCAAACTTGGGAAACCCAACTCAGAAGCGCCCTGATGACATCACCAGCCCCTAGTATAAATAGCGAGGTCCTGCCCCCAGGATCTCACCTTGGCAATTGGGTCAACATCGTGGTGTTCTGAGTTTGCCTTCTCCATGTTCCAGTGTCTCCTTGTTCCAGTGTCTCCTTGTTCCAATGTCTCCTTGTTCCTGAGTCCTTCCCAGGTAGTACCTTCCCGGACTGATTTCTGGTACTGGCCTCTGCCTGCCTGACCATTCTCTTTGTCTGCTGCCTGGAACTGACCTCTGCCTGCTTTACCATTCTTGCCTGCTTGACCATCCTCTTCGTCTGCCGCCTGGAACTGACCCTCGCTTGCCTTGACTACACTCGGACTGACCTTGGTATTTGACCCCCTGCTTTGGCTGACCACTTCTAGACTGGCTCTGACCCTTCTGCTTCACTTGGACACTCTCTTCTGGCCTACTGTGACTACCAGACCAACCTGCTTGGAATCCACCCGTGGCTTCCACCTGACTAGATCTGCAGGTGCTGCCTGTCTCACCCGGAGAACCTTCCTGAACTGTTACCTCTTAGGAGCTTCCAGTTCGGATGTAGTCCATCCTCCCTGCATCAGCCACGTACCCTTGCTCGTGGTGGGCACACCTCTCTGGGAGATCACCTGAGGCCCACCTAAGTCCAGGTGGTCCGGGTACCCAAGGGCTCAACCTGCGGAAACCTCGGACTGTTATTGGCGAAGCTCCAGCTAGCCTGCCTCCTCATGTGCTCTGCCTCTTGGTGGCAGGCGCTCTCTGGGTCCGACCAGAGGGCCGTACCAATCCTGCACCAGGTCAAGGGTCCACCTCCAGTGCAACACTTTTAACCTTTGCAGCTGCATCTTTCAGTTTTTTTCTATTTTCCTCATTTTATCAAAGTTTCCCTTTAGAAAATTTAGTGTTAGAGCTGTAGATTTACATATTGTCCCCCTTCAAAGTTGAACACTTTGGGCCAGATTTTCGAACCTACGCGCGGGTGTAGATTTGTGCGCGCAACCCAGCGTGCCCAAATCTATGCCCGATTCTATTACATGTGCGCGCCCACCTTCCCCTCCCTTCCCCTATCTAACCCGCTCTCCCAGCCCTACCTAAATCCTCCCCTACCTTTATTATTTAAGTTGCGCCTGCCTTCGGGCAGGTGTAGCTTGCGCGCGCCACCACTCGGCCGGCGCGCGACCCCCCAGCCTAGCAGGCCTTCGGAGGCCTCTGGCTACACCCGCACCCCAGACCGCCCCCTCCCCGTACGTCCCGGGGCTTGCGCGTGTCACCAAGCCTATGCAAAACAGGCTCGGTGCACGCAGGAGGGGTTTAAAAGGCTTACGCATCTAACCCTTTTAAAATCCACCCCTTTATGATCACTGTTGAAGAAAAGCCCACTACTGTTACCTCTCACACAAAATCCTGTGTTCCTTTAAGAATTAGGTCTAAAATGGATTCCCCTCTTTTTGGTACCTGGATCAGCTCCTCCATGAAGCATTCATTTATTTCATCTAGAAAATGTATCTCCCTAGCATGCCCTGATGGGATATTTACCCCAGTCAGTATTCATGTAATTGAAATCTCCCATTATTACTGTGCTGCTAAATTAATAAGCTTCCCTAATTTTAACATTTCATCATCCGCCTGTTCATTTTTGGCAAGTAGACAGTAGAATACCCCCAGCTCTTCCCCATGCCACATGAAATTTCCACCCATAAAGATTCTACTGTGCGCACGTGCGTGCATTTGCCAGTTCATGCACATGGATGCACTGATTTTATAACATGCATACATTTATGCATGCATAACATCAGTTGCCCTCGTGTACATACGCACATGATCAACGTGCACATGTGCGTATGAATGCTGTCACGAGCGTGTAAGTGGGGGGATTTTAGTAAATGCATGCGATGCCAATACCTGCTTCCCCAGGCCATTCCCAGTTTACCCAATTAAAGTACAGGACTTCCATACTCCCCTAGCTAGCCTGCATTTTTTCCTCTACCTGCCCCGACCCTTAAAACCATGTTGACTGGGCAAGATTTTATTATTTTTCTACTTAGACGCCATCCACAGCTGAAGTAAAGGTATGCGGATAGAGTCTCTAGTGAACGCTTGTGCACATAAGAATTATGTACTTGTGTCATTGGGAAAATCAGGAATGCCCATGCTCCGCCCAGACCACACCCTGCCCCTTTTTTGCACAAAAATTTGTATCTGTGCACCAGGAGATACACATATGGCCATGAGCCTTTTAAAATCTGCATGGCCCACACACATCCAAGTCACGCGTATATCTCCCGGTTTGGGCACGCCTCTTAGTCTCCTGCAGGATCTTTATGCCATCCCTAACATAAAGTGCCATCCTCCAGCAAGTTAACCTACCCTATCATCCTACCTAATAAACGAAGCTTGACCGACGTGCCGCAAATGCGCAGTAGAGAGCAGCTCTACTGCGCATGTGCGGGCGAGCACGTCGGTCTTAGGCAGCGTCAAAAAAAACAAACAAACATGGCGGCGGTAGCGGCAGCGGGCGGCGGCGGCGGCGGCGGCAGTAGCGGCAGCGGGCGGCGGCGGCAGCAGTGGGCGGTGGTACTGGCAGCGGGCGGCGGCGGCGGCAGTAGCGGCAGCGGGTGGTGGCGGTAGCGGTAGCGGGCGGCGGCAGTAGCGGTAGCGGGCGGCGGCGGTAGCGGTAGCGGCGGCAGCGGTAGCGGGCGGCGGCAGTAGCGGCAGCGGGCGGTAGCGGGCGGCGGTAGTGGCGGCAGCGGGCGGTGGCGGTAGCGGGCGGCGGCAGCGGCCAGTAGCGAGGGAGGGAGGCGAGAGAGAGAGGGAGGGACGGACTGAGAGGGAGGGACGGAGAGAGAGAGTGAGAGGGAGGGAGGGACTGGGAGGGACTGGGAGGGAGGGACTGAGTGAGGGGGAGGGACTGGGAGGGAGGGACTGAGTGAGGGGAGAGTGAGAATGAGGGAGAGGTGAGAGTCAGGGATGTGAGTAAGTGGAAGGGGGAGAGGTGAGAGACAGGGCCGCATGGCGAAGACGGGCGGCAGCAGTGAGGGAGGAGAGAGAGAGGGAGGGACTGAGTGAGAGGGGAGGAGAGAGAGGGAGTGGGAGTGTGAGAGGGGGAGGGAGGGAGTGGGACTGAGAGGGGGGAGGGAGGGAGGGAGGGGGACTGGGACTGAGTGAGGGGGAGTGGGAGGGAGTGGGACTGAGAGAGAGGGAGGGAGGGAGAGGGATAGAGGAGGGAGGGAGTGAGTGAGACTGAGTGGGAGGGAGGGACTGAGTGGGAGGAGAGGGAGGGTGGGGAGGAGTGGGTGAGTGGGAGGGAGGGAGGTAGGGGGTGGTGAAGAGTGAGGGGAGAGAGAATGAGGGGGAGGTGAGAGACAGAGGGATGTAGCCCGTTTTAACGGGCTTAATGGCTTGTTACAATATAAATAGAATTCCTGGTATAGCACTATCCCATTACTTACTTTTCTTCCATCAGGTCGCTGAGATTCCAGTTATGTGAGTGGGAAGACAGTGAGCCCTTATTGCTGTGGCACAGCTGATGCAGCCTCACAGGTGAAACTACAAGGCTTACGCCAACAGCTGTCAATCGTGCCCTGAAGAGGGACAGACTGGAGCTTCACCTATACCAGCCACCTCCCCCACAGGTTCAGCCCTTTGGTTCTGGCAGCCGGCAGGACTTAAGTGGGTCCCTAGGATGGTAGAGAGAGCAAGAGTCCAAGGGCAGCTGGGTTCAGGACAGGCAGCAGACTGAAAATACTGGGGATAAGGCAAGGGTCAGGACAAGCAGCAAGCATGCATAGACAGGTATGAAGAAAGAGGTCAGGTCCAAGCGGAAGTCAATCGTGGTCAGGTCCAAGTGGTAAGCAATCATGGTCAAGTCCAAAGCAAGAGGTCAGTACCAGGAGATCAGGCCAAGGATAGATGAAGACACACAAGAGACACTGGACGAGACAGCTGGGCAGAGCAAGGCTGGATAAGAGAGGCTGGGCAAGGCAAGGCTGGAGGCCAGGAACAATCAGGAATGAAGGAACAACCAGGAGCACAGGAGCAACACACACTGCTGTAGGCAGGAGATCCATTGTTAAGGCAACATGGAAGTGTTCTGGGAAGCCTTATATAGGAGGAGTCCATGATGTCATCGAAAGGTGCTGAAGGGACTCTTTCCGCCTTGGCCCTTTAAGCCTCAACGCACAGATGTGTAAGGAGGCCTTGTGAGGAAGCAGGGAAATGGCAGTATTGTGGTGAAGTGTGCTGCTCTTGGTGGCATCTGTTTGACGGCGGCATCCCAACCACACAACAGTAATCACTAAGTGTGTAGTTTTTAAGTGAACTCTGCAGTAAAGGATAAAGCTACAATTAGAGAATGAGTCCTGTACTCAAACTGCTATAGAATTGAACTAGACATGTTTTTTCAACCTCATTTAATAATTAATCTTGCTTAAAAACTGTTACCGAACCGTATGGCACACATGTAAAATGTAAGATTACAATAGCATTACTTTATGTGCCTTTATGTAAACTGTTGTGACGGTACCCACCTTAACGACGGTATAGAAAAAGATTTAAATAAATAAATAAAAAATCCCCGCTGCATGAGGAGACCGCTGGTACATGGGGTGAGTGCAGCAGCTCACGGGACCATCCTGTGAGCCACTAAATGTATTATCTACCTTTTCTTTCAGTGCTATACATTTTGAGTTCAATATTCAAATATAACCAGATATTTAAGTTAGCCGAATAAGACATATCTAGCCAACTTAGCTGGGATATTCAATGGTTCAGTCATACTGCTGAATATAATGGATAAGTTTAAAGTTAGCAGGATAAGATAACCAGGTAACTTTAGACCTACTCAATAGCAGGTCTAAATTTAGCTGGATACCTTAGCCGGGTAAGTCTGAATATCACTACTTATTCAGCTAATCAGGTCATTCATCAAGCCGCATTAGGGCATTGTGACTCGTAAATGGGGTCTTTCGAGTGAGAAAGTGGTGGTAACAGAATGCTTTTCGCAATGTGCATTGGTACTTAAATATGATGAGTATGAAAAATCAAATAAATATGCACGTGAAGGATTCCTACTACATTTCATGATAGAATATTGCATACTGATGCTGGATTTAACATGGGAAATAACACCTTTATTTTCAGTAGGGTGGCAAAAAGTTTTTATCGTGCTACAATGGCCATTATCATAGGATATTGATAATTACCGTCCACAATAAAATGAGGCATTCTCTCACACAGCCCTGGTGAGCCAATAAAAATACCTTTTGTTACCTGCCCTGTCTTCCTAAAGCCAGAATGCTAGGTGGAAGTGTACTAGTAGTAGGACGTTGAATGCTTCAGGCTGCCCAACAACAACAAGCACGGCAACAACAACAGTGAAGGGAGGTTCAAACATCTCCTAGGGAAGTACCCACACAAGCTAGAGCTCCAAGCCCTGCTGGTAGGCAGGATGGCCCACTTCAGGGGTTAATATAAAGAAAGATACACTTAACCCCTTACAATGAGATAACTATGCCCCCAATAAAACACAAAAGAGGTAAATATGCTTATATCAAAATACAAAACATATAAATATGCTTTAGTATTTTATCAATACAAAGGCGTAACAAAATTCATTACACTTTAACTATAAAGCCATCTTACAGCATCTTACAACAATGCATTTTAAATATCTTAGGTGTATTAATAAACAGGTGCACAATAAACAAAAACCCTTGTATTAAAATTCAAATTTCTACACTTATACACCCACATTCTCACACACACTAAAAACAGCCTAAAATAAAAAATACTTAAACCTCCACAATATAGTCCATGTCAAAAGAGTTATCAATGTCTTCTTATATATTCCTCCCACTGATCACACAACAAATCCCGTCTTAAAAGACCACTCTTCTTGTAATGAAATAGTCTTTCATCAACACAGCAGAAATGTCTTCATAATCGCCATAATGAAATTCAGTTCGTCCTTTTTGGTTGACCACATTGATGATAAGTAAAGAGCTTTGTTTTTTTAAAGTTCTTGTTAATAGTTTTCTTTGTGGTTGGGTAATGAGTATTTGGTGAAGGGAGGCCAAATTACCCCAGCGGTGGGAGGAGCTTGGTTTCTCATTGGAGGATTTTGAGATTTAAAGCACTGTTTGGTGAACTGGTGTGATTGCTTTGGAAAATGCATTTGAGATGGTTATGAGAAGGAAGGTTGGCGGTGATCAGGTTTGTTATTTGGTTTGGTCATGGATGGTAATTTTTGAATAATTAGAGTAATTTTTTTGAGTTGTTGATTGTGATATATTATTGTATTTGAAGGTGCCTATGAACCACTGAAGTATTGTAATAAAGAGAGGTGATTTATGAGAATATATTAGCATCCCTATTAGAGCAGTGATTTGGTGTCTAAAAGAGTACTATAAGTTTGGCGAGCAGGTATTTTGTTTCTTATGGATGGTAATTTATTAATAGGAGGAGATTTAGTTATGATATTATCATATTGTGTTTTAATGTATCTAGAACTAGAAAGAAGGCTCCTTGTCGGGACATCATCAAGACAAACTGAATTTCATTATGGTGATTGTGAAGACAGTTCTGCTGTGTTGATGAAAGAATATTTCATCACAAGAAGAGTGGTCTTTTGAAGATGGAATTTGCTGTGTGATCAGTGGGAGGAATATATAAGAAGACCTATTGAAAACTCTTTTGACATGGGCTATTGTGTGGAGGTTTATGTATTTTTTTGTTTTAAGCTGTTTTTAGTGTGTGTGTGTAAATGTGAGTATATGAGTGTAGAGATCTGAATCTTAATACAAGGGTTTTGTGTATTGTGCACCTGTTTATTAATACACTTAAGATATTTAATATGCATTGTTGTAAGATGTTGTAAGATGGCTTTATGGTTAAAGTGAAATGAATTTTGTTATACCTTTGTATTAATAAAATAATAAGGCATATTTATATATTTTGTATATTTATATAAGCATATTTACTTCTTTTGTGTTTTATTGGGGGCACAGCCACTTCAGGGATCGTCATGCAGGAGGGTACGCAGGCGGTACAGGGAGCATATATTTCATCCCTGTACCACATTGCTGGGGATTCCAGAAGAGCACATGGTTAAGAGGTATTATGGAATTACATTAAGAGCTCAGAGGTGAGCTGGATCCAGTTACAGAAAGGGCCCACGCTATACCAGGCCTTACCAAAGTATTGTGTGCCCTGCATTTTATGGCATCTGGCTCATTCCAAACAACAGTTGGGGTCTCAGGGAATGTCCTATACATCATTTCCCCCCCATCTGGGCCAGGTCCTAAGAGCTGTATGCAGCTGCATTTATTATTACATAAGATTTCCTCATGAAAGACAGGACTTCGAGATGTAAAAAGAGGTTTTTAAGTCATTTCAAAATTTCCACTTATTCTGGGAGCTATTAACTGCACTCACATAGCCATCATCCTACCCCGTCAGAGGAAGGAGATCTACTGAACAGAAAGCTCTTCCATTCCAGTCTACAGTTTCCCGGATCACCTCCAGTAGAGATGTGAATCGTGTCCTCAATCGTCTTAACGATCGATTTCGGCTGGGAGGGGGAGGGAATCGTATTGTTGCCGTTTGGGTGTGTAAACTATCGTGAAAAATCGTTAAAATCGTGAGCCGGCACACTAAACCCCCCTAAAACCCACCCCGACCCTTTAAATTAAATCGACTGCAGGAGGTCGTTCATCTGAACGACCTCCTGCAGTCGATCTCCTGCCGGCGCCATTTCTTGCCAAAAGTCCAGCGGGGGTCCGGAACGACCTCCTCCGTCGAATCGTTTTTGTCTATGGCCGCCGCCATTTTGCGGCGGCCATTTGAAAAATGGCGCCGGCTGAAGACAACACGATTCTATTGAGGGGGCCGTTCCGGACCGCCACCGTTCTGGACCACCGCCGGATCCCCAGGTAATTTAAAGCATTGGGGGGGGGGGTTCGAGAGGGTGGGGGATTTAATTTAAAGGGTCGGGGGTGGGTTTTAGGGGGTTTTAGTGTGCCGGTTTTCCTGCCCTCCCCCTTCCCCCGATTTACGATTTTTTAACGATAAATCGGGGGAATTGGTATTGTATCGTGGCCCTAACGATTTTTTGACGATTTAAAATATATCGGACGATATTTTAAATCGTCAAAAAACGATTCACATCCCTAACCTCCAGAGCCCTTTTTAAATATTGGGGCTACATTGGCCAGGTATATAGAATGATTTTAATGATAGGTTACAAATTACTTGTAATAGGTCTGAAATTTCATTTCTGATTTCTTTCAGAACTCTGGTCTAAGTAATTTACTACTCTTCAGTTTCTCAATCTGGCCTATTTCATCTTCCAGGTTCACCATGATTTAGTTCAGTTCATCTTAATCATCACCCTTGAACACTGTCTCCAGAGTGGATATCTCACCAACATCCTCATCCATAAACACTGATGCAAAGAATTCATTTAGTCTTTCTGCAATGGCCTTAATCTTTCCTAAGCGCCCCTTTAAACCTTTGATCATCTAACAGTCCAGCTGACCCCCTCGCTGGCTTCCTGCTTTGGATATATTTAAGAAAGTTTTTATTATGAGTTTTTGCCTTTAAGCCCAACTTATTTTCAAATTCTCTCTTAGCCTGACTTATCAATGTTTTACATTTAACTTGCCAATGCTTATGCTTTTTCCTATATTCTTCAGATGGATCCTTCTTCCAGTTTTTGAATGAAGCCTCTTTCACCTTACATTTTAACCATGCCAGCAATCGTTTGACCTTCCTTCCACCTTTCTTAATGCATGAGATACATCTGGACTGTGCTTCTAAGATTGTATGTTTTATACATTGTCCATGTCTGTTGCACATTCTTAACCTTTGTAGCTACATCTTTCAGTTTGTTTGTTTTTTTTAAATTATTTTCTCATTTTATAAAAGTTTCCCTTAGTGCTAGAGCCATGGATTTACTTATTGTCCTCCTTCCAGTCATTAATTAAAATTTGATCATGTTATGATCACTATTGCCAAGTGGCACCACCATTATTACCTCTTTCACTAAATCCTGTGCTCCTTTAAGAATTAGATCAAAAATAGCTCCCTGTCTTTTGGTTCCTGAACCAATTGTTCCATAAAACTGTTATTTATCCATCCAGGAAATTTCTCTCTCTAGCATGTTCTGATATGAAAGGGATTTCTACTAGAGATGTGAATCGTTTTCCATATCGTCTTAACGATAGAAATCGTGTGGCAGGAGAAGAAAATCGTGTTTGGCACGATTATTTTGTTGAAAAATCGTTAAAAATCGTTTTTTCCGATTAGTGCGCACTAACTCCCCGTTAGTGCGCACTAACTCGAGTTAGTGCGCACTAACTCAAAATGATACAAATAGACACTTTCCAGGTCACTGAAGGTCAGTTAGGAATGAATATGTGTTCCTATTGGCTGGCAGCCCTCTTATCTATTGATGTTACCAAGGTTACCACTGAGGTGATGGTTGGGGGGATGGGAAATGGAACTGGAAACTCATGAACACCAACAGAAAATGAAACAAAGTGTTCACACTTCCCAGGTCAGTAAAGGTCACTTAGGAATGAATATGTATTCCTATTGGCTGGCTGTGCTCTTATCTATTGATGTTACCAAGGTTACCACTGAGGTAATGGTTGGGGGGATGTGAAATGGAAACAGTTGGAAGCTTGACATGTGATGATCAGCACTCACGTGACTAGAACTTCTTTGTTTATTATTTTTGTTAGCAGACACGTGCATGTTGAATTTGCCAATCACTGTGCATTTTAGAAAGGTGGTCCTGGCTGGAACTGTACACAGTTCAAATATATGTAATTGATTGTTGGTAAGTGTATTTTTTAAGTAGCCACACTGGCACAAGTATGTTTACTTTTCCTCCTACTTAACTCACTAGCTCAGCTTTGTAAGAAGGGCTTCTCTGCTTGAGTGAGGGTCAGGCAGCTCCCCCCTGTCTGTGAAGCCAGCCTCTCACTAGTAATGCAGGGAGGGAGCTGTCTCAGACTTCACCATCCTCCTCCCCCCCCCCCTCACCCACACACCATTCACTAGCTGGGACATGGGGGAAGTCAGGAGTGAGGGTCAGGCAGCTCCCCCCTGTCTGTGAAGCCAGCCTCTCACTAGTAATGCAGGGAGGGAGCTGTCTCAGAATTCACCATCCTCCCCCCCCCCCCTCACCCACACACCATTCACTAGCTGGGACATGGGGGAAGTCAGGAGTGAGGGTCAGGCAGCTCCCCCCTGTCTGTGAAGCCAGCCTCTCACTAGTAATGCAGGGAGGGAGCTGTCTCAGACTGGTATCAGGGTTAGGGCACTGTGTGCAGGAAGATCACAACACTCCTGGTATTAATAGGGATAGGGCACTGTAAGAGATGACTGTAGTAGATTGAATAAAGATCTGATGTTTCTGCCTCTCCTCACACCAAACAAAAACAACACACAAGCAGAGAAGCCCTTCTTACAAAGCTGAGCTAGTGAGTTAAGTAGGAGGAAAAGTAAACATACTTGTGCCAGTGTGGCTACTTAAAAAATACACTTACCAACAATCAATTACATATATTTGAACTGTGTACAGTTCCAGCCAGGACCACCTTTCTAAAATGCACAGTGATTGGCAAATTCAACATGCACTAGCATTTCAGGTGCCTGCTAACAAAAATAATAAACAAACAAGTTCTAGTCACGTGAGTGCTGATCATTACATTACTTTTTTTGTCAAGCTTCCAACTGTTTCCATTTCACATCCCCCCAACCATTACCTCAGTGTTAGCCTTGGTAACATCAATAGATAAGAGCACAGCCAGCCAATAGGAATACATACATACATATTCATTCCTAAGTGACCTTTACTGACCTGGGAAGTGTGAACACTTTGTTTCATTTGCTGTTGGTGTTCGTTAGTTTCCAGTTCCATTTCCCATCCCCCCAACCATCACCTCAGTGGTAACCTTGGTAACATCAATAGATAAGAGGGCAGCCAGCCAATAGGAACACATATTCATTCCTAACTGACCTTCAGTGACCTGGAAAGTGTTTATTTGTATCATTTTCAGTTAGTGCGCACTAAATCGAGTTAGTGCGCACGAACGGGGAGTTAGTGCGCACTAACTCCCGTTAGTGCGCACTAACACGATTTAACGATTTTTAACGATAAATCGTCAGAATTTCTATTGTATCGTGTTCTATAACGATTTAAGACGATATTAACATTATCGGACGATAATTTTAATCATTGAAAAACGATTCACATCCCTAATTTCTACCCATAAAGATTCTATTGTGCATTTAGGGGCAGATTTTAAAAGGTACGTGTGCAGGGTACATTTATGCATGCTACGCGGCATGCACAAATGTACGCCTGATTTTATAACATGCACGCGCAGCTGTGCGCATGTTATAAAATCAGGTCAACGTGCGCAAGGGGGTGCACACTAGTGCACCTTGCGCACGCGCCAAGCCCTCAGGGAGACCAGCTGGCTTTCCCCGTTCTCTCCGAGGCCGCTCTGAAATCAGAGCGGCCTCGGAGGGAACTTTCCTTCCCCCCCCCACCTCCCCCTCCCTTCTCCTACCTGTCCTGCCCCAAGCCCGAAACCCCCCCCCCCCCTGTATCTTTGTTTTAGAAGTTACGCCAGTCGAGTGCTGTGCCGGCGCGCAATCCCCCAGCCGATGTGCCGGAGTCCTTGGCCATGCCTCCTGGACCGCCCCCAGACCGTCCAGCCATGCCCCCAGACTGCCCCACCACGCCCCCTGGCTGTCTGCCCCGCCCCCGAGCTGCCCCCATCCCGCCCCCTGCCCGCCCATTCAGAAAAGCCCCGGGACATACGCGCACCGCCGGGCCTTTTGAAAATAGGCCTGGCGCGTGTAGGGCTTTGAAAATCTGCCCCCTAGTCTCTTGCAGGATCTTTATTCTGTTGGACTCTATGCCATCCTGGACATAAAGTGCCACCCCCCCCCCCCCCCCCACCACCACCAAGTTGCTCCTCTATATCACTGTGATATAATTTGTACCCTGATATAGCACTATCCCATTGGTTATCCTCCTTCCATCAGGTCTCTGAGATGCCAATTAAGTCTATTTCATCATTCATTGCTTTACACTCTAACTATCCCATCTTACTTTAGACTTCTAGCATTGGCATACAAACATTTCAAAGGTGTTATTTGTTTGTAATAATTTTCTGCTTTTCAGTTGAAAGGGATAATTTGGAATTGTTTAGCTCAGGTTATTCTTTACTTATAGGCATATGGACTAATTTTCTTTTTATTGGAACCTCTCTATTGGAATGCCCTAATTCTACTGCTTCATTAGTATTCCAAATTAAATGATTCACCTGGAAAATTGGTTGAAATAAATGTGCTATGAAAACTTATAAATATTGACATATAGGGGCGGATTTTAAGAGCCCTGCTCGCCTAAATCCGCCCAAATCCGGGCGGATTTAGCCGAGCAGGGCCCTGCGCGCCGGTGAGCCTATTATACATAGGCCTACCGGCGCGCGCAGAGCCCCAGGACTCGCGTAAGTCCCGGGGTTTTCTGAGGGGGGCATGTCGGGGGCGGGCTCGAACCGCGCGGTGTTTTCGGGGCGTGTCGGGAGCGTTCCGGGGGCGGGCCCGGGGGCGTGGCTACGGCCCGGGGCGGTCCGGGGGTGTGGCCGCGCCCTCCGGACCTGCCCCCAGGTCGCGTCCCGGTGCGCTAGCGGCCCGCTGGCGCGCGGGGATTTACGTCTCCCTCCGGGAGACGTAAATCCCCCGACAAAGGTAAGGGGGGGGGTTTAGACAGGGCCGGGCAGGTGGGTTAGGTAGGGGAAGGGAGGGAATGGGGGTAGGCTGCGCAGCTCGGCGCGCGCCGGCTATACGGAATTGATAGCCTTGCGCGCGCCGATCCAGGATTTTAGCGGCTACGCGCGTATCTACTAAAATCCCGCGTACTTTTGCTTGCGCCTGATGCGCCAGCAAAAGTACGCCAAATCGCGCGGTTTGAAAATCTACCCCTTAATGTCCTTATGACCATCATACAGAGACGCTAAAGTTACTCAATGGCAGAATTGTAAAGTTTCCAAGTGACCTGTGTCTGCATTTTAATCATTGATCATATAAGAAATCATTTTTATAAACATTTTTTTTTTATAAGGTAATTAAAATCACTTAACTTTGTGTTCGTTGTTTAAATCTTGAAGTGATAACTACTGGGATTTTCATAAGGCAATTGTCACTGTCAAAGTCCCTCATGAGAGGCTTCTAAAAAATAAAAAGTCATGGAATAGGAGGCGATATCCTTTTGTGGACTGCAAACTGGTTAAAGACAGGAAACAGAGTAGGATTAAATGGTCTGTTTTCACAATGGATAAAGGTAAACAATGGAGTGCCTCAAGGATCTGTACTTGGACCGGTGATTTTTAATATATTTATAAATAATCTGGAAAGGGGTACGTTGAGTGAGGTGATCAAAGTTGCAGATGATACAAAATTATTCAGAGTAGTTAAATCACAAACAGATTGTGATAAATTGAAGCCCCCCTTCAATTTATCACAATCTGTTTGTGATTTAACTTGCGAGACTGGAAGACTGGGTGTCCATATGGCAGATGAAATATAATGTGGTGATGCATATAGGGAAAAATAACCCATGCTGTAGTTACACAATGTTAGGTTCCATTTTAGGAGTTACCACCCAGGAAAAAGATCTGGGCATCATAATTGATATTACATTGAGATTGTTGGCTTACTGTGCTGTGGTGGTCAAAAAAGAAAACAGAATGTTAGGAATTATTAAGAAGGGAATAGCAAAAACAACTTTGAATCCTGTGTGCAATTCTGGTCACTGCATCTCAAAATAGATAAAGTTGAACTGGAGAAACTACAGAGAATGGTGACCAAAATGATATAGGTATGGAATGGCTCCTTTGTGAGGAAAAGCTAAAGAGGTTAGGGATGTTCAGGTTGGAGAAAAGATGGTTGAAGGAGGATATGAAATCATGAAAGGACTTGAACGTGTAAATGTGAAATGGTTATTTACATTTTCTGATAACATAAGGACTAGGGGCACTCCATGAAGTTAGCAAGTAACACATTTAAAAGAAATTGGAGACATTTTTTTTTCACTCAATGCAGAATTAAGTTCTGCAGTTCATTGCCATAGGATATGGTTAAGGCAGTTAGTATAGCTGGGTTTGGGAAAGATTTGGATAAGTTCCTGGAGGAGAGGTAAATAGACTACCACTAATCAATAGGGAATAGCCACTGCTTGTTGCCGGCATTAGTAGCATGAGATCTATTTGGTGTTTGTGTACTTGCTAGGTGCTTGTCACTTGGATTAGACACTGCTGGGGACAGGATACTGGGCCTGATGGACCCTTGCTCTTACCCAGTATGGCATATCTTATGTTTTTATGTGTACTTATATGTTCTTATGACCTGAAGTACCTGACCTATAAGATCATATTTTGGTGGCAGGCACTTCGGCACATAGTCAGTGAGCTTCAGGTTTTAGTAACTTATTCACTTTATAGAAGGTTTTCCATGATAGGGTGGTCTTGTACACCTATCTTACCTAAGTACTGTCAGAATTCCATCTTAAGCAATCAGTTGTTCTTCCAACATTCTTTCCCAGGCCTCATGTTCACCAAGGTGAACAAGCACTGAACAGCCTGGCCTACAAGAGAGCTGTGGCCTTCTACCTGGAGCAGACTGAAGCCCATAGAAAGTCCACTGAGAGGAACTCTGACTGAGTTTGTTTTTAAACCTGTTTAAAAAAAATGGAGTAGATACTGCAACAATGCAGAAGATTCACAAGTGAAAGGCTATATGTTCTGTTTGGCACACCAGATGGAGAATCTTTTCCATTTGAATCCATAGATCATCTCGTTAATGGTTTTCTAGTTGCCAAAAGTATCCTTTTAATGTCTGAGCAGAAAGGCATTGAGTTGATTTGGCTTTCAACATCTATGCTGTCAGCACCAAAGAGTGTACATTGGGCTGGACAAGAGAGTCAGTGAATTTGGTCAGAAGATACAGAAAGGTCAGAAGATAAATAGGTTGAGCAATCAACAACTGTTGATTTTGGCATGGCCAAAAAGGGGCTATTAATTTCATCTCTGCTTTGTCTAGTCTTAGTTTAGAATTGTTTTGCTGATTAGAGGAATTGGAGGAAAAGCATACATCAGAGCCTATGACTAAGAGATTATCAGTGCATACAATGCCAAAGCCTTGGGAGCTGGTCTTTTGGAACAATAGATCAGGATATTGTGACTGAAGGAAGCTTCAAATAGGTCTAATTGTGGAATTCCCCATTCTTAAAAAATTTCTTGAAGATGGTTGTTGTATATCAACTATTCTTGAGTTTGTAGGTGACAACAAAATGTCTGCCAAACATTGATTTTTCCTGGAATGTGCATTGCATAGTGATGAATCTTCCTTTCTATTGCCCAAGTCCATATGCTGAGGGCTTTGTTGCGCGTCCTGCTCGGGCCAGACCCGCTCCCGGGTCTGCTTACCCTTCCTCCACGCCAGCCAGTCCCGGGTCGGCCTCCCTCGCGTCTGCTGCCAGCTCCACTCGGCCACGGTGTTCCGTGGCGGCATTCCCCAACACCTCACCTCCCAGTTCCAGCCAGGCCTCACAGCGGGGCTCAGCGTCCTCCGTGGCATCGACCCCGCCCCAGGCACACGCGCGGACTGACCGCCCTCTTAAAGAGCCAAGGGCGGTCCCAGCTCCATGGCGTACCCAGATTGATCCATGTAGAAAAGGAAGTGCCTACATCAATTTCTTGCCTTGGCAATCGAGTTGATCACCTAATGATAGCAAGTTTGCCTTCCTGCGTTCCAGTCTCTATGTTCCAGTGTCTCCTGTGTCTCCCATTCCAGCATCTCCTGTGTCGTCTGCTCCTTCGTTTCTACATCCCTGGTAGTACCCTTCGGACTGATCTCATGGTACTGACCTCTGCCTGTTCTTGACTTCTCCTTGATTCCTGCCTGCCCTGACCTCTGCCTGGAACTCCTACTATTCTTGATTGCTGCCTGCTCTGACCTCTGCCTGGAACTCCGACTACTCTTTGATTGCTGCCTGATCTGACCTCTGCCTGGAACACTGACTACTCTCGTCTGCCACCTGGAACTCGACCTCCTGCTTGACCTGACTATGCCCGGACAGTCCTCTGTTACCGACCCTGCCTGGCTGACCATTCTGCACCAAGACTCTGGCATTGATTCTCGCTATACACTCGGACACTCTATTCTGGCCTCCTGCGACCTCTGGACCTCCTTATCTGAGCACCAACCACGCACCCTTCTTCATGGTGGGCACTCCCTTGAACTTTCTCTCTAGGAGACCCTGTGAGGCCCACCTAAGACCAGGCGGCCCAGGTAACCAAGGGCTCAACCTGAGGGAATCCCGAGTTGCTATTGGTGAAGCTTCAGCTAGCCTCTGTCTTCTTCTGTGCTCTGCCTCCTGGTGGCAGGCGCTCTCCGGGTCCGACCGGAGGGCCGTACCAATCCTGTACCAGGCCAAGGGTCCATTCCAAGCGCAACAGGTTGCCAAGGCCATGGACTCGGCAGAGTCTCCCGCCTTGCAGGCCATCCCTGGCCTAGCAGCTCACGTCCGAGAACAACCATGAACCATAGAAGCATTAACCTCGTCTGTGGAGAGACTATGGTCTCAACTTGAGGAGTCTCTCAAGGCCAACTCGAAGGGCTGGGTTCAACCAGCACCCTCACAGGCATCTCTGGCCCTTCCTGTTCCACACTACTTCAATGGAGATCCGCGTCTCTGTCAAGGTTTCCTCAACCAATGTTTTATTCAATTCACATTACAGACTGAACTGTTTCCAAGTGAAAGTATCAAGATCACTTTCATCCTCTCACGCCTTGAGGGGAGGGCCCTGGCAAGGGCTTCCCCACTTTGGGAACGTTCGGATGACATCCTCCGTCATCCCACTTCATCTCTGTATTCAAAAGAACCTTCCAAAACCCCGGCCGACAGGAGGTTGCAGGTCACCAGCTCCTTCATCTCCATCAAGGCTAACATTCGCTCACTGAGTTCACGGTAGAATTCAGGACATTAGCCACAGAACTGGGATGGCAAGAGGATTGCCTACAGGCAATCTATCATAGAAACATAGAAACATAGAAATGACAGCAGAAGAAGACCAAACGGCCCATCCAGTCTGCCCAGCAAGCTTCACACACTTTTTTTCTCTTATACTTATCTGTTTCTCTTAGCTCTTGGTTCTATTTCCCTTCCACCCCCACCATTAATGTAGAAAGCAGTGATGGAGCTGCATCCAAGTGAAATATCTAGCTTGATAAGTTAGGAGTAGTAGGGGTAGTAACCGCCGCAATAAGCAAGCTACACCCATGCTTATTTGTTTTACTCAGACTATGTTATACAGCCCTTATTGGTTGTTTTTCTTCTCCCCTGCCGTTGAAGCAGGGAGCTATGCTGGTATCTGGATGGCTTATCTCCTGCTCTCAAGGATGAGCTGGCTGCTCGTGAGATTCCCACATCTCTAGATGAGATCATCTCCTTGGTTGGCAAGATCAATCACCGCCTACGTCAGTGACATCAGGAGGCAAAAGCCTCTCGGCCTTCTGCCATATGCCCAGTTCATGCAATCAGTCCTCCGCTGAAGGCCTTACCGGCGCCTTCTCCATCGACTGAGAAGCCGATGCAGATCAACCGCGGGTGCTTGTCCCCTGAAGAGCGCGTTCGACGAAAGATGGAAGGCCTTTGCCTGTACTGCAGAGGCTTCGGACATGTCTTACAAGCCTGTCCAGTTCATCCGGGAAACTGCAGAGCTTAAGCCCAGCGGGGGTCCCGAGTTTGGGTGCCACTGTTGCTGGCCCCCAATTACTACTCCCTATGTCTCTCTCCCGAGAATCACGAGCCTTTTCTACCACTGCCCTTGTGGACACTGGGGTGAGTGGCAATTTCATCTTGGACAATATCATCACGCTCCTCCAAATTCTGCTCCAGCCTTTGGACATTCCCCTCAGGATTGCGTCCATCCAGGGAGAGCACCTTCCTGGACGCATCACTTATCGCACCATAGGCTTCCGCCTCTCCGTGAGAACCCTCCACGCACCCAGTAATCCTCGGACTTCCATGGCTCCAGGTGCATGGTCCGGAATTTGACTGGCAATCCCTACAGCTAATCCAGTGGGAACCCCAGTGCCAACACCGCTGCCTATGTCAAGTATCTCCAGCGGTCACCGTGTTGAACTCTACAACCCTATCTGGGTTGCCTGTTCCGTTTACAGACTTCCAAGATGTATTCTCTAAACAGAATGCTGACATCCTACCTCCACTCCGGAGGTTTAATTGCCCCATTGAGCTTCTACCACACCTCCCAAAGGCAGAACCTACCTTCTCTCGTTACCCGAGACTAAGGCAATGTCTGAGTACATTAAAGAGAATCTGGACAAGGGATTCATAAGACCCTCCGACTCCCCGGCAGGAGCCGGTTTCTTCTTCGTGAAGAAGAAAGATGGCAGTCTCCGCCCTTGCATCGACTACCGGGGGCTAAATGCTGTAACCCGCAAGGATCGTTTTCCTCTACTACTCATCAGCAAACTCTTTGATCGCCTCCAGATCATTACAAAGCTAGATCTCAGAGGGGCATACAATCTCATCAGGATCCAACCAGAGGACATTTGGAAGACCGCTTTCAATACCAGGGACGGCCACTACGAGTACGTAGTGATGCCCTTCGGACTTTGCAATGCCCCTGCAGTCTTTCAACGCTTGATGAATGAAATCTTCCGGGACCTACAATACTCATTTGTCATTGTATATCTAGACGATATACTGATTTTTTCCAAGGATCTAAAATCCCATCGTTCTCATGTTCAGACAGTCCTTCAACGTCTCAGGGACAACCGTCTCTATGTGAAACTAGAGAAGTGCATCTTCGAACAGACTAGTCTTCCATTTCTGGGGTATATTGGGGTTGATTTTTAAAGTTATACGCGGGCATAGATTTGTTCACGCAACCCGGCACGAACAAATCTACGCCCGGTTTTATAACATGCACGCGTTGCTGCGCATGTTATAAAATCCAGGGTCAGCACGCGCAGGGGGGTGCACAATTGTGCAATCTGCGCATGCTGAGCCGAGCAGCCTGCCTCTGTTCCCTCGGAGGCCACTCCGAAATTGGAGTGGCCTCGGAGGGAACTTTTTTCCTGGCCCCCCCCACCTTCTCCTCCCTTCCCCTACCTAACCCACCCCCCAGCCCTAATTAAATCCCCCCCCCTTTGTTAAGAAAGTTACACCTGCCCGAGGCAGGTGTAACTTATGCGCACCGGCGGGCTGCCCATGCACCATTCCCCGGCCCGGGGACTGGTTCGGAGGCCTCGGCCACACCTCCGGAATGCCCTCAGGCCAGCATCACACCCACGGCCCTGCCCCCGAATGCTGCGCCATCCCCGGCACTCCCCCAACACACCCTTCAAGCAAAGCCCCGGGACTTAGGCGCGCCGGCACAGGGCTTTTAAAATCTGCCCCATTATTTCCAATCATGGTTTTACCCTGGAACCTGAAAAGCTCCAAGGAATCCGAGATTGGCCTCAACCTGTAGGTCTCTGCGCCTTACAAAGGTTCCTTGGATTCACAAACTATTATAGGACCTTCATCGCCAATTACTCCACATTAGCTGCTCCACTTACTGCCATGACCAGGAAAGGCAGTAACCACAAAGAATGGAGTCCCAAGGCTCAATCCACCTTCCATGTCTTGAAAGAAGCCTTCTGCACTGGACCTTGTCTACGTCTCCCGGATCCTAACTGCTCCTTCGTTGTCGAAGTTGACGCCTCCGCCACTAGGGCAGGGGCAGTTCTGAGCCAGTATTCCTCCAAAGGAGTCCTAGTACCCTGTTCCTTCTATTCGCACAAATTTTCCCCTGCTGAGCAAAATTATACAATCAGGGATTGTGAGCTTCTAGCAGTAAAGTTAGCACTCCAAGAATGGCATCCTTGGCTAGAAGGAGCACAGCACAAATTTACGATCTTTACGGATCATAAAAATCTTGAACACCTGAAGGAAGCCCAATTGTTGAGCCCCATTCAAGCCCACTGAGCGCTATTCTTCTAATGTTTTCATTTCAAACTTCATTACCATCCTGCCGCCAAGAACACGCGAGTGGATGCCCTCTCCCGCTCTCTGGAACCAGAGGACATGCCTGACACCCCCAGGCATATCATCGACCCAGCTTGTGTAACCCTCACAGTCACCAATACTGTGCCAGCGGGGAAGACGATGGTCCCACGCCGCGTCCGCAAACGCATCCTTCGATGGGCCCATGACTCGAAGTTGGCTGGCCATCCTGGCCAGGCTCGAACCCTTGAAATGCTAAGGAGATACTATTGGTGGTCTAACATGGTCAAGGATTCCCTCAACTATGTGGACTCCTGTCCCATATGTGTGCAACAGAAGCCGCCGACTGGCCATCCATGGGGACTCCTCCAATCTCTCCTGGTGCCAAGAGAACCCTGGTCGAGCATCTCCACCAACTTCATCACAGACCTACCTCCATCCAAAGGTCACACAGCCATCTGGGTCATCATTGATCAATTCTCGAAAATGGGTCACTTCATCCCACTCCCCTCAGCTCCTGAACTGGCTACACTCTTCCTCAAACATAACTTCCGCCTATACGGGCTACCCAAAGAGAGATCGTATTGAACCGAGGTCCGCAGTTTGTCGCCAAATATTGGACCACTTTGTGCAAGAAATTCAAGATTACTCTGAGTCTGACTTCCGCTTATCACCCCCAGGTGAACGGCCAAGCAGAAAGAACAAACAGGTCCTTAAAAACCTTCTTACGTTCTTACGTTAATGACCAGCAGGACGACTGGTCCGATCTTTTACCCTGGGCTGAGTTATCGCATAATACTAATGTCGCCTCCGCCACTGATGTATCACCCTTCTCTGTGATATTTGGCTGCCAACCACGTCTGCCTCTACCGGTCCCACTCTCAGTACCTTCACCTGCAGCCCAGTCAACAGCTCAGACGATAAGACGGTTATGGAACCAAGTCAAGGAAAGGCTGGGCCAGGCTGCCGAGCAAGCTAAGTGCTCTACCGATGCTCATCGTCACTCCACACCCTTCTTCTGACCAGGCCAAAAGGTCTAGCTAAGCACAAAACACATTAGATTGAGGCTACCTTTTCAATGACTGTCGTCAAACTTCATCAGGCCATTTTTAGTCCTCCGCTGTGTCAGAGCGGTAATGTACCAACTCCAGTTACCAAGGTCGATGGGTATCCACAATACCTTTCACGTATCCTTGCTGAAGCCACTCGTACTATCCTGGCCATCTCATAGGGCTCCTCCTCCTCAAGTCTCTGCAGAACCTGAGGAGACCCTACAAGTAAGAGAGGTCCTTGATTTCCAGAGAAAATACGGTCATTGGGAGTATCTCCTCTCGTGGGAGGGCTTCAGGCCAGAGGAGAACTCCTGGGAGCCCTCCCACCACATCTACGACAAGCAACTCCTCCAGGACTTCCATCGAGACCACCCTGACAGACCAAAGCCGGGAAGGGGGAAGCCTGGGGAGGGGTGTACTGTTGCACATCCCGCTCACGCCTGACCCACTCCCGAGTTGGCTTCCCTCACGTCTGAAGCCAGCTCCACTTGGCCACGGCGTTCCGCAGTGGCATTCCCCGACGCCTCACCTCCCAGTTCCAGCCAGGCCTCAAGGCGGGGCTCGGCATCCTCCATGGCGTCAGCCCCGCCCTTAGGCAGATGCGCATAGACTGACAGCCCTCTTAAAGGGCCAAGGGCGTGTCCCAGCTCTGCGGCGCACCCAGATTGATCCCTTTTGAAAAGGAAGTACTTCACATTACTTCCTTGCCTTGGCAATCGGGTCCATCACCTAGTGATAGCAAGTTTGGCTTCCTGCGTTCCAGTCTCTCTGTTTCAGCCTGGAACTCTGACTGCTCTTTGATTGCTGCCTGCCCTGACCTCTGCCTATTCTTGATTGCTGCCTGCCCTGACCTCTGCCTGAAACACCGAATACTCTTTGATTGCTGCCTGACCTGACCTCTGCCTGGAACACTGACTACTCTCGTCTGCCACCTGGAACTCAACCTCCTGCTTGACCTGACTATGCCTGGACAGACCTCTGTTACTGACCCTGCCTGGCTGACCATTCTGCACCAAGACTCTGGCATTGATTCTCGCTAAACACTCGGACATTCTATTCTGGCCTCCTGCGACCTCTGGACCTCATTATCTGAGCACCGGCCACGCACCCTTGTTCGTGGTGGGCACTCCCTTGAACTTTCTCTCTAGGAGACCCTGCATGGTCCACCTAAAACCAGGAGGCATGGGTAACCAAGGGCTCAACCTGAGGAACCCCAGGTTGCTATTGGTGAAGCTCCAGCTAGCCTCTGTCTCCTCCTGTGCTCCGCCTCCTGGTGGCAGGTGCTCTTCGGGTCCGACCGGAAGGCCGAACCAATCCTACACCAGGCCAAGGATCAACTCCCAGCGCAACAGGCTTCTTGACATAGTGGCTGAGATTCCATCCAACCTTGTTTATTTATGTAGTACATAGCTACTTCATTGTCTGTTTGAATCTGGGAAATGTTTCCGTTTATGAATGATTTAAAGCTATTACAACTTTGAATAGCTCTCATTTCTAAAATATTTATGTGTAGGTTTTGCTCTTCCTTTTATCATATTCTCTGCATAGAGAACTGACCTAAATGTGTTTCCCAGACCAGATTTGATGCATCCGTCATTAAGGTGAAGTGAAACTGTGGAGGATGAAAAATCTGACCTCGAAGAAGTTTGGGGAGTAATTCTACTAACTCAGTAGGGAAAGGTAGGAAAGTAGGGTAAGACCCTGCGGAAAAATAGTTAAATGCACAAGTGTCCAGACATGCTTCAGATGCTACTGTGGTATCCTCATGTGAAATTGTGTGAACAGAATCATATGAACTATGACTACCATATGACCTAGTAACTGTAAAATTCTTCTTTCTTATACTGTGTTTTGATTGAGAACTGAGCATATTAACAATTGTATAGCATTCATTCTTTGAATCGGTGGAAAGTCTTTCCCTAGTTTTATATCTATTTATTTATTTAAAAGTATTTATTCTCACACTCTCCAAGTTTGGGGCAAGTTACATAAAAACATACATATGGAGGTGGAGGTGAGAGGAAGCCTTACTTTGAATTGCCTGACAACCATTACCTTGCCGTGGTGAAGAAAGGGAGAGGCGAGCTCTCTAAGCCCTGACGGAACTACAAACTTTTCTCCAGCCCTCCCGCTGATGTCATCAAGGGGCGACTGGCTGAGTGTTTAAAGCCAGCCCCCCTGTAATGGAATTCCGAGGTGGAGGTGAGAGGAAGCCTTACTTTGAATTGCCTGACAACCATTACCTTGCCGTGGTGAAGAAAGGGAGAGGCGAGCTCTCTAAGCCCTGATGGAACTACAAACTTTTCTCCAGCCCTCCCGCTGATGTCATCAAGGGGCGACTGGCTGAGTGTTTAAAGCCAGCCCCCCTGTAACGGAATTCCAAGATGGAGGTGAGAGGAAGCCTTACTTTGAATTGCCTGACAACCATTACCTTGCCGTGGTGAAGAAAGGGAGAGGCGAGCTCTCTAAGCCCTGACGGAACTACAAACTTTTCTCCAGCCCTCCCGCTGATGTCATCAAGGGGCGACTGGCTGAGTGTTTAAAGCCAGCCCCCCTGCGGCGCTTGTCGACGCCGGCGCGGCTTTGCTGGAGTTTTGTTAGACGGCAAACAGTGAGTAAAAGACTTCTTAGTAAATTTCTTCCTCAAACTACTCACCTCCACTCAGGAAACAAAGAATTTGCCATAGGAGTGTGATTTGAAAAAAGCTATTGAAATTTTACAATTAAACAAAATGCCTCACACAAAAAGGAAGGCTAAAATAATGGAGGTGATTACCTCATCTCCCTTGATAGAGCCTTCCCAGTTACAAATACCTGCTTTTTTCTCTCCAACACATGAAATAACACCTGGGACTCAGGCTATTGAGGAGCTAGATATAGAGCGTATGTCTGCTCTTCCAGCCGAGACATCATTGAGCCCTGGGGCTCCGAAAACCCCTCCTCCACCTCTATCAATTCCTACAGACTTTTCAAACACACTAGTTGCTCAAGGGGAAAGGAAAGGAAGGGTCCTAGCTGAAGTGGGAATAGGGGATACAGGAGAAGGAAGTCGGATTTCATTACATCTGGAAAGTCCTGAGCAAATCAAGATGGATTCTCTTTGGTCTGCTATTAAATCTTTAGAGACTGCTATTCTTCACCTGACCAAAATAACAACAGGCTCTAAACAGCGAGTATTGGATATAGAGACTAGTATTTCAAACTCAGATAAGGATAAAGAACAGATGAAAGTTAGAATAAACAAATTAGAAAGTTGTCATCAAAGACTCACTAAGACTGAAATCCTTTATGACAAGAGATTGGAGTTTATTGAAAACTCACTGAAATATTTAAATCTTAGAGTGTTAATCTTTCCTAGGAATGCATTGATAACACCGCAAGAAATGTTTAAAGAATATTTGAGTCATGTATTGAAAATGCCACAGCAGGCTTTACCTGCTTTCTCTAAAATATATTACATTCCAGCAAAAGAAATTACATCATGTAATAAACCAGGAGACACCTCATTAAATTTAACAGCTATCATTGAGGCTACGCCTGAGACTAATATTTCCACATTCGTATTTGCCTCTGATAGGGATGCAGTGTTTCGCCTTTATATGCGTAACAGACAAAATCTCTTCCACGGAGAGAAAGTCTGGATATATCCAGACTTCTCTAGAGCTACACAAATAAGGAGGAAGACATTCCTAATGGTTAAACAAGAAGTGGAGAGTAAAGGTGGTAAAATGATCATTAAATTCCCATGCAGATGTGAATTGATGTACCAAAGCCAAAAATATGTCTTTTTTTGAAATTTCACAGTTACGTACTTTTCTTGATTCCCAAACCCCAATATCTTCAGCAACAGGGTTAGAGCAATAGATTAGAAAAATCATGTGTTCTCCTAATTTCAATTGTTAAGGAGTTTCCAAATATTTCCTTTAACCGCTATATATTTTCTTTTTTCTTTCCTGAAGATTACCTCTAAAATACAGTTTGTTTGTTAATATATAATTGTAATTAAGTAACTTAAGAATGTGATTACAACTCTCTGTATTTCATTCAAATAATTAATTTGTTTGATTGTATAAGTGAAATTGCATAAATAAAAATTTTAAAAAACCATACATATAACTTGAGATAAAAAAATGTTACTGGTTCCAGAGTCTGAAGAGTCCACCTGGTGAGTGACACGGGACTGCAAGGCAGGTCTCGGAGCAAGACAAGGGCAGGTCTTCCACCTAGCCATCCCCCTTCTCTGCAGGTTGAGCACTTGGGTTCTGGGGGGCCAATAGTTCTCTGTGGCAGTAGTACATCATAGTGGTGAGTCCACACACTGGAACATGACTAGGCACAGCAAGGCCGGATAGGCAAGGCTGGAGACAAGGCTTGGACAAGGCAAGGTTGGCTTAGCAGGCAAGACAAGGCTAGGCTGGATACCAAGCAGGACCTGGAACTAGACAAGACACAGATCAGGCAAGGCAAGGACACGTCTCTGATACAGTCAGGACTGGACAGGATACTGGGACAGACAGAACATGACCAAGGCAGACTAGGGCAGGAGTCAGACTAGGCAGACAAGGGAGACACCAAACAAAGAACACAGAAGCCTGAAAGCAGCAAAGCTAGAACAGACAGAATAGATCTGAAGGCCCCATGGCAGGATACAAGAGAGAATAGGCCAAAAGGCTTTAAAGCAGGCAACAAGGCAGGATAGGCCTGATGGCCTCAAGACAAGGCAAGACAGAAGCCCCGTAGGCCACAAGACAAAGCAAGAAATAGGGTCAGGTCATGGAGCCAGAAGTGACACCATGAGAACTTCTGGCAAGGCAGGTTTACATAGGTCTGGGACTTGGGCATGGCAAGGGTAGTGAGGAGAAACTTAACAAGACTAATGAGGAGTCATACTGAGGGCCTCTTTGGTGGGGAGGTGTCATGATGGTAGGATAAGGCTATGTAACAGGCGAAATTCTAATAAATAAAAAATGGCTAAGAAATAAAGACTTACAATAATGCTGCAGAATAGATGCTGGGAAATCATTAGATGGAAAAACAAATCAGCCTCGGAGAAGAATATTATATTTGGAATATCTATTGGAACAAGTGAGTCTTCAGGGTTTTCCAGAATTCCTTGTTATCCAGACGTACTCCTATGAACTCCAAATACTGAAAAGGATCTATGTGGGATTTCTTGTCCTTGATGACAAAACCTGAAGAGTGCATACTGTTAGACCTGTATAAGGTTTGGCTTCTTCATAGGAATTGCTTATTAATAACTAATATCAAATCCACAAGGAGTGCAGAGAAATTATTGGTCCAAACGTTTTTTTCATCAGAAACAAAGTACAGTTTATTGAAACTTCAGTATGGCAACTCCATTGCTCCAAAGCAGTGAAAGTAAATAATTCTTTCAGGGTCCCCCTTCGCCCGAAGGCTGCGTCGGGAGGGTTGCTGTATCAGCTGTATGAACTCCTCAGCTAGTTTAAAGTTCTTGCAAATTTACTCTGTCCCTCCCGACGCAGCCTTCGGGCGAAGAGAGACCCTGAAAATTATTTACTTTCACTGCTTTGGAGCAATGGAGTTGCCATACTGAAGTTTCAATAAACTGTACTTTGTTTCTGATGAAAAAAACGTTTGGACCAATAATTTCTCTGCACTCCTTGTGGATTTGATGTTGTATTTGTTGGAGTGCTTTCTCTGCTCCTTCTTTATATTTGGTTATTAATAACTAAGACATTTTCCTTTCTCAGAAGAGCTGCAACTGTAAGACACTTCGTAAAAACTCTTGGGGTTGCTGATAGACCAAAGAGTAGGACTTTATATTGGTAATTTCCTATTGTTAAATGAGGTATTTCCAGTGGTCTGGATTAATAGGAATGTGAGTACAAGTTTTCTTGAGGTCCAATGTGCTTAACCAGTTATTCAGTTCCAGCAGATGATCGCAAATTCATCTTGATCGTCTTTCAATTGAGACATTTGTGTAAAGCTTTCAATTTCAGAAAGGGGCAGAAACCTCCAGATATTTTTGAAATTAAGAAATATTTTGAATAAAACACTTTGGGCCGGATTTACGCGTGCAGGGCACTCACGCGCCTATTTTGCATGAGCCGCCAGCGCGCGCACTGCCCCAGGACGCGCATAAGTCCCGGGGCTTCGTAAAAGGGGTGGGGAGGGGGCGTGTTTGGGGGCATGCCCGGGGTTCGGGGCGGATCCGGGGGCGTGGTGCCGGCCTGGGGGCGTGGCCAAGGCCTCTGGACCAGCCCCCTGGTCGGGTGATGGTGCGCCAGCAGCAAGCTGGCGCGCGCAGATTTACGCCTGCTTCCGGCAGGCGTAAATCTGCCAACAAAGGTAGTGGGGGGGGGTTTAGATAGGGCCGGGGGGGGGGTGGGGGGTGGGTTAGGTAGGGGAAAGGAGGGCAAGGGGAGGGGAGGCGGAAGGAAAGTTCCCTCCGAGGCTGCTCCGAAAGCCAATCGGGGCTCCCCTTGGGCTCGGCACGTGCAAGGTGCACAAGTGTGCACCCCCTTGCGCGCAAGAACCCCAGATTTTATAATATGCGCGCGGCTGTGTGCGCATGTTATAAAATCGGGCATACATTTGTTCGCGCCAGGTTGCGCGAACAAATCTACGCCCACACATAAGTTTAAAAATCTGGCCCTTTGTCCCTTTTCCCCAGAGGAACTGGTTCTATGATCTGGGAAGACAGGAGGGATGTACCAGTGACAACTATTCCTTCAAAAATTGATGAAAATGATGTAGAGTTATTGGAGGAAGTGATTACATGTTTAGGGGATAAAATCTTTGAATAATGTAGTGGTCTATGGTTATAAGGGTCCATTACAGTTAAAAAAAACCAAAACTGTAGTCTCCCACCCCCACTAGAAGGTGAGTGTAGTCAAAAACAATGAGTTTGCTTTTTCTACTGGTGCTGTACTGACCGGCTGATTTCTTTCTCTTGATCGAGGTCTCATTTGTGACTGCTGCATTTGCTGTTGGAGCTGATAACACTGTCTCTGATAAGTGTATGGAGTGTAACATATATGTGGGTAATATTATTGTCAACTATAAGGCTGATTTTTCTTCAAGGAGAATGACAGATCTGAAGTAGTTGTGGTCAGAATTTGCAAAGTTGTACATTGATCCTTTATAATGTTCACATTTTCTTTAACATTGTCCCTAAAGAGATTATTTCCTGAACAAGAAGCATTGGCAAATTTCTCATGTACATATTTTCTTAATACGGAGGCCATCAACCATGCTAATCTCCTGGTTGCTATTGCAGCTGCTGAGGTCATGGAGGATTTATCAAAATTGTCATAAACGGACTTCATGAGATGTTTAGAGCAATCTTCTGCCTCTTAGAATTATGTTTGAAATTTCCCTTGAAGGTCAGAGGGAAGTGAGGTAGTATCATCCTTTATTTTCTGCAAAATATTATACAGATATTGAGGTATCGAGAATTGGTGGGCAGATATTCTGCTCTGCAGCATCGCTGCTTGGAAAAACGGTTTGCCAGGAGAATGCTGGAATATATTTTCAACTTTTTGAAGTGCTGTCACTAATGTCACAAGTAATGGTGAACATCTTTCCCTGAATTAACCACCAATTTATAAATATTGTGTTACGAAGGACGAAATCCGGAAGTGGATCCTTAGGCCGACTGACCCGAGGGGGCAGTCGGGAGGCAGAACTCCCACTGGGCAGATGGAGCTTCACCCGGAAACCCGTGACTCCTCCAGAGGAGCTGTGGGAGCCCGGGTCGCTAGGACTTAGGAGTCTTCGCCCTGGAAGCCCGAGGTCCCCCCGGGAGGAGCCCGTAGGGACCCGGACCGCTGGGACTTAGGCGAGGACGGAGAAGCCCAGGAGTGGAATACGAACCGGAGTCTAGGCAGGCTGCGGACAAGCAGGAATCGGAGTCACGGACCGGGGTCAAGGCAGGCTGAAGACAAGCAGGAATCGGAGTCACGGACCGGAGTCAAGGCAGGCTGAAGACAAGCAGGAATCGAAGTCACGGACCGGAGTCAAGGCAGGCTGAAGACAAGCAGGAATCGGAGTCACAAACCGGAATCAAGGCAGGCTGAAGACAAGCAGGAATCCAGGAACCAGGCAGGAATCAAGCAGGCAGGCAGGCAATCAGCGGGGAACAGGAACGACGGCAACTAGCTCTTCAAAGAAGGAACCTCGTTGCAAGGCACTTGGGTAAGGAAAGAGCCCGGTTTAAATCCCCCGGTCGGCGTCTGACGTCACGGGGGGCGTGTCAGCACATCCGGGTGCTGACAGCACAAAACGCTGCCCTTCGCGCGCACGCGCGCGTTCCCTCGCCGAGGGAAGGAGTCTCCGGCGACATCTCCCTCGTGGAGACGCCGCAGCCAAGCCGCGTGGAGGGCCCCGAACCCGGCGGTTCGCAGCGCGGGTGAGAGAGGTAAGCTCCCGGTCACTAGTCTAGTGACCGGGATCGTAACAGTACCCCCCCTCTTACGCCCCCTCCGAAGAGGACCGGCCTTCCCGGGATTGTCCAAATGAAACTGTGTCAACAATGACTTATCCAAAATATTACGGGCAGGTTCCCAGGAGTCCTCCTCTGGACCGCAACCCTCCCAGGACAATAGATACTCCCATCGACGGTTAGCGAAGTGCACATCCCGAACTTCATGAACTTGGTACACAGGTTCCCCAGGAGATGAAGCAGAAACATCATCTGGAGTAGGCCGATGAAAACGTGAGTATACTACTGGTTTCAGGAGGGAGACATGAAACACATTGTGAACTCTCAGACGAGACGGGAGGCGTAACCTGTATGATACCATGCCAATTCGTTCTGCCACGGAGAAAGGACCACAGAACCTGGGTTTTAACTTGTGACTGTGGCCTGGGAAGCGCAGGTTCTTGGTGCTCAGCCAAACCTTAGTACCAGGGACCAATTCTGGCGCAGATCGCCGATGACGATCTGCCACTGTACGAGTTCTCTGAGCTGCCATCGATAGTCGCTGCTGAAGGACTTTCCAGAGTCGATGGAGCTGGGAAGCTATAGACTGAACCGCTGGTGAGGGAACCTCCAAGGGAAGCGGTATTGGAGGCTGAAGATGTCTTCCAAAGACGACTTGGAACGGAGTATGACCCGTAACGGAGTGTTGGTGATTGTTGTACGCAAATTCAGCCCAAGGCAATAGAGAGACCCAATTATCCCTCTTTTCGGTGATGAAGCTGCGAAGAAACAATTTGAGTGACCGGTTCATACGCTCCGTTTGCCCATTACTTTGGGGGTGGAAAGCAGTAGATAGATTTAGCTGCACTCCAAACTTCTTGCAGATAGCACGCCAATAGCGCGCCGTGAACTGTGAACCACGATCCGACACGATACTCTGTGGAAGACCATGTGCTCGGAAGATGTGCAGAATAAAGAGACGTGCCAACTCCGGGGCCGATGGAAGTTTGGGCAGCGGTACCAGATGGACCATCTTGGAGAACCGGTCCACCGTGACCCAGATCACCGTATGTCCCTCCGACGGAGGCAGATCCACCACGAAATCCGTGGCGATGTGGGTCCAGGGTTCGGCAGGAATAGGCAGAGGCTGCAGCAGACCCCAAGGACGTCCAACCAGCGGCTTTTGTCTGGCACAAACGGGGCACGAAGCCACATATTCGTGTACGTCCTGTCGTACTCGGGGCCACCAGTAGTACCGATTCAAAAGTGTCAAAGTTCTCCCTTGACCGGCATGACCTCCCGAAAGGGAGTCGTGGGCCCATTCCAGCACCCTCCTCCTATCTCGGCGAGGAACAATTACTTTGTCGGTTGAGGAAATACCGGTGCCTGCAAGGGAAACTTTAGCTGGGTCGATGATATACTGTGGGGGATCATCTTCCTCCTCAAGGATGGAGTTCCGAGACAATGCATCAGCACAAACGTTCTTAGTAGCCGGACGGTACTTAAGGATGAAATTAAATTGGCTGAAAAATAGAGACCAACGAGCCTGCCTTGGGTTAAGGCGTTGGGCTTGTGATAAGAATTCCAAATTCTTATG
Organism: Rhinatrema bivittatum; assembly: GCF_901001135.1. Classification (NCBI taxonomy): domain Eukaryota; kingdom Metazoa; phylum Chordata; class Amphibia; order Gymnophiona; family Rhinatrematidae; genus Rhinatrema; species Rhinatrema bivittatum. Next base: position 268,953,618 of record NC_042618.1, on the reverse strand, counting down.
ATCGGTATACACCGTGACCTGATGTTGGGCTCCCTCCAGCCATTGCCTCCATTCTTCGAAAGCCAGCTTAATGGCCAGGAGCTCCTTATCGCCGATCCCGTAGTTGTTCTCGGCAGGTGTAAACTTCTTAGAGAAAAAGGAGCAAGGTAGCAATTGACCAGATGCAGAATGCTGAGACAAAACTGCTCCTACCGCCACACTGGAAGCATCTACCTCCACTACGAAAGGGCGTAACGGGTCCGGATGACGGAGGCAAGTCTCTTGCAGAAACGCATCTTTCAAATCTTGGAAAGCTTTGCAAGCCCCCGGAGCCCAGTGTTGTGTGTCTGCTCCTTTTTTAGTCAGAGCGGTCAGAGGTGCCACTAATCGTGAATATCCGGGTATGAAGTGCCTGTAAAAGTTTGCAAAACCTAAAAAACGTTGTAATGCCTTTAGGCCCACAGGTTGAGGCCACTTCTTGATGGCGGAGACTTTTTCGGGGTCCATGCTGAATCCGGTGGCGGATACAATATACCCAAGGAAGGGCAACGAGTCCCGCTCAAAGATACATTTCTCCAATTTGGCGTAGAGCTGATGCTCTCGGAGGATTTGGAGTACTTGTCGGACTTGACTACGATGCGAATCCAAATCTCGTGAAAAGATAAGAACGTCATCCAAGTATACAATAACGCAGGAGTTGAGCAACTCCCTGAGTACCTCATTCATGAGGTGCTGGAATACTGCTGGTGCATTGCATAGACCAAAGGGCATAACCAGATACTCGTAGTGTCCGTCCCGGGTATTGAAAGCGGTTTTCCACTCGTCGCCGGGACGGATGCGCACCAGGTTATAGGCCCCCCTTAAGTCCAGCTTAGTAAACACCCGAGCCCCCTGAAGCTTGTCCAGTAGTTCGGGAATCAGTGGCAACGGATACCGGTCCTTCTTGGTGATAGCATTTAAGCCCCGGTAATCAATGCAAGGGCGTAAGGAACCGTCCTTTTTAGCGACAAAGAAGAATCCGGCCCCGGCAGGTGATTTGGATGGACGGATGAATCCTTTGGCGAGATTCTCCTTAATATACTCGGACATAGCTCTTGTTTCGGGCAGAGTGGCGGAGTCGTATCAGGGAGCAACTCAATAGAGCAATCGAAAGGACGATGGTGAGGTAATACTTCCGCCTTGTCCTTGGAAAACACGTCAGAGAAGTCGTTGTACTGGTCAGGAAGTTTCAACCCAGCATGAGCCAAGGGGATAGGCGGAACCACCGTGGCCTTGATGCAATGCTGTAGGCAATGAGAACTCCACTGTACGATCTGCAGGTCGTCCCAGCGAATCACGGGTGAGTGAAGTTGTAACCAGGGCAGACCCAAAACTATGGGATATACAGACTTCTCCAATACCAGGAAAGAGATCTCTTCTTCATGTAACAGACCAGTGCGAAGGAAGATCGGAGTGGTGACAAGAGAGATACTGCCCGGTAAAGGTGTTCCTTGAATAGAGGTAATGCAGAGAGGTGGGTCACGGGGAACTGTGTCCAAGTGAAGCTTTTGTACCAGCTCTCGAGTGATAAAGTTACCCCCAGCCCCGGAGTCAATCAAGGCCTGAGTAGAAAAAGTGTCCTCTGAGAACCTCAGAGTTACAGGCACTGTACATTGAGGAGCAGCGTTGAAACAGCCCAGGAGGTACTCCTCCTTCCTTCCTAGGCGTGGGCGTTTCCCGGCCGTTCCTTACACTGGGAAAGGAAATGCCCCTTACCACCGCAGTAAAGACACAACCCCAGTGTCCGCCGGCGGCGTTTCTCTTCTTCAGTTAGGGAAGTGCGTCCTAACTGCATAGGTTCTTCAGCAGAAGCCTCGGCCGAGGCGACCGTCGACCTGGGCATCAGAGTGAGCGGTCTCGAGAATGCCGGAGCTAGCGGGGACAGGCGTCTCGGAGGGCGTACTTCCCGAGCTCTCTGTTGCAAACGTAGGTCGATACGTCCAGCTAGCTCTATGAGTGAGTCTAATCCTTCGGGAAGGTCCCGGGCGGCTAGTACGTCCTTGATCCGACCAGCCAATCCTTCAAGGAAAATTCCCCGAAGAGCATCGTCACGCCAACCCACCTCAAGAGCGAGGGTGCGGAACTCCAAGGCATACTCGGCCAGAGTATGGCCCCCTTGCCGGAGTTGCAATAATTCCGATGTGGCAGAGGTCTGACGGGCTGGCTCGTCGAAGGCTGCACGAAACCCAGCCACAAAGAGATCCAAATTGGTGAGAGTAGGATCACTTTTCTCCCACATCGGTGAAGCCCAGTGCAGAGCCTTCCCATCCAGTAGGGAAAAAATATAAGCGACCTTGACAGAATCCGTAGGGAACTGATTCGGAAGCAAGGCAAATCGCACGAAACACTGATTCAAAAACCCGCGACACCCCTTGGCGTCTCCAGCGTAGCGTGAAGGAGCTGGCAGCTGTGTAGGCGTCTGGAGCGTAACTACCGGCGTAGGTGCGACCACAGGAACTGGTGCCGGAGGTTCTGCGTCCATACGGGTAGCCATTCGCTCCACCGTGGCTACCAGGGAATCCAGAACCTGTTGTTGTTGTACCAGGCGCTGAGCCAGGCCCGGAATGGCCTGGAGACCAGCGAGATCCGCCGGATCCATGGCCTTGCAAACTGTTACGAAGGACGAAATCCGGAAGTGGATCCTTAGGCCGACTGACCCGAGGGGGCAGTCGGGAGGCAGAACTCCCACTGGGCAGATGGAGCTTCACCCGGAAACCCGTGACTCCTCCAGAGGAGCTGTGGGAGCCCGGGTCGCTAGGACTTAGGAGTCTTCGCCCTGGAAGCCCGAGGTCCCCCCGGGAGGAGCCCGTAGGGACCCGGACCGCTGGGACTTAGGCGAGGACGGAGAAGCCCAGGAGTGGAATACGAACCGGAGTCTAGGCAGGCTGCGGACAAGCAGGAATCGGAGTCACGGACCGGGGTCAAGGCAGGCTGAAGACAAGCAGGAATCGGAGTCACGGACCGGAGTCAAGGCAGGCTGAAGACAAGCAGGAATCGAAGTCACGGACCGGAGTCAAGGCAGGCTGAAGACAAGCAGGAATCGGAGTCACAAACCGGAATCAAGGCAGGCTGAAGACAAGCAGGAATCCAGGAACCAGGCAGGAATCAAGCAGGCAGGTAGGCAATCAGCGGGGAACAGGAACGACGGCAACTAGCTCTTCAAAGAAGGAACCTCGTTGCAAGGCACTTGGGTAAGGAAAGAGCCCGGTTTAAATCCCCCGGTCGGTGTCTGACGTCACGGGGGGCGTGTCAGCACATCCGGGTGCTGACAGCACAAAACGCTGCCCTTCGCGCGCGCGCGCGTTCCCTCGCCGAGGGAAGGAGTCTCCGGCGACGTCTCCCTCGTGGAGACGCCGCAGCCAAGCCGCGTGGAGGGCCCCGAACCCGGCGGTTCGCAGCGCGGGTGAGAGAGGTAAGCTCCCGGTCACTAGTCTAGTGACCGGGATCGTAACATATTGATAAACTAATAGTAAAAAAAAATGTTTTTTCTTTTGGTGGTTTCAAAAAGTTCTACTAGGGTGTACACAAAAAAAAGAATGAAAAAGCTAGTTCATTCCAAAAATGTGTTGCGGACTAAAATGGCAGTCATATAGTAATCATCACTAGCTAAAAAAAACACTCCAACAAAACATTCCCAGCATCCAAATGCAACATACACCATGTAACAGAAGCTGCTATGTCATGAAATTGTAATTGTATATGAATGGATACCTAATTCCAGTTCCATATAAATAAGTCTTCAACAAAGGACCTCTGTTTCACCCAAAAAAGACTTCTTCGGGGGGTATTTGATATACAAAAAGTGGCACTTTTTTTCAGCTTGAATCCCTTTGGAGGTAGAAATTTTACCTTTTTCAAAAAATTTAACTTGGAGCCGGTGGGCTCTGGGCATCTTTCCTAATAACTCTTGAATCATTACAGAGCAATAATATTATATTGCCAAGATATGAAGGAGTTTTCAAAGGGATAGCCATGTTAGCCTGGTGAAGCAAAAATGACAAGAAGCTGGTGGAACATTATAGACTACCCAGTTTATTGGGGCATGAGCTTTCGAAGACTGAGTCCATTTCATCAGATGCATGAAGTGTAGTACAGGATGTGTCCAGTCTGAGATAATTAATAAACAGTATCACGTTCCCCACAGCCTCAGCCACACAGAACAGGAAGCCATTTATAGCCTCTGAAACAATCCAGACATCATTATCAAAGAAAATGACAAAGGAGGAACCATTTATTTATTTATTTTATTTAGAGTTTTTATATACCGGCAATCATGAAAACATATCTTGCTGGTTTACAAAGAACAGGAGTGCATTATGTACATAAAAACTAGAACTGAGGTGACCGAAGATACAGTTACATTTAACAAGGGTAGCCGAACTTGGAGAAGGAAGAAGAGAGGAGAGAATAGAAATGGTTAAACAATATACAATTTAAATATAGTATACAAAATAAATGTTATATACAAGAGGCATGGTGTTTTAGGAGTCATTGAATTGTGTCATTGGGTTGTGTCCGGAAAAGCTTGCTTGAATAACCAAGTCTTAAAAGTTAGGAGGCAGGGCTCCTGTCTGAGGTCTGTAGGAATAGAATTCCACAGAAGAGGGCCAGCTGTGGAGGTGGCGCGATCTCTTATGGTAATGTGTCTGGTCGTTTTCGCTGGGGGAACTTGGAGGGAGTCTCTGTAAGCATCTCTGGTAGGTCTGGTAGAAGTATGTGCTTGGAGAGGGAATTGAAGATCGAGAGTGGTGAGTTGATGTATAGTTTTGTAGGTGATAGTTATGGCTTTATACATGATGCGGAAGTAGACGGGTAACCAGTGAAGCTCTTTCAGGACAGGGGATATGTGGTCTCTTTTCCTTACGCCTGTCAAGATTCGGGCTGCTGAATTTTGGACCATTTGTAGAGGTTTGGAGTAGGATGAAGGTAGACCTAGCAATAGGGAATTGCAATAGTCTAGTTTCGAAAAAATGACTGCTTGGATGATCGTTCTGAAGTCTTGAGCATGGAAAAGAGGTCTTATCCTTTTCAGGACCTGGAGTTTATAGAAGCAGTCTTTAGTTGTTTTGTTGATGTGTGCCTTAAAGTTTAGCCGGTTGTCTATTATTACTCCTAGGTCTCTAGCTTGTGTGGTAGGCAGATTGGTAGGAAGAGTACTGTTGGAGGTGTTGTTCTCAGGAGAAATGAGTAGGATTTCAGTCTTGGAGGAATTTAAGATGAGGTGTAGGCTGTTGAGTAGTTGTTTGATTTTTTGGTGGCATGATTCCCAGTAGTCAAGAGTATTAGAGTATGTGTCTTTGATAGGGATGATGATTTGAATATCATCTGCATATAGGAAAAACTTTAGATTGAGGTCGTTGAGAAGTTGGCAGAGAGGAAGAAGGTAAATATTGAATAGAGTCGGAGATAAAGACGAACCTTGTGGGACTCCTATGGCAGAGTCAAATCTTGAGGATTCCTTGTTTTGGAGTTTAACTTTGTAACCTCTATTGTTGAGAAAGGTTTTAAACCAGGAAAGGACTGTGCCGCTGATTCCTATGGACGACAACTGGTTTAGGAGGATGGCGTGGTTGACCGTGTCGAACGCTGCGGATAGGTCTAGCAAGATCAATAGGTATGAATTTCCTTTGTCAAGGCCTAGTAGGATGTGGTCTGTCAAGAGATAAGGAGGGGATTCTGTGCCTCGATTTTTTCGGAATCCGTGTTGTGGGGCGAAGAGAAGATTGTTGTCTTCAATGTAGTTTGAAAGTTGAGAGTTGACTAGTTTTTCCATGATCTTGGCGATGAATGGAAGGTTAGCTATGGGCGGAAGTTGTTAGGGTCCTTCGGTCAAGGTTGGGTTCTTAAGGAGTGGTGAGATTGAGGCCATTTTGAGATCATCTGGGAAGGATCCTTGGGCTAGAGAGCAGTTGATGATGTTGTCAGTGATGTGGCTATTGTGTCTGGAATAGATAGAAGTAGTTTGGAGGGGATGTGGTCTGCAGGATGAGACGAAGGGTTTCATTCTTCTCAGATAGCTAGTGTCTCAATGGAAGAGACGGGCTCAAAAGTGTTTAGGCTGGAGTTTTTGAAGGTCGGGTGTTGATATGTTGGAGGGGCGTCAGCGGTATTGGTAGGCAGTTGAATTAAAAGATTGTGATTTTATTTGGAAAAACTGAGCGAGTTCATTAGCTTTTAGACTGTGCCATGTCGCCGGGGATTTCTCGCGGTATGGTTTGAGTGAGGCTGGAGACATAAGCGAAGAGAGCTTTAGCATCAAAGACCAGGTTGTGAATCTTAGATGCAAAATAATCTTTTTTTGATTTTGAGGTGAGGGCTTTGTACTGGTATAGTGTGGATTTGTATGAAGAAATGGTGATGTCGCAAGGGGTTTTACGCCAAGTCGCTTCTTTCTTTCTTAAGCTTTGTTTTAGTTTTCTAAGTTCGTTGGTGAACCAAGGTTGTCTGTTGGAGGCATTGGTGTGAGATTTTTTATAGTTGAAGGGCAGAGCTTGTTAGCTATATTTTCTGTTATGTTGTTCCAGGAACGAATGGCAGTGTTCGGGTCGGTGAGATCTAATAGAGGGAGCTGTGAATCCAACTGATTGTTAAGGTCTTCTGGGGAGCATCGCCTCCTGTATTGGAATGAAGGTGAGGGGATATTATGAATGTTGGTTTCTTTCAGGGCGAAAGAGGTAGAGATGAGAGTGTGATCCGACCATGGAACCTTTTTGTTCTTCAAATTGGATGTGGTCGTAATGCCTTTGTTGATGAAAATCAAGTCATTTCCATGCTGGAAACCATAGTTGTCATGAATACATTAGACTATACACAAGAAGCAAAGAGACAATTTTCCAACACATTTTATAAGCCCCTGCTCTTAGACCCCACTAGAGAATACCAGAAGGGTCTATACCATCTCCTGAAGGGATTCCCCATTAGAATGCGCCAACATATTTACCTGAAAACACCACGGGAACTTCAACCAGGTACTTTCTACCTATTACCGGAAATACACAAACCAGGGGAACCCTGGACACTCCATCGTTTCTAGCATCAAGACCCTTACAGTAGGAGTGTCTGGATGCATGGACTCCATCCTCAGACCCTATGCCACCAGCAGTCCTAGCTACCTTCATAACACCACAGATTTTCTGAGGAAGCTCCATTCTATTGGTCGCCTCCTAGACAACACCATGCTGGAAACCATGGATATTGAATCCCTTTACACCAACATCCCCCATAAAGAAGGTTTACGAGCCATCAAGATTACAAGCCATCAAGCTTAAAGGCCCCACAGCTGATCTGGTCAACAAAATGCCATTTTGTCTTCACACACAACTACTTCACATGGCTCCACAATACACCAACATTTTCATAGCTGGTTTAGAACAATGTTTCCTCAATTCCTACATCCAGAAGCTGCTCTTTCAGCTAAGGTACACTGATAACATCATTATCTGGACCTACAAACTTGAAGCATTAGAATAATCTAAACAGCAAGTCCACTTTTTGGACACAACTGTCCAACCACATGAGGGACACATAAGAACCACATTATACTGGAAACCCACTGATTGCCATACATGCCTACATGCCTCCAGATTCCACCAGCTCCATTGTTTACAGTCAAGCCCTGCGGTACAATCGCATCTGTTCTGACCCCTCAGAAAGGGACTCTGGAGAATCTACAAAGTACATTTTTGGAATTACAGTACCCACCCAATGAGGTAAGAAAACAGATCAACAGAGCCAGACAAATACCCAGGAAAATTCTACTACAGGAAGATCTCAAAAAAGAAAACAACAGAACACAACTGGTTGTCACCTATAGCTTCTAGCTGAAATTACTGAGACATATCATCAAGGATCTACAACCCAACCTGCACAATGATACCACCCTCTCATTGGCCATAAGTGGCAAGCCTATCCTAGCTTACCGACAGCCCCCCAACCTCAAAAGGATACTCACCAGCAACCACAAATTGTACAACAATGACACCAACTCAGGAACCAGACACTGCAACTCTGACTACATATTAACCCAGGCAACACTATTGCAGGACTCAAATTCAACTACAATATCCGGGGCTCGTTCACTTACTCTTATTACAATGTAATATATGCCATCACCTAACAGCAAAATTTCTCTGCTATCTATATAGGTCAATCCGTAAGGAATCAAATAAATGGACATAAATCTGACATTAGAAATTACAACATTCAGAAACTAGTAGGAAAATATTTCAGCCTTCCAGGATATTCTCTATTTGACCTTAAGGTTGCCATACTGCTACAAAAGAATTTCAAAGAGACACTCCAGCTTGAATCTGATGAACTGGAACTCATAAAAAACTTAACACTATCACCCTAAGAACATAAGAAGATCATAAGAACATGCCATACTGGGTCAGACCAAGGGTCCATTAAGCCTAGCATCCTGGATCCAACAATGGCCAATCCAGGCCATAAGAACCTGGCAAGTTCCCAAAAACTAAGTCTATTCCATGCTACTGTTGCTAGTAATAGCAGTGGCTATTTTCTAAGTTAACTTAGAACATAGTTCTTGGACTTCTCCTCCAAAAACTTCTCCAATCCTTTTAAAACACAGCTACATTAACTGCACTAACCACATCCTCTGGCAACAAATTCCATAGTTGAATTGTGAGTTGAGTGAAAAAGAACTTTCTCTGATTAGTTTTAAATGCTAACTTCATAGAGTGCGCCCTAGTCTTTCTATTATCCGAAAGAGTACATAACTGATTCACATTAACCCGTTCCAGACCTCTCATGATTTTAAACACCTCTATCATATCCCCCCTCAGCCATCTCTTCTCCAAGCTTAAAAATCCTAACCTCTTTAGTCTTTCCTCATAGGGGAGCTGTTTTATTCCCTTTATCATTTTGGTCGCCCTTCTCTGTACCTTCTCCATCGCAACTATATCTTTTTTGAGATGTGGCGACCAGAATTGTACACAGTATTCAAGGTGCGGTCTCACCATGGAGTGATACAAAGGCAGTATGACATTTTCCATTTTATTCACCATTCCCTTTCTAATAATTCCCAACATTATTTGCTTTTTTTTTTTTTTTTGACTGCCGCAGCACAATGAACAATGATTTCAACATATTATCCACTATGATGCCTAGATCTCTTTCTTGGGTGGTAGCTCCTAATATGGAACCTAACATCGTGTAACTATAGCATGGGATATTTATCCCTATATACATCACCTTGCACTTATCCACATTAAATTTCATCTGCCATTTGGATGCCCAATTTTCCAGTCTCACAAGGTTTTCCTGCAATTTATCACAATCTGCTTGGGATTTAACTACTCTGAACAATTTTGTATCATCTGCAAATTTGGATACCTCACTTGTCGTATTTCTTTCCAGATCATTTATAAATATATTGAAAAGTAAGGGTCCCAATACAGATCCCTGAGGCACTCCACTGCCCACTCTCTTCCACTGAGAAAATTGTCCATTTAATCCTACTCTCTCTTTCCTATCTTTTAGCCAGTTTGTAATCCACGAAAGGACATAGCCACCTATCCCATGACTTTTTACTTTTCCTAGAAGCCTCTCATGAGGAACTTTGTCAAACGCCTCATGAAAATCCAAATATACTACATCTACCGGTTTACCTTTATCTACATGTTTATTAACTCCTTCAAAAACGTGAAGCAGATTTGTGAGGCAAGACTTGCCTTGGGTAAAGCCATGCTGACTTTGTTCCATTAAACCATGTCTTTCTATATGTTCTGTGATTTTGATATTTAGAACACTTTCCACTATTTTACCTGGCACTGAAGTCAGGCTAACCGGTCTGTAGTTTCCCGGATCACCCCTGGAGCCCTTTTTAAATATTGGGGTTACATTAGCCACCCTCCAGTCTTCAGGTACAATGGATGATTTTAATAATAGGTTACAAATTTTTACTAATATTGCAGCAATGAAGACACATCAGGCAGGATTCATGACAGGCAGGAAAAGGGCTGACCACTCCCGTGGGTCCCCTTTTTATTGTACATACATCCATAGCATACAATGTGTCATCACATCATTGGCTCCTCTCCCCATAGCATACAGATGTGTCACTACACCATTGGCTTGGCTCAGGGGGTGTGTACGGATCATTTCATTGGCTGCTGAATCCTATACCATAATGTGTCTGTCTTTATCCTGCATCTGACTATGTGGCAACTAGCTATCCTTTCAGGCAGTCAGGGTTAATTATAAGCTAGAGAAATACGTGACAGTCAGGTATCCTTTCCTTAGGCAGAGATGTTTAATTATAAGCTAGAGATTTAGATGCAGTAGTGTTGCTTCATTCAGTGCAAAGGTCAGGGAGAAGGGAAGTTAGTGTTAAACCCTGACATGGCCTGCCGGCAAAGCTCATAATTCCCCACATCTCACCTTTTCTGTTTTTATTAAGCAGCACAATAAAGCTTTAGAACCCTACTGAAATCTGTTATGTCTTGGAATTGGTTGGAGATAGGGGAAGGGGGATATGGAGAGAAAAGCTGAGTCGGCGTGGTGTGCCAGCTGCCGCAGAGCGCTTGAATCTCCACATCACCCAGAGCTGGTGCAGCGTGGTGTGCCAACTGCTGCAGGGCTCAGGATTCCCTATTAAGCAGCATACATGACATCTTTGTATCCAGGCTGAAAGCAAGGTTTTAGTATGGATATGAGGTTGGGTATGCACTGAATACAGCAGCACAGGCAAATAATTAAGACAATTACAGTCATTATAATAGAAATCACCCTTTTGAGACCAGAAATATCAGGGAGCCAGGACCATAGCCAGTCCCATGGAGAAGTTGGTATTCTTTCTGAAAGTGGTACATCAGCAACCATGGTTTCTATCTGCTCTATGGTATGTGTGAGATTTGCTTTATAAACTGATATGTACACACAGCAATGAGATTCAAATTAATGCACAAACACCACCCTTTGAAGCTAAAATGGTGTCTAAGATATAGCGGTTCTGTAATGCTACCTCTCTAATCTGAGAAACTTCTGTTGTGAGTAGTTTTAATGCATGGAATGTCTGATTAAATAGGGCAGTCGTCCAGTTAGCTAGGATGTGTAAGTCTCTGTAATTCATAGCTGTTCCCATTGGAGGAAACAGGCTTCTAGCTACCTGGGTTTCTGTATACTTATTTATGGGACTCTTGATCGCCTCCCTTTTGTTACGGAGTCTTGCTTTGGGTAAATTGTTGACTGTATAGTATGAGGGGAGGATGTAGCCTAGAGTGCATCTGCCTCTCCATCTGGGGGGAATGTGCATATATGCTCTACGCCCACATAACATCCAAATGTTCCCTATCTGGTTAGTGTACCAGTTACAGGGCTGTTTGACTTGTTGTACCATTGCGGATACATATTCACACAAGCTAAATTGCCCGTCTGAGAGTTTTTCTTTTCTATCACACCTTTTTGGTTCTCCCACGGAACATCCTGAGATCAGCCAATTGCACATACAGTGGGTAAAGCTATGCAAGTATTCTGTGATATTTTGTGGGAATTCAGGGTATGCTGTTACATTAGAGTATGTATGATCTGATCATGACTTCTTCTAATACAATGGTTCGGCTACAATATGGATATTTTCCCACCTGAAGCCCCTTCCCATCCCCTGTATCATAGTCCCGACAAAGAGCGGCAGTCTCTTGAATACGGCTGCCGATGGGTATTATGGTATTACCAACTGGAGAAGTAATGAAAACACCTCTCTGTAAAGGATAATTAGTCCATACTGTAAGGTTAAATGGTACAGCATGCATCAGTCGATTCAACAGGTGTGAAAATTTCTGTGCATCGAGGATGTACATGTTGTCCTGCCAGAGTCCTTGTTCGGAAATCGCCATAGCTGGAGAAATAAGGCAAAGGAGGAGGGTGCAGAACACAATTGTTAATAAGTTGGCATTCAGGCAAGAAAAGGCGGCTAATAAGAAGTTCTCTGGAGTTTTCTCAAGGCCTTGCTGTTCTAAGAGTTGAGCAGATTGGTTGGATAGGGCCTTGATCTGTCCCCAGGTCATGTGGTGCTGCTTTTTGCGGGGAGTCCGGTCTCTGTCCTTCTGAGGGCTGTGGAGGCTCAGGGAGAAGTTGGGGATCGGGTCCTGTAGACCTGGACACCTTTCCATCTTTCCACGTCTTGATATAACGGCTTGGAACCCAAAGTGGACCTGTGGGAGCAAGCAGAGAAGCATATCCTCGTCCCCATGTTAAGGGAACGGGACCGTACCAGACAGGGTTAAACATTCTATACAAAACTGATGGCTGTGGGTGACTAAGTATCAACTGAGGGAGACAAAGAAATTAATCAAGTTGGCAAAGAGTCAAGCGGAAGAGAGGATTGCCAAGGAGATAAAAAATGGTGACAAAACATTTTTCAGATACATCAGCGAAAAGAGAAAGGTCCAAAGTGGTATAGTGAAATTGAAAGGTGGTAATGATCAATGTGTAGAGAAAGACGAAGAAATGGCAGAAATATTAAACGAATACTTCAGCTCTGTGTTCACTAAAGAAGACCCTGGAGAAGGACCATCTCTACACAACAAGAAACTGGAGGGAAGGGGAATAGATGAAAATCCTTTTACAGTAGAAAATGTGTGGGAAGAACTAAAGAACCTGAAAGTGGACAAAGCCATGGGGCCTGATGGGATTCATCCAAGGATATTGAGGGAGCTCAGAGATTGTTCTGGCGGGTCCGCTGTGTGACCTGTTCAATAGATCCCTAGAAACTGGAGTGGTGCCGAGTGATTGGAGAAGAGCGGTGGTGGTCCCGCTTCACAAGAGTGGGAACAGGGAAGAGGCAGGCAACTACAGACCGGTTAGCCTCACTTCGGTGGTGGGAAAAGTAATGGAGTCACTGCTGAAAGAGGAGAATAGTGAACTATCTACAGTCTGGAGAATTGATGGACCAGAGGCAGCATGGATTCACCAGGGGAAGATCCTGTCAGACAAATTTGATTGACTTTTTTGACTGGGTAACCAAGGAATTGGATCAAGGAAGAGCACTAGATGTCATCTACTTGGATTTCCGCAAAGCTTTTGATACGGTTCCGCACAGGAGACTGGTGAATAAAACGAGAAGCTTGGGAGTGAGTGCCGAGGTGGTGACCTGGATTGCAAATTGGTTGACGGACAGAAAAACAATGTGTGATGGTAAATGGAGCCTTCTCTGAAGAGAGAGCGGTTTTAAGTGGTGTGCCGCAAGGATTCGGTGTTGGACCGGTCCTGTTCAATATCTTTGTGAGCGACATTGCGGACGGATAGAAGGTAAGGTTTGTCTTTTTGCGGATGACACTAAGATCTGCAACAGAGTGGACACGCCGGAAGGAGTGGAGAGAATGAGACGGGATCTAAGGAAACTGGAAGAGTGGTCGAAGATATGGCAGCTGAGATTCAATGCCAAGAAGTGCAAAGTCATGCATATGGGGAGTGGAAATCCGAATGAACTGTACTCGATGGGGGGGGAAGGAAGGCTGATGTGCACGGAGCAGGAGAGGGACCTTGGGGTGATAGTGTCTAATGATGTGAAGACAGCAAAACAATGCGACAAGGCGATAGCAAAAGCCAGAAGAATGCTGGGCTGCATAGAGAGAGGAATATCAAGTAAGAAAAGGGAAGTGATTATTCCCTTGTACAGGTCCTTGGTGAGGCCTCACCTGGAGTACTGTGTTCAGTTCTGGAGACCGTATCTACAAAAAGACAAAGACAAGATGGAAGCGGTACAGAGAAGGCGACCAGGAAGGTGGAGGATCTTCATAGGATGACGTACGAGGAGAGATTGAAGAATCTAAATATGTACACCCTGGAGGAGAGGAGGAGCAGAGGTGATATGATACAGACTTTCAGATACTTGAAAGGTTTTAATGATCCAAAAACAACAACAAACCTCTTCCGTAGGAAAATAATCAGCAGAACCAGGGGTCATGATTTGAGGCTCCAGGGAGGAAGATTCAGAACCAATGTCAGGAAGTATTTCTTCACGGAGAGGGTGGTGGATGCCTGGAATGCCCTTCCGGAGGAAGTGGTGAACACCAGAACTGTGAAAGACTTCAAAGGGGCGTGGGATGAACACTGCGGATCCATAAAGTCAAGAGGCCGCCAATGAAGAGTGGGTGACTCGCCAGAATGATGGCTATTGACACAATACCCTTATTAAATAAACATACACATGCTTACTGTGACTCCTACATCGCTCTAAGCTTCAACAGCAAGAGGTAATGGAAAAAAGGATTTGCACTCACAAAGAGGGGAGTAGCTGGCTTGTTACGGCGGTTACTACCCCAAACCAAATATGCCTGATACTTCACTTTCAATGCATATACAGCATAGCTCTCTGCTTCAATGACAGGGGAGAAGAATAACTGATACTTCACACATCCAGCAGAGCTCTCTGCTACAACAGCAAGGGAGAAGAAAAAGGGTTCGCACTCAAAACGCGGGGAGTAGCTGGCTTGTTACGGCGGTTACTACCCCAAACCAAATGTGCCTGATACTTCACTTTCCATGCATATCCAGCATGGTTCTCTGCTGCATCGGCATGGGAGAAAGACTGATACATCACGCATTTCCAGCATAGCTCTCTGCTTCAACGGCAGGGGAAAAAAAAATTAACAACAAACAAACAACAAACAACGGCAGGGGGAAAAATAAAACAAAAACAAAAAAACTGATGCTTCACGCATATCCTGCATAGCTTCAACAACAGGGGTGAAGAAAAAAAGGATTCGCAATCACAAAGCGAGGAGTAGCTGGCTTGTTACGGCGGTTACTACCCCAAACCAAATGTGCCTGATACTTCACTTTCAATGCATATCCAGCATGGCTCTCTGCTTCTACAGCAGGGGAGAAGTAAAAAAAAACAAAAAACCAACAAGAGCTGTACAACATAGTCTAGGTAAAACAAATAAGCATGGGTGTAGCTTGCTTATCGCGGCAGTTACTGCCCCTACTACCCCTAACTAATCAAGCTAGATATTTCACTTGCATGCAGCTCCATCACTGCTCTCTACATTAATGGTGGGGGTGGAAGGGGAATAGAACAAGGAGCTAAGAGTAACAGATAAGAATGAGAGAAAAAATGTGTGAGGCTTGCTGGGCAGACTGGATGGGCCATTCGGTCTTCTTCTGCCGTCATTTCTATGTTTCTATGTTTCTATGTAACCCTAGTCCCATAATGATTACCCATGGCTGTGGTCTTATTTGAATTTGATATGTTTAGATGATTTAAAGTAAATAATACTTTGTTCAGCCAGTCCTGTTTAGTGGGAAGTCCAATGGCATTCCCTCCTTTTTGTTTGTGTTTTTCAAGGGCTGTCTTGAGGGTGTGATTGGCTCTCTCCACAATGGCTTGCCCTGTGGTGATGTAGGGGATGCCAAATACGTGTTTAATGTTCAATTATTGACAAAATTCATGCAAAGGAATGGCTGCAGTAAGAAGAGCCATTATCAGTTTTCAGAACAGAGGGTAATCCCATTATCAAGAAAGTTTTTATGCAGTGATCAATTTTCATTCAGTAAAATAGCATACATGTAAATTAATCATTTAAAGGAAAAGTCATTTGTAGTAGGCTGAACCACAAACGAAGTATTTTAGACATTACATTAAACATATGTTACACAAGACTGACACATATTCATTCATCCTGCAAATATTCATTTACACAAAACTGACACATATTCATTCATAGTCTTCTTGACATCAAGACAGACAACAGATAACACATAATTTGAGTTCAAAATTTGTATCAAAAAGGTATCATAAACAAAATTAGATCAAGGATCAAAAATCAAAAGGTGTCAGAAAAATGTTTGAAAAATGTTAAAATAAGCTGCAAAGTGTTCATCTTCACATCTCTCATGGCGGGAAGGCTGTCAATCTGGAAAATATTAAAAACTGGCATACAGCAAAAAATTTACTAAGGTAAGGATTAAAGTGAAATTCTTACTTTTTTAACCTTGGAGAAATCTATTCTATTATTAAATTTAATAAAATCAATTTGGATTTGCAAGAAAAGGCTTGGGAGGGATTGCTTTAGATGTAGCAACCTCTATCAGTAAAAATTTTAAGGTTCAGAATTCTGTAAAAATTTGTGAAAAAGAAAATAAAACTGAAGTTTCCTTAAGACAGGAGGACTATAGACCTGAAAAATAAAAACTAGTATACAACAGAATTATTAAAATAATAATATAATATAACTGGTAGAATAGCATAGCGCCTCCTAGTGGAGGCACCATCATTACTTTATAGATTGCAACCTGGAACAATAAATTCAATCAATAATACTCTGAGCTTACTTTCAATGTGGAATATCAGAATACAATTTCTTCATATAATTATTAGAATAGGAAATTAAACACGCTGTTCGCTCAGCTCTGTCTGCTGCACGCTAAAGTGACTGTTATTACTATTAAATGTCCTTGTCAGTAACCTCAGTTCAGTATTAAATAAGTTTGAAAGTATTAAAGAAGTTTGAAAGTATTAAAAAGATTAACAACAGAAAGACAGAGTGAGAGGAAGGGCTAGTGTAGGAATGCATTGAAGGTTGAGGGAAAAGATTTGGATCAGCAGGAGATCTGATCTGTGCCCCCCTTTGAAAGCTGCAACGCACAGTTGCAGCAGATAATTCAGGAATTGAGAGGTATAAAGTAAGTGTTGTGATAGAGAAATGTATCAGATATAACAGATAGGGAGAGAAACTGTAGTACTAAGTCAAGTTTTTTCTTTTCAAAAGTTCTCCCTCCCCCCCATGAGTGGCAACCAAGAGTTAATAACAGAAAGACAGAGTAAGAGGGGGAGGAACAGTGTTTCTCAAAAGAAAATAAACAGAGGAGAGAACTTCATTCAATGAATTAATCCTTCAGTCTATAGGAACTGAAAAGCAGCACTGTATATCATTAACTTAGTTAAGTATGCAAGAAGTGTACTAGAAGGTGATAACATAACTAGATAACATCAGCCAGAGACAATGACTGGCAAGGATTTGCTGATCTCTTGCAAACAGATTCTATCTTAACTTACTTTGTCCTAAAGGGAAAATTACAGTAAAAATACAAGTTCTGTGCATTGGCAATGCAAGCAATTGCTATAAACTTAAATCTCAGAGAAATGGAGTCATTTTAAATGTGAGCCAATTTAACTTTGCAAAAGGGGAACATTTCACATGAAATTTACACAGTATACTGCTCAAGTTTCAGTACAGTTATGACATAAGGCTCTGCATACACTTTCTGTGGGGAAATGCAGACTTTCTGTAACTGAATATCAAAGACCAAGATAAACACTCCTTCCAGGTCTGCCCTGTCTGCTCAATTACTCGGTTTAATCTGGTCTGCAATAGGTCATTGTACTGTCTTATTAAATCATTTCTTTCATATCGATACTGTCTTTGTTTGTAACGCCACTGTGATATCAGGAATATTGCTGCCTGGCCCAAGGTCTTATATGCTAATTTCTTTGAAGACCTGGGGGCATAGTTACTGCTTATGACACTCTGGGCGGTATTCAATTCTATTGCTGTCAGGGATTCCTCTATCAACCCTCGGGTGTAAGAGGAGTAGAATTCTGTCTCCTTGATACTTGTGCAGAGTTCTCTAAGAACACTATGGGGAAGGGCGGACCAACTATATTCTGTCCCACCTAGTTCTTTGGTCCTTTCTGTAATGGGAGAGGCTTGAATCCCTTCCAATAATTCATCCCTTATGAGATTTTCATTCACTTGCTCTAGGTGAAATCCCATGCTGACCGCGGCACATAAATTGTTACCGGGAGCAGTGGTTTGAGATGGTAATTTACCTGGACAAATCGGTGATGCAGAATCAATGACTTTCTCAGGCAATGGCAACTGGGGGTACAGGGAGTCGGTGGTTGGTGGGGGAAGGGCTTGCGGGTAAGGTGGAGGGAGGCTAGCTTCTCTGATTTCAGTGTCTTTAGTTTCCTGGGGTTTTTTCTCTGAGGTGGACGCAGAGGAAGCCACAGGAGCCATGGTAGGGGACGGTGCCTTGTGAGTGTGTGTCCCCAGATGTTCTATTTCATATTCTGTCCCCCCTAGTTCATTGGTCCTTTCTGTGATGGGAAAGGCTTGAAGTCCTTCTAATAGTTCTTTTCCTGTAAGGTTTCCTTTTTGCTGTTCCTGGTGAAATCCCATGCGAATCGCACCGCACAGGCCAGGTTGTAGCTTAATTGTGCTTAAGGGCTGTTTTTCTAAAGAAGGCGGGGAGGTGTGAATGGGCTGTGTCATGGGTGTGGGTATGGGGAGCTGCGGATACAGAGAATTTGCTGTCTCTGAGGGAGTTTGTGGATAAGGTGGGGGAAGGGTATGTGGATTGAATGTACTGATGGGCGGTCTGCCTGCTTCTTTACTGTCTGCTTCTAAGGGCACATGAACTGGAGATGGTGCTTTTAGACTTTTTGTCCCTATGTGTTCTAGGGCCTCTGTGCATTTTTGCCAGAGTAATAATTGCCTTATGGGGGCTCTTGGGAGCGTATAAAGACTGTTGCCTATCTTGATCCAATCTTGGATGTCCAGAGTTCCCGCCTCTGGATAAAATGGGCAACGGCAAGCTATCTCACCTATCAATTTTTCTAAGTCCTCTAGTCTGACTTGTGCTATTTTTCCCCTGGTGATGAAATAATGATTCTTAATTATTTTCTGTAGCTTTCTAGCATGACACGTCTGCTTAGCTAACAGTTTTCCCCCCATACTCACGATTGTTGGGAGCAGACTTGCTGAAAAATTACTTACGATTATGGGAGCAAAAGTCTGCTGTTGCGGTAGCTATCTAGGCTGTTCCAGCTGAGTGAGCAGGGAGCTTATCACGTCGGGATCACCAGATATTGCAGCAATGAAGACACATCAGGCAGGATTCATGGCAGGCAGGAAAAGGGCTGACCACTCCCGTGGGTCCCCTTTTTATTGTACATACATCCATAGCATACAATGTGTCATCACATCATTGGCTCCTCTCCCCATAGCATACAGACATGTCACTACACCATTGGCTTGGCTCAGGGGGTGTGTATGGATAATTTCATTGGCTGCTGAATCCTATACCATAATGTGTCTGTCTTTATCCTGCATCTGACTACGTGGCAACTAGCTATCCTTTCAGGCAGTCAGGGTTAATTATA
This sequence comes from Rhinatrema bivittatum, assembly GCF_901001135.1. Lineage (NCBI taxonomy): Eukaryota > Metazoa > Chordata > Amphibia > Gymnophiona > Rhinatrematidae > Rhinatrema > Rhinatrema bivittatum. The sequence goes on along the minus strand of NC_042618.1, from coordinate 268,934,471 downwards.
AGCTAGAGAAATACATGAGTCAGGTATCCTTTCCTTAGGCAGAGAGGTTTAATTATAAGCTAGAGATTTAGATGCAGTAGTGTTGCTTCATTCAGTGCAAAGGTCAGGGAGAAGGGAAGTTAGTGTTAAACCCTGACATGGCCTGCCGGCAAAGCTCATAATTCCCCACAACTAATAGGTCTGAAATTTCATTTTTTAGTTCCTTCAGAACCCTGGGATATATGCCATTCAGTCCAGGTGATTTACTATTAATCAGGCCTACCACATCTTCTAGATTCACAGTGATTTGGTTCAGTCCATCTGATCATTACCCATGAAAACCTTCTCTGATACGGGTATCTCCCCAACATCCTCTTCAGTAAACACTGAAGCAAAAAAATCATTTAATCTTTCTGAGATGGCCTTATCTTCTCTAAGTGCCCCTTTAACCTCTCGATCATCTAATGGTCCAACAGACTCCCTCGCAGGCTTTCTGCTTCGGATATATTTAAAAAGATTTTACTGTGAGTTTTTGCCACTACAGCCAACTTCTTTTCAAATTCTCTCTTAGCCTGTCTTATCAATGTCTTACATTTAACTTGCCAACACTTATGCTTTATCCTATTTTTTTCTGTTGGATCCTTCTTCCAATGTTTGAATGAATATCTTTTGGCTAAAATAGCTTCTTTCATCTCCCCTTTTAACCATGCCGGTGATCATTTTGTTTTCTTTCCACATTTCTTAATGTGTGGAATACATCTGGACTGTGCTTCTAGGATGGTATTTTTTTTAACAATGACCACGCCTCTTGCACACTTTTTACCTTTGTAGCTGCTTTCAGTATTTTTCTAACTATTTTTCTCAATTTATCAAAGTTTCCCTTTTGAATGTTTAGCACAAGAGCTGTGGATTTGCTTACTGTCCCCCTTCCAGTCATTCATTCAAATTTGATCATATTATGATCACTATTGCTGAGCAGCCCCACCACCATTACCTCTTTCATCAAATCCTGTGCTCCACTGAGAATTAGATCTGCAATTGCTCCCTCTCTTGTCGGTTCCTGAACCAATTGCTCCATAAAGCTGTCATTTATTCCATCCAGGAACTTTATCTCTCTAGCATGATACATTTACCCAATCAATACTGGGGTAATTGAAATCTCCCATTGTTAATGCACTACCAATTTGGTCAGCTTCCCTAATTTCTCTTGGCATTTCACTGTTCGTCTCACCATCTTGACCAGGTGGACGGTAGTATATTCCTATCACTATTGTCTTCCCCAACACATAAGGGATTTCTACCCATAAAGATTCGATTGTTCATTTAGTCTCATGCAGGATGTTTATCCTGTTGGACTCTATGCCATCCTGGACATAAAGTGCCACACCGCCTCCCGGGTGCTCTCTGAAATTGCGATATAATTTGTACCCCATTGGTTATCCTCCTTCCACCATGTCTCTGAGATGCCAATTAAGACTATGTCATCATTCACTGCTATACATTTTAATTCTCCCATCTTACTTCTTAGACTTCTGGCATGAGCATACAAACATTTCAAAGTGTGTTTTTTTTTTGTATTTTCATTCTGCTTTTTAATTGATAGGGATAAGTTAGAATTTTTTAGCTCAGGTGAGTTTTTAGTTACAGGCACTTGGACTACTTTTCTTATTATTGGAACCTCAATGTCGGGATGCTCTAATTCTAATGCATCATTAGTATCCTTTGAAGATACCTCCCTCCGAACCATGCGCTGCTGAGCGACTGTCTGCTTTCCCCTTTGTTCTAGTTTAAAAGCTGCTCTATCTCCTTTTTAAAGGTTAGTGCCAGCAGTCTGGTTCCACCCTGGTTAAGGTGGAGCCCATCCCTTCGGAAGAGACTCCCCCTTCCACAAAAGGTTCCCCAGTTCCTTACAAAACGGAATCCCTCTTCCTTGCACCATTGTCTCATTCACGAAATGAGACTCCGGAGATCTGCCTGCCTCTGGGGACCTGCGCGTGGAACAGGGAGCATTTCAGAGAATGCTGCCCTGGAGGTTCTGGATTTAAGCTTTCTACCTAAGAGCCTAAATTTGGCTTCCAGAACCTCCCTCCCATATTTTCCTATGTTGTTGGTGCCCACATGTACCACGACAGCTGGCTCCTCCCCAGCACTGTCTAAAATCCTATCTAGATGACGCATGAGATTCGCCACCTTCGCACCAGGTAGGCATGTTACCAGGCGATCCTCATGCCCACCAGCCACCCAGCTGTCTACATTCCTAATAATCGAATCACCATAACGGCCGACCTAACCCTTGCTACAGGATTCTTTCCTGCTGCATCAGGTTGATGGTCTCCGATTATGAAACCTTCCTCCAAGGCAGCACCAAGGCTGCGAGTCTGAAATTGGGACTTGGCTACTATGTCCCTTTAGGTCTCATCTATATACCTCTCTGTCTGCCTCAGCTCCTCCAGGTCTGCCACTCTAGCCTCCAGAGATCGGACTCTTTCTCTGAGAGAGGAGCTCTTTGCATTGCATGTGCATGTACAATTTCTCACCAGAGGGTAAAAAATCATACATGTGACACTCGATGCAAAAGACTGGGAAGCCCCCCTCTTGCTGCTGGACTGCTGCCTTCATCTCTAATTTGTTCAGCTCCTAGTTGTTTTAGGTTGCTATGGGAGTAGGAATGTGTCTAATTAATGTCCTTTAATTGTATTAGTGAATTCACTATATGTCTGGTAGTGGCCTACAGGGGAATGATCAAACTCTCAATAAGTTTTTTTTGTTTTTGTGAAAGTGGCACCTGCCTATAAATTAAAAGATAAGGTAGGGGTGGGAGGGTTGGGAAATACAAACAGTCTAACTTCAGTTAGTTAGCCAGAGTGTCTCACTGCTCTCTTGATTAACAAATGTTAGTACCTAATCAAACCCAATCAAACTACCTTAATACCTTTCCAAGGTGAGTGCTGAACTTTTCAACCTTTTTACTTAGGTCTACACTGTTCCTAGCTTATTTCTAGCTTCTGGCTACTTTTTTTTTTAATATACAAACACACTAACTTCTGCTTATTAGCTGCCTTACAGACTATTAAAAATAAACACACAAACTACTGCTTATTAGCTGTCTTACTGGCTATTTAAAAATACAGTCTAACTTCAGTTTATTCCTTGCCTTACTTTTAAAAGCACAAATACACTAAATAATATTCCCTAATAGTTAACTTCATCCCAATACTTTTAAAAAACAAAATTTCCCAAGCAAAAACTTACTGATTCCTTTCAGCCACCAGCAAGGTGATCCTCTCCACTCTGTGCTCCCTAGGTTTGTAGGCTGGATTATAATGCTATTAATATTCTCTTTCCACACTCTGCTCTGCCTAATTCTGTATTCCAACCTCCCCGTCTCCATATATTTTACCCACTTCCTGTACTACACTTCATGCTTTTGACAAAATGAACTCTCTCCTCGAAAGCTCATGTCTCAATAAATTGGTTAGTTTATAAGGTGCCACCAGCCTCTTGTCATGTGTCTGTGAAGATATTTTGCATGTACTTTAAACCATTATATCAGCAATTAGAAGAATCAGATTCAGGCTGAAAGATAAGTACTGCTCTTTCTGTATTAAATACACCCTGAAGAAGCTTTAAGTGAGTGAAACATTTATCGATATTTATAATCTGGTGGTTAATTCATGGGAAGGTGTTCATCAATACGTGTAACATTGGATTTGGTGTGAAAACATCAATTTGTGATTTTTGTTTTTTTTGCCTCTATTATACTTTACTGGAGTGTCAACTCTACCATTGTCGAGTCATGAGGAAACTGAACCATCTCATGCCCTGGACAGTTCTTAACTCAATATTTGAGATCCATTATTCTTACTACAGATGGAACAGAAAATAGTATAGTCCATAACCTTTACTGAAAATCCTTTTAGTGTTTTATGGACTGGAACAGTTGAGGGTTGGAGCTTTGATATATTTCAGTATCCCTGAAAATTCTTCAGATATTTCCAGATCTTCCTGCTAGGAAAGAGAAATAGATTCAGTGCTCTTTTGTATAAAAGCTGAGTATAACAAGTCTTCTGGTGGAGTACTGCTCCTATTTGTTTCTGGATAAGGTTCTGGTGGCAATCCTAGAGATTCTAGAATGGAATGTTCTAAAACAGCATCAAAAGACTCTACACATCTGATTCCACAATGTGAATCGCAGAGGTTGATTTAAAAGAGAGGAAGAAGGCTTGTCTGCTTCTTCTCCACAAATTTGATGAGGCAAAATTGGAAATTGAAAATCTAGGGGTCAATTTTCAAATCCCGGCACGTGTAAAAGCCTGGGGTTTACCCGCATGGCCCGGCCTTATGCGCATCAGGCCAATTTTCAAATGGCCCAGCCACGCATGTAAGTCCTGGGGCTTGAAAAAGAGGTGGTCCTGTAAAGGTGACATTTCTTTCACACAGCATCTGACAAAGTCATGCCACATTCTCTGAACAAAGGCCTGGCTACTTATATGAAGATGTGTCAGATTCTGGCACCAAGGCAGATGGAGATCATGTTTTTTTTACAGCCAGAAGCTGATCTGCCTTGTCTCAATGTACCAAGCTGTATCAATGTTGGCACCAATGGGATCTTTGCTTTTCTTGGTACTGATGGAGTCTGCGCTGATGTCAGTGCTGAATGAAACGTAACGGTATCAGATTTGGCACAGAATGGTTCAGTGCCAATGAGGCAGATGGCTCTGGACTTCTTCTCCATGCAATCTAATTTGTAATCTTATTTGTGTCACTGCGAGTTGTGCCCCAAAGGGGACGTGCTCTTTTTCTTGCAGAAGTAGATGATGAAGGAATTTTTTTCAAAGTGCTTTGGTGACTTGAACCTCTTACTTTTATGAGGTGCTGGTTTACCTAGTAAAGTGCTATTTTGCCTTTTGGCGAGGATGTCTCAGAGAGAATCTTTAATTGCATATATCTTATAACTCTTTGGCACATTCTGGTACAAGATTTTCAGTTAGCTGTACTGTGAGCTGACCCAGACATCTCAGGTAATCCTTCCGTAGCCATTTTGTGGCTGCATTTTCTACATTATTTGAACGGCAGTTTTCCCAACATGAATATCTAACTGAGGGGGTCATTTATCAAAATGTGCTATGGTTTTTCGCATGCGTTAAGGGCAATGTTCTCTCCACTTAGCTTGGATTCTCTACCTGGGTAACATCAAGCTAGGTGGAGAGAACATTGCACCAATCTCATCTTTGGGTGAGTTTCCTCTCCCCAAAGGTCATCAAATCTTTACAAAACAGCACTGTTCTGTTCATACATTTCATGTTGAATGTCAAAGTGGCCCCTAACCCCCTACACTAATACCTAAACCTCACCTCGAGTTACTAGGTGGGCCTCCCATAGGGATACAAATACCTATCTAGGGAGAGGACATTATGGCTAGTCACTCTCTCTCTCTCAAAAATGGTCCCCCAGTGGTTATATGCAGGAAATACAACAGGTCTGGCACGTAACGCAACCTGTGAAAACGTTATCACAATTTGCTCTAACTTAGCTCTTCGCATAGGTATTAGCGCAAATTGTGATTAATTTTAAGGTACCATAGGTAAGAATTTTGTAACTGTGTGGATAAGGGTAAAGACTGTGTATAACTTTTACACACAGACATCACACCACATTTTCAAAGTGAACTTATGTGCATAAGTTCACTTTGAAAATTCCTGTGCAAATGACCTGGTACATGCACAAATTTACCCACTCATAGCTACTATTATGGCATAACGTGTGTGGATTAACTTACGCACATAGGGGTAGATTTGAAAAGAAACGCGTGTGGCCTACATGTGCACGTGCTACCCCCGACGCGCGCACATGTATACTCGATTTTATAACATGCACGCACAGGCACGCGTATGTTATAAAATCCGGGGTCGGTACGCGCAAGGGGGTGCACAATTGCCAGCAAGCGATCCTCTGACACAGCTGCAATGGGCGCTATATCGGAGGCCTCTGGCCCCACCCCTGCCCCACCCCCCCGACCACCCCTTTTGTAAAGCCACGGGACTTACACGCATCCCGGGGCTTTAAGTGCATCGCCGGGCCTTTTTAAAATAGGCTCGGCGCGCATAGAACCATTTACACACATAACCCTTTTAAAATCCGGCCCAAAAGCTCTAATTTTAAAAAGCCTGCGTGTGTACAATCTGGGATATATGCGCGGGCCACGCCACACGCACACCGAGTCCATTTTAGAAATGGCCCAGGCACGCGCGTATCTCCTGATATGCGCAGAAGTGCCAAACCATCTAAAAGGGGCGGGCCAGGGGGAGGAGTCTGGGTGGGGCCGGCACAGCGCCATTAGATGCTGTCTCAGGGAATTGCGCTGGCTGATTGCTGGCGTGCGGAAGTTGCTTCTACTTGGAAGGAGCAGTAAGTTTGAAAACAAAAAAAATTTAGCTAGCTAGCTAGGGGTTAGGGGTTGGAGTGGAGAGGGGAAAAGGTAGGAAGGATATTTAGGGGATAGGAAAGTTCCCTCCCAGTTTGCTCCTTAATTGGAATGGACAGGAAAGATCTACTCATGTTGCCGGGTATATGTTTTTAATTCCCCCCATTGCGTGTTACACGACACGTGCATGTGCGCCTGGGAATCATAATTTATAACATGCGCGTGATGACGCACGCATGTTATGAAATCAGTGTGTACATGTGCGCATGCCGGGAACTGCATATACATGGACACCTGCACACGTTTTTTAAAATAGACCCCATACTTTTTACAATAAAAAAATCTGTGTAAATCTCCAACTCCCTCACTGGAATGCCTTTCCCCAGTGTACGTAAAAGTATGCATGAAACTGGTTGCATGCATACTTTTACATATACTGAGCGCAAAGCTATTTTATAACAACTGTTTACCCTGAAAGGGCAATTTTCAAAAGCATACCTGCAGATAAAATGTTGCTTCACCCATGGAAATGACAGCTTATAAAATTTCCAAGTGTATATCCTGTATGCGTGCAATTTTACCTGGGCTGAATGAAGATAGTCCTGGGGATAGCTGGGGATGGGGTTTGGACTTATATGTATACTTGATTTTAAAAAGTATTCACGCAAATTAGCAGGTATAATTGTGTGTGTGGGTTGTTTTGGTGAGATAATTTTCAAAGCGAACATAACACATGAAAGTTTGCTTTGAAAATTGGTGTAATTTATTTGCTGACTTTCTTATGCGGCTGTTACAAAATTACCCCGTAAATACCTTAGTAGATAAGAACATAAGAAATTGCCATACAGGGTCAGACCAAGGGTCCACCAAGCCCGGCATCCTATTTCCAACAAAGGCCAAACCAGGCAACAAGAACCTGGCAAGTACCCAAACACTAAGATCATTCCATACTACTGATGACAGAAATAGCAGAGGCCATTTCGTAAGTCAACTTGATTAATAGCAGTTAATGGACTTCTCCTCCAAGAACTTATCCAAACCTTTTTTAAAGCCAGCTATACTAACTGCACTAACCACATCCTCTGGCAACAAATTCCAGAACTTAATTGTGCGTTGAGTGAAACATAATTTTCTCTGATTAGTCTTAAATGTGGAGTTTGTTATATCTCTTCTGATCCTGAACATTTAGGAGTATTTTATTAGGATAAAGGATCACCAACACTATTTTTCCTTGTTTAATCCCTTTGAAATATCTCTTCCAATTTGTGTTTAAGGAGTTTTTATCTGTTAAATCTATAATGTGGATGAAGAGAACATAAGAACAAAAGAAAATAAGACATGTCATACCGGGTCAGATTAAGGGTCCATTAAGGCCAGCATTCAGTTTCCAACAGTGGCAATCCAAGTCACAAGTACCTGGCAAGTACCTAAACATTAAATAGATCCCAAGCTACTATTCCTTATTGATTAATAGCAGTTTATGGACTTCTCCTCTAGGAAATTATCCAAACCTTTTTTAAACCCAATTACAATAGCTGCCATAACCACATCCTCTGGCAATGAATTCCGGAGCTTAATTAAGTGTGGAGTGAAAAATAATTTTTTTCCAATTTGTTTTAAATGAGCTACTAGCTAATTTCATGGAGTAGTCATTTTATTGTCTGAGAGAGAAAATAACTGATTTACATTTACCTTTTCAAGACCTCTCATGGTTTTAAACACCTCTATCATATCCCCCCTGAGCCGTCTCTTCTTCAAACTGAACAGCCCTAACTTCTTCAGCCTTTCCTCATAGGGGAGCTGATCCATCCCCTTTATCATTTTGGTTGCCCTTCTCTGTACCTTCTCCATCGCAACTATATCTTTTTTGAGATGCGGCGACCAGAATTGTACACAGTATTCAAGGTGCGGTATCACCATGGAGCGATACAGAGCATTATGACATTTTCTGTTTTATTCGCCATTCCCTTCCTAATATTTCCTAACATTCTGTTTGCTTTTTTGATGCGACAGCACACTGAGCCGACAATTTCAATGTGCTATCAACTATGACGCCTAGATCTCTTTCCTGGGTGGTAACTCCTAATATGGAGCCTAACATCCTGTAACTATAGCAAGGGTAATTATTCACTATACGCATCACCTTGCACTTGTCCACATTAAATTTCATCTGTCATTTGGATGCCCAATCTTCCAGCCTCACAAGGTTTTCCTGCAGTTTATTACAATCCGCTTGAGATTTAACTACTTTGCATAATTTTGTGTCACCTGTCAATTTGATTAACTCATTCACCATACCCCTTTCCAGATCATTTATAAATATATTAAAAAGTACCGGTCCTACAGATCCCTGAGGCTTTCCACTGTTTAACTTTTTCCACTGTGAAACCAGACCGTTTAGTCCTACATAAGAACATAAGAAATTGCCATGCTGGGTCAGACCAAGGGTCCATCAAGCCCACCATCCTATTTCCGACAGAGGCCAAACCAGGCCACAAGAACCTGGCAATTACCCAAACACTAAGATCATCCCATGCCTCTGATGCAATTAATAGCAGTGGCTATTCCCTAAGTAAACTTGATTAATAGCAGTTAATGGACTTCTCCAGGGTCGGCGCGCGCAAGGGGGTGCACAATTGTGTAACTTGCACGCACCGAGCTGTGCAGCCTGCCTCCATTCCCTCTGCCCCCCGCACCTTCCCCTCCCTAACCCGCCCCCCAGCCCTACCTAGAACCCCCCCTTACCTTTGTTGAAGAAGTTACGCCTGCCTCCTGACAGGCGTAACTTACGCGCGCCGGCCGATGGCTGGCCCGCAATCCCGGGCACAGTGGCAAATGGCCGCTGTGCCTGGAGGCTCAGGCCATGCCCCACCCCCAGACCGCCCACGCCCCACCCCTTTTTGCAAGCCCCGGGACATACACGCGTCCCAGGGCTTGCATGCACTGCCGAGCCTATCCAAGATAGGCTCAGCGAACGCAGGGGGAGGCAGGGGGAGGTTTTCGGGGATTGAGCGCGTATCTTACGCGCGCAACCCTTTGAAAATCTATCCCTAAGTGTTAGAGCTGTAGATTTACTTATTGTCCGCCTTCCAGTTATTAGTTTAAATTTGATCATGTTATGATAACTATTGCCAAGTGGGCCCCACCACCGTTACCTCTAGCACCAAATCCTGCTTTCCACTAAGAATTAAATCTAAAATAGCTCCCTTTCTCTTTGCTTCGTGTACCAATTGCTCCATGAAGCAGTCGTTTTTTTATATCCAGGAACTTTGTGTCTCTAGCAAGTCCTGATGTTACATTTAACCAGAAAATTGAGGTAACTGAAATCTCACATTAGTACTACACTGCCAAATTGGTTAGCGTCCCTGATTTCTCTTAGCATTTCATCATCTGTCTGACCATTTTGTCCAGGTGGATGGTAGTATACTCCTATCACTATACTCTTACCCAACACACATGGGATTTCTACCCATATAGATTCTACTGAGCATTTAGTCTCTTGTATGATCTTTATCTTGTTGGACTCTATACCCTCCCAGACATAAAGTGTCACACCCCCACCAAAGTTGATCCTCCCTATCATTGCAATATAATTTGTACCCTGATATAGCACTGTTCCATTGGTTATCCTCCTTCCGCCAGGTCTCTGTGATGCCAATTATGTCAATACACTCTAACTCTCTCATCTTCTTAGACTTCTGGCATTGGCTTACAGACATTTCAAAGTGTGTTTTTTGTTTGTATTAACAACCTGCTTTTCAGTTGTTAGGGATAATTTTGAAATCTTTAGCTTAGGTGATTTTTTACATATAGGAACATGGACTATGTTTTATTTTATTGGAACCTCTCTGTTGGGATGCCATAACTCCTGTTTCATTAGTATCCTTCAAGGATACATTCCTCTGAACCATGCACTGCTGAGTGACTGTCAGCTGTGTCCTATTAAACCATGTCTATCTAAATGTTCTGTGATTTTATTCATTATAACAGTTTCCATGACTTTTCCCGGCACTGACTTTAGGCTCACCGGTCTATAGTTTCCTGGATCGCCCCTGGAGGAGGATAATTATTGTTATGCTTCTTTTTTTTGTTTATTTTTACATTCTGACTCTCTTTTTTCATAGTGCACCACTAGACTTGCTCTTTAAATTGCTTTCTGTAGAGGAAATAGAAGTTTCACGTCTGTTTTTTATATGGTGATCATTTGTATTTCTTGCAAGTATGTGTTTTGTCTGTTTATTGGAAAATTTAATAAACAAAAGTTAAAAAGTATATAATAATTTTATATAGAAAGTTTATTATGCAAAGAGAAATATGTTCATGCTCATTTACAACAATGTAGTTTAGAACAACAGAAACAATAACATGTCAGTACTCTGTTAAACATACACATATGTACATTCAAATTCATAGTTGACAACAAAACTAAATAAAAATGGAAAAATGTTCAAAACTAGTATAGTAAAAAAAATCCTTCTTATTTAAATAATGCTCAAACAAGTCAAAAGGGATTATAGAAGACCATCATAGTTGGACAATTGCTGTTGATGTTTGCAGAGCATCTTAGTCTTTTGTAATTACTATTGCCTTGGTTGAGCATTATTTAAGTAAGGAGGATTTTTTACTATACTATATTCATTCAAGTTCATATTCATACAAATTATTTATACTTTTAAATACAGTTAAAAGTATTCAGAAGGAAACTGTGATACACTCTCAAAATTTGTAGTCTTTCTAGTCTAACACCTATGATACCAATCATTCTAGTCTTTAATAGAATCCTTTTCCTAGTATTCCTTTAGTGAAGATAAAACTGTATTATGAAAATAATCACATTCAGTTTTTTCTTTAAGATTTTCTTCCCTCATTATTCTAGTCAAACTAGGTTGCTTCCAGACATCCTAAATGATGATAATAGCATGGACACTATATTTTTAGTAAATTCTTTACAAAGGTAACAAAAATACTAGTCAAATTTCTATTTTCAGAAGCAGCACTATTAACTTCCAGTTCTATTCAGCTGTTCTCGTTTTGAATGTTTACAGCTATAAAGGATAGCAGATTTCTTAACATTATACAATTAATAGATATTTTACACTGTATAAAAATGTATGGTTTCTAGAATGTTCTCTTCCTCAAACACACAGGTAGCTAAATGTTGGTTTACATTTTTTCTAAGACAACTAGATTAGGTTTCTTGAATATCCTCTGTTCCCGTTTTTGTTACTGGATTTAAAATGAACTTGCACCACTGAACTCTGATGCTTTTCAGAGTCGTAGACAACCTATTCCAGTTCTATGAGACAATCAGCTAATTGATAAGCAAGCAAAACCCAGACAATCATTCACTTCACTAGTTTTGTGGAACATGGCTCTGAATGCTATCTTAAGAACAGTTTCTCAGCCTGACAATATTATTGCTTAAAGATGATAGATAAACTTGACATTTTTCACTTTATTCATATCTCTTGATTTCTTTCACAAAGCTTTAGAGAATTATTGAATCAGAAGAAATTAAACCAAAGAATTCTCTAATTTCAAAATATACTCTTAAAATCTAGAAAAGCTGTCCAGTTTTTTTTTGTTTCATATGGCAACATCTCCTCCAGTAGCTGCTGATTGAGTACTCTGTATAGGTAGCTGAACTAGTCCCATTTCCAATTCAGATTCACGCACAAATATTACTGCATCACCACTTACATTTACTAGACACTGTGCCTGCAAGAAAATAAAAGAAAAGATTAAAGAGTGGCATCAAGCAATAAATTTATGTAGGTATAAGATTATGGTAAAAATTTCTCTTTCATTTGTCTCATTTTATTTCTAGCATTTTTATCCAATGAAAGCTCTAGGTGAGGTACAATTTTCTTTCCACTTCTGCTCGGCGTGCGCAGGTTGCACAATTGTGCACCCCCCTGTGCGCGCTGACCCTGGATTTTATAACATGCACGCACATGTTATAAAATCGGGCGTATGCGTGTTCGCGCGGGGTTGAGCGAACAAATCTACGCCCACGTATAACTTTAAAAATCTACCCCATAGAGTTTAGCAAGCTATTAGTATTAGATGATTGAATGGCTGCATAGATAATGTTGACGAGAGCATTTCCGTTTCCTGAATCTCGGGATGATTTTTCAAGGACTGCTAAGCAGAGATGGGAGCAATCTATTGAAGAAGAGGTGCCAGCATCTTCCAACACAGATGGGCAAATCTACTGAAGTGGACTTTAAATTAGGTTCAGTGGGTTGGGGTGAACATAACCCTAGGATAAAAGAGAAAGATGCCTGACGTCCGTCAATTAAAATTTATTTTGAAGGAGACAATAAAACACTTTAAAACGCCAGACTCAGGCCGAGTATCGCTCCTGTCTTGGAGCTGCTTCAGGGGCTGAAACATGCAAATAGTTTAAATTAACACAAATATAAACACTGATAAAACACATATACATATATATAAAGAAAATGAATAAATCATGTAAAATGCATATCATGGTGACATATAAAAAGGCACATAATATAATTAACATACAACAATAAAAGTGTAAAAAGTTAAATAAATATCAAAATAAATATAAGAAGTGATGCAGGGATGACAAACAAGAATACAATTTTAAGTTACAAATCTAAGGTTAAGAATCTAGTGGTTCTAACCAAATATGATATATATGCATAGAGTGTACACTAGCAATAGATTAAAACATATTTTGGATGAAAGCATAGATTAAAAAATCTTATGAATGATGTCAGGCTGGGCAATAACTTGACTGATTATGAAATTTAAAAAAAATCCTTATAAAATGATGGTTTACCTTAATGTGCTTTATATGGGTTATACTGTAAAGCATGGGGGAATAGGATGGCACTGTGAATGAATAAATATATGATCACTCTTGAAAGTGAGCTTACTGTATAGTATTAATAAATATGTAAGCCAGAGGGGGAGAATTTATGGAAAAAATGAAATACCTTTTTCCTCAGATTTGCAAAGTCCTTGGATGCAATGTCTAGTAACAGCTGATATTAGAATAAGAACATGAATCAGCATGGATCGTAATGTACAGCTTAATGAAGTAGGATGAAACTGTGAAAGACAAATGTATGGTAATTCTTAAAATGAGCTTACTGCAGAATGTATAAAAAAGACCAAAAATTAAAGAGTGATGTACCTTTTTGCTCTTACTGTCAGTTTTACAGTATTGGATGAGCTGTACAACATGAAGTGATACTGGAATGAGAATATTGTTTAATGAGGTTAAGTACAGATGACGAAACTGTATTTAAAAAATGATTTTTAATAAAGAAAGACACTGCCTGAGGAGCAGGGAGTGCAGGAGAAGTCACAAAGTTTGTGTGGTAGGGTACACCCAGAGGGAATACCTTGGTAGAGGAAATCTGGCAATGGCCTGCAGAACGGGGTAAACCAATGAGGTTCCTCTGTAGCGATAATTCGGTAGTAGCCTGCAGCGCAGGGTACATCGAAGGGATTCCTCATTTAGAGATGATACGGTAGTGGCTGATATATGGGAAGTCTAACATGAAGACTTTGGCTCAGACTTTGGCTCAGTTTATCCAGAATCCTTTGCTTTCTTAACGCAAACTGCTGGCAAACAAGGAACTCAGACTGACCTGAGCGTGAATGACTTCTGGGAGACATCTGGAATGAATTCAGAACTAGCCAGATATGATGAAGGGTCATGAGGGCACAACGAACATATGGACCAAGCTATGTTCTCACAAAATCCTGTCTCTACTGTCTCGAGCCAGTGTAACTGAATATCCCCATAAGATTAGGAGTCTGATCAAATGACTTGCACAAGAGTGACAGAACAATGAACTACTAAGAACTACTAAGAACTACTAGAATGATTGAAAGTCATCAGTAGACACGTGGGTCTTCGATATGCCTAACTGGATCTTAAGGTGGGAGGTGGGACCAGGGAAGCTTAGACATAGGTTGTCTGCAGGACACATGGTACCTGATACTCTATGCAGTTCTATTAGGGATCATTGTATGTTTTATCTATAAAAGTCAGCACTGACTTACAAACGCTGGGACAGGCAGGCAGAGCTTTGAAAAATAAAAAGCTCCCTCTCTGTCTCCCAGAGGTCTCATAAGTTTGGCTTTCAATATTAAATAATAAACTTAAACTGGTTTGTATTAAAGTTGGACCTCTGTGTCTTCTTGGGGCAGAGCTTTGAAGCGGGTGTTTAAACATTATGGTGCCCAAACAGGGATGTGGACCCAAAAAGCAAATCGGAAGCCGATCCAGTTGGCTGTGATACAGTAAAGACAATGAGAATCGGACGATCAGAAGAAGCCCTTTATTTCAATGCCCGACTCTGGCCGAGTTTCGCTCATAGAGCTGCCTCAGGGGCAATTCAATTAGCAGGACTTAAAATATGCCTGCAGGGCTGCTGTCACACTGTCACAATGTCACAATATCATTAGTGTCTGCAGAACACTCTGACATTCCTTCTGCTAGTGTGCGCTGCTGGCAGCTCAGACACAATCCTCGTTTCCGGACAGATTGGCTTAGTCCGAAGAAAGTTTTCCCAGATCAAGAGGTCTGGATGCCTGATTATTCAGAATTGATACTCGGCTCTAGTCCGAATATAGTTATTCCCAGAAGATTTTCTGGATGGCTGATTAGTCAAGCAGTAATTCCCGGAAGAAGGTAATGCTTGCTTTGGCAAAAGACGGATCTGTGTAGGTAAGTATTTTATACCTTGTAGTAAGCTAGATTTTCTTTGGCCATTTGTAAATAGAAGTTGTTTTCATTTGCACTGGAAATAATACACTAGGGGGCGGATTTTCAGAGCCCTGCTCGCCGGTAAGCCTATTTTACATAGGCCTACCGGCGCGCGCAGAGCCCCGGGACTCGCGTAAGTCCCGGGGTTTTCGGAGGGGGTGTGTCGGGGGGCGTGTCGGGGGCGGGCCCGAACCGCGCGGCGTTTTCGGGGTGTGTCGGGAGCATTCCGGGGGCGGTCCCGGGGGCGTGGCTGCGGCCCGGGGGCGTGGCCGCGCCCTCCGGACCCGCCCCCAGGTCGCGTCCCAGCGCGCAGGAGGCCGCTGACGCGCGGGGATTTACGCCTCCCTCTGGGAGGCGTAAATCCCCCGACAAAGGTAAGGGGGGGGGTTTAGACAGGGCTGGGCGGGTGGGTTAGGTAGGGGAAGGGAGGGGAAGGTGAGGGGAGGGCAAAGGAAAGTTCCCTCCGAGGCCGCTCCGATTTCGGAGCGGCCTTGGAGGGAACGGGGGTAGGCTGCGCGGCTTGGCGCGCGCCGGCTATACAAAATCCATAGCCTTGCGCGCGCCGATCCAGGTTTTTAGCAGATACGCGCGGCTCCGCGCGTATCTACTAAAATCCAGCGTACTTTTGTTTGCGCCTGGAGCGCAAACAAAAGTAGGCTATTCGCGCTCCTTTTAAAATCCGCCCCTAGGGTTTTAAACCTGCATCAGTCATTTCTTTATCCTTGGAGAACGCATGGCTGGAGAGTTCGCTACCCCAGTTTCAAGTTACAAATGCCGGGACACTGAGAGCTGCTGAGTTCAATGACTTAAATCTCTTTGATATGTACAGATTGATGAGGAAGGTTAAGGAGAAGTGTTGATTTCTACAGCATGCTGCTTTTCTTTTGGTGGAGTAATTACCAAAGTTTGGTTTAGGTGGCCGTCTCTGCCTTAAAGGAATGTTTTAGTTCTAACAAAAAAGTTGTTTGTGTGTGAACATAAATGCAGTGGGTAAGTTTGAAAGTTATAATTAGCCTGATGAGGAGATACGGAGACATGTGTTGCTTTCTACAGAAATTAATTTTAGTTAGTGGATTGTTTACAAAAGTTTGGTTTGTCTGCTTTCTCTTGAAGGAAGGTAAACATGGCTTGTTGTTGCTTGAAAATGTGTTTTGGTCCTAAAGCAGGTTAACATGCTTATTAGATTTGTGTTACTTTTTGCTTTAATTGCTTAATTATTTCAAACATATGTGGTTAAAACAAATTCCATCTAACAGATGAATTCCATTCTTCTCTGTCTGTGAGAATCTATTCTATATGTTAATATCTTGTGTAAAATGCCACTTGCTAAATAGATTAGTGCTTTCAGTGTAAAATTAACATCTGGACCTTTGTTTTACCAGAGCCATAGGGGTTCTTCGGTGTAGCGCAGAGAGAGAGCGCGCGAGTGCTGAAAAAGAAAAAAAAATGCTTTTAAACGGGATGGCAAGTCCTCTTTGTGTGCGGGCTGGATACTGCGGTTTTCAGCTGTCTGTTGTTCCATGTGATTAGAGGTACAACGATGCATCAAATTTATTTTAGTCTGTGAGATTTATTCTATAAGGTCATACATGAGTTGGCTTTGGAGTTAGTGTGCTTGCTTTTAGGTTATGGTGTTCTATGCTGCTTTTCTTTCTTTGCTCCCTCCCCCTCACAAGAGAGCACATGGCTGTGTGATTTAACCCCTGCTTGGTACAAGGAAAAAAAAAAAGAGCAACTCCATTTTAATGAATTGATCTATTTAGTTTATGAACAGATTGGCAAAGACTTCAATATTAGCTTTGAGTCAGCAAGAATGGTTAGTTTCGTAAGAAACTTTTATCTTGTCAATATAGGGAATGCAGAATATGAAATGCAGTGTTTGAAAGTACGCAGAAGTGAATATGATGGCATGGGCAGTGACATGGTGATGTTAAAGAGGGAATTGAGATTTATTCTTATGCTGGATGCGGGTGTGTGAAGTGCTTTGTCGGTGAATTGGCTATGTGTTACAGTGTAAAGTGCTTTGCTATGTAGATTCCGCCGAGAGTCGGAATGTCTTTGTTCAAGTAGAAAACAAATGTGAATCCGTTGCATTAAAAAAAAACAAAAAACCCCCCCGTAGGCTTGCTTTTAAAATGCTTTGCTGAGCTTTATTGTAATGATTTATAGTTTTGCTAAGTTAGATTGGACTTGGTAAGTTAAATGTGTTAGTGTGAGGAAAGGAGATTGAAGAGATGAGTTATTTAATTAAACAAAGGTCAGAAAAGAAAAGAAGGAACGGATATGCATGAATTCCATTCTGTAGTATTTGTTAATTACAGAACTTAGGTTATATTCTAATGATGATAAATATCTCTCAGTTTTGCTTATACCTCACTAGATTCAAACTTTTGGAAGAGGGATGGTGGTGCTAGATGGTGCTAGATGAAGGGAATGAATTGGGTTTTTAATTTGATAGTACCAGCAAAGTTTCATAAGCTGGTGTTTGAAAAAAAAAAAAAAAGGGAAATCCCTCATATACAGTTTTAGATCTTGGCTAATGCATATTAATGTGTGCCCAGGGTTGTGCACAATAGGGAATTAACTGTTCTCTATTATAACATAAAGTCCATCCTTCTATTTTGAAGACTTTCAGACTCCCAGCTGATGTGTCTGTGCTTCTGGAAATGATCCGTTACTGTTATTTACAGTATCTGCTAGTATGAACTCTATGGAGCATGTTAGTATAGGAAGGATATAAACTAAATTCTAAACAAGTACAAAGTTGTCTGTTTCAGGTTTCCCTTTTAGGAATTGAGTTAGGAGTTCATAGTACAGGAAAAAAAAAAAAAAAGGAGGTTTTAGATTTGTAACTGGAAGTAGCTCTTATCACAGGGGACAGCACCTCCTAGAGGTGGAATGCTAGAGACAGGAAAGTAGCTTTATGACTGCTTTTTGCTGAATCAATGTATATCAGACTGCTGAGTTTTAAGGAAACTGTAATGTCACTTTTAAATTTAGTTTTAATCATTATATTAATTGTTATATGCTAGATTTCTTTCCAGGGTAAGAAGAAGCACAGCACATCGTTCTCTGTCCCATGGGAGAGGACAATTCTAGTTTTTTCCAGTTTGATTCCTTTTCATTTTTCAATAGATCTATTTTAATTTTAATCCTGGTTTTGTTTTATTCTTGGATCGATCCACTTATTTTTAATCTTTTTTACATACTGTTTTCTAATTTTTATTTTATTTTGAGCTCAATATTATTTACCCATTGTCTGTTATATGTTACTTGTGTGATGTTGAGAATGAAGAATGAATGCTTGCCTTTATGTGACCAGTTCAGTGAAATATATGTTTGTATGTAATGTCTGGGTATTTAATTTGTTGGTGATTTGGACTATTGCATGCTGCTTTGAAATAATGTGGGAATATTATGCAGATGTAGGGATTACTAGATGTAGGGGTGTCCATGAAATGATGGAATTTTCTTATTGATTAATTTGATTTCTTCTGCTTTTATATTAGGCGTTAATCCATCCCATATGTATCTCACCTAATAATGAGTTAAAAGGCTCCTGCTTCTGTCAGCACGGCACCCTACTGAGAAGAACTGTATACGCACTGATTACAGAAGTTATCCTTTGCCACAGAAGTTCACGCACAATATGGACTGTAATGCTTACAATTTATACCTGATCTTTGCTTTTTTTCTGGTTCTTCTGGTTCTATGGGAGTGGCTTTACTTAGAATCTAGGTCTGGTGTTCTCTGAGGTTTTTAATATGCAATAATTGATTGCCACAAAATTATTCTTATGATATTCCAATTAATATCTGGTTATGTATCTATCTGCAACTGCCATTGCTTAGGTCTTAAGTTAATGACATTGTCTAAGTGATGCAATTTTTGTTAGTTTGTACATTCCAAATTTGATAGCATTTTCCAGTTTTAGAACTTCTGATATTTATATACATTTTTTTGCTGAATCAGCTAAATGATTATGTACTATGTTTTTCTTTATCTTTATCTATGAAAGCTGCTTTGATCACACTACTCAAATCCCATATCCTACTGCTTGCCTTTTTAGAGTGTCTCCGTGTGGATCAAATGTTTTCTAGAATTTCTCATTCTTTGTCTGGTTTTTCTCTGGATCTTCCTTTTCTTATTTGTGTCCTCTGTGGTTTCAGTGATAAAGCACGGTTCAAGAGGTATATATATATAT
Source organism: Rhinatrema bivittatum (assembly GCF_901001135.1). Taxonomy (NCBI): domain Eukaryota; kingdom Metazoa; phylum Chordata; class Amphibia; order Gymnophiona; family Rhinatrematidae; genus Rhinatrema; species Rhinatrema bivittatum. The sequence goes on along the minus strand of NC_042618.1, from coordinate 268,915,115 downwards.
ATATATATATATATCTTCATCACACCAGCATATGTTAAATACATTCTGTTCTATTTGCTGTAAGCTATTGCTTGCATTCTGCAGCCTGCACTAATGGTAATCACTTTGCTGATTTTTAATATCTCAATAGTCTATTCCCTTTTTACTCAGATTTCCTTGTAACCCTTTTTGAACATTTTTTTTCCATTATTTGTTTTATTGATTTTCAAAATATAACAGTAATTTAAATATAAGTTGGAATACACAGAAAAAAGGAAACAAAGCTGACATAAAGAAAAAAAATACCATACTACACTTCATCCACCAAATAATCATAATAGCTTTAAACTTTACTTTAAATAATCAATAGTAATCTAGTACTAAACCCATAAGACTAGAGAGAGGCTTTAAGTTAACTATAGGGCGGTCCAATCCAAGTAAAACTCAAAGAAAAAGCTTAACATAGAATTTCTCTGCACTATATATACTTTCTTAGTTAGGTAATGGGGACGAAGTGGCTATTTTCCTTTGCTCAATGACACTTTTCAAATGTTCGGACATGAGAAATACAAAATTTCCTGATTCTTTTTTTTAGCAAACATTTACATGGAAACCCTCAGTCTGTAAATGAATAGCCCAAAGATATAACTTCTTGGCGGAGAGTCAAAAACTCTTTTCTCCGCAGCTGAGTTGGTTAAAGCAAGAATCTGGGAAAATCTTAAAGGTTTGTCATAGAATAAAATGGGATACTTTGAAAAATATTTCTTCATAACCTATTCAGGTTAGAGTAACTTATAATGGAAACTATTAATGTGCCCCAATCTATCACTTGATTAGAATTTTCTAGAAATTCTGTGAGATTTCCCTGGAAAGGTAATTCAGGTGTATTTAAATTTGAAATTCTTTTTGGAAGGAAATAAACATTTACATTAGGCAAATCATTTTCCTCAAAACCTAATACTTCTTTAAGAAACTTAAGGAAAGTTCCCGAGGGTACTTCCTCCACAATTCTAGGAAAATTTAGGAGACGTAAATTCAAAGGCTTAGAGTTATTCTCAAAATTCTCTATACGTCTTGCTAGAAGAGCTCTGTCTTTTACCACCGCTGCATGAAATTCCATATTCTTCTTCTCTGTCTCTTCAAGCACCTTAATCCTCTCCTCTGATTTTTTAATGGACTTTTGTATTAACAGAATATCTTGTTGGCTTTTCCCGCTATTGCTATCCATTTTTTTCTCAAGTCTCTTAATATTTGTAGACATTCAGCCATTAGGTCCCACATTAACTCTAACGTGACCACGGCAGGTCAAGTTAGAATGTCCAAGAATCACACCAATGCCTGGTCTATTCCTCCGGTCGCGATATCGCTCAGGGCCAGCTTATTTTCCCCTTATTCTGGCTTCTGACTCGACATCTCTGTGGCTTGATCTCACCGCTCCGGCTGCTCGGGGAAGGAGTAGCCTCTTCTGCAGCATTTCATGGGCATTACCTCTCCCGACCTTCTGCGCTGGTGGTGGTCTAAGATTTGGGCTCAGCGAAGCCTCCTCAGTAAAATCGGGCAGTCCTCCCAAAACGTCCCGATTGATCTGGATCCTTGGTTCCCGGATTTAGTGCAGGTGAGACATAAATCGCGTAATCTCCTGCGGTATTGGTGATTGTAAGGGTAGAGAGAGAAAAACTCTCAACCGTCCCTTACGCTTTGGCGGCATTATCTTAAAGAGAAACTCAAATCCAGGACAAGCAAGAAGTACTAGTGACTACAGCCTCCATCTATGTCACCATCTTGCCTCTTTTTGAACATTTCTTCTTGTAACACTACCTATTAGATTTTACCTAGTGTCTGTTTACACCCTCTCACAAATATTTCCTGATAGTGTGGCCTTTGTGTTTATTATGAGATTGATCTCCTTGCAGAGATTCACCCATTCAAAATGAGGCCTACTGTCATAGGGCTATGCAACTAGTCTATTACTATATCTTTTTGCATACTAACTGCTCATTGTTCTTTTCATCCTTATCTTGGCTCCAGCACTATGTAGTGCTTTGCTCTACAAAATACTAAATGTGATTTAAAACATTTTCCCCATTCTACTATTCTATGTTTTCTTTCTTTTTCTGTGTCCACTATAATGGACTGCCTCTTATTACTTTCTCTGTACCCTCCAAGAATGATTTCTTCCTTCTGCCAGTGTTTAGTTTTTACATTGTTCTTTTGAAACGTATGTAAATGTAAACTGAAGCTTGAGACAAATGTTATAATTTAGTTGTATTTGCAGTTTAACAACAGAGCTGACTGACTTTTATTGTAACTTCAGCCTTACTGCTGCCATTTGCTATCTGAAGACTGCTTGAAACTGTGAGTATCACGTACCTACTTTAGGGATCGAGAGGGACACATGCTTGACACACCCAACACAAACCAAAGGTTAGTGGCTAGAATACACACCTATAGGCCTTGCCCTAGACTGTCTGCTGTCATCATCTTTGATGCTTTTGTGTGCCACTTTTGCCATTTGACGTGGCACAAAAGGGAAATGACATATGGGAAGCCTAACATGAAGATTTTGGCTCAGACTTTGGCTGTTTATCCAGAATCCTTTGCTTTCTTGGTCTAACTCAAACTGCTGGTATACAAGGAACTCAGACTGACCTGAGCGTGAATGACTACTGGGAGACATCTGGAATGAATTCAGACCTAGCCAGATATGATGAAGGGTCATGAGATCACAACGAACATATGGAGCAAGCTATGTTCTCACAGAATCCTGTCTCTACTGTCTCGAGCCAGTGTAACTGAATATCCCCATAAGATTAGGAGTCTGATCAAACAACTTGCACAGGAGTGACAGAACAAAGAACTACTAAGAACTACTAGAATGATTGAAAGTCATCAGTAGACACATGGGTCTTCGATATGCCTAATTGGATCTTAAGGTGGGAGGTGGGACCAGGGACGCTTAGACATAGGTTGTCTGCAGGACACATGGTACCTGATACTCTATGCAGTTCTATTAGGGATCACTGTATGTTTTATCTATAAAAGTCAGCACTGACTTACAAACGCTGGGACAGGCAGGCAGAGCTTTGAAAATAAAAGCTCCCTCTCTGTCTCCCAGAGGTCTCATAAGATTGGCTTTCAATATTAAATAATAAACTTAAATTGGTTTGTATTAAAGTTGGACCTCTGTGTCTTCTTGGCGCAGAGCTTTGAAGCGGGTGTTTAAACATGGCCCACAGCACGGGATACACAGGAGAGGGTTTCTCACTAGAGATGGTACAGTAGAGATCCACAGCGCAAGGTACACCGAAGAGGTTCCTACTCGAGATGGTACGGAGTGGCCCGCAGTGCGGGGTACACCGGAGATGATTCCACTCTAGAGGGAGTACGGTAGTGGCCCGCAGCGCAGGGTACACCGGAGAGAATGCCACACTAGAGATGGTACAGTAGTGGTCCATAGAGTCAAGGTAATCACAGTAATGAATGTTCCAGCAGAAGCCCCGGGAAATGGGGGTAGGCAATGGTCCAAGGCAAGAAGGCCCTCCGAGGAGCAGATAGCCAGAGATGAGGAAGGGCCCCTGAGGAGCGGGTACCCAGAGCGTCTCATGCCAAATGTACAGGAACTGGAACGGGAAGTACATAGTGAGTGAAGCAGATTCAGCAATGAGGGAACTCGTTGCCAAGTCGTCAATAGGCAGGGTCAACCGGCTTAAGTATCGTGGAGTGAAGAAGTCATCCGGAGGGGACGCCCCTGAGGTTCCCGCCATGACGAGCTTAAGACTGGCCTGTGTGCGCGTGCCTAAGTGATCCTGAAGGCAAGATGGCGGATGGTAGCACCCACGTCATCCCGGGAACGCCAGGCAGGTTGGCGGAAGCTGGCAGAGGCCGCCACTTTCCCCAATGGTGTTAATGCAGCAAAGAGGTGAGCATTAGTGGCTGCAGCTGTCTGCGACCGACGGGCGTAACAGTACCCCCCTTCTTAGGGCCCCTCCCCGGGGGGGGTTTTGGCTTTTTTTGGGCGAGAAATATGGAACTGTTTGATCAGTTTCTTGTCGAGGATATTGGCTTCAGGTTCCCAACTATTCTCTTCGGGGCCAAATCCTTCCCACGAGATGAGATATTCCCAACGCCTTCTATGCTTCCTTACATCCAAGATGTCCTTGACCTGATATGTTATATCCTCTTCAGCAGTTAGAGGTTGGGGTTCAGATAGTTTCTTCGAAAATTCAGACAGGATAAGCGGCTTTAATAGCGAGATGTGGAAAGCGTTTTGGATCTTAAGTGAAGTGAGTAACCGAAGGCTGTGACTGGTCCTAGGCGGCGAAGTATTTATTTATTTTTATATACCGACATTTGATCCGAGATATCACATCGGTTTACAGCAAACGATTAGAAAACGGATAAGGCATATGCATCTTATTTCTTACAGGGTAACTTAGCAAACAGTAAAAAGCAGTATTAAACACCCTTATGTAGTTATACAGAATAACTTAGTAAAAGTATAAGCAGTTTACAGCAAATGATTAGAACAAATAAGGCACATGCAACTTATTTCTTACAGAGTAATTTAGTAAACAGTATAAAACAGTATTAACTTCCTTATATAACTATACAGACTAACTTAGTAACGGTATAAACAGTCTTAATATTATTGTGTAACTAAGTACATAGAGGGTCACTTTGAGGCTGGGTTAACAGTATTGGAGATGGTGGTTGTTGCAGCGATAGTCTGGTTTAAAAGAATGCTTTTTGGAAAAGCCATGTCTTAAGGTTTTTTTTAAAGGTTTGTATTACGGGTTTCATTCTTAGTTTGGTTGGTAATTTATTCCATAATATGGGTCCTGCTATGGAGAGGGCGCAGTTCCCTGACTGCGTTAAGATTTATCGATTTTTGAGAGGGGGTTTGGAGAAGTCCAGTGTTTGAGGAGCTTAAATTCCTTTTAGGTGTCTGAAATTGTAGTTCGGAGTTGAACCAATCTATATTTTGGTTATAAAGTGCTTTGTGGATGAGAGTGAGTGTTTTGTATTGGATCCTGTATGGGATGAGTAGCCAGTGTAGGTCTTTAAGGATTGGGGTTATGTGATCTGATTTTTTGCTGTTTGTGAGCATTCTGGCTGCTGCGTTCTGAAGTAGTTACATTGGTTTTAATGTGCAAGCTGGAAGGCCCAGTAGAACTGCGTTGCAGTAGTCTAGTCTCGGGAGGAGTGTTGACTGGAGTACTGTTCGAAAATCCTGGTTGTAGAGGAGTGGTTTTAGTTTTTTTAGTACTTTGAGTTTGTAGTAGCCGTCCTTTAATATGGTGTTTATGTATTTTTTGAGGCTTAGTTCACTGTCTAGAAAGATTTCTAGGTCTTTTACAGTGAGAACAATTTGGTTTTTGGTTAGGCCTGTTATAAGATGTGGGGTAAGTGGTGATGTGAGTTTATTACATATGTATAGTATTTCAGTTTTGTTGTGGTTTAGTGTGAGAGATATTCGCGATAGTAGTTGCTTTCTGGTTGATGGGTGGGTGTCCCAGTGATTTAGAGTGCTGTCAAGTGTGACTTTTATGGGGAGTAGAATTTGTAAATCATCAGCGTAGACGTAGTGATGAAGACCTAAATCCGACAGTAGATTACAGAGGGGTAACATGTATATGTTGAATAGTGTGGAGGGTAAGGATGAGCCTTGAGGAACGCCGTGTGGTAGTGGTATTTGCTTGGATTCTGTGTGGTTTATTCTTACTTTGTAAGACTTGTTTGATAGGTAAGAGTTAAACCAGTTTATTGTGATGTCACTTAGTCTGATTTCACTTAGTCTGTTCAAAAGACTTTTGTGGCTGATGGTGTCGAACGCCATGGAGACAAGGTACTGCGAAAGGCCCGATGTATCTGGGAGCGAAGCGAGCTGAGGACAATTTTAAGCGGTTGCAGCGGGGGTGCTGAATCACACTTTGTCTCCGGGGTTCAACTGAGGAGCTGCCCGATGATGGGCATTGTAGAACTTCTTTGCCTTTTGGCCAGATTGCTGTAGAAGTTGTTTGGTGTGTTCCCAGAGTTGGTGTAACCCTTGCGCAGAGGCCTGTGCCACAGGAGATGACACAGACAAAGGTATTGGAAGAGGAGGCAGAGGTTGGCGTATGTAAACAATTTGGAAGGGCGATGATCCAGTAGAAGCAGACTGGTGAGAGTATAAGGCAAACTCGGCCCATGGTAGTAGGTCGGACCAGTCAATCTGCCTAGAGTACACATATGCCCAGAAAAACTGTTTTAAGGTACGGGTCTTCCTTTCTGTCTGTCCATTGGCCTGCGGATGGTAGGCTGATGTGGGGTCCAGGAATATGTCGAATTTCCTGCATAATGATCTCCAGAATTTCGCCGTAAATTGCACCCCTTGATCTGAGAGTATGTGTCTTGGTAGATTGTGGAGGCGAAAGACATGGTGAATGAATAATTTCGCTAATTCCGGAGCCGAAGGTAGACCAGGTAATGCCACGAAGTGAGCGATCTTTTAAAAGTGGTCCACGGTGACCCAAATGGTGTTGCTGCCACTGGATGGAGTTAAATCCACAAGGAAATCCGTGGCTATGTGGGTCCACGGCTCACTAGGTGCAGGAAGTGCTTGAAGGAGCCCCCAAGGACGGCCTGTAGGTGGCTTCTGATGGGCGCAAGTGGGACATGAATCTACATACGCTTGAGCATCCTTTTTCATGGTTGGCTACCAGTAAAACCTTTGAAGGGTAGAAAGCATTCTAGCTTGTCTGGGGTGGCCGGCGAGCAAGGAGTCATAAGAACATAAAAAAATGCCATACTGGGTCAGACCAAGGGTTCATCAAGCCCAGCATCCTGTTTCCAACAGTGGCCAATCCAGGCCATAAGAACCTGGCAAGTACCCAAAAACGAAATCTATTCCATGTTACCATTGCTAATGGCAGTGGCTATTCTCTAAGTGAATTTAATAGCAGGTAATGGACTTCTCCTCCAAGAACTTATCCAATCCTTTTTTAAACACAGCTATACTAACTGCACTAACCACATCCTCTGGCAACAAATTCCAGAGTTTAATTGTGCGTTGAGTAAAAAAGAACTTTCTGTGATTAGTTTTAAATGTGCCCCATGCTAACTTCATGGAGTGCCCCCTAGTCTTTCTACTATCCGAAAGAGTAAATAACTGATTCACATCTACCCGTTCTAGACCTCTCATGATTTTAAACATCTCTATCATATCCCCACTCAGTCGTCTCTTCTCCAAGCTGAAAAGTCATATCCTCTTTAGTCTTTCCTCATAGGGGAGCTGTTCCATTCCCCTTATCATTTTGGTAGACCTTCTCAGTACCTTCTCCATCGCAATTATATCTTTTTTGAGATGCGGCGACCAGAATTGTACACAGTATTCAAGGTGCGGTCTCACCATGGAGCGATACAGAGGCATTATGACATTTTCCGTTTTATTCACCATTCCCTTTCTAATAATTCTCAACATTGTTTGCTTTTTTGACTGCTGCAGCACACTGAACCAACGATTTCAATGTGTTATCCACTATGACACCTAGATCTCTTTCTTGGGTTGTAGCACATAACATGGAACCCAAAATTGTGTAATTATAGCATGGGTTATTTTTCCCTATATGCATCACCTTGCACTTATCCACATTAAATTTCATCTGCCATTTGGATGCCCAATTTTCCAGTCTCACAAGGTCTTCCTGCAATTTATCACAATCTGCTTGTGATTTAACTACTCTGAACAATTTTGTGTCATCTGCAAATTTGATTATCTCACTCGTTGTATTTCTTTCCAGATCATTTATAAATATATTGAAAAGTAAGGGTCCCAATAGAGATCCCTGAGGCACTCCACTGTCCACTCCCTTCCACTGAGAAAATTGTCCATTTAATCCTACTCTCTGTTTCCTGTCTTTTAGCCAGTTTGCAATCCATGAAAGGAGATCGCTACCTATCCCATGACTTTTTACTTTTCCTAGAAGCCTTTCATGAGGAACTTTGTCAAACGCCTTCTGAAAATCCAAGTATACTATATCTACCGGTTTACCTTTATCCACATGTTTATTAACTCCTTCAAAAAAGTGAAGCAGATGTGAGGCACGACTTGTCCTATAGAAACATAGAAACATAGAAATGACGGCAGAAGAAGACCAAATGGCCCATCCAGTCGGCCCAGCAAGCTTCACACACTTTTTTCTCTCATACTTATCTGTTTCTCTTAGCTCTTGGTTCTATTTCCTTTCCACCCCCACCATTAATGTAGAAAGCAGTGATGGAGCTGCATCCAAGTGAATATCTAGCTGATAAGTTAGGGGTAGTAGGGGTAGTAACCGCCGCAATAAGCAAGCTACACCCATGCTTATTTGTTTTACTCAGACTATGTTATACAGCCCTTATTGGTTGTTTATCTTCTCCCCTGCCGTTGAAGCAGAGAGCTATGCTGGATATGCTTGAAGTATCAGTTTATTCTTCTCCCATGCTGTTGAAGCAGAGAGCCATGCTGGATATGCATCGAAAGTGAAGTATCAGGCACATTTGGTTTGGGGTAGTAACCGCCGTAACAAGCCAGCTACTCCCCGCTTTGTGAGTGTGAACCCTTTTTTCTTCTCCCCTGCCGTTGTGAAGCAGGGAGCTATGCTGGATATGCTTGAAGTATCAGTTTTTTCTTCTCCCCTGCCATTGAAGCAGAGAACTATGCTGAATATGCATAGAAATTGAAGTAACAGGCTTATTTGGTTTGGGGTAGTAACCGCCGTAACAAGCCAGCTACTCCCCCCTTTGTGAGTGCAGATCCTTTATTCCACATTTCCTCTTGCTGTTGAAGCTAGAACGATGTTGGAGTCACAGTAAGCATGTGTACGTTTATTGAATAAGGGTATTGTCTCCAGGCAGTAGCCATCATTCTGGCGAGTCACCCACTCTTCATTGGCGGCCTCTTGACTTTATGGATCCACAGTGTTTATCCCACGCCCCTTTGAAGTCCTTCACAGTTCTGGTCTTCACCACATCCTCCGGAAGGGCATTCCAGGCATCCACCACCCTCTCCGTGAAGAAATACTTCCTAACATTGGTTCTGAATCTTCCTCCCTGGAGCTTCAAATCGTGACCCCTGGTTCTGCTGATTTTTTTCCTACGGAAAAGGTTTGTCGTTGTCTTTGGATCATTAAAACCTTTCAAGTATTTGAAAGTCTGTATCATATCGCCTCTGCTCCTCCTTTCCTCCAGGGTGTACATATTTAGATTCTTCAATCTCTCCTCGTACGTCATCCGATGAAGATCCTCCACCTTCCTGGTCGCCCTTCTCTGTACCGCTTCCATCTTGTCTTTGTCTTTTTGTAGATACGGTCTCCAGAACTGAACACAGTACTCCAGGTGAGGCCTCACCAAGGACCTGTACAAGGGAATAATCACTTCCCTTTTCTTACTCGATATTCCTCTCTCTATGCAGCCCAGCATTCTTCTGGCTTTTGCTATAGCCTTGTCGCATTGTTTCGCAGACTTCATATCATTAGACACTATCACCCCAAGGTCCCTCTCCTGCTCCGGGCACATCAGCCTTTCCCCCCCCATCGAATACAGTTCATTCGGGTTTCCACTCCCCATATGCATGACTTTGCACTTCTTGGCATTGAATCTCAGCTGCCATATCTTCGACCACTCTTCCAGTTTCCTTAGATCCCGTCTCATTCTCTCCACTCCTTCCGGCATGTCCACTCTGTTGCAGATCTTAGTGTCATCCGCGAAAAGACAAACCTTGCCTTCTATCCCGTCCGCAATGTCGCTCACAAAGATATTGAACAGGACCGGTCCCAACACCGATCCTTGCGGTACACCACTTAAAACCGCTCTCTCTTCAGAGAAGGTTCCATTTACCATCACACATTGTCTTCTGTCCGTCAACCAATTTGCAATCCAGGTCACCACCTCGGCACTCACTCCCAAGCTTCTCGTTTTATTCACCAGTCTCCTGAGCGGAACCGTGTCAAAAGCTTTGCTGAAATCCAAGTATATGATATCGAGCGCTCTTCCTCGATCCAATTCCTTGGTTACCCAGTCAAAAAAGTCAATCAGATTTGTCTGACAGGATCTTCCCCTGGTGAATCCATGTTGCCTCTGGTCCATCAATTCTCCGGACTGTAGATAGTTCACTATTCTCTCTTTCAGCAGTGACTCCATTAATTTTCCCACCACCAAAGTGAAGCTGACCGGTCTGTAGTTGCCAGCCTCCTCCCTGTTCCCACTCTTGTGAAGCAGGACCACCACCGCTCTTCTCCAATCACTCGGCACCACTCCCGTTTCTAGGGATCTATTGAACAGGTCACACAGCGGAGCCGCCAGAACATCTCTGAGCTCCCTCAATATCCTTGGATGAATCCCATCAGGCCCCATGGCTTTGTCCACTTTCAGGTTCTTTAGCTCTTCCCACACATTTTCTACTGTAAAAGGATTTTCATCTATTCCACTTCCCACCAGTTTTTTGTTGTGTAGAGATGGTCCTTCTCCAGGGTCTTCTTTAGTGAACACAGAGCTGAAGTATTCGTTTAATATTTCTGCCATTTCTTCGTCTCCCTCCACACATTGATCATTACCACCTTTCAATTTCACTATACCACTTTGGATCTTTCTCTTTTCGCTGATGTATCTGAAAAATGTTTTGTCTCCATTTTTTATCTCCTTGGCAATCCTCTCTTCCGCTTGACTTTTTGCCAACTTGATTAATTTCTTTGTCTCCCTCAGTTGAATCAGATATTCTTCTTTGTGTTCCTCCCTTTGGGATCTTTTATATGTCTTGAATGCTGTTCTTTTAGCTTTAATTTTGTCAGCCACCTCCTTTGAGAACCAGATAGGTTTCAATTTTCTTTTGCTTTTCTTTACATTTCTAACGTATAGAGCAGTTGCCTTGGTGATTGCTCCTTTTAGATTGGTCCACTGCTGATCCACATCTCTCTCGTTCTCCCATCCTTTAAGTTCTTCCTCCAGGTACTTCCCCATTTCCTCAAAGTCTGTGTTTTTGAACTGTAAAACTCGGGTCTTTGTGGTTCTTTTCCCTATTCTTTTAGTGATATTAAACCATACCGTTTGATGATCACTGCTGCTGAGGTGGGCACCCACCTGGACATCTGAGACATTATCTGCATTAGTGAGCACTAAGTCGAGTATAGCTCCTTCTCTGGTGGGTTCCAACACCATTTGTTTGAACAAAGATACTTGCATGGCATCCACTATCGCTCTACTATTTTTAGTTTCTGCAGATGGGATTTTCCAGTCTACATTTGGCATATTAAAGTCACCCACGATCACCACTTCTCCCTTCTTACCTATCTTATGGATGTCTTCAACCAGGTCTCTGTCCAGCTCTTCCTTTTGGTTTGGAGGCCTGTAAACCACTCCAATATAAATGGATGCTCCGTCATCTTTTTTTAGGTCGAGCCATAGAGCTTCTTCCTTACCCCAACTTCCTTGTAGCTCAGATGCTTGGATGTTGTTTCTGACATAAAGAGCCACACCTCCCCCTTTTCTATCCTCTCTGTCCTTCCTTAACAAGTTATAGCCTGGTATTGTTGTATCCCAATCATGAGATTCTGTGAACCATGTCTCTGTGATAGCAACAATGTCCAATTGTGCCTCAGCCATTAGGGCCTGCAGATCTGGGATTTTATTTCCCAAACTATGAGCATTTGTGGTCATAGCCTTCCAGGTACTCTCTTTAAGGTTATTGCTTTTCCTGGACTCCTTATAAGATATTAGTTGAGATTTGCTATTCACTTCACTCTCTCTTTTTTTAGTTGTGCCACTGTTGACAGAGTTATTCATCCGAATTAGATTTTTCTTTTGGTTATGGATCATGAAATACTGCATGCATTGTGTTTTTTCTCTCATTTCTGGTAACACTTCAATGTTTTTCTGAAGAACTTCTTCAGTTTTTAATATAGAGATGGCTGCTTGTTCTTTTTGCATTTGGTACAGTGTGTGTCTCCTCATCACAGGTCTAATTCTACCTGAGCCCACTGTATTCCTGGATTTTAAAGAACTTAATGACCTGTTTGAGTGGGGGGGTGTACCTGTTGGCTGCCCATCTGTCAAGAATGGGTGACTGTGGGGCCTACCTGAGCCTAATGAATCTCCTTTTCTTGACTCCTGGTTTTTTTGTGATATTGGGGAATTATGTTCTGAGTAATGCAATGTGGGTGTATTACTTTTAATTGAAGCTAATTGATCTTTAATCTCAGACAGCTCCTTTTTCAAGGAAGAGAGTTGTGCACAAATTGGGCAAGCTCTAAGTGTCCAGATGCTTTCCCTCAGAATAAAGGCTCCACAGCAGTTACATTGGATAGTCCTCATCATGGAAATTTGTGAATTGTATTTTCTTGACTTTTACCAATGCACTAATTTATCTCGCCGCCAATGGTACTTTAGGCAGTCTGTATTAGACAACAAGCCCCAGGGGTGGGTGGGTAGAGGGGCAGGGTGGGAGGGAGTCAAACAGTTAAGCCTGGTACAAGCTGGGTTAAGCAGGGCACTTCTGGACGGCTCCTTGCTTTGGTCAATTGTTTGAAAAAACAGTCTTTATGCCCCAATTTTTGTTTGACCAACTTATTTATGCCAGCTAATTTCAAAACAGAGAGACTTAAACAGTTTACAAGCTGGAGAGCGATTTGGTATGGGGGGTGGGGTTTTTTTTTTTTTGTTTTTTTTTCTTCAACTTATGCAGCAGACAACAAAATTAACTTACTAGAGTATATCTTACTATCAAGAACTGAAACACCAACACTATAATTAAAAATTACCGACCACACAGGAAATTAAGAACAGAAGCTTTCTACACAAAATTCTAAGCAACAGCAGATATACTTCGCTCAATGCAATATACACTGCCTCCAAGAGAACCACACTCTAAACGTGGGCCCAGGACCACACATGGCTCTCCTGCTCAAGTGCTGAGACACAATGGCTCTCCTGGCTCAAGGTCTGAGACACACCCAATTCAGTTAGATTACGTCACTTCTGGACGGCTCCTTGCTTTTGGTCAATTGTTTGAAAAAAACAGTCTTTATGCCCCAATTTTTGTTTGACCAACTTATTTATGCCAGCTAATTTCAAAACAGAGAGACTTAAATAGTTTACAAGCTGGAGAGCGATTTGGTATGGGGGGTGGGGTTTTTTTTTTTTTTTTTTTCTTTTTTCAACTTATGCAGCAGACAACAAAATTAACTTACTAGAGTAATATCTTACTATCAAGAACTGAAACACACACTATAATTAAAATTAACACACACAGGAATTAAGAACAGAAGCTTTCTACACAAATTCTAAGCAACAGCAGATATACTTAGCTCAATGCAATATACACTGCCTCCAAGAGAACACACTCTAACGTGTGCCCAGGACCACAATGGCTCTCCTGCTCAAGTGCTGAGACACAATGGCTCTCCTGGCTCAAGGTCTGAGACACACCCAATTCAGTTAGATTACGTCACTTCTGGACGGCTCCTTGCTTTTGGTCAATTGTTTGAAAAAACAGTCTTTATGCCCCAATTTTTGTTTGACCAACTTATTTATGCCAGCTAATTTCAAAACAGAGAGACTTAAACAGTTTACAAGCTGGAGAGCGATTTGGTATGGGGGGTGGGGTTTTTTTTTTTTTTTTTTCTTTTTTCAACTTATGCAGCAGACAACAAAATTAACTTACTAGAGTAATATCTTACTATCAAGAACTGAAACACACACTATAATTAAAATTAACACACACAGGAATTAAGAACAGAAGCTTTCTACACAAATTCTAAGCAACAGCAGATATACTTAGCTCAATGCAATATACACTGCCTCCAAGAGAACACACTCTAACGTGTGCCCAGGACCACAATGGCTCTCCTGCTCAAGTGCTGAGACACAATGGCTCTCCTGGCTCAAGGTCTGAGACACACCCAATTCAGTTAGATTACGTCACGTCACTTCTGGAAGGCTCCTTGCTTTTGGTCAATTGTTTGAAAAAACAGTCTTTATGCCCCAATTTTTGTTTGACCAACTTATTTATGCCAGCTAATTTCAAAACAGAGAGACTTAAACAGTTTACAAGCTGGAGAGCGATTTGGTATGGGGGGTGGGGTTTTTTTTTTTTTTTTCTTTTTTCAACTTATGCAGCAGACAACAAAATTAACTTACTAGAGTAATATCTTACTATCAAGAACTGAAACACACACTATAATTAAAATTAACACACACAGGAATTAAGAACAGAAGCTTTCTACACAAATTCTAAGCAACAGCAGATATACTTAGCTCAATGCAATATACACTGCCTCCAAGAGAACACACTCTAACGTGTGCCCAGGACCACAATGGCTCTCCTGCTCAAGTGCTGAGACACAATGGCTCTCCTGGCTCAAGGTCTGAGACACACCCAATTCAGTTAGATTACGTCACTTCTGGACGGCTCCTTGCTTTTGGTCAATTGTTTGAAAAAACAGTCTTTATGCCCCAATTTTTGTTTGACCAACTTATTTATGCCAGCTAATTTCAAAACAGAGAGACTTAAACAGTTTACAAGCTGGAGAGCGATTTGGTATGGGGGGTGGGGTTTTTTTTTTTTTTTTTTTTCTTTTTTCAACTTATGCAGCAGACAACAAAATTAACTTACTAGAGTAATATCTTACTATCAAGAACTGAAACACACACTATAATTAAAATTAACACACACAGGAATTAAGAACAGAAGCTTTCTACACAAATTCTAAGCAACAGCAGATATACTTAGCTCAATGCAATATACACTGCCTCCAAGAGAACACACTCTAACGTGTGCCCAGGACCACAATGGCTCTCCTGCTCAAGTGCTGAGACACAATGGCTCTCCTGGCTCAAGGTCTGAGACACACCCAATTCAGTTAGATTACGTCACTTCTGGACGGCTCCTTGCTTTTGGTCAATTGTTTGAAAAAACAGTCTTTATGCCCCAATTTTTGTTTGACCAACTTATTTATGCCAGCTAATTTCAAAACAGAGAGACTTAAACAGTTTACAAGCTGGAGAGCGATTTGGTATGGGGGGTGGGGTTTTTTTTTTTTTTTTTTTTTCTTTTTTCAACTTATGCAGCAGACAACAAAATTAACTTACTAGAGTAATATCTTACTATCAAGAACTGAAACACACACTATAATTAAAATTAACACACACAGGAATTAAGAACAGAAGCTTTCTACACAAATTCTAAGCAACAGCAGATATACTTAGCTCAATGCAATATACACTGCCTCCAAGAGAACACACTCTAACGTGTGCCCAGGACCACAATGGCTCTCCTGCTCAAGTGCTGAGACACAATGGCTCTCCTGGCTCAAGGTCTGAGACACACCCAATTCAGTTAGATTACATCACTTCTGGAAGGCTCCTTGCTTTTGGTCAATTGTTTGAAAAAACAGTCTTTATGCCCCAATTTTTGTTTGACCAACTTATTTATGCCAGCTAATTTCAAAACAGAGAGACTTAAACAGTTTACAAGCTGGAGAGCGATTTGGTATGGGGGGTGGGGTTTTTTTTTTTTTTTTTTTTTTTCTTTTTTCAACTTATGCAGCAGACAACAAAATTAACTTACTAGAGTAATATCTTACTATCAAGAACTGAAACACACACTATAATTAAAATTAACACACACAGGAATTAAGAACAGAAGCTTTCTACACAAATTCTAAGCAACAGCAGATATACTTAGCTCAATGCAATATACACTGCCTCCAAGAGAACACACTCTAACGTGTGCCCAGGACCACAATGGCTCTCCTGCTCAAGGTCTGAAACACAATGGCTCTCCTGGCTCAAGGTCTGAGACACACCCAATTCAGTTAGATTACTTCACTTCTGGACGGCTCCTTGCTTTTGGTCAATTGTTTTAAAAAACAGTCTTTATGCCCCAATTTTTGTTTGACCAACTTATTTATGCCAGCTAATTTCAAAACAGAGAGACTTAAACAGTTTACAAGCTGGAGAGCGATTTGGTATGGGGGGTGGGGTTTTTTTTTTTTTTCTTTTTTCAACTTATGCAGCAGAAGTAGTATAATGGGTACACGATCAATCAAACTGATTGACAGGTGAGATAAGGATGACAGCAGCCAATCAGCGTTCACTTCTGGTCTAAGCCCCTGCCCACGCCCCGCCCACTCCCCATAGAAGTGAATGGGGGCGTAGCCATGCCCCCTCCCGCCCTCTACCACGCCCCCAACCACACCCCTTCCGCCACAGGCCCCACCCCTTCCGCAGCCAATCAGCGTTCACTTCCGGTCTAAGCCCCGCCCACTCCCATAGAAGTGAATGGGGACATAGCCACGCCCCCTCCCGCCCCCTCCCGCCCCCTCCCGCCCCTCCCACGCCCCCAGGCCCCACCCCTTCCGCCACAGGCCCCCCCCCCTTCCGCCCCGGCCCCACCCCTTCCGCCCCTGGCCCCCGCCCAGACCCCATCGATGCTCCTCCCCTCCCAATAGAAGTGAATGGGGAGCCCCTCCCACACCCCACCCCCAAACCGCCCCCCCCATGATGTCACGGATGACCCCGCCCACACCCCAACCCCAAGCCACACCCCCCTGTGACGTAGCGGGTATGACATCACCGGAAGTCCACCCCACACCGCCCCCCAAAAACACACCCCCCCTACAACGTCATCAGAAAGGGTCCTGTCGCTTTTTTAATGATGTCAGTATTAATGGACTCTGGCTGTTTTTGATGATTTCACCGGAAGTACAATACAAAAGTCCCGAAATATGCGCTCCTAGAACCTCCTGATGCCTTTTAATGATGTCGGAGCCGGTAGTATGCTTTTAGGAGGCAGGAAAACTGCAGGAAATATGCTTTTTTTCTAGCCACTCTGTTTTTAAAAAACCAAACAAAATACAAGCTGATAGGAGGCAGAAAAACAGTGGCTCGTTCTGTTGACAAGGATTTGGTTTTTTTTTTTAAAACAAGTGATTGAAGCTACCGGTGGTGAATTGCATGAACTGCAGGATCAAACTTTGCAAAAGACAGGTTTTTTTTTTTCCAAAAGACTAGGGACCGGGTAGTATAAAGGGTACGCTGTCACTCAAACCCCCAAGCCAAACCCCCCAGTGATGTCACCAGAAGCCCAAGCCCACCCCTCCAAGCCCTTGCTGTAGATAGGCATGCCCCAATAAAAAAAGTTACCAGAGAGCAGGCAGGAAACTGTGACTCATTCTGTAAACAGAGACAGGGAGAATCCAACACCCCTTCCCCTCCGCCCCCTCTGCCTCAAGCCGGCCTTCCCCCAGACCTAAATCTGAGCAGAGGATAATTGAAAGCAGTGGGGGGTGTAGGTTTGCAATGGTGAAACACAAGGCTTTAGTTTTGTTTTAAAAAAAGCAGACTTCTGTATTTTACAGCCATATAAAAAACAAGAATGCACCAGCGGATCTTAAAGAAAATTTATAATGAGCCAGGAAATACCGGCAGTTTTGGCGGTATAACACCTCTTTTGCAGGCAGCTAAAGCATGTATGCCGTCTGTGACCAAGAAACAAGTGATTGATTGGCTTACAGAACAAGATGCTTATTCTTTACACAAACCTGCTAGGGTACGATTTAAAAGAAATAAAACCATAGTGTCTGATGTGGAGTTTTGTTTTAAAAAAACAGACTTCTGTATTCTCCCCCACAACCCTTCCCTCCTCCCCTCTCTGTTAGACACGCCCAAACTTGCAAGACCGGATATAGAAATAAGCATGTGATAGTGATCACGTGAGAACAATCTTCAAGCAGAGTTGTTGTAATTGTTCCTGAAAATGGCCGTATATGAAACACCTAAGCGTCTTGAAATGAAAATCGTTCAACAGCCAAAACTAAAGAGGAGCCATAAACGAAAGCGGAGGGCAGAAGAAGAAGGAGGAAGCACTGACCCAGATTTTGATGAACTTCCGTTGGGGCAAAAGCTTTTTGATTCGCAGGATCCAAACTTGATCAATGAAAATGCTTTAGATTCTGAAGATTTAGAGCTGCACAAAGCTGCTCTGGATGCCGAAGCAGATTATTTGTTGGAAAAGCTTGAGTGTAAGGTAAGAAAAAATCTCTTTCCTTCTAATGATGCATTTTAGGGGTGGCGTGTTTGGGAGCTATCTATAATAGAGAGTTTGTTTAGAAGAGGTTTTAATTTAATGTTTTACATTATGTTTTATAGGAAAATGAAGGATCTTTACAAACAGAAGAATATGGAGACACACCAGGTATCAAAATGAACTGTATTTGCTGCTTCTGTCCAAATATAAAAGAACCAGATACATGTGATCAAAAAAAAAACAACAATCCTGAAGATGTGCACGATTTCAGCTGGTGGAGCTATATAGGATTCCCAAAACCACCGCCGGTGCATGGAGTTTTTCGAAAAACAACATTTAGATCGATCGTAAGGGTGGCTGTCTATAGTATTCTTAAAAAATGTCTGTCTGGCATACGGTATGAAAATTGCGAAGGCTGTGTTCTCGACGATCCGAGTCAGGATGATCATAGTTGCGTTTATTGGACTGCCTCTGACACACAGGAACAATTAAGGACCGCTTGTAACAGGTTGTGCCTAGAACGTGTTTTGAATCTTGTGGTATTAGCTGCATATAAACGAGGTGTATTAAGCCTAAACAATGACGATATGAATCTGATCATATATCTTATACACAGTGTGAAAACTGCTGAAAATCCTGTTCAAAAACTAAACAGTTTGCTTAAACCTACAGATGAGATTTTAATGATAAAATATATAAATGCCATCATCTATGGTAGAAAACACCAGTCCTTTTTTAAAAATGTATAATAAAGCAGTCTTTGTTTTTTCTTGTCTGTATTTCAGAAGTATGTATTGACAATGAAATACTTTGTAATATTTTAACAAATTTTGCCATGTGTATAAATTAGTTAATAAAAACAACTAATAAATATATCAGAATTAACAAAATGTGTCAATTGTGCTTTAAGGTGATATGGAAGTTTTTAGGGGGGATATCTTATGGTTTTATTAAGTCTCTTTGATATCAATGCACAGGCTGTAAAATGTTTGATACAGCAACTATTTCATTAACTAAGGAATGTATATTGCTATGAGCTATGTGTGGGGGGGAAGTTGTCTGGATCCAAGATCTGTAAATGGTTAATCTAATCAGAATGAGACAATATTTGGAAGGGAAAAAAAAAGACCAGAATGACAAGGCATTCAAGAGAGACCAATTTTTTTTGTAAAGTGCCCCAAGACCTAAGAGGGCGCTGGTAACACACTACCTTTCATGAACAAAAGGGGGGATGTATATTGTAATGAGGTAGGTGTGGATAGTTGTCTGGGACACATAAACTAATCAGGGAAAAACAATGGTCAGCAAACATTAAATCACAAAAAAAAAAAAAAAAGGTTCAACATACTATAGTTTTGTGAATGGGCTTCAGATCTAAAGAGATGTTGATAATACATACAAAAAGCCCTGTAAATGATAACCCAAGCAAGAGAACAATCTTATTCTATAAGATGTCCATCACATGACAGAGAGGCCAGGTAGCTTTTTTTTTTTTTGTTTCAATACACAGGTTTTGAGGTTTGTTGGTGGTTACACCCCACCTAATGCTGGTGATAAAAGGGTATAGCCGGTGACCAGAAAAGATTCAGCAGTCTGGAGTTTGAAACAGAAATGGATTCTTCAAACAAAGAAAGGCAGAAGCCTGTGTTTATTAATAAAATGTCACTTACTAAACGTAGAAAACAAAGAAAATTAAAAGGTGAGTTAATAGTTTTAATGTATATTTTTAGATATGATTTTAAAAAAAAACAGTAGTAAAAACAGTGTTTGTCTGTTTTATCATTAGAACAGGAAAATATTGCAAAATCAGACACACATTTGAACATAGAAGAAGAAGAACAGCCTGGCTGCAGTAATGCCTTAGATCAACAAGGCAATACAAATAATGGTGAGAAATAGGTTTTCCTTAATGTCTATGACCCTCCCAAATGTCTCTCTTTTTTTCCTTCATAACAGTCAATGAAGCAGAGATCTATTTACAAAGACATCAAAAGTGTGTGTGACCCTGTGTTTTTTATTTTATTTTGTAATTTTTAGAATGTGAAAATGGTGCAAACAAAACTATTTCCAAAAGAAAGAGAAAGGAGTCTGAAGATGCAGTTGAAGGTAAGAAGTATTTTTTTATATCTGTACGGGTAAAACAACAATTAGTTCACAGCTGTGTAAAAGAAAAGGTATTACCATTTTTTTGTTTTTTTTACATAACAGACCATGAGCAGCATATGCCAAAGAAATCTGACGAAAGACCGTACAAAAAACCGAGAGATAAACAAAAAAGTAAGAATCTATACAGTTATAGTTTAAGAAAAATTCTTCTTAAAATATTGCAAAAAAAAAGTATGAGCCCACCCATGTTAATTATTATTATTATTTTTAATTTTAGACCGTGAAAAGACTGCAAAAAAGCCTATTTCCGAAAGAAAAGATGAGAGAGACAGCAACAGACCTGTGCACAGGGTGGAAGTAGAGAAAGAATGTGAAAGCATGTTCTTAGATAATTGTACCGATGACAATGTTTCAGGGGGGTTGGTAAATAATTGTATACCAGAGACCTCTGAAAATGCAGCTGTAGAAAATGAACCGGTTAATTTTGTGCAATTTGTGAGAAGGTGGAACCGTGATTTAGAAAAATTTAATGGCGTGCTTTATTCAGAGGAATTTCGTTTTATTAATTTAGATAGAATAGATTCTTTCATAGATGCGCAAAATGTTGTGAGACAAGGCATACAGCATGTTCTAAATGAAATAAGCCATAACGTGTCCCCCCATGATTATATACAGATTCATTTACATTCTACAGGTTTTCATAATTCTTTGTATTCGGGAAAGTTAAACCCTCAGGATTTGAACGCTGATGATTTCTTAGATCAAGTTAGTAAACTCCTGCAGAGTTATAGAGAGATACAGTTTGGTGAGACATTCCGCATAGTCATTCTTGTTATAAGGAACAGAGGGGGCGGGTCACGAAGGGTTTTAAGGTCTATTCTGTACAGTCAAATCATACATAAAAAGAGAAGGCATTTAATAGACTTGAACAACACAGATAATAAACTATGTTTTGCAGGGAGTGTTACAGCGCTCATGTCACCAACAAAGCTCACAGATGCAGAGCTATTAGACCGTGCTAAAAAACTGCACACAGAGCTAGGGTGGTCAGAACATAAAAAGGTCATGCTAGATGATGTCTCAACATTTGAACAACATTTGGGTATAAACATAAGAGTTGTGCTTTATACAAAAGAATGGGGGTGTTTTAAGACAAAGGACAGACCTGAATTCCAGAAAACTGTATTTATATTGCTACATGATGACCATTTTTATGGAATCTTAGATGTAAAAAAGCTCTATGGGGAGCGAAACTTCTGTCATTTTTGCCAGAAACCATATAGTCACGATCATAATTGTACATTATGGTGCCGTCTCTGTTTAACAGCAATGTGTGTAGACAATATCGGGGTACAACAGAGATGTCCGAAATGCAGGCTGTATTGTCGTTCTCAAGAGTGTTTAGAAAGGCATACAGTTCTGGCTTTAAAAAAAGAAGTTGAGTGTTTGCTTAAAATACTGTGCGAAAAATGTGAATCGTATGTTGATAAAAAACATAAATGCCGGGTCAGACAATGTAAGCTTTGTTCTGAGCCCTTGATCGCTGGTGACAAGCATTTGTGTTTTATGCCCCCTATTGATCATGCACAAATATCTGAAAAATATATATTTTATGATTGTGAATGTGTTCAGGAAACAGGCTTTCACGTTCCAAATTATATATATGCAACAGATTTAAACAACACAAGAAACTGGGAGTTCAAAGGTCTTGAGAGTATTTCTAAGTTTGTTAAGATTTTTTGTGACAAAAAGTTCAAAGGATACACCTTCATAGCGCATAATTCTAAAGGCTATGATGGTTATTTTGTAGTTAGAGAGCTGCTAAAGGAAAAGATGGATGTGCGCTTGTTAGCTCAGGGTGCTAAGCTCTTAGAAATCACGATAGAACCCCTGGGTATACGGTTTAAAGACTCTTTAAATTTCCTGCCCATGAAGCTTAGCAAGCTTCCGCAAGCCCTGGGGTTTCAAGGCTGTAAGGGTTATTTCCCGCATTTTTTTAACACCAGGGTTAATCAAAATTATGTGGGACCTATGCCCGGTGTTGAGTATTATGGAGATGGGTATATGATGTCTGGAGAAAGAGAGGAGTTTTTAAAATGGTACAGGGACAATCAAAATAACACCTTTGATTTACAAAAGGAGCTGGCCTATTATTGCCAACAGGATGTGAACATTCTGAGGCAAGCTTGTGTCTTATACAGAAATGAAATCATGGCTTTGACAGAGAGAGAGGTGGTTGTAGAGCAGGATGGTGGATCTAAAACTGTGAAAAGGTGTATAGACCCCTTCCAATATATAATACTGGCATCTGTGTGCATGGCTATGTACAGGTTTATGTTCTTAGAACCCAAGACCGTGGCACTCGTCCCTCCAGACAACTATCACAGACACACAAAGAGATATTCAACACCCTCTATACAGTGGCTGATGTATACAGAGGCCACAGAGCAAATACAGATCACCCATGCTCTAAAGGGGGGTGAAAAGCAGGTGGGTCCCTATTTTCTTGACGGTTATGCACTTATTGATGGGGTACCAACAGCTTTTGAATTTAACGGCTGTTTTTTCCACGGTTGTCCGAGCTGTTATAACGATAAAGACCAGAACCCCTTAACGGCTACAACCTTTGGTTTTCTCAATTACAAAACACAAATCAAAGCAGATTTCCTGAAAAGAAGAGGGTTTAAGGTCATAAGCTTGTGGGAACACGAATGGAAGAGAATGGTGAAAGAAAATATCAGGGATTGTGCAGACTTTCTGGTTAAATCAGGCCTGCCGCAGCAGCTAGTACCCAGAGATGCCCTCTTTGGTGGTAGAACCAATGCTACATGTTTGTACTATAAAGCCAGGGCTGATGAAAAAATACATTACTATGATTTTACCAGCCTCTACCCCTTTGTCAATAAAACCAAGGAATACCCTGTTGGCCACCCGCAAATCATTTATGACAGCTTTGGTCCCCTCTCAGACTATTTTGGGCTTGTTAAAGCCAAAGTGTATCCACCACGAAAGATCTTTTTCCCAGTATTACCGGTCCGTGTGAGCGGTAAGCTCATGTTCCCACTGTGCCGCACATGCGCTGACAACAGTCTGCAGGATATGTGCAACCATACGGATGAGGAGAGAGCCCTCGTAGGGACTTGGTGCACTGTGGAGATGAATGAGGCTGTTGCAGAAGGGTATGTGGTTGCTGAAATATGTGAAATATGGCACTTTGAATGTAAATCTGTCAGCCTGTTTTCTGAATACATAAAAATGCATCTCCGTCAAAAACAGGAGGCCTCTGGTTACCCTCAGTGGTGTACCGATGTAGAAAAACAAAACATGTATATATCTGATTTTTACAAAAAAGAAGGTGTAGTTTTAAGGCCTGAACAGGTTAGTATAAACCCCGCAAAGCGTCAAATTGCCAAGCTTTTCTTAAACTCTTTGTGGGGGAAGTTTGGTCAAAGAACAAACCTACCTGTTACAAGTATTGTGAGAGATCCTGACGATCTGTATAAGTATTTGTTTTCACCCGAATATGATGTTTCATCATGCGATTTTATTGATGATGAAGCAGCCTGTGTGACATGGAAGCATTCAAAAGACCGCAGCATATTGTCAGGTAATACAAACATCTTCATTGCCTGTTTCACAACTGCTTATGCTCGTTTAGAACTGTACAAACTGCTTGACAGTTTGCAAGAACGTTGTCTGTACCACGATACAGACTCTGTGATATTTGTGAGTCGTGAGGGTGCCAGCGATCCCCCTTTGGGAGATTATTTAGGACAGTTGACGAGCGAGATACCCGCAGACGAGCATATCACAGAGTTTGTATCGGCTGGGCCCAAAACATATGGCTACAAACTATCCAGCGGAAAGACCTGTATGAAAGTGAAGGGGTTTACGTTAAATGTAGAAAATTGTAAAAAGATCAATTTCACTAATTTGAAAGACCTCGTCTTTGACTATAAAACTGACGCCGTGGACAAGAGTCCTAAAAAGATACAGGTACAACAATCTGGGATCATTAGAAACAAAAAGACCTGGGCGATAGAGACCGGCCTACTTAAGAAAACACAAAGGGTCGTATACGATAAAAGGGTGATAAAAGAGGGTTTTAATACGCTGCCTTATGGATACTGAATTTGTGGATGTGCGCTGGAGGCACCCATTTTCGTGTATTTTAGCCGGACCGTCAAATAGCGGCAAAAGCTTCTTTGTTAAAAACCTGCTAGATCACGCTGGACGTGTGTTGACTGACATGCCTGATAATATTGTATGGTGTTATAGTTGCTGGCAACCTTTGTATAAAGAAATGCTGTGTAAATATCCTTTTATTACCTTTATGGATTCTTTGCCTGATACTTTTAATGATGATCAACTGTTTCCAACCAATAAAATAAATATGGTTATTATAGACGATTTGATGGCTTCTGCTTGTAAAAGTGATGAAATCGAGAAAGCCTTCACACAATACGTGCATCACAGAAATCTGAG
This sequence comes from Rhinatrema bivittatum, assembly GCF_901001135.1. Taxonomy (NCBI): domain Eukaryota; kingdom Metazoa; phylum Chordata; class Amphibia; order Gymnophiona; family Rhinatrematidae; genus Rhinatrema; species Rhinatrema bivittatum. The sequence goes on along the minus strand of NC_042618.1, from coordinate 268,890,508 downwards.
TATTATATATATTGTACAAAATGTCTTCTGTCAAGGCAAAACAAGCAGAACTATAGCCTTAAATACCAAATATATGGTGCTCTTTAAGAATCCTAGAGACAAGTTGCAAATCGCTATTTTAGCCAGACAGATGTACCCCGGTAAGTCACGCTTCTTTTTAGAAGCCTTTGAGGATGCCACCAGAAAGCCATATGGATATCTCATCGTGGATTTAAATGCTACGACCCCTGAGCGTTACAGATTGAGGACAAACATCTTTCCACCAGAATGGACCACTGTATATTGTGAAAAAACACAACCCCTCCATAAAAAGAAGTGAATATATATTCTCCCCCACATATTTGTTTTGTGTGTGTCCCAGAGATCATGTCTGCTCGCTTAAAGCGAAACCTAGCCCTTTTAAAACTTTTAGTTCAAGCCTCTCCGCAACGGAGAAAAGCTATCCTAAAGGCCGCTTCTAACGATTTAGTGGGGGCCATAGCGGAGATCGCACTAAACACTCTGAGAGGTAATGTTCCTTTATCACAACAGCAGATAAACATCTTGAAAAGGAAACGTCAAGCCATAAGGATTTTGGGTGATAAAAGAATAACACTTAAGAAAAAAAAGAAGCTGGTCAAACAGTCAGGGGGGTTTATCGGGCCTCTGCTAGGATTCGCGCTACCACTCATCACGGGGCTTTTGAGCTAAAATACTAATGCAGCACACAGAAAAAATGTATTTAGTGTCTAGTCAACAACTTGACCGTTTGAGAAGCCCTTCAGTTCATGAGGAAAATATTAGAACCACAGCTGTTCAAAGACTCGATGAAGAAATGAAAGGTATACTTCAAAGTTCTGGTATGTCTGAATATGAGAAAGCCAAACGCTATTCAGAAGTGCTACAGCGCTATCTGGTGCTTAACAGACACGGAGAAATGGAAAAAGAAAGAATAAATCTGTATCTACCCCCACAGGATGATACAGCAACCTCTGCATTTCTAGAGCACAAAAGCCCCCCAGACCCCATCCTGCAGGAAGTGTTAAACAGCATCAGCATGCACCGTAGAAAAAATGCAGAAATACTGTTCAATAAACTGTCAAAGAATAAGGACATTGCATCCTGGGAGAGTAATGGGACTTTTGTATACAAGGGAAGACCTGTAAGTGGCTCTAACCTATTAGACCTGATTCGTGGAGCTACACAGACCCGTGCTCTTTCACATCGGAGGATACCCAAAGGTTGGGGAGAGTTCATGCAAACCCTGGCAGAATTAAACATGCCCTCCACCGTCATGGGTAATCCAGCCAACAGGGATCTGCTGGTACAGCTCAAGGAAAATCCTTCAGCGACAACTGCTGAAATGTACACAAAGACTGTAAAGTGCAAAGACCCCCTCCCCCGTAAAAGACGTAAAGTACTTGATACAAACAGATGGTTGAAGGTGTAATTATATCTTTTCAAATAAAAAAAAGGCTTTTTTAAAATATAGACTATAGACGTTTGGTTTGTTTTTCAAAAACTCTCAAGAGAGATTGTTTTTATTTAGGATTAGTACAATGTTCTTGGTACGGTACACACACCTGGGGGGTATGAAACAGACAGCGAAAAGATTTAGACATACAACATGTTCTCTGTTTGTTGTTTTTTACAAATTGTAAAACCATTTTGTCATTTTGCAACGGTTCTTCGGAATACAGTTTTAAAATATTTTCAAAAGACAGCCCTTTACAACGTTGATGTAGGAAAAACACACAATGGTTACCGCAGGTTGTAGATACAGGGTGTTGCAGCTGTTTGCTGCTGTATAAAACATCCTCACAATGTTTATTGAAAAAGTTCATAATACTGTTAGGGAAGAACAAACTATCAGGCTGTTGCCCGTAGGAATCAAAAAATTCTCCTGTGCCGTTTTCAGTCACGTATATTGCTAGCCAGTGTTCTCCAGGAAGGTCGTGGGGGTGGGTATTTACCACCAAGCTTGCAGGTTTCCTTTCTATTTGTACATCAGACAGCCAGTCACTGGGTAGGACGTCTACAAAAGATTTTGTAACATACGGATCCTTCTTTAAAATACGGTAGATCTGTACGGTGTTCATCATCATAGATAATCAAAAAGGACGTTCCTTCTGTGGTTAATTTCTATCACGTTGTCAAAGACACCATACACAATCATATTCACCGTGTGTGGCAAAGCGATGGCAAAACGGATTTCAGCCCGCAGATTACCGGTTTTAATCAAAGAGTAGTGGTCCGTGCACTCTTGGTCGGGTGATAGGTCAAAGGCCAGCAAGGTATAACCTTGGTAAAACTCTTGACGATCAATCAAGAGAGCACTGTCTTTCAAATGTTTACCCATTGCTTGAACCAGCTGCATGTATTCTCTGATACAACAGCCATTATCGAAATCCGGCTGGAGAGGTTTCCCTGGGACTTGCTCACCATCCACATACAGCGCAGCAAAGTTAATATCGTAATGTTTAAAATTGAAGGGGTTTTTAGAGTAATTACCGCTGAAAGCGTCATTATCCACAAAGCCCAATACGATAATTTTGGGTAATTGTCCCAAAAAGAGGTTTTCCTGGTTAGTCACACGGGCGCCAGCCGGTATGCTAAAGACTTTCAGACTTACACGGTCCACGGCGTACTTGACATTAGCTCTCAGCAGCGCTTCTGCATGCCCCAAGCGCACTCCCGGTGACACTTTCACTCTCCTTACAAAGAGGGCTGCAGATAAAATAATGAGTTTGTACCTCTCGTTGGCATCTCCGCTCATTAAGCAGAACGTATCTTTGTTCCGCGTTAGTTTAATTTTCACATCCACGCCATTTATGAGCAGCTTTTCTTGAAAAAACAGATCGCTATGTAAATGTCCCAGAAGCTCTACTTTATGGCTAGCGGCTGTAAAAACAGCTCTTTCGGTAAAACCTTTATTACGCGATCCCACGTCTCTCACTTCATGGTTTCCGGCTGTGTCTTTATAAAATAGGCCGCTTGTAAACTGTGTTTTGAGAGGACCCTCGCCGTAATTGAGAAACAGTTCTATGAGGGCTCTGTAAGGGTAACAGTTGTTGCTCTGACTAATGAGTCTATCTCCGAGAGTGACATCCAGCTGGCTAAAAATAGAGGCTATTGGATAGTTCACGAGAGCTACTCTGGCCCCTACTTCAAGATCGGACCCATCTTCGTTCACGATTTTGCAGGTCAGGTACAGCAACGTGTTGTTCAAATCCAGGTAATCCTCGCCATGTCCGGCTATATAAAAATCTAAAGGGGCTGTTTCTGACAAGGCAGATAATGGCGGAATCTCCACATAAACACTTTTTTCTATGCTGGTTTGTGTGGGGGCCAGTTGAAACAGATCCAGTTCTGATTTCAAACATTCTTCAGACCCCTGATGTACAAAAGCCATAGTTTTTAGAATATATCTTGCTTCTTGGCGGAGAGGTTTCTCTTCTTCCCCTTGCGGTTAGTCTTTTGAGACTTGGCACGTTTGGTCTTCTTTGTTTTAAAAGGTTCAGGAGGCCCCTGTTGATTGGTTCTCTTTCTTTTAACAGCTCTTCTAATAACCACTAATCCTGACCCCTCCTGCTCTGTGTTATTGTTCATTTTATGCAGAACCGCCGTTGTGACACGGCCCATAACATCTTTGGCGATGTTTTTTGCTGCACTTTTCACATGAGGTTTAACAATCTCAAAACCCCTTCTCAAAAGAGGTATTGCTTTTCTAAAGAGACTACGAAAAATTCCGCCTATCCCAGCCCCGTACATGACCGGAGCACCGTAATACCCCGAAAGGCCTTCACCGGCCTGTGCTGCATAGTAATTTCTGTATGCGCCAGGGTCCCCATAGTATTTAACCACAACCATTTTAAAAAATAGTTTTCCGGGGTCGCAGGTGTAGCTTAAGGATCACTTTCCCATAGCGAAATGAGACGTGTTGGTTCTGGTCCGTCTTTATTTCAAATGTTATGGTGTCTATGTGCTGCTTGTTCACAGGAACATAATGCGGTTTATCATAAGTGAAGGTGATAAACTCGTCCTTACCCCCTTTAGTGGGAACACAACGAAGCAGCTGCACAAAATGGTCTCCCACCAGCTGGTGCTCTACAATATCCGTATACAGGTATAGGGTATTAAACCCTCCTGTGATATCCGTTGGAATAGCGAGCGGTTCGTATTCGTTTTAGCTTCTAGCCCCAAAATGGTCGCTAAGTCACCCCCTGCGGAAATTACTGCTTTGTCCTCTGACTTTAATTTGATTCTTCGGATATTGGGGTCATAGATGATTCGTGGTGCCATGGCTTTGAGGACACTGTTCATGTCGTGGTTCATTTGATCCGTCAGGTTTTGAACGGTTGCATAATACCCTCTTCGTACAACAAAGTGATGCTCTGTGCTTCCTTCACCAGTGGTGACAACATATTTATGGTCTTCTTTAATATTATCCCATGTGTTCGGGTACTGTATTTCCACCAGACCCACTTCCCACGGGCCCTGTAGGTCCAAAGGTCTAGCTAATTGTGTGGTGAAATTAGAGCTGTTGTTTTGTGGAAATATTCTCACAGAGGCGTTACTAGGCAGCGTTACGTAAAATCCCCCTTCATTCATTTTTTTCTTTTTATGAGACAAGGCCTTTTCAAATCAAATGTTTTGAATCTCTGATGCTTTTATCCAGCTGTTAAATTTTTCAGGCCATCCTCGCCATTTCACAAAGCACTGCTTGTTCTTACCTCTCCCTTTTACCTTTAGAACCTTATCAACGCGGTATATTCTGTCCTGTTGAGGGCTGACTTTCTGTAATTCTTCAGGATAAAAAGAACCTTGAATGGTTTCCTCACCATAATCTTGTATCTTGTACACTGTTTTCTGTCCCCTGCTTAGGACGTCAGTAATTATAAATATCTCATCTGTCCATGTTTGTTCATAACCTTTTTCAAATTTCCCTTTAGTTTTTGACAGTCTAACATGATCCCCCTTTTTTAAAAAAGGCTTAGCAGTTTCATGTTTGTTGTTATTGCCGTAGATTACTTTCCAGAACCGCAGTGAGTTTGAGGTTGTTACATCGATGGGGCGGGCCTGTATTGTTCTGTGAAAACTGCGATTGTAACTGTTCATAAAAGCCGGAAGCACATCTTCATAGCGAAAAGTGTTGCGCGCTGTAAAGTATCGCCACATTTTGGATTTTAAAGTCCTGTTAAATCTCTCCACAACTGCTGCCTTAACATCGTTGTTGGTCACAAAATGCTGAATGCCCCTGTATTTTAACAAACTCTTCACAGATCTGTTTAAAAACTCTTTACCTCTGTCTGTTTGTATTTTGTTGGGAACACGACCACCTTTAAATATATTTTCAAAGGCCTCTGCCACTTCACGACCTGTTTTTGTTTTTAGGGTCACAGCCCATGCGTATTTTGACAAAACATCTATCACCGTCAAAATGTATTTGTAGCCTCTGTTATAACCAGACAAGGCTGTCATATCAACCAAATCTGCCTGCCATTGCCAATCTATATCTGACACTATGGTTTTATTTCTTTTAAATCGTACCCTAGCAGGTTTGTGTAAAGAATAAGCATCTTGTTCTGTAAGCCAATCAATCACTTGTTTCTTGGTCACAGACGGCATACATGCTTTAGCTGCCTGCAAAAGAGGTGTTATACCGCCAAAACTGCCGGTATTTCCTGGCTCATTATAAATTTTCTTTAAGATCCGCTGGTGCATTCTTGTTTTTTATATGGCTGTAAAATACAGAAGTCTGTTTTTTTTAAAACAAAACTAAAGCCTTGTGTTTCACCATTGCAAACCTACACCCCCCACTGCTTTCAATTATCCTCTGCTCAGATTTAGGTCTGGGGGAAGGCCGGCTTGAGGCAGAGGGGGCGGAGGGAAGGGGTGTTGGATTCTCCCTGTCTCTGTTTACAGAATGAGTCACAGTTTCCTGCCTGCTCTCTGGTAACTTTTTTTATTGGGGCATGCCTATCTACAGCAAGGGCTTGGAGGGGTGGGCTTGGGCTTCTGGTGACATCACTGGGGGGTTTGGCTTGGGGGTTTGAGTGACAGCGTACCCTTTATACTACCCGGTCCCTAGTCTTTTGGAAAAAAAAAAACCTGTCTTTTGCAAAGTTTGATCCTGCAGTTCATGCAATTCACCACCGGTAGCTTCAATCACTTGTTTTAAAAAAAAAACCAAATCCTTGTCAACAGAACGAGCCACTGTTTTTCTGCCTCCTATCAGCTTGTATTTTGTTTGGTTTTTTAAAAACAGAGTGGCTAGAAAAAAAGCATATTTCCTGCAGTTTTCCTGCCTCCTAAAAGCATACTACCGGCTCCGACATCATTAAAAGGCATCAGGAGGTTCTAGGAGCGCATATTTCGGGACTTTTGTATTGTACTTCCGGTGAAATCATCAAAAACAGCCAGAGTCCATTAATACTGACATCATTAAAAAAGCGACAGGACCCTTTCTGATGACGTTTTAGGGGGGGTGTGTTTTTGGGGGGCGGTGTGGGGTGGACTTCCGGTGATGTCATACCCGCTACGTCACAGGGGTGTGTGGCTTGGGGTTGGGGTGTGGGCGGGGTCATCCGTGACATCATGGGGGGGGCGGTTTGGGGGTGGGGTGTGGGAGGGGCTCCCCATTCACTTCTATTGGGAGGGGAGGAGCATCGATGGGGTCTGGGCGGGGGCCAGGGGCGGAAGGGGTGGGGCCGGGGCGGAAGGGGGGGGGGGCTGTGGCGGAAGGGGTGGGGCCTGGGGGCGTGGGAGGGGCGGGATGAGGCGGGAGGGGGCGTGGCTACGTCCCCATTCACTTCTATGGGGAGTGGGCGGGGCTTAGACCGGAAGTGAACGCTGATTGGCTGCGGAAGGGGTGGGGCCTGTGGCAGAAGGGGTGTGGTTGGGGGCGTGGCTACGCCCCCATTCACTTCTATGGGGAGTGGGCGGGGCGTGGGCGGGGCTTAGACCGGAAGTGAACGCTGATTGGCTGCTGTCATCCTTATCTCACCTGTCAATCAGTTTGATTGATCGTGTACCCATTATACTACTAGCAGACAACAAAATTAACTTACTAGAGTAATATCTTACTATCAAGAACTGAAACACACACTATAATTAAAATTAACACACACAGGAATTAAGAACAGAAGCTTTCTACACAAATTCTAAGCAACAGCAGATATACTTAGCTCAATGCAATATACACTGCCTCCAAGAGAACACACTCTAACGTGTGCCCAGGACCACAATGGCTCTCCTGCTCAAGTGCTGAGACACAATGGCTCTCCTGGCTCAAGGTCTGAGACACACCCAATTCAGTTAGATTACGTCACTTCTGGACGGCTCCTTGCTTTTGGTCAATTGTTTGAAAAAAACAGTCTTTATGCCCCAATTTTTGTTTGACCAACTTATTTATGCCAGCTAATTTCAAAACAGAGAGACTTAAACAGTTTACAAGCTGGAGAGCGATTTGGTATGGGGGGTGGGGTTTTTTTTTTGGTTTTTTTTTTCTTTTTTCAACTTATGCAGCAGACAACAAAATTAACTTACTAGAGTAATATCTTACTATCAAGAACTGAAACACACACTATAATTAAAATTAAAACACACAGGAATTAAGAACAGAAGCTTTCTACACAAATTCTAAGCAACAGCAGATATACTTAGCTCAATGCAATATACACTGCCTCCAAGAGAACACACTCTAACGTGTGCCCAGGACCACAATGGCTCTCCTGCTCAAGGTCTGAGACACAATGGCTCTCCTGGCTCAAGGTCTGAGACACACCCAATTCAGTTAGATTACGTCACTTCTGGACGGCTCCTTGCTTTTGGTCAATTGTTTGAAAAAACAGTCTTTATGCCCCAATTTTTGTTTGACCAACTTATTTATGCCAGCTAATTTCAAAACAGAGAGACTTAAACAGTTTACAAGCTGGAGAGCGATTTGGTATGGGGGTGGGGTTTTTTTTTTGTTTTTTTTTTTCTTTTTTCAACTTATGCAGCAGACAACAAAATTAACTTACTAGAGTAATATCTTACTATCAAGAACTGAAACACACACTATAATTAAAATTAAAACACACAGGAATTAAGAACAGAAGCTTTCTACACAAATTCTAAGCAACAGCAGATATACTTAGCTCAATGCAATATACACTGCCTCCAAGAGAACACACTCTAACGTGTGCCCAGGACCACAATGGCTCTCCTGCTCAAGGTCTGAGACACAATGGCTCTCCTGGCTCAAGGTCTGAGACACACCCAATTCAGTTAGATTACTTCACTTCTGGACGGCTCCTTGCTTTTGGTCAATTGTTTGAAAAAACAGTCTTTATGCCCCAATTTTTGTTTGACCAACTTATTTATGCCAGCTAATTTCAAAACAGAGAGACTTAAACAGTTTACAAGCTGGAGAGCGATTTGGTATGGGGGGTGGGGTTTTTTTTTTTTTTTCTTTTTTCAACTTATGCAGCAGACAACAAAATTAACTTACTAGAGTAATATCTTACTATCAAGAACTGAAACACACACTATAATTAAAATTAACACACACAGGAATTAAGAACAGAAGCTTTCTACACAAATTCTAAGCAACAGCAGATATACTTAGCTCAATGCAATATACACTGCCTCCAAGAGAACACACTCTAACGTGTGCCCAGGACCACAATGGCTCTCCTGCTCAAGTGCTGAGACACAATGGCTCTCCTGGCTCAAGGTCTGAGACACACCCAATTCAGTTAGATTACATCACTTCTGGACGGCTCCTTGCTTTTGGTCAATTGTTTTAAAAAACAGTCTTTATGCCCCAATTTTTGTTTGACCAACTTATTTATGCCAGCTAATTTCAAAACAGAGAGACTTAAACAGTTTACAAGCTGGAGAGCGATTTGGTATGGGGGGTGGGTTTTTTTTTTTGTTTTTTTTTTTGTTTTTTCAACTTATGCAGCAGACAACAAAATTAACTTACTAGAGTAATATCTTACTATCAAGAACTGAAACACACACTATAATTAAAATTAAAACACACAGGAATTAAGAACAGAAGCTTTCTACACAAATTCTAAGCAACAGCAGATATACTTAGCTCAATGCAATATACACTGCCTCCAAGAGAACACACTCTAACGTGTGCCCAGGACCACAATGGCTCTCCTGCTCAAGGTCTGAGACACAATGGCTCTCCTGGCTCAAGGTCTGAGACACACCCAATTCAGTTAGATTACGTCACTTCTGGACGGCTCCTTGCTTTTGGTCAATTGTTTGAAAAAACAGTCTTTATGCCCCAATTTTTGTTTGACCAACTTATTTATGCCAGCTAATTTCAAAACAGAGAGACTTAAACAGTTTACAAGCTGGAGAGCGATTTGGTATGGGGGGTGGGGTTTTTTTTTTTTTTTTTTTTTTTTCTTTTTTCAACTTATGCAGCAGACAACAAAATTAACTTACTAGAGTAATATCTTACTATCAAGAACTGAAACACACACTATAATTAAAATTAAAACACACAGGAATTAAGAACAGAAGCTTTCTACACAAATTCTAAGCAACAGCAGATATACTTAGCTCAATGCAATATACACTGCCTCCAAGAGAACACACTCTAACGTGTGCCCAGGACCACAAGCCTTGGTCCTGGGTAAAGCCATGCTGACTTTGTTCCATTAAACCATGTCTTTCTATATGTTCTGTGATTTTGATGTTTAGAACACTTTCCACTATTTTTCCTGGCACTGAAGTCAGGCTAACCGGTCTGTAGTTTCCCGGATCGCCCCTGGAGCCCTTTTTAAATATTGGGGTTACATTTGCTATCCTCCAGTCTTCAGGTACAATGGATGATTTTAATGATAGGTTACACATTTTTACTAATAGGTATGAAATTTCATTTTTTAGTTCTTTCAGAACTCTGGGGTGTATACCATCCGGTTATGGTGATTTACTACTCTTCAGTTTGTCAATCAGGCCTACCACATCTTCTAGGTTCACCGTGATTTGATTCAGTCCATCTGAATCATTGCCCATGAAAACCTTCTCCATTACGGGTACCTCCCCAACATCCTCTCCAGTAAACACCGAAGCAAAGAAATCATTTAATCTTTCCGCGATGGCCTTATCTTCTCTAAGTGCCCCTTTAACCCCTCGATCATCTAACGGTCCAACTGACTCCCTCACAGGCTTTCTGCTTCTGATATATTTAAAAAGGTTTTTACTGTGAGATTTTGCCTCTACAGCCAACTTCTTTTCAAATTCTCTCTTAGCCTGTCTTATCAATGTCTTACATTTAACTTGCCAATGTTTATGCTTTATCCTATTTTCTTCTGTTGGATCCTTCTTCCAATTTTTGAATGAAGATCTTTTGGCTAAAATAGCTTCTTTCACCTCCCCTTTTAACCATGCCGGTAATCGTTTGCTTTCTTTCTACCTTTCTTAATGTGTGGAATACATCTGGGACTGTGCTTCTAGAATGGTATTTTTTAACAATGACCACGCCTCTTGGACATTTTTTACTTTTGTAGCTGCTCCTTTCAGTTTTTTTCTAACAATTTTTCTCATTTTATCAAAGTTTCCCTTTTGAAAGTTTAGCACGAGAGCCTTGGATTTGCACACTGTTCCTCTTCCAGTCATTAAATCAAATTTGATCATATTATGATCATTATTGCCAAGCGGCCCCACCACCGTTACCTCTCTCACCAAGTCCTGTGCTCCACTGAGAATTAGATCTAAAATTGCTCCCTCTCTTGTCGGTTCCTGAACCAATTTCTCCATAAAGCTATCATTTATTCCATCCAGGAACGTTATCTCGCTAGCGTGACCCGATGATACATTTACCCAGTCAATATTGGGGTAATTGAAGTCTCCCATTATTACTGCACTACCAATTTAGTTAGCTTCCCTAATTTCTCTTAGCATTTCACTGTCCGTCTCACCATCTTGACCAGGTGGACGGTAGTATACCCCTATCACTATAGTCTTCCACGACACACAAGGGATTTCTACCCATAAAGATTCAATTTTGTATTTAGTCTCATGCAGAATGTTTATCCTGTTGGACTCTATGCCATCCCGGACATAAAGCGCCGGGATGGCATAATATTATTGTGCATTTTGGCACTTGTTGTCACCTCCTCCCGAGTGCTCCTCTCTGTCATTGCGATATAATTTGTACCCCGGTATAGCACTGTCCCATTGGTTATCCTCTTTCCACCATGTCTCTGAGATGCCAATTAAGTCTATGTCATCATTCACTGCTATACATTCTAATTCTCCCATCTTACTTCTTAGACTTCTGGCATTAGCATACAAACATTTCAAAGTTTGTTTTTTGTTTATATTTTCATTCTGCTTTTTAATTGATAGGGATAAGTTAGAATTTTTTAGCTCAGGTAAGTTTTTAGTTACAGGCACTTGGACTACTTTTCTAATTATTGGAACCTCACTGTCGGGATGCCCTAATTCTAATGCATCATTAGTATCCTTTAAAGATACCTCTCTCCGAACCATGCGCTGCTGAGCGACTGTCGGCTTTCCCCTTTTTGGTTAGAACTGCTAGATTCTTAACCTTAGATTTGTAACTTTAAATTTTATTCTTGTTTGACATCTCTGCATCACATATATTTTTTTGATATTTAACTTTTTACACTTTTATTGTTGTATTTTAATTGTATTTTGTGCCTTTTTTTATGTCAACATGATATGCGTTTTACATGATTTGTTCATTTTCTTTATACATATGTTCATTTATTTATATGTGTTTTATCAGTGTTTATATTTGTGTTAATTTAAACTATTTGCATGTTTCAGCCCCTGAAGCAGCTCCAAGACAGGAGCGAAACTCGGGCTTTTTAAAGTGTTTTATTATATCCTTCGAAATAAATTTTATTTGATGGACGTCAGGCATCTATTTCTCTTTTTTACTTCCCAACTAAAAAAGAAAAGACAACAAGTGCCAAAATGCACAATAATATTTTGGTTAGCAACCAGTCTTTTGCCTATATTTTATACTTAACTTATGAGAGCAGCCTGGAACAGAAAGAATGGGCCCTAGAAGTGACAAGAGTTAGATTTTAAATCTCAAACAGATTCCGAAAGACAATTTGGTTAAACCTACTGTCGCATTAGCCATCCCTGTCCAAACAGTAGTGAGATGTGAATGTGTGGCGAGAACTCCATGTTGTAGCCTTGCAGATCTCCATGGGGTCTGATCGTAGTTGAGCCACCGAAACTGCTATGGCTTGTTCAGAGTGAGCTTCGGGATGACCCATTAGATATAGCCTCACCTGGGCAAACAGAAGGAGATGCAATCTGCTAGCCAATTAGATATAGTCTGTTCGGCAAAGGCAATCCCCAGCTTGTTTGTGTCAAAGGAACCTTTCTGTGGGTTTCAGTCTGTTCCAGATAGAAGGTCAAGGATTTCTTGCAGTCCAAACTGTGCAATGCTTGTTCACCTTGGCGGACATGTGGCCTGGGTAAAAATGTTGGAAGGATGATTGATTGGTTAAGATGGAATTCCAACACCACCTTACACAGAAACTCACGATGGGTATGCAAGCCCATCTGGTAGAAGGTGGATAAGTTACTAGAGCCTGTAGCCGAATGACCCTGTCACTAAACACATGACTTTCCAGGTCAGGTAGTGCTGCACTCACCACTCGCGGAAAGCCCATGCTGGGTCCTTCTACCCGACTACGCCACCGGGCCCTGCCTGGGACATCGTCTACCCGGGCCTGCCTTGCTGTTTCCTCTTCGCTCGCATCCGCTGACGCCGAGGCCTCCCTGGCCTCGCCAGCGCATGAGATGCCGTCAGCTTCCGGCCCCGCCCAGGGCTCCCCTAGGCAAGCGCGGCACCAGCAACTATTTAAAGGGCCTTCGGTGGGAAACCTGGGACTGCCCCGGAGGATGACGTCATCAGTGCAGGACTATATAAGGCTCCCTCGGGCCTTAATCAGACAGCTTGGCAACGAGTTTCCTGTGTTGCTTCTCTCGGGATCCTGCGCTTCTCCTTGTCAGACTCCTGTTCCAGTACCTGACTCCTGTTCCAATGCCTTTCTCCTGCTCCAGGATTTGGCCTTGCGCCTCTCTCCCTGTAGTCTCTTTGGACGGATCTCCTGGCTCTGAACCTTGGACTGGACCTCACTGCTCGTCAGCCGCCTGCCTCTGAACCTTGGACTGGCGCTCACTCTGCTCGTCTATCCTCCGGTGGAGGCGTGACCCATGGCCATGCCTGGCCAGCCTGCCTTTTGCCTCCTGACTCGTGGCAGGTGCCCGCCTCCTTCTCCTGCTGCTAGCATCTGAACTCTGCCTGTCTCGTCCTGCCGGCCAGCCATCTGATCCAGCTCCGGACTAGACACCAATACCACGCCTCAGGGGCCCACCTAAGTCCAGCCGGTCCCGGCACCCAAAGGCTCAACCTGCGTGTAACGTGGACTGATATTGGTGAAGCTCCAGCTGGCCCCTGTCTTCTTTCGGCCTCCCTTCCTGACGTTGGGATCTGTGGGGGTTTATCTTCTCAGGTAGCGTCAACCCCAACTCAGGCTAAGGGTCCACTGACCATGCAGTGGTTCCTACAGCTACTTCAGATAACAGGAGTGCAGTGGCTGAAAGGGAGCTTACATTAGCTGGCACAGAACCATGTTGAGGTCCAAGGGAGCAGGCTCCCTTGGCTGGCCGGGTCTTCCTTGCCTATCTGCTCAATGTCCAGAGCTCCCTATTTAACCCCACCTAGCCCATACCTCAGTGCTTCGGCATTGAGTTCCTTTGGGCTCCCTGCTTTAGCCTTCTGTTCCTTGCCTTACGCGCCTTCGGGCATCCTCCTTGCCTGCCTTGCTCTGTGGCCTTTGCTGATCTTGCTCTGTAGACATTCTAGTCTTGCCTGCCTTCTTGTCCCCTCTGTCCTTGAATCCCTTTCTGTAGCTGCTTCCCCCTGCTTCCTTGGACTTCCTTGCCTTGCTGCCTTCAGGCATTTATGGTTTCATGTTCAGTGTAGTCCTTGTCCTGGTTTGTCTAATCCTGTCATTGCTTTTCTTCCTTGCCCTGTTTCTTCTCCTCCACAGCTCACACTTACCTGCATCTAGTCTCACGCTTAACTGCATGATGTTCTGATTTCACCCATACCTTCACTCGGTTCCAGTGTAACAGTTCATTGCTTACCTGCTTTCACATCCACGCATACCCAAATGTTGTTCCAGTGTTTCCTGAAGTTCACCCTTACCACCATACTCTCAGCTCCAGAGACCCTTTTCAGCCAGCACCCAACACCAGAGACTCTTCTCAGCCATCAGCCAGCTCCAGAGACTCTTCTCAGTCAGCACCCAGCTCCATAAACTCTTCTCAGTCAGCACCCAGCTCCATAAACTCTTCTCAATCAGCACCCAGTTCCAGAGGGCCTTCTCAGCCGAGATCCAGCTCCAGGAATTTTGTCATCCTGCACCCGGTTCCGGAGACTCTACCCAGTCTGACCAGATCATTTGCTATTGCTCCCATCTGTGAGAAGTGACTCCAGGTGTTGCTTTTTCAGTAATATAGTGGGAGATTAAAATATTATCTTAATGATTTTATTCATGCTGCTATTCTATTAAGCTGATGCTAAAAAGAGAATATAAAATACTGACAGCTTGAGCCATCTCCTAACCTTTCCTTTTTCCTTTAGTAAATCACAGAATGCATCTGCTAAGAACAGATAGCTGGAGCTACAGAGGAAGAGGCGCATATCTCTTCTTGGCAGAGCAAAGGTGGAAAGAAGGTCCCCCCAACCCCTTCCCCAACCAGCTTTTACGGAAACCTTTTGCAAAATAAAAGTCATTAGAAGGCCTCTCTGCAAAACTCAGTCACCCCTTTCCCCATCCCCTTGCTTCATGACTACAGAGCACTGTGTCAAGAGTTCATCTCCCCATACCTCCTCCCCAGCTTTTGCAGAAGCTTTTTGCAAAATACAGATAAACAGAGAAAACTGCAATCGAATAACGGTAAGTAAACAGACCTGCCAGAGGTGGCAAGAAACAGGGAACAAAAAAAAAAGGAATAGAGCAAAGAGCTTACCGCAGGGGAACTGAAATGGGGAAATGAAACAGGGACTAAAAGGTATATAATCAACTGCAGAATGATGTAAAGATTTTCCTACTCTTGTATGACACCCGTGCTTGCAAGCTTGTGAAAATAAACTTCTAAGAGACGTTTCACTGACTTTTTGTGTGTTCACTAACTAATCATTCCCAGAGAGGAATTTGCTTGTTTCTTACAGATTGGGGGCTCAACCGGGATCACAATGCCATCGAAGACACCGAAGAGTGGTGACTGAATTTCAGCAGTCCTTGACTCAGCACTGGAATTTGGTGTCTCGACTGACAGATCCTGAGATAAGTGAACTCAGTGAAACACTCTCAGGCAAATGAAGTAGGCACAGCTACATGTGTATGGCATCAAGGTAAGAAAAATGACTATTAAGGTTTACCTTGGTGGTTGGGATTGTTAACCTGGAAGGAGTGAATGGTGAATGAGACGTATCCTAGACACGAAGCGAGATGCGGTGTCCCGATTCCATTTCCATTTTTCCCGCGAGGGAAGTGGCTGGAGACGGACGAAGCGTAAGGCACTTGAGTGAGACAAATTCCAGATCATTCACAATGGGAAATAAGGTACCTAAGAGTAAGAAAGGGGACATGAAAGATCCTTATAGAATTCCTCCAGATAGTCTGTTAGGGAGTGAATGAGATAATTAAGTGGGAAACACAAGATAGAGAAAAGGAACGTGGCAGAGGGAAAATTAGGGGAAGCTGGCAGAGAGGAAGAAGTCTAGGTCAGAGAGGTAGAGGCTTCCGTGGGAGTCCAGGGGTCTGAGAAGTGTGGGACCCTAATCAGGCAGGATGTTTCCATTGTGGGCAAATAGGGCATTTCAAAAGGAAGTGCCCCCAGATTCTGAGGGAGGAGAAAGTTTTTTCAGTGATGGAGAATGAAAGTGAACAGGGAGGTCAGGGGTTACTAAATTTAAGTTCCTACTGAGAGCCCTTGATAAATTTGAAGGAGGAAATAATCTTTTTAGTAGACACAGGAGCAGCTAGATCTTCAGTTATAAACAGTAGGGGTTGGAATAATGCCACAAAAGTTAACAGTCTCAGGAGTAAAAGGAGAACAGTTTTTAGTCCCAGTTTTAGAAGAAACTAATATAGGAAAATCAGGATAGAGAAGTCAGGGGGAGCCTCCTGTTTATACCAGAAGCAGGATGTAATTTACTAGGTAGAGATCGCCTAGTCTGGTTAGGAGTACAGATTCAAGTGATAGGGGATCAATTGACTGTCCATACGAATCCCCTTAGACCCCAAGATGAGAAATAAATAAATTCAGAAGTCTGGGTATGGGATGGCAACAAGGGTGGATTAGACATTGCACCTTTAAGAATTAAGTTGAAAGAAGGGGAGAGAGCAAATGTTGCTTACCTGATGTAACAGGTGTTCTCACAGGACAGCAGGATGTTAGTCCTCACAAATGGGTGACATCGAGGATGGAGCCCTGTACGGAAAACTTTTCTGTCAAAGTTTCAACAAGCTTTGACTGACACTAGCACACTGGGTGCACTGAGCATGCCCAGCCTGCAATTATCCCTGTGAGCCACAGGTGTCTCCCTCAGTCTCGTCTTATAGCTAAAAAGCGCAAGCGAAACTAAAATAAAAGTATACAGACCCAACTCCACGGGGTGGCGGGCGGGTTTCGTGAGGACTAACATCCTGCTGTCCTGTGAGAACACCTGTTACATCAGGTAAGCAACATTTGCTTTCTCACAGGACAAGCAGGATGGTAGTCCTCACAAATGGGTGAGTACCGAGCTGAGGATGCCCGGGAATGCACCAGATACACCGCAGATGCGCAAAGGCGTAATGACTGAGGTGGAAATGGGAACGGAGGGCATCCGCAACACCATAATGGGTTCGTGGAAGGATGTTGGGTAGTGAATTGAAAAAAGTAAGAGTAGGCGGACTGGCCAAACATGGAGCATGCCGGCTAGTCAAATGTAAGCAATAATAGGCTGCGAAGGTATGGAGAGGACTCCAGGCTGCAACCTGATAAAAAAGTACAAGCAGCAGTAACCAAAGGGAAGCTGTTAAGGCTAAGACGGACACAACAGTATGTGGATACCCACAGTGTTGTAGTGAAATGTCTGCTTGTTGGTAGGAAAGGAAATATAGACCACTTAATCAGAAGGATTAGGTCTGTGTGGCCACTGGAAGTAGCAGCTTGACCCTTGCATGAAGGAAAGAGTCAAGTGGAATTCACATGGAATGCAGTGCAATGTAGATAGAATGTAAGCGCAGCATTACTGTCCAGGAATGTGGAAAACCCAGTCTCTCCCTAGGGCGAGAGAGAGAGGTTAGGAAAAATTAATAGAGTATTTCCTGAGGAAAGGAGATACAACATCTACCTGAAAAGGATAGAAAGTTGAAAGCGTAGAACTACTCAGTGGCAGAGGAACGGAGTCAGGTGAGTATGGAAAGAGTGCATAACTCACGGACCCTGCTGGCAGGAATGACATTAAGAGGGAAAGAAGTTCCCTTGCCAAACTGTGGAAGAGAGGAATGGAAAGGCTCAAACGTAGAATGTATGAGACTTATAAGGAGAATATATATGTTCATTCCGTGATTAGAGAAATAGAGGCGGCTTGATCAGTGGATAATCCATGGTAAGCCGACTCAGAGAGGATTACCGAAAACGGGAACCCAACTCCCAAAACGATACACCTCCTAAGAGAAAGGTGTATCTATGTGGAGGATGTCTGGAGAACAGAATCCGAGGGAGTAAGAAAAAATGGTGGAAAAGTAAAAGGGGTAATACCTCTTTTTTTTTTTTTTTAGCGTCAGGAGGTAAAGCCTGCCATATTAAACGGCAAGATTTATGTTTAGAAGGTTTTGTGACGCTACCAGAACCTAAGAACATCAGTAAGTCTATGATTTGGGACTGACTGGTGAGAGAATAAAAGGTTACTGATATGATGGATTGAGAAGTATGGGAAAGCATACTGATCTCAGTCAGGGAGTGGGGAAAAGAATACTGAACCCCATCCCAGTTCAACATTAGAAGAATGCTGGCTACGAGAGGCAGCAGAAGAGATATATTGAAGAGGCCTTTGATGGAAGAAAAGGCATCTAAGGGAACGCATAGGAAACATGTGCAGGGAGCAGAACCTGTGCATCGTATGGAATGATGCAGACGCCGAGGAAAGTTTTAGTTAAACTCAGCGTTAAAAGATTTGCCCTGTACACATGTAATTGAGACCATTCGAGAGGATAGAACCTACGTGGAGAAGGTCTGATAGAGCGTTCATTAAATCTCTTAGATATGTGGCCCAAGGACGCATGAAGTGAACAAGGGCCAAGGGTAGAGCTGCGCAGCTGTCTAGCAGAGCAGCTAAGAGGTAATGCGTGCTTATGAGTTGGAAAGCACATTGTCCCTATGCTGTCTGTCTGTATGCACAAAGAATTGTTGCAAAAGCAGTATTGGAAGGCATAAGGGCATAACTCATGGGTGCAACGTCCAGGAAGTTTATGAGAAACTATGCTGGAGTGCAATAGATGCATAATGGGTTGACAGCTTTCAGGAGAAACTTTATAACCCTAAGGAATTGCGAGCATGAGTCGAAGGATAAGAATCAGGGACGAAAGCAATGAAACCACTTAGGTCCATTGAGTATAGAATGTCACTGAATATAACCCATAGCAGTTTTGAATTATGAGAAAAATGCATAGTGGGAAGAAACCCCATAGCCCAACCATGAAAAGTTGAAAGGCTGAGGTTATGGAAAATATGCGCAGGGACATATAACAATGTATCAGAATGTCTGTGCGCATGCTGGACAAGAGGGTCTTAAGACTGTGGTGTCCAGAAGTGTTACAGAAGGGATTTATGGCAGTGACAGTAATCCCAGTTAGTAAATGTATAGTGAGTCCTGAAAAAAGTGAGAGCTCCTTGCATGTACTGAAAGTGGTCAGCAGTAGTCTATGCAAGGAAAGTGAATGATGTTACACTCCGCAGAGAAAACAGCATTCACCAACAGTGATGCAAGAGACAGTTCACTTACCGAAGCTGGTGCCGGCGGCAGAGCTTGGGGTTGTAATGTTGACTCACCATAAAGCACATAGAAACATTAAAATAATGTACTTACTGCAGTATGGAGTGATGGTAACCAAAGATACCATTGTACCTGTGACGTCTAAAGAAAGTTGGATTTTCTTAGGTCCAGGATGTGCGGAGAGTAACTATTTTCTGTTAAAAGAAAGAATAGTGCAATTAAAACTCCCCAACCCCCCTCCCTTCTCCCCTCTGCACTTCGTAGAGCCTGGGGGAGTGTACCGGGACTTTGGTACAAGGTGGGGTGGCCGCTCTGATATCTGACCAGATGGGAGACCAGGAGGTGTCCCAATGGAGGATATCATGTAGGCTCCTGCAGGTGTGTGAGCGGTAAGTGGTACCCGCATTTCTGTATGCTGTACAAGGAGACACCGAGACCTGTGGCCAGGCCTCAAGGTGGACTTGTACATGGGGCAATGGTTGCTGAATCTCATGTTTAGCAGATCAGCCAATGCAGCTGGACCTTGGTTGGGAGGGAACCAAGAGTCAGAGCATTGGTCGGCACAGGGACTTGTTACTGACAAGAGAAGAAGCCCTGCTGCAATCCCAAGAAGATAGAGGGGTTCTCCTGATATTGTGGCTAACATAGCTAACATAGCGATATGTGACACTAATACAGTTCTAAAAGGCACATGACCCAGAACTTTTCGAACCACGGTCCGAATGGGAGAACACAACTCTATGGGAATGCCGCCGAAGTGGGTACTTACCATCCGACGTGGATCGCCGCAAGACGAGCCGGTGAAGATTGTTGACTCCGACGGTCTCCGGAGTCCTCGAGGGTAAGGCCGGGGACGTAAACGTCCATCTCGCTCTGAAACCCGGTATGGTGGCACAGGTACAGAGGAGACAGGCCAGGCGTGAGTGGCGTTTAGACTGCTAAGTGTAACAGATGGCCATAGTCCCACACCACTTGACGGTGGGGCACGCCAGGAACAGAGGAGCCCTAACGGAACTCATGTTCCCTTCCCTCGTCACAGCGGCTCGATGTGTCGTGACGCCAATGCAGAAGCTGTCGGACCTGGATCCGGAAGTTCTGGATCACCAAGGACAGCCAAAACTGTAGGAACAGTGCTGATGGCAGTGGTGATGTCGCTCTGCCCGAGCGTTGTCCAGCCTGGAGAAGGATGGCACCGATGTGCTGGATGGCGTCAGCGGCGGACGATCACGATGTCGGCGATGATGGGTGCCACGGTGCTCGGCCCGGTCTTTCCCCAGCGCCGAGATGGAAGCCCTCGTCGTCCTGGAAGGCGATCGATGACGAACTGTCAGCACGCCTGCTCTGCTCCTGACACAATGGAGTGTCTTAAGCTAATACGGGGCTTAAAAAAGAACCCAAAGCGTGGAGCAATGTGAGGAGGCGAGGGTATTATGTGGCGGTGCTATGTCGGTATTGACGATATTGAAGGCAACCTAAGGGGCTTCGAGGATATCATCAAAATGGGTATGAAAAATCGTCGATGACTGGCCAGGAGAATGATGACAGTGACGGGCACTGACAGCAGTGGCATAGGTATCTTTGAAACGATGTGGAATCGAATAATCGAAAAACATTGCCGTTATTGAAAAAGATACCGGCATCGACTGAGTCGAAGTCGAATCAATAGGACGTCAAGGACACCGAAGGAAAACGGAGGTGTCGAGGGCATCGATGCATGGAGGCGGGCATTTATGCCGTTTGTGGCATGGCCACGGGCATCAACTATAGGGCCACAGACGTTGACGGTATCGATTTGGACAGACTCAGATTTCCAAGTGTACATGGCATCGGTGCCCCAGACACGTGTGTCGGTGGCATCGATATGGACACGTATGGAATCGATGGCATGGATCTCCCAGTCGATGAATTCCATCCCGGCATCAACGCCAGTCCTGGAATCGGCATGGGCATCGATGCCAGCCATAAGGCTGGCATTGGCATCAACGCCCATCCACGGAATCGAGCCGGCATGGATACCCACCGATGGGACCCACCTGGGCATCGAATTTCACCGATGGGAGCAGCCTGGCATCGACTGCCCTCGATGGATGCATTCTAACATAGATGCCCATGGATGAAACACCTGGGCATCGGTGTCCATCGATGCAAAGGACCTGGCACCGATGCCATCGACGGACGGCCATCCGGCACCAATGCCATCGACGGACAAGCCATCCGGCACCGATGTCCATCGATGGGGACCATCCGGCACCGATGTCCACCGATGGGGACCATCCGGCATCGATGCCCACCGACGAATCGATGTGGCACCGATGCCCACCGATGGAAAAGGGCTGGACATCGGTGGGGAGGATGGGGCATCGATGGCATCCCCAAAAGGGGGGGTGGCATCGATGAAGTGACCCTGGGATCGTTAAAAAGTGTCTCGGGCAGCGGTGGCAGCGACCCGAGTATGCATGGCAGTGACTAACAGCGTGTGCGTCAATGGCATGCATCCGGGTAGGGACGGCACCGAGGAAGCCCAAGGAAAAAAAAACAGTGCGTAGGAGGAAAAAGCCTGGTAGCACTGAAAAGCAAAAAACATGGATAAAGGCATCAGGGCACCGTGGGGGGAGGGGCACTGATGACATATAAAAGCCCAGGGCGGTTTAGGAGGGTCCCGGTGTAGCGATAGGGTATCGACTGCGTGAGGGTACCAGGGAACGAAGGACTTGAAGCTACAGAGGTCCTAAAGTTAAGGAAAAAATCCCTACCCCACTAGCATAAGCAAGCAGAGTGTCACAGAGATACTCGCAAGCTGTTTAAAGCTAACTGAAAAATGGGGGAAGGGAAGGCTTCAGTCAGTTAACAGCCTTAAGATAGTGACAGAAATCGACCGAAAAATAAGAATTAGTACTCACCGAGCGTCGTAAAAACGTACGCGGAGGGAGACCTGTGCAGGGAAAAGTGTTTTTTGAAGTGAAAAGTTAAGTGTTTCCATGAGGTAATTAGTTAAAAAAAAATCCTCACAGAGCTCCAACCGCTATGCTGACTGCAGAGCGGAAAAAAGAAGACTGAGGGAGACACCTGTGGCTCACAGGGATAATTGCAGGCTGGGCATGCTCAGTGCACCCAGTGTGCTAGTGTCAGTCAAAGCTTGTTGAAACTTTGACAGAAAAGTTTTCCGTACAGGGCTCCATCCTCGATGTCACCCATTTGTGAGGACTACCATCCTGCTTGTCCTGTGAGAAGATAGTATGTCAAAGACAGTATCCTATTTCCCTTGAGGGAAGGAAGGGTCTGCAGCCAGTAATAAATGAGCTATTACAGGATGGGCTGATTGAACCCTGCATGTCACCATATAATACCCCAATCTTCCCAGTAAGAAAACCAAACGGTACTTATAGGTTAGTTCAAGACCTGAAGGAGTTAAATAAAATAATACAAGTCAGACAACCAGTAGTCCCAAATCCGTACACCCTGTTAAGTAAAATTCCCCGAGATCATAAGTGGCTCAGTATAATAGACCTGAAGGATGCCTTTTGAGCATGCCCCTTAGCTGAGGAAAGCAGAGACCTGTTTGCATTTGAATGGGAGGACCCTTATACGGGGAAAAAGTAGCAGTACTGGTGGAAGGTTCTTCCCCAGATTTTAGGGAGATTCTTATTGCCCCAGGTACACATTTACTACAGTATGTAGATGATTTGCTAGTCTCAGGGAAAAAGCAAGAGTGTGTAAGAAAAGCTACTAATCAATTGTTGAATTTCTTAGGGGAACAACGTTTGAGAGTATCTAAGGCTAAATTACAGTATATGGAATGGGGAGTAGAGTATTTAGGACTTTTAATCAGTGAAGGAAAGAGGAGAATAAACCCTGAATGGATACAGGGAATAATAGAACAGTCAGTACCAAAAACCAAGAAAGGATTGAGAAAATTCCTAAGACTAAAAGGATACTGTAGGTTGTGGATAGATTCATACGCCCAGAAAACCAAGCCCCTTTATGCTAAATTAATAGGAGATGGAACTAGTTTACAGTGGACAAGAGAGGAAGAGCAGATACTAGAAAATCTAAAGAAAGATTTAATCTCTGCCCCAGTTTTAGCCTTGCCCTCCTTTGATAAACCTTTTCATTTGTTTCTATCAGTAGATGATGGAGCAGCCATGGGGGTTCTTATACAGACATGGGGAGGGAAGAGACATCCGGTAGCATTTCTTTCTAAGATACTGGACCCAGTATCCTGAGGGTGGCCGTCTTGCATGCAGCTGGTGGCCGCAACAACCTTGCTAGTAGAGGAGAGTAGGAAGCTGACCTTTGGGGGGGCATGAGTACCCCACACTCAGTCAGGTCCATTTTGACACAGCAGGCCCACAGGTGGCTCACAGATTCTAGGATATTGAAGTATGAGGCCATTTTGATGGAAAAAGATGACTTAATCCTTACTACAGATTCGTGTGTAAACCCAGTAATTTTTCTCTCAAAAGAACATACAGACATAACACATGATTGTCTGGACATAATTGAATATCAGACTAAAGTTAGCATGGACCTGGCTGATAACCCCTTATATAAGGGAAGAAGGTTGTTTGTAGATGGATCATCCAGGTGCCTTCAAGGGAACTGGAACAGTGGGTATGCCATGGTGGATGGGGAGACCCTAGAGGTAGCAGAATCAGGGAGACTACTTAGTGCTTGATCAGCTCAAACCTGTGAGCTGTATGCCTTAGACTGAGCATTACAGCTGATGAAGGAGGGGGAAGGAACAATATACACAGACTTGCAGTATGCCTTTGGGGGTGGTACACACGTGGAAAGAAAGGGGGCTAATAAACAGCAGAGGCAAGGAATTGGTACATGAGGAACAGGTCACCCAGTTATTGGAACATTTGATTTTACCAAAGGAGGTGGTGGTTGTTTACATACCAGGTCATCAGAAGCCTATAACCCCAGAAGCCAGGGGAAATAGGCTGGCTGATGAGGCTGCCAAGGAAGCAGGATTGCAGAAAGACTGTATAAGTCTGTGACATTGGTGCCAACCCTGACCCCATTCAAAACTATGCCCATATTTAGCCAGGAGGAACAGGCAAAGATCATTGAGATAGGGGCAGTTCATCCATCCTTCCAGATGGATGCCAGATGTTAAGTAAACCAATGGTGAGGGAAATCATGGCAATTCTTCATCAGGGGAGCCCAGGCCCTCTGTGACACAGTTCTCAGGAAATATTGCTGCATAGGGATTTATACTATGGCCAAACAAATATGTGAGAGGTGTTCTGTATGCCAGAAGATAAATAAGAAAATTCTAAGAAAAGTGGCTCCTAGGGGAAGGGACCCAGGCTTGAGACCCTTTCAAAGCGTACAGGTAGATTTTACGGAACTGCCCCCCTTCTCAGAGACTAAGATTCTTACTAGTAGTGGTAGATCACCTCACTGGGTGGATTGAGGCTTTCCCTATGGCCTCAGCTATAGCGCAGGGAGTTATAAAGGTCCTCCTGGAATAAATTATCCCAAGATATGGGTTGGTTGAATATATTGATTCAGATCAGGAAAGCCACTTCACTTCCAAGGTCCTCCAAGGAGTTATGGATTTCACACTCCCTGGCACCCACAATCTTCAGGGAAGGTGGAAAGAATGAACCATACCCTGAAACAACACATTTCAAAGATAATGTTGGAAACCAAATTGCCCTGGACTAAGTGCTTGCCCTTGGCTTTGCTAAGGGTAAGGAAGGATATGGGAATATCCCCTTATGAGATGATGTTTGGATTGCCCTATCTGGGAAGCAAAGGGGGAAATAAGAACATAAGAAAATGCCATACTGGGTCAGACCAAGGGTCCATCAAGCCCAGCATCCTGTTTCCAACAGTGGCCAATCCAGGCCACAAGAACCTGGCAAGTACCCAAAAACTAAGTCTATTCCATGTAACCATTGCTAATGGCAGTGGCTATTCTCTAAGTGAACTTAATAGCAGGTAATGGACTTCTCCTCCAAGAACTTATCCAATCCTTTTTTAAACACAGCTATACTAACTGCACGAACCACATTCTCTGGCAACAAATTCCAGAGTTTAATTGTGCGTTGAGTAAAAAAGAACTTTCTCCGATTAGTTTTAAATGTGCCCCATGCTAACTTCATGGAGTGCCCCCTAGTCTTTCTACTATCCGAAAGAGTAAATAACCGATTCACATCTACCCGTTCTGGACCTCTCATGATTTTAAACACCTCTATCATATCCCCCCTCAGTCGTCTCTTCTCCAAGCTGAAAAGTCCTAACCTCTTTAGTCTTTCCTCATAGGGGAGTTGTTCCATTCCCTTTATCATTTTGGTAGCCCTTCTCTGTACCTTCTCCATCGCAATTATATCTTTTTTGAGATGCGGCGACCAGAATTGTACACAGTATTCAAGGTGCGGTCTCACCATGGAGCGATACAGAGGCATTATGACATTTTCCGTTTTATTCATCATTCCTTTTCTAATAATTCCCAACATTCTGTTTGCTTTTTTGACTGCCGCAGCACACTGCACCAATGATTTCAATGTGTTATCCACTATGACACCTAGATCTCTTTCTTGGGTTGTAGCACCTAATATGGAACCCAACATTGTGTAATTATAGCATGGGTTATTTTTCCCTATATGCATCACCTTGCACTTATCCACATTAAATTTCATCTGCCATTTGGATGCCCAATTTTCCAGTCTCACAAGGTCTTCCTGCAATTTATCACAATCTGCTTGTGATTTAACTAATCTGAACAATTTTGTGTCATGTGCAAATTTGATTATCTCACTCGTCGTATTTCTTTCCAGATCATTTATAAATATATTGAACAGTAGGGGTCCCAATAGAGATCCCTGAGGCACTCCACTGTCCACTCCCTTCCACTGAGAAAATTGCCCATTTAATCCTACTCTCTGTTTCCTGTCTTTTAGCCAGTTTGCAATCCATGAAAGGACATCGCCACCTATCCCATGACTTTTTACTTTTCCTAGAAGCCTCTCATGAGGAACTTTGTCAAACGCCTTCTGAAAATCCAAGTATACTATATCTACCGGTTCACCTTTATCCACATGTTTATTAACTCCTTCAAAAAAGTGAAGCAGATTTGTGAGGCAAGACTTGCCCTGGGTAAAGCCATGCTGACTTTGTTCCATTAAACCATGTCTTTCTATATGTTCTGTGATTTTGATGTTTAGAACACTTTCCACTATTTTTCCTGGCACTGAAGTCAGGCTAACCGGTATGTAGTTTCCCAGATCGCCCCTGGAGCCCTTTTTAAATATTGGGGTTACATTTGCTATCCTCCAGTCTTCAGGTACAATGGATGATTTTAATGATAAGTTACAAATTTTTACTAATAGGTCTGAAATTTCATTTTTTAGTTCCTTCAGAACTCTGGGGTGTATACCATCCGGTCCAGGTGATTTACTACTCTTCAGTTTGTCAATCAGGCCTACCACATCTTCTAGGTTCACCATGATTTGATTCAGTCCATCTGAATCATTACCCATGAAAACCTTCTCCATTACGGGTACCTCCCCAACATCCTCTTCAGTAAACACCGAAGCAAAGAAATCATTTAATCTTTCCGCGATGGCCTTATCTTCTCTAAGTGCCCCTTTAACCCCTCGATCATCTAACGGTCCAACTGACTCCCTCACAGGCTTTCTGCTTCGGATATATTTTAAAATGTTTTTACTGTGAGTTTTTGACTCTACAGCCAACTTCTTTTCAAAATACCCACATTTGAGACCAAAGACTTATTTTTAAGAAATTATATACTGGCACTATCTTCTTCTGTATTATTTAATGAAAAAGGGCCTATTGGCACTGGACTTTACTGTGCACCATTTTCAGCCCGGAGACTGGATGCTAATAAAGGTGTGGAAAGAGTCCAAGTTACAGCCAAAGTGGGAAGGGGGCACTCCATGAAGTTAGCATGGGGCACATTTAAAACTAATCGGAGAAAGTTCTTTTTTATTCAACGCACAATTAAACTCTGAAATTTGTTGCCAGAGGATGTGGTTAGTGCAGTTAGTATAGCTGTGTTTTAAAAAAGGATTGGATACGTTCTTGGAGGAGAAGTCCATTACCTGCTATTAAGTTCACTTAGAGAATAGCCACTGCCATTAGCAATGGTAACATGGAATAGACTTAGTTTTTGGGTACTTGCCAGGTTCTTATGGCCTGGATTGGCCACTGTTGGAAACAGGATGCTGGGCTTGATGGACCCTTGGTCTGACCCAGTATGGCATTTTCTTATGTTCTTAAGGTCCATTCCAGATCCTTTTGACCACAGAAACTGTTGTGCAGACAGCCGTGAGAGGGTGGACCCACTATTCTCGAGTCAAGGGACCTGTGGAACCACCTGAAAGCCCTCCCCGGTGGACAGAAACAAACACAGATGATGCACTCAAGATAAAGATTACTAGAAAAGACTACAGAGTTTTACATGAACAATAATAGGCTAAATATTCCTTGGGACTGGGATCCAGACCCAGACGACAACCCTGCCTGGGACCCAGTGACTAGGTTTGATATTCTGTGTGTACCCTTAATTGATACATGGACAACTGGGCCGGGGACATTTACATTGTGGGAGGGGGAGTTTTGTAAAATGGAAAGATTAAGAATAGAATAAGGGGAAGTGCCACTAATCAGACCTAACACTGGGGAACTGGTAACATTCTGGTATATCACTTATGAGGACCTAGAAGGTAGAAGGTACCCATGGTATTCTCTAAGAAAAAGGGGGGGAGGGGGCTGTTGAATTATTTGAGCTGATTTATGTGGACAAATTGTTTCCTATTATAGGGGCAATTGGGTGACCTTTTTCTTAAGAAAATCCACTGACAATTTCTAACCCTATGTGGGCGGAAGGGCTGGAAATAGGGGTGCTAGCTTTATTAACAATAATAGGACCAGCTGTCCTCTGGTGTGTATGTAAACAGGGGTGATTTAAACAGGAAAAAGGGGATGATGATGATATGGATATCTGTTCCACCGTTTTGCTGGATACCCACACAGGCATATTACAATCGCAAGTATCTGGAGAGTTATCAGAAACAGGACAAATACCTTGAGAGTGGTGGTTATCCAGTAAAACTATGGTTCAATGTAACTAAGGGAAATGAACCATACGCGCTAATCTTTGATGCCTGCCAGATATTAAATTGTGGTTCCTTAGAGAACCAGAGGGCAATGATTAGTTCTGAGATATATATTTGCCCAGAAGAAGCAATGCCAGGGCGTTCAACCCTTCTAACCAGGGGACCACCATGTGAAGGCTGGGGTGCTGTGTAGTGGATGACAGGATTTAATAGTTGGATAGCCCCATATGCACGGGAAAAACCATTAAGAAAGGCAATAAGTCTAATAAGTGGAAGAGTCAGTTATGACTGAGAGAATTTAAAGTGCAATCCTCTAATATTAACCATTAAACCGGAAATCTGGAAGAGAATAGATACATATGGCTTACTCAACGACTGGGTAGAAAGAACATATGGGTTGGGAGCATATATAACAGGGACTGACCCTTAGGGAGGTTCATACTTATCCTAGTGGAACCAATAAGAAACCAATCATGGGGGGACATGCCTGAGGTTAAGCCATTTGAACCACCCCTAAATGACCCCAAGGTAGTAAAGACTATGACTGTTAATGATTTATTGTTAATGATCTATTGCGAATGTTAATGATCTATTGCGAATGCTGGTATAGAAAAACTTAAAATAAATAAATAAATAAATTTAAGAAAACCCTTGAGATAGAGACAGGATATGGAGAAATAAATGCCTGCATGGAATGAGTAAAATATACTGTGAAAACCCTGAACAAAAGCGACTGTTAAGCTTACGCTTCTGGGAAACCTACAACACAAATAGTGCCATTTCCTTTTGGTTGGGACGGCAACCCAGAAGAAATGGCTTTATATCAGGAAGAGGCGGCCTGGAATAATGCCACTTGTAAATCTCTGGCCCTCCTATTTCCTGCCCTGAAACCAAAACATGGGCAACGGGCACCTCCACTATTCGCCCCAAGTTCTGGGGAACATACTGCCTTCCTCTCACGGCAGGGGTCAATGTATAGCCAATAGGAGAATTGGGTACCTGTACAGCCACATTGAATGTAACAGGGTGGAAGGAGGTTGGAAATTATTCCAATTTCCAAATAGCCAGAGCAGATTTGTGGTGGTACTGTGGAGGAAGAATGATAAGACCTACATTGCCCTCCAATTGGTCTGGCACTTGTGCGGTTGAACTATTGGCAATTCCCTTCACCCTGGCATTTAAGAAAGATAGAGAGGGTCCAAGAGAGAGTGGAGAGATCTCCTAAGCCTGGAAAGGGATACTAAGGTAAAGGGGTCCTTTGATGACAGGAGATATTTAGATTCCATAGGGGTCCCAAGAGGAGTCCCAGATGAATACAAGGCCTGGAACCAGATAGTAGCAAAGTTTGAGTCTCCCCTCTTTTGGTGGGCAACAATAAATAAGAATGTAGATTGGATCAATTATATCTACTATAATAAGCAAAGCTTTATTAACTATACGTGGGACACAGTGAGAGGGATTGGAGAACAGTTAGGGGCCACCAGTAGAATGACCTGGGAAAGAATGGTCCTGGACATGATATTAGCTGATAAAGGTGGAGCGGGTTGTTGTGTTCATCGCTGTCCGACGTCTCTGCTCCGCCCACCTTACCTCGTTGGCGACTCCCTTCAGGGTTGATGGAAGGCTAGCTGCTGCGGCATCTCCATGCCTTCCTCCTCCGGCGTTCCTGGACTGGCTTGACGCTGCAAGCCGCCATGTTGACCAGATGCCTAAGGGTGCGCGCGTGGCCCGACTGATGTACCAGCATTGGCGCGAACCTCAGGGGCGTCCCCCTGAGATGACGACACCAGCTCCAGATATTTAAGGTCTCAGTTTTTGCTAACAAGACGAGTTAGCAAAGGTTCGCTTCCTCCTGGTTGCTGCGGATGGAATTCGCTCTCCGCAACTTAGCTACTCTGCCTCCTCAGACTTCACCCGCTTCTCGGGGGCCTCGCTCTCTCTCTCTCTTTTCAGGTCGCAGTCCGGAACTGGTACTCACTCCTCGAAGGCCCATGTCCCGGACTTGCTTCTGAATACCACTTCTGCTAAGAAGTCATCGCTGATTACAACATCAGTGAGTTTACATCTATCTCTCAGAACTTTCCCTGGGTCCAGGTACTCGCTCCTCGAGGGCCTAATGCATACCAACTCCTGGGCTGCCTTAAGAGACTTTTGTGTGAGTGTTACCATCAAGGACTTGTTCCTGAACTCTGCATATACTGCCTACTCACTTTCTTAGTTTCTCTACAGCTCAGCCACCTGGGGATCGCTGTTCCAGGACCTGAGGGACTACAGCCCAGCTGGGCACTTCCAGCTCACTCCTGCCACCTCTTGTGGTTTACTATATTGTCTAATAAAAGAACTAGTGTGTGTCTGTCTACTACACTAAGCCTGACCAGTGGTCCTCTCGGGATTTCCCCCGAGGGCGTGGTCATCTGCCACTGGTCCAAGGATCCACCCACAACTATTCTAAATAATACCAGCTTAACAACAGAGCTTTCTAACAGATTGCTAACTCCTAGCAGATCCACATCACGTGTGTAATGTTAGGGGAAGAATGTTGCACTTATCTCCCCAATAACACTGCCCCAGAGGGCATGATCACCAAGGCCTTACAGGGTCTCACTACCCTAGCAGAGGAAATGGCAGAAAACTCTGGAGTTGATACTTCGATCACGGGATGGTTAGAAGATTGGTTTGGGAAATGGAAACACCTGACAGCCTCAATATTGACCTCTTTAGCAATTGTAGCTGGAATTGTAGTAGCCTTATTGTGTTGTAATATCCCCTGTGTATGAGGGTTGATACAGAGGCTAATAGAACAGCAATTGCAAAGAAAATGCCCCTGGGACCACCCTCATACACTAATGCGATAAAACTGATGGGAGAGGCGGAAGAACAAACAATCTATGAAGAAATGCTTGGGACTCTAGAAATAGGCCCTGAAAGGTATGAATGAATAAAATGGCAAAAGAAGTAATACAAAGAAAAAGGGGGGAGTTGTAAGAAATGACTCCAGTTGTTGCTATTTCAGTAATATAGTGGGAGATTAAAATATAATCTTAATGATTGTATTAATGCTGCTATTCTATTAAGCTGATGTTAAAAAGAGAGTATAAAACACTGACAGCTTGAGCCATACCATCCCCTTTCCTTTATTCCTGCTAAGAACAGACAGCTAGAGTTAAAGAGGAAGGGGCGGATATCTCTTCCTGGCACAGCAAAGGTAGAAAGTAGGCCCCCCCCCCAACCAGCTTTTACGCAAACCTTTTGTAAAATAAAAGTCGTTAGAAGGCCTCGCTGCAAAACAGTCACCTCTTTCCCCCTCCCCTTGCTTCATGACCACAGAGCACTGTGTCAAGTGTTCATCTCCCCATACCTCCTCCCCAGCTTTTTCACAAGCTTTTTGCAAAATATAGAAACAGAGAAAACCGCAATCTAGTAACGGCAAGTAAACAGACCTGCCAGGGGTGGCAAGAAACAGGGAACAAAAAAAAAAGGAATAGAATAAGGAGCTTACTGCAGGGGAACTGAAATGGGGAAATGAAACAGGGACTAAAAGGTATATAATCAACTGCAGAATGATGTAAAGATGTGCCTACTCTTGTATGACACCCGTGCTTGCAAGCTCATGAAAATAAACTTCTAAGAGATATTTCACTGACTTTTTAAACTAATCATTCCCAGAGAGGAATTTGCTTGTTTCTTACACATCCTCCTGTCCTGTGTCACTCATGCAGGTGGTGTTCACCACACCAGGCTACAGCCCAAAACTGTAACACCAAGACATAGTAAGGGGCCTGATGGGAGGCTTCAAGTGAAGCAGGCCATGCATAATCCAGACAACTAAAGGCTGCACGGAGATTGGTTTAAATGGTGATGGTAGACCCCAATCGCACTAAGTGGAAGTCTTATTGAGTTGGTTGTGAGACCAGAATTGGTTTCTCCTTGAACACCGAATAAAGCTGGAGTACTTGCCAATGTCTTTTAATGCTCCATGCTTCTTCATGAATGGCCGGTGAATACGGTAGAACACAAGTGAGATTCTGTCGATTGTAACGGCACATTTATCTCAGATACTGATTCCTGATATATAAAAAAATATTCGTATAATTAGTAAAAAATATTCCTCATGAGTGGAGTGATGTTTTTCAAAGTTTAATACATGAGGTCTTTTAGCCATTGTATATTTGAGAATATCCGTTGGGAGAGAAAGGATAGTGGCATAGAAATTGGTTTCATGGCCATCCAGTTAGATGACACCTTTAGCTTCTCGCATGCCCACTTAACAGAAGTACTACCAGCGCCCTCTGTTTTTTTACCCGGAGGATTACCACAATCTGAGAGTTGGGAAGGTTTACTGCGGTTAAATAAAAGAATAGTTTGGACTAATTTACATTATGGAACCTTGGTAGAATATTGCAGGGTACAAAGGATTCCACTGGGTTTACGAATGATAAAAGAACAAAGGTTGTACACAGAACACGATGAGTTCGTGCAAAAATGGAATCAAATACTGAATAAATGTTCCCTTGATTTAATGCTGTTAGTAATTGAACATGCCAAACTAACCGCGGAGAGTTTACAACGAGAAAAGGAGGAGTTGATGCAGAAAATTAAAACTCAGAATATAGAGGAAGCTTTTGAAGCCTGTTTTAAAGAACTAACTACAGGGGAATATAAATAGTTTCTCAGACGAAATTAAGCAGCAGAAAATCATGAAGTTTGTCCAAGATGAACAGGACTATAAGAAAGGTTCTATATATTATTGGATGAGCCCACAGTTAAAAAGATCTAATATTTCTAAAAAGACCTTTGATTCAAGTTCCGATGACTCATCAGGGGATGATTTGCTACGTTTGGTAGGAAACAGGACACTAGGGGGAGCACAACAAGCTTCTTTTTTAGACTCCAGACAGGATCAGAGAGTCCGGTTTCAAACCAACGACCAAGAGTCACAGGGTGGCTCGAGGTACCCACGTTAGTGGATGAGGTCCCAGACACGGGGACAAACTTGCAAAGAAATCGTTAACTAAGGATCATGTAAATGTGTTGAATAAGGGCTTCTCATTTGTCCCTACGGTAAGGTTTGATCATTTTAAAGTTTGTAAGGCTTTTCAAAAATTTATAAGAAAATTGCGATTAAAGTTGTTTTTTGAGTAGCAACCAGTTGGGAGAGCCACGGATGGTTCAGTGATTTTCCCGCTTTCGAATAGGTGCCCGCCAGGGAATATAGACCCTGTAATACACACATTTGCAAAATTGGTTCAAAGAGATATTGATGGGGTACAGACAAGATCCACACGAGAGTGGAAGAATTTGTCAATACAAGAAGAGCGGGCTCTAAGGGAATTAAAAAATGATTCAGATGTAATAGTGAAGGCAGCAGATAAAGGGGGTGTGTTGGCGGTGGTGGCGTTCAAGAAATATAAAAGATCCCAAAGGGAGGAGCACAAGGAAGAATATCTGGTAGTACTGAGGGAGACTAAGTAATCAAGATGGCAAAAAGTCAAGCAGAAGAAAGGATTGCCAAAGAGGTAGAGAGGTGACAAAAGATTTTTCAGATACATCAGTGAAAGGAGAAAAGTCCAAAGTGGTATAATGAAATTGAAAGATGAAAAGAATCAACGTGTGGAGAGAGATGAAGAAATGTTGAGATTACTTACCTGATAATCTCCTTTTCCTTAGTGTAGACAGATGGACTCAGAACAAATGGGTATAGTATGCTCGTGCTAGCAGTTGGAGACGGATCTGACGTCTGCACGGGTATATATACCCCCACAGGAAGCGTAGCAACTTAGTAATCTTCCTTGCAAAAGCTGTTATGGATGTGTGTACTGACGCTCAGTGAAATAGTGAAACAGGATTCCCCTGACCGATTGATAGTAGCTGGAGACCGCCAGCATTCCCAACCGGAAGGTGTTGACACCTGGTAGAGTGTATGCTCTTATGGAAACAGATGACATGGCTTACCTTGAATCGGTGAAACCCATGTACACAGGCAGCTGGGCGGGATGCTGAGTCCATCTGTCTACACTAAGGAAAAGGAGATTATCAGGTAAGTAATCTCAACATTTCCTGTCGTGTAGCCAGATGGACTCAGAACAAATGGGATGTACAAAAGCTTTACTCCCAGCCTGGGCGGGAGGCTGCCTGAGGACCATGTAGGACCGCCCTCGCAAATGCTGAGTCCTCCCTAGCCTGGACATCCAGACGGTAGAACCTGGAAAAGGTATGGAGGGAGGACCACGTCGCCGCTTTACAGATTTCTGCAGGCGACAGCATCCTGGATTCTGCCCAAGATGCCGCTTGTGCTCTGGTAGAATGAGCCTTGACCTGTAGAGGCGGAGACTTCCCGGCCTCCACGTAAGCTGCTCTGATAACTTCTTTGATCCAGCGGGCGATGGTGGGCCGAGAGGCCGCTTCCCCTTGTCTTTTCCCGCTGTGCAGGACGAACAGATGGTCTGTCTTTCGTACTTCTTGTGTCATTTCCAGATATCTGGGCAGCATTCTGCCTATGTCGAGATGGCGTAGCAAACGCCCTTCTTCAGATTTCTTCAAACCCGCCATGGTAGGCAAGGATATAGTTTGGTTAAGGTGAAATCGTGAGACCACTTTAGGTAAAAAGGAGGGAACCGTGAGAAGATGGATAGCCTCTGGAGTGATTCTCAGAAAGGGATCACGGCAGGACAGTGCTTGTAGCTCTGAGACGCGGCGTGCTGAACACACCGCCAATAAGAACACCATCTTCAAGGTTAGAGAACGGAGAGACAGGCCCCGAAGGGGTCTGAAGGTGGATCCCGTGAGGAAATCCAAAACAAGGTTGAGGTTCCACAAAGGCACTGGCCACTTCAGTGGCGGACGAATGTGCTTAACTCCTTTCAGGAAGCGAGACACATCTGGATGCGTGGCAATGGTCTTGCCATCCCTCCTGGGACCATAGCAAGACAGTGCAGCCACCTGAACTTTGATGGAGCTGAGGGAGAGACCCTTCTGAAGCCCATCTTGCAGGAAATCCAGAAAAATAGGGATTGTGGTCGCATGTGGATTGGTGCCATGAGTGTCGCACCATGCTTCAAATATTCTCCAGATCCTTACGTAGGTGAGGGAAGTGGAAAACTTGCGGGCTCGGAGGAGTGTATCTATCACGGGCTCCGAGTAACCTCTTTTCTTCAGTCTAGCCCTCTCAATGGCCAGACCGTAAGAGAGAATTGAGCCGGATCTTCGTGGAGGATAGGACCTTGACGTAGAAGGTCCCGGCGAGGAGGCAGGGGAAGGGGCTCACCTGCCAGTAGTCTTCTCATGTCCGCGTACCAGAGTCTTCTTGGCCAGTCTGGTGCCACTAGAAGAACTAGGCCCCGGTGTCTCTGAATCTTGTGGATGATGGCGCCCAGCAGAGGCCACGGAGGAAATGCGTATAGCAGAGTCCCTGGAGGCCATGGCTGAACCAGGGCATCGATTCCGTGTGAGAACGGGTTGCGTTTGTGGCTGAAGTATCTGGGTACTTGAGCATTGGACTTGTCCGCTAGTAAGTCCATGTCCGGAATTCCCCAGTGATCCACAATCATCTGGAAGGCTGTGGGTGACAGCTGCCACTCTCCCGGATCTAGGCTTTCTCTGCTGAGGAAGTCCGCCGCGGTGTTGTCCTTCCCGGCAATGTGGACGGCTGAGATGTCCTGAAGATTCGCCTCTGCCCAAGCCATCAGCGGGGCTATCTCCAGAGATACCTGTTGGCTTCTGGTTCCGCCCTGACGGTTGACATATGCCACCGTGGTGGTGTTGTCGGACATCACTCTGACTGCTCTGTTCTTCAGTCTGTGAGCAAATCGTAGGCATGCCAATCGGACTGCCCGGGCCTCTAGACGGTTGATGTTCCACGCTGACTCTTCTCTATTCCACTGCCCTTGTGTGGTGAGTTCTTCGCAGTGTGCTCCCCAGCTGCTCAGGCTGGCATCTGTGGTGAGCAGAGTCCACGTGGGTGAGGACATCTTCGACCCCCTGCTCATGTGGTTGGACTGCAACCACCACCGTAACTGGGTCCGTACTCTGGCTGGCAGAGGAAGGTGCGTGGAATAGTTCCGAAAGCGGGGGCTCCAGCGAGAGAGCAGGGAGTGTTGTAACGGTCTCATATGGGCCCTTGCCCAAGGTACCACTTCCAGGGTGGATGCCATGAGGCCGAGAACCTGCAGATAATCCCAAGCTATGGGCCGACTGGCTCCCATCAAGTACCGGATACGCGTCTGAAGTTTTAACCTTCTCTTGGTAGTGAGACTGACTGTGTCTGCCTGGGTGTCGAACTGTACTCCCAGGTATTCCAGCGACTGGGAAGGCTGTAGGCAACTCTTGCTGAGGTTGATTACCCAGCCCAAGCTTTCCAGAAGGGCGATCACTCTGTCGGTTGCCCGATGGCTCTCCTCTCGTGACTTCGCCCTGATCAGCCAGTCGTCTAGGTAGGGATGGACCAGGATTCCTTCCCGTCTGAGTGCCGCTGCTACCACTACGACCACCTTGGTGAAGGTCCGCGGTGACGTGGCCAACCCGAAGGGCAGAGCCCGGAATTCTAAGTGGCGTCCTAGAACCTTGAAGCGTAGGTAGCGCTGATGGTCTGGATGGATCGGGATATGCAGGTAGGCTTCCGACAAGTCTAAGGCCGTGAGGAATTCTCCTGGCTGTACTGCGGTCTTGACGGAGCGCAGAGTTTCCATGCGAAACCTCGGGACCCTTAAGTATCGATTGACTGACTTGAGGTCCAGTACGGGCCGAAAGGTGCCCCCTTTCTTGGGTACCATGAAATAAATGGAATAGTGTCCAGAATTCACTTCCCATGCAGGTACTGGGATGATGGCTTTCAAGGACAGGAGCCTCGCCAAGGTAGCTTCCAATGCTGCCTTCTTGTGTATGGGACATGAAGATTCCACAAACTTGTCCGGAGGGAGATGATGAAAGTCCAGATAATACCCCTCTCGGATAATGGCGAGGACCCACTGGTCCGACGTAATCTCGACCCATCTGGGGTAGAAGAGGGTTAACCTGCCCCCTATGGCTCCGTCCCCCAGATGAATCGGCGGGTTCTCATTGTGAGGCGCGGCCGGGACCTGAGCCCGGGCCTGCTCCCCTCTTGCGCTGCTTGGTCTGAAAGGACTTATTCCGGGCCTGAGGACAAGGCGCCTGGTAGCGACTCCTGTAGGGAGTGAAGCGCTGGGAGCTTCTACTCCTGGAGGGCCTTGGAAAGGCGCGCTGGTTCCTTCTGAACCGATCTTCCGGCAGTCGAGGTACTGGAGAGGCGCCCCATGTGCTGGCCAGTCTATCAAGGTCGCTACCAAACAGGAAAGAGCCCTTTAAAGGGCAATCTGGTGAGGCGTGTCTTCGAAGGAGCATCAGCTGACCATTTCCGGATCCAGAGCTGCCTCCTGGTGGCTACGGAGGATGAGATCCCCTTGGCTGTTGTCCGGACTAGGTCTGATGCAGCATCCGTAAGGAACGAGAGAGCTGACTCCATGTCTGCTGCTGGAGCGTTGTTCCTGACCTGTGACAAACAGGAACGCGTCACCACTGTGCAGCAGGTTGCGATCCGCAAAGATAGAGCTGCCACCTCAAAAGTCTGTTTCAGAATGGCGTCCAGTCGCCGGTCATGAGGCTCCTTGAGGGCCGCCCCCCCCCTCAACTGGAATGGTAGTGCGCTTGACCACAGCGCTAATCAAGGCGTTCACCTGAGGGCACGCCAGCAGCTCCTGGATAGCCGGTGCCAGGGGGTACATGCTTGTCAGGGCCCGACCCCCTTTGAATGAGGCCGCTGGTGCAGCCCATTCTAAATCTATTAGTTGTTGTGCCACTTGCAAGAATGGAAAATGGTGGGCTGTAGGACGAAGACCTTCCAGCAGGGGGTTCTGCGCGGAGGGTACCGTAGCGCTGGGACCTGTAATATCCAACTCCGCCAGGCACTGAGACACCAGGAGAGATCCTATTTAGGGAAGAACCGCCTCATGGTTCTATATGGCTCAATCCTGAGGGAAGCTCCCCCTCGTCCGGGAGTTCGGACTCGTCCGGTGAAACATCCAGGTCCGACTGATCCGGACTGTCTGGAGGCGGAAGGTCCGGCACACGATAAGGGCGTGAGGGTCCCGGAACAGGATCCGCTGGAGCTGCAACCGCAGCAGCCGCCGCAGCCGCAGCAGGAACAGCAGGGCCTGGACGGGAAGCTGTTTGCATCTGTACAAAGGCATGAATCCCCTTAAAGAGATCCACCCAGGAAATGGAGGCGGTCTCTAATCGCCGGGGTACGAGATCCCCGGGGATTCCAGGTTGGTCGAGACTGCCTGCTAAGTCCGAGGTAGCCCCTGGGGAACTGTCAGCGAATCGTGGCTGAGACTGGTCCTGGCCCGAGGGTCCCCTGGCCTCCTCACATTGGGCACATAGGGAGTCTGGCTCTTCACTGTGCGTGGCTCTAAGCTGGCATGCAGAGCAGAGGCCGAGGGCTTTAATGCCGGAGGCAGGAGGTGCCCCTGCTGAAGATGCTGAGGCGTTCTGTTCCATTGAAAAATATGCGCTTAATGAAAAGCGGCAGCAATATACACTTAATATAACAGGCGCTTAATAATAACAATATGCGGCAGCAATATACGCTTAATCTAACAGGCGTTCAATACAACAGGCGCTCAATAATATGCGGCAGCTATATACGCTTAATACAACGGGCGCTCAACAATATGCGGCAGCAATATACGCTTAACAGAACAGGCGCTCAACAATATGCGGCAGCAATATACGCTTAACAGAACAGGCGCTCAATAATATGCGGCAGCAATATACGCTTAATACAACAGGCGCTCAATAATATGCGGCAGCAATATACGCTCAATGATATCCAATATGCTCTCAGCAATATGCAGCTAGCACTATACGCTCAATGATATGCAATATGCTCTCAGCAATATGCGGCTTAGCAATGTACGCTGAACAATATGCAATGTGCTCTCAGCAATATGCGGCTTAGCAATATACGCTCAATGATATGCAATATGCTCTCAGCAATATGCGGCTTAGTCATAGATCTGCGCCTATCATGGGCGCTCAATACCTGAGTAAGGCCAACAAAATGGCGCCCTTCCACGGTGTGACGCCTACGGGCCATGCCGCCGATCCTCGTTCCTCGGAGACCAAAGAGTAAGAGATGTACGCCTTACCTGATCCTCGGCGCTTCCCGGCTGGAACCCGGGTGGTCTCCGGCTGCGGGGGGAGAGGGCAAGTACCTTCACCGCCGCGCTTTGAGGAAATGCACCCGCTGCCTCGTCCACACCGGGACCGAGGCGCCTCGTTCGCCCCGCCCGAGCCTCGCCCAGGGGCTACGTCCCTGCCGCGATTCGGCCACCGGACCGAGGACTTAGACCTCCGGGGGATCACGGAAATCACCCCGGGAAACTCAACTGGGGGAGGGACCTTAGGGTATCACTGCAGGAGTGCGGGGCTCGATGGTGCTGTAGAAGTTTAGTAAAAAGAAAGTAGAAAGTAGATTTGGAAACACGCTCAGCGAGCGTGCAGGCTCTCCAAACTGCTTTGGAGACGGAAATTACTAAGTTGCTACGCTTCCTGTGGGGGTATATATACCCGTGCTGACATCAGATCCGTCTCCAACTGCTAGCACGAGCATACTATACCCATTTGTTCTGAGTCCATCTGGCTACACGACAGGAAATGGCAGAAATATGAAACAAATACTTCAGTTCGGTGTTCACTAAAGAGGACCCTGGAGAAGGACCGTCGCTAGTTAACAAGAAACTGGAGGGGAATGGAGTAGATGTAACTTCATTTACAGTAGAGAATGTATGGGAAGAGCTAGGGAAACTGAAAGTGGACAAAGCCATGGGGCCTGATGAGGTTTATCCCAGGATACTGAGGGAGCTTAGAGATGTGCTGGCGGGTCTGCTGTGTGACCTGTTCAATAGATCCTTAGAAACGGGAGTGGTGCTGAGTGATTGGAGAAGAGCGGTGGTGGTCCCGCTTCACAAGAGTGGGAACAGAGAAGAGGCTGGTAACTACAGACCAGTCAGCCTCACCTCGGTGGTGGGAAAAGTAATAGAATCACTGTTGAAGGAAAGAATAGTGAACTATCTACAGTCGCAAAAATTGCTGGACCAGAGGCAGCATGGATTCACCAGGGGAAGATCCTGTCAGACAAATCTGATTGACTTTTTTGACTGGGTAACTAAGGAATTGGATCAAGGAAGAGTGCTCGATGTCATCTACTTGGATTTCAGCAAGGCTTTTGATACGGTCCCGCACAGGAGACTGGTGAATAAAATAAGAAGCTTAGGAGTGAGTGCCGAGGTGGTGACCTGGATTGCAAACTGGTTGACGGACAGAAGAGAGAGCGGTGTTGAGCGGAGTGCCGCAGGGATCGGTGTTGGGACCGGTCCTGTTCAATATCTTTGTGAGCGACATTGCGGACGGGATAGAAGATAAGGTTTGTCTTTTTGCGGATGACACTAAGATCTGCAACAGAGTGGACCCGCCGGAAGGAGTGGAGAGAATGAGACGGGATTTAAGGAAGCTG
Organism: Rhinatrema bivittatum; assembly: GCF_901001135.1. Lineage (NCBI taxonomy): Eukaryota > Metazoa > Chordata > Amphibia > Gymnophiona > Rhinatrematidae > Rhinatrema > Rhinatrema bivittatum. The sequence goes on along the minus strand of NC_042618.1, from coordinate 268,849,854 downwards.
GAAGAATGGTCGAAGATATGGCAGCTGAGATTCAATGCCAAGAAGTGCAGAGTCATGCACATGGGGTGTGGAAATCCAAAAGAATTGTATTCGATGGGGGGGAGTAGGGCTGATATGTACGGAGCAGGAGAGAGACCTAGGGATGATTGTCTCTAATGATCTGAAGTCGGCGAAACAATGTGACAAGGCGATAGCTAAAGCCAGAAGAATGCTGGGCTGCATAGACAGAGGAATATCGAGTAAGAAAAGGGAAGTGATAATCCCCTTGTACAGGTCCTTGGTGAGGCCTCACCTGGAGTACTGTGTTCAGTTCTGGAGACCGTATCTCCGAAGGGACAGAGACAGGATGGAGGCGGTCCAGAGAAGGGCGACTAAAAAGGTGGAAGGTCTTCATAGAATGACTTATGAGGACAGATTGAAGAATCTAAATATGTACACCCTGGAGGAAAGGAGGGGCAGGGGTGATATGATTCAAACTTTCAGATACTTGAAAGGTTTTAATGATCCAAAGACAATGACAAACCTTTTCCATTGCAAAAAAATCAGCAGAACCAGGGGTCACGATTTAAAACTCCAAGGAGGAAGACTCAGAACCAATGTCAGGAAGTATTTCTTCACGGAGAGGGTGGTGCATGCCTGGAATGCCCTTCCGGAGGAAGTGGTGAAGACCAAAACTGTGAAGGATTTCAAAGGGGCGTGGGATAAACACTGTGGATCCATAAAGTCTAGAGGATGTGAATGAAGAGAAGAGCCAAGGGATGGCTTGCTTGCGGGAATGACGGCTACTACCTGGAGATTAATATCCTTATTCAATAAACATACACACAGTTAATGCGACTCCAATATTGCTCTATGCTTCAACGGCAAGAGGAAATGTGGAAAAAAGGATTTGCATCCACAAAAAAGCAGGGGAGTAGCTTGCTTGTTACGGCGATTACTACCCCAAATCAAATAAGCCTGATACTTCACTTGCAATGCACATCCAACATGACTCTCTGCTTCAACGGCAGAGAGAATGAAGAAAAGATGATTTATATCAGCATCAACCAACAAGGAATGAATTACATAGTCTGGGTAAACAAATAAGCATGGGAGTAGCTGGCTTGTTACGGCAGTTACTACCCCAAATCAAATAAGCCTGATACTTCACTTGCAATGCACATCCAACATAGCTCTCTGCTTCAACGGCAGAGAGAATGAAGAAAAGATGATTTATATCAGCATCAACCAACAAGGAATGAATTACATAGTCTGGGTAAACAAATAAGCATGGGTGTAGCTTGCTTGTTACGGTGGCTACTACCCCGAATCAATTAAGCATGATACTTGACTTGGAATAAGTATCCAGCGCAGCTCACTGCTTCAGCAACAGAAGGAATTAAATAAAGAGGATTTTTATTCAGACAACCAACAATGGCTGAATTGCACATGCAAGGTAAACAAACGGGAGTAGCTTGCTTATTATGGCGGTTACTACCCCAAACCAATTAGCTAGATACTTCACTTAGATGCAGCTCCAGCACTGCTGTCTGCATCGATGGTGGGGGTGGAAGGGAATTGGAACCATAAAGTTACCAATTCCCTTCCACGTAAGGCCGTCGGCGCCATTTTGATTACTGGCAGCCGATGGCCCTTTGCCCTTACTATGTCACTGGGGCTACCGCTGCCATTGGTCGACCCCAGTGACATAGTAAGGGCAAAGGGCCATCGGCGCCATTTTGATTGCTGGCAGCCGACGGCCCAAGTCCAGGAGATCACTCCCGGACCGCTCCTGGACCCACGCTGGACCACCAGGGACTTTTGGTAGGTCTTGGGGGGGGGGGGGTCAGGAGGGTGGGGGGCTGTAGTAAATTAATTTGGAAGATCTTGGGGGGTTATATTTAATTAATTTGGCAGGTCTTGGGGGGGGGGGCAGGGGGGTGGGGGTTGTTAATTAATATAAAGTGTTGGGATGGGTTTTTTTTTTTGGGGGGGGGGGGGGGGGTAGTTTCCCACAGAATTAGAAAGACAAAAGTTTTCTGATCTGGGGAATGGACCAAAATGGCCCTCCCCAGACCTGAAAACAAAATGGGAAGAAAAAAAAATGTTATGCACTCCCCTAATTTGCTCCATAAGACGCATAGATGCCCGGGGACAGAGCCAGTTTAGCACAAATTTTTTTTTTTTAATTTTCCCCCTCTGAATCCTAGGTGCGTCTTATGGTCAAGTGTGTCTTATGGAGTGAAAAATACAGTAAATAACTGATTCACATTTACCAGTTGAAGTCTTTTTATGATTTTGTAGATCTCTATCATACCCCACCTCAGCTGTCTCTTCTCCAAGCTGAACAGCCCTAACCTCTTTAGACTTTCCTTATAGGGGATCCGTTCCATCCCCTTTATCATTTTGTTCACCCTGCTCTAAACTTTCTCTAGAGCAACTTTATCTTTTCTGAGATGTGGCGACCAGAAGTGCACATCGTATTCAAGGTGCGGTCTCAACATGGAACGATACAGAGACATTATGACATCCATCATTTTATTTGCCATTCCCTTCCTAATAATTCTTAACTTTCTGTTTACTTATTTGACCACCACAGCACACTGAGCCAACGATTTCAATGTATTATCCACTATGATGCCTAGATCTCTTTCCTGGGTGTTAACTCTTTATGTTTAACCTAACATCGAGTAACCACAGCAAGGGTTATTTTTCCCTATATGCATCACCTTGCACTTGTCTACATTAAATTTCATGTGTCATTTGGACGCCCAATCTTCCAGTTTCACAAGGTCCTCCTGCAATTTATCATAATCCGCTTGAGATTTAACTACTATGCATAAAATTGTGTCAGCCACAAATTTAAGCACCTCACTCGTCGTACCCCTTTCCAGACAATTTATAAATATCTTAAAAAGCACCAGTCCTAGTACAGATTCCTGAGGCACACTACTGTTTATCTTTTTCCACTGTGAAAACAGACCATTTAATCTGACTTTTAACCAGTTTGCAATTCACAAAAGGATATCACCTCCTATTCTATGACTTTTTAGTTTTCTTAGAAGTCTTTTATGAGGAACTTAATTGAACAGCTTCTGAAAATCTAAATACACCACATCTGTCGGTTCACCTTTGTCCACATGTTTATTTACCTTTTCATAAATATGTAGGAGATTTGTGAGGCAAGACTTCCCTTGGGTAAATCCATGCTGGCTGTGTCCCATTAAACCATGTCTATCTAAATGTTCTGTGATTTTATTCTTTATAACTTTATCCACAATTTTTCCTGGCACTGAAGTGAGGCTCACTGGTCTATAGTTTCCCCGATCTCCCCTGGAGCCCTTTTTAAATATCAGGGTTACGTTTGCCACCCTCCAGTCTTCAAGTGTAATGGACAAATTTAATGATAAGTTACAAGTTTTCACTAATAGGTCTGAAATTCAATTTTTGAGTTCTTTCAGAACCTTGGGGTATATACCATCTAGTCCAGGCGATTCACTAGTCTTCAGTTTGTCAATCTGGCCTACTACATCTTCCAGGTTCACCATAATTGGTTCAGTTCATCTGAATCATCACCCTTGAAGAAAACCAACTATGGAACAGGTATCTCCCCAGCATCCTCTTCAATAAACAACGAAGCAAAGAATTCATTTAGTCTTTCCACAATGGCCTTATCTTCCCAAAGTGCCCCTTTAAACCCTCAATCATTTAACGGTTCAACTGACTCCCTCGCAGGCTTACTGTTTCAGATATATTTTTAAAAGTTTTTATTATGAGTTTTTGTCTTTTAAGGCCAACTTCTTTTCAAATTCTCTCTTTGCATGGCTTATCAATGTCTTACATTTAACTTGCCAAAGCTTATGCTTTAACCTATTTTCCTCTGATGGATCCTGGAAATTGAAAAAACAGTACAACAATTATCAAACCATATTGAATGTAACAACATATTTTACCCAGCGCAACATGGGTTTCGCAAACACTACAGCACTGAAACTCTACTATTAGCTTTATCAGATAATATCTTAAGAGGATTTGATACTGGAACACACTACATTCTAGTTCTATTAGATCTCTCCGCAGCATTCGACACAGTAAATCACAAAACACTACTCAATAGACTGAAAGAAATAGGTCTCACTAATAAAACAATAAAATGGTTTGAGTCATACCTTAAAAACAGATGTTTCCAAGTACAAATTAAAAATACACTTTCGGACAAAGTCACACTGCTAACTGGTGTCCCACAGGGATCGGCCCTGTCAGCAACACTCTTTAACATTTATCTCCTCCCGGTATGTCACCTACTAGCAGGACTTGGAATCATACACTACTTATACGCAGACGATATACAGCTACTGCTACCAATTGTAAACACCATTGAAGAAACTATGAAACTTGCTAATATGTATCTTGAGATAATTAAACAGCTCTTAAATCAGATGGAACTGGTAATAAACCGACAAAATGGAATTTCTACACCTTGAACGTAAAAACATACACCACATCCAACCAACACTCACAACTAAAAATAACCAAACCGCTGAGCTAGCAACCAAGGTAAGAAATCTAGGAGTAATAATTGACCCTGAGCTAAACATGAAACAACACATCTCCTTGAAAATAAAGGAAGGATATGCGAAACTAATGATCCTGAGACAACTTAAACCTCTACTAACACTAAACAATTTCCGCACAGTTTTGCAGGCAATGATATTCGCAAGTACAGACTACTGCAACTCCCTACTTTTAGGACTGCCACAATCCACAATTCGGCCACTACAAATATTACAAAATTCAGCTGCTAGAATTTTGACTGGCAAAAAAAAGAATGATCACATTACAGGAACGCTTGCCGATCTACACTGGCTCCCAATTGAACAAAGAATTCAATATAAGGCCTTATGCATAATACACAAACTAATCCATGATGAAAAAGCTGACTGGCTCAACACAGCACTGCGTGTACACGTCCCACAAAGAAACCTAAGATCTGCTAATAAGGCTCTACTAACTGTTCCCTCTGTCAAAACAGCACGCCTCACGCAAGTTAGGGAGAGAGCACTATCACTGGCTGGCCCCGTGCTATGGAACACCATGCCACTCGAAATAAGACTGCAGAGAAACTTCAAAATATTCAAATCCAATCTGAAAACCTGGCTATTTAAACAAGCTTTTTATAAAGATAAAGAGAAGGGAAAAAACAGCTGATTGATTAGGATGCACCAAACTAGAAATTGTTGTTTGTAACCTACAAATGCACATTAAAGTTAAATTCTTTCCGTCTACTATGCTCCCTACAGACAAACTTAATGTACTCACATATTTTATTGAAGTGAATTGTTACCGCACTATGATGGCACATGATTAATTGTAATCTATACCACTTACTTTATTCATTATCGTGCCTTGCTGTAAACCGTCGTGATGGTTCTCTAACTTAACGACGGTATAGAAGAGCTTTTAAATAAATAAATAAAATAAATAAATCCTTCTTCCAATTTTAGAATGAAGATCTTTTGGCTAAAACAGCCTTTTTCTGCTTACTTTTTATCCACGCCAGCAAACGTTTGGCCTTCCTTCCACCTTTCTTAATGCGTAAAATAAATCTGGACTGCACTTCTAAGATAGTATTTTTAAACAATGTCCACGCCTGTAGCTGCACCTTTCAGTATTTTTTTTTTTTAACTATTTTCCTAATTTTGTCAAAGTTTCCCTTTTGAAAGTTTAGGACTAGAGACATGCATTTACTTACTGTCCACCTTCCTGTCATTAATTGAAATTTGATCATGTTATGATCACTATTGCCAAGTGGCCCCACCAGATCTTGGTCTTCACTGATATGCAATGCTCTCCGTTTTAAAGAATTATGTAATGTACTATTATTATGTTTTAATTATGTATGCTCACAATGTACCCTGCCCTGAAGGGCTGGCAATAAATGCTTTTATATAAATAAATAAATAAATAGACCTTAAATTGCTCCCTCTGTTATCGGCTCCTGAACCAATTGCTCCATAAAACTGTCATTTATTCAATCCAAGAACTTTATCTCTCTAGCATGTCCTGATGTTATATTTATCCAATGAATAGTGGCATAATTGAAATCTCCCATTATGACTGCACTACCATTGTGGTTAGCTTCCTTAATTTCTCTTAGCATTTCACTGTCCATCTCATCATTTTGGCTAGGTGGATGGTAGCATACTCCTGCCGCTATACTCTTCCCCAGCACACAAGGGATTTCTACCCATAAAGATTTGATTGTGCATTTACCCCTAGGTTCAGCAAAATTCTATAATTTTTGCATGAATAATGCCCGTGAGAAGAAAACCAGGTGTGGTTATGATAATTTTAGAATTACCGTACCGCACACGTCGCATAGGTAGTTTATCGCAATGTGTTTTAAAGTTTTGGCACTATCCCATTGGTTATACTCCTTTCACCATGTCTCTGAGATGCCAATTAAGTCTATGTTATCATTCACTGCTGTACCTTCTAACTCTCCCTCTAACTCCCTTCTGAAAATGTCATTAAGGACATTAAGATAAGTCTTTTGATTCATTGACTTTTTTGCAATATTGGCTGCGACACTGTGTTACTGTTATGAAACTTTCCAATACTAAGTAGGGAGAGTTTTGATTCATGAAAAAAACAAAAAGCATAAAAAGGAAAAAAGAAAAAGTTTTCATTACATCACTGAGATTAATAGAAAATTGGAGGTTTTATTAATCATAAAATGTTTAAAGATACAGAAGAAATATGACTAAGGGTTCAAACATTGGAGGTTTTTTCAACTAATGATGGTGCCCAGATTCATCTGATTGCAGGTAGTCATTGCTGAGATTAGGCACCTGAAGTTTTTCCTCCAGTTATAAGTAATTATTGGTGCTTTCAAGTATGGTTCACTGAGTGCTTTTTTCTTTGATTAAAAGTGGTTTTGCACTCAGTTTTCTCCTTTGTTTTTTAAATTCAATTGCTAATTCTTCTCCATAAAGGTATTTTGCCCTTAGATTACTGTATTCCAAATGCATGATATTGCATTTTTTGGATTAAAATGCTGTGGTCATACCTTTGACTACTCCCCAATTATTTTAAAATCATTGGAGTGACATAATTGGCATCACAGAGACTTGGTGGAAGGAGGATAACACTATATCAGGGTACAAATTATATCGCAATGATAGGGAGGATCAACTTGGTGGGGGTGTGGCACTTTATGTCCGGGAGGGTATAGCGTCCAACAGGATAAAGATCATACAAGAGACTAAATGCTCAGTAGAATCTATACGGGTAGAATCCCATGTGTGTTGGGTAAGAGTATAGTGATAGGAGTATACTACTGTCCACCTGGACAAAATGGTCAGATGATGAAATGCTAAGAGAAATCAGGGACGCTAACCAATTTGGCAGTGCAATAATAAAGGGAGATTTCAATTACCCCAACATTGACTGAGTAAATGTAAAAGCAGGACTTGCTAGAGACAAAGTTCCTGGATGTAATAAATGACTGCTTCATGGAGCAATTGGTTCAGGAACCAACAAGAGAGTGAGCTATTTTAGATTTAATTCTTAGTGGAACGCACGATTTGGTGAGAGAGGTAACGGTGGTGGGGCCACTTGGCAACACTGATCATAACATGATCAAATTTAAACTAATAACTGAAAGGGGGACAATAAGTAAATCTGCAGCTCTAACACTAAACTCTCAAAAGGGGAACTTTGATAAAATGAGGAAAATAGTTAGAAAAAACTGAAAGGGTAGCTACAAAGGTTAAAAGTGTTCAACAGGCATGGACATTGTTTAAAAATACAATCCTAGAGGCGCAATCCATATGTATTCCACACATTAAGAAAGGTGGAAGGAAGGCAAAACGATTAACGTCATGGTTAAAAGGTGAGGTGAAAGAGGCTATTTTAACCAAAAAAACCATCCTTCAAAAATTGGAGGAAAGATCCATTTGAAGGAAATAGGATAAAACATAAGCACTGTCAAGTTAATTGTAAAACATTGATAAGACAGGCGAAGAGAGAATTTGAAATGAAGTTGGCCATAGAGGCAAAATCTCATAATAAAAACCTTTTAAAATATACCCGAAGCAAGAAACCTGTGAGGGAGTTGGTTGGACCATTAGATGATTGAGGGGTTAAAGGGGCTCTTAGGGAAGATAAGGCCATTGCAGAAAGACTAAATGAATGCTTTGCTTCCATGTTTACTAATGAGGATGTTGGAGAGATACCAGTTCCGGAGATGGTTTTCAGGGGTGATGAGTCAGACGAACTGAATGAAATCACTGTGAACCTGGAAGATGTAGTAGGCCAGATTGACAAACTAAAGAGTAGCAAATCACTTGGACTGGATGGTATGCATCCTAGGGTACTGAAGGAACTCAAAAATGAAATTTCTGATCTATTAGTTAAAATTTGTAACCTATCATTAAAATCGTCAATATTTAAAAAAGGCTCCAGGGGCAATCCCGGTAACTATAGATCAGTGAGCCTGACTTCAGTGCCGGGAAAAATAGTGGAAACTATTCTCAAGATCAAAATCGTAGAGCATATAGAAAGACATGGTTTAATGGAACAAAGTTAACATGGATTTACCCAAGGGAAGTCTTGCCTAACAAATCTGCTTCATTTTTTTGAAGGGGTTAATAAACATGTGGATAAAGGTGAACCAGTAGATGTAGTGTATTTGGATTTTCAGAAGGCATTTAACAAAGTCCCTCATGGGAGGCTTCTAAGAAAACTAAAAAGTCATGGGATAGGAGGCGATGTCCTTTCGTGGATTACAAACTGGTTAAAAGACAGGAAACAGAGAGTAGGATTAAATGGGCAATTTTCTCAGTGGAAAAGGGTAAACAGTGAAGTTCCTCAGGGATATGTACTTGGACCAGTGCTTTTCAATATGTATATAAATGATCTGGAAAGGAATACGACGAGTGAGGTTATCAAATCTGCGGATGATACAAAATGATTCAGATTAGTTAAATCACAAGTGGATTGTGATACATTACAGGAGGACCTTGAAAGACTGGAAGATTGGGCATCCAAATGGCAGATGAAATTTAATGTGGATAAGTACAAGGTGTTGCATATAGGGAAAAATAACCCTTGCTGTAGTTACATGTAGGAGCTACCACCCAGGAAAAAGATCTAGGCATCATAGTGGATAATACTTTAAAATCATCGGCTCAGTGTGCTGCAGCAGTCAAAAAAGCAAACAGAATGTTAGGAATTATTAGGAAGGGAATGGTTAATAAAATGGAAATTGTCATAATGCTTCTATATCGCTCCATGGTGAGACCACACCTTGAATTCCATGTACAATTCTGGTCGCCGCATATCAAAAAGATATAGTTGCGATGAAGAAGGTACAGCGAAGGGCAACCAGAATGATAGAGGGGTTGGAACAGCTCCCCTATGAGGAAAGGCTGAAGAAGTTAGGGCTGTTCAAGCTTGGAGAAGAGTCGGCTGAGGGGGGATATGATAGAGGTCTTTAAGATCATGAGAGGTCTTGAACGAGTAGATGTGAATCGATTATTTACTATTTCAAATAATAGAAGGACTAGGGGGCATTCCATGAAGTTAGCAAGTGGCACATTTAAGACTAATCTGAGAAAATTCTTTTTCACTCAAAGCACAGTTAAGCTCTGGAATTTGTTGCCAGAGGATGTGGTTAGTGCAGTTAGTGTAGATGGGTTCAAAAAAGGTTTGGTTAAATTCTTGGAGAAGAAGTCCATTAACTGCTATTAATCAAATTTACTTAGGGAATAGCCACTGCTATTAATTGCATCAGTAGCATGGGATCTTCTTAGTGTTTGGGTAATTGCCAGGTTCTTGTGGCCTGGTTTGGCTTCTGTTAGAAACAGGATGCTGGGCTTGATGGACCCTTGGTCTGACCCAGCATGGCAATTTCTTATGTTCTTATCTTTCATCTTATTTATATTTTCTGGCATGTTTATTCTGTTACATGTGTTCAAACTGTCTGTCCTGATTCTTCCTCAATTTCACTTATTTTCAGGTGCAGTGGTAGCATACTGTGGGATTGAGAGTCAAGATATCTGTTCGTGGAGCCATGGAGTACAAGGGAGTGCCTGAATCACTCAGGTCTCTTAGAATCTGAAAATAAAATTTCCAGAGAGGCAAAAACTGAAAATAAAATGTTTTCAAGTATATTCAAAGTAGGAAGCCTATGAGAGAGTCAGTTAGATCACTAGATGATCGAAGGGCAAAATAGGCACTCAGAGAAGACAAGGCCATGGCAGAAAAATTAAATGAATTCTTTACTTTGGTCTTTACATAGAAGGGTGTTGGGGAGCTACCTATGTCTGAAACATTCTTTGAGGGTGATGATTTTGAGGAACTGAATAAAATCATGATGACCTGGGAAGCTATAATAGAGCAAATTGGCTAAGTAAAGAGTAACAAATCACAAGGATGGGTGGTATATATCCCAGAGTTCTGTAAGAACTCAAAAATTAAATTACAAATGTATTACTAGTAATATCTAACCTCTCAGTCAAATAGCTATGGTACCTGAGGATTGAAGTGTGGCCAATGTAATGCCTGAAGTTAAAAAAAGGCTCCAGAAGTAATCTGGAAAACTACAGCCCAGTGAGCCAGACACTAGTGTTGGGCAAAATGGTAAAAGTTGTTCCGAAGAAAATTACTATTTGTTTAGTCACAAACTAATGGGGCAGAGCCAACATGGATTCAGCAAAGAGAAGTCTTGCCTTACAAATCTGTTAGATTTTTTGAAGGGATTAACAAATGTGTGAACCATAGTGAGTCATAGTGAACAATATGTATTTGGATTTTCAGAAGGTGTTTGACAAAGTTTCTCATGAAGGACTCATCAGGAAATTAAAAAGTCATGAGACAGGAGGCAATATCCTATTGTAGATTGGTAACAGGATAAAGGACAGGAAACGGAGAAGAGGACTGAATGGTCATTTTTTCAGTTGAGAAAGGTAAACTATTTACCTTTGCTTCAGGATCTGGAAAAGGGAGTGATGAATGAGGTAAGCAGATGACATGAGCCAGTTGTGAAGATTTTGTGAAACTGGGGGATTGGGACGTCTAAAAGGCAGACGAAATTTTATATGGACAAGTCCAAAATGATGCATGTAGGGGTGAATAATCAAAACTATAGGTATACAATGCTATGTTCCTTAGGAGGTAATTTTAAAAGGAGTTATAGTGTAAATTTAATATACTATCGTAGCAATTTTAAAAAGCCATTTCCTGCGTAAAGTACACTTACATGTGAATATCCTATGGACAATTCGATGGCATATATTTTAGTAATTTTAAATGCTTATTAAAATCAGGCCCTTTGTTTTTAGTTGCTTCATCAAAGAAATCAAATCAACTTTGGCAAGACTTTCCCTTTGAGAAACCTTGTTGCCTACTGTGACATACTAGTTTCAATGTAGTGCACTATTATATCCTTCAGATTCAATTTGATATGTGAATAATGGAAAAAATAGACTTGAAGCATTATTAATAGTATAGTTCTGAGGCCAATACCATGAGTCTTTACTGTAGTTATATGTTGCGGTTCTGTGCCGGCCTGGATGACGGCGTTCCCACTGGGGCTGTGCCGCTGCGAGCTCCTCCGTAGACACTCTGCACTTAGGCGCGCGCGCCACTTGGGCGCTTTTCTAGGCCGTTTCCCGCCAGTGGTGACTCCGCCCAAATCCTGACGTCAGACGCCGCGGCCTTGATAAGCCAGCCGCGGCCATCCAGTCTTTGCCTTGCAATGGGTTAGCCTCCCGGTTTCCTGTTGCGCTGTGCCCGGAGTGACTTGCTTGGCGTCGTCGCTCCGTTCCTGTTACAGTACCTGCTTGGTTCCTGCCTGCCTGCCTGCTTGCTACAGTTCCTGTCTGGTTCCAGCACCTGTATCTTGCTACAGTTTCTGCCTGGTTCCCGTACCCGTATTCTGCTACAGTTCCTGCCTGGTTCCAGAACCTGAACCCACTTACAGTATTGCTACTGTCTTAGTCTGGTTCCAGTTACCTGTCCTGATCCACAACTCGCCTAAGTCCCAGCGGTTGGGCTCCTACGGGCTCCTCCTGGGGGAGTGCCAGCTTCCAGGGTGAAGAGCATCTATGTCCTGCGTGAACATCTGCCTCCCGGCCTGCTTTGCAACAGAGACATTGTCCACCTTTCCAAGTCTCCAGCAGGTCGGCCCAAGGGTCCACTAAACAGAGACTCCTATAACAGATTGCAAGGCCATGGACTTGGCGGATGCACCCACTCCCTCGGTTCTGCCCGGGATGGCCCGGCAGATGCTACAGCACCAGAGCTGCATCAATACCCTGCAGCCACGGTGGAACGGCTATCCTTGCGCCTGGAGTCCTTGCCGCCCGTTGGTAGGGCCCTCTAGGCTCACAGCTCCTCTGTGACTCAGTTACCGGCACCCTCCCGCTACGCTGGTGATGTAAGGACCTGCAGCGGCTTTCTGAACCAATGTTTTGTTTGGTTCTCTTTGCTGCCCCGGCAGTTCCCCTCAGATGCGGTGAAAGTGGCATATATCCTGTCCCTGCTTGATGGGAAAGCCTTAATCTGGGCTTCTTCCCTCTGGGAGAACAATTATTCTTCGTTAACGGACCTACAACAGTTCATCACAAACTTTCACCAGGCCTTTGATGAGCCCGCCCGAGTAGCCACAGCTATGTCTGAGCTGCTGCAACTTCGTCAGGGGGTTCGCTCCCTGGCAGATTACGCAATGGACTTTAGGACGCTGGCCCAAGAAGTAGGTTGGCAAGATGGTAGTCTTAAGGCCATCTTCCTAGAAGACCTCTCCGGACGCATAGAGGATTAAATTGCGGCTCGAGATCTGCCGGAGGACCTCAATGCCTTGATCGAGATGGCTGACCGCATTGATCGCCGCCTCTCGCTACAGTCCGGCTCGTGGGCCGAGACCTGTGTCCTCACCCAAGATTCCTCGACCGGACGCTCCCACCTGCGAACCCATGCAGTTGGGTCGGGCCCCGCTTTCTGCTGAAGAAAGGCAACGTCGCCGTTCGTTGAAGTTGTGCTTGTAATGTGGCCAGAAGGGCCACTTCTTGGCACACTGCCAGGAGCGTGCGGAAAACACCAAAGCCTAGGATGTCAGGAGGAGCTCCTCCTAGGCTGTGCTACAGCTCCTCAATGTACTGTCCCGGTTACCTTGGAATATCCCGGGGGCTCCTTTGAGACAATGGCGTTCCTGGACTCCGGAGCTGGAAGTAATTTTATCCTGCAGGACTTAGTCTCCCAGCTGCGAATCCCGACGCAGAGACGGGAGGTCCCGTTACGAATTACCTCTATCCAGGGGACGCTTCTTCCCGGACCTGTCCAGATGTCCACCGCACCCATTACAGCCTGCACCGGGGCGATCCATTCGGAGGAGATAGCCTTCCTAGTCTTGGAGAAGGCTGTCCACCCCGTGGTGCTAGGGTTGCCGTGGTTACAGAAGCACTCACCTATGATCCAGAGGGATACACTACAGATTGTCAAATGGAGTCCTTTTTGCCTAGCTAACTGTATGAAAGTGCCTAAGACTTCCGCACTTCCCTTGATGCATTCTGCCATGGGTCCTCCTGCACCATATGAGGACTTCACGGACGTATTCTCCAAGACCAAGGCGGAGATCCTTTCGCAACATCGTCTGTATGACTGTGCTATAGACTTGCTACCTGGTACTATGCCCCCTCGAGGAAGGGTCTATCCCTTATCTATACCTGAGACCCGGGCCATGTCTGAATATATTGTGGAGAACCTGGCCAAGGGCTTTATTCGCCCGTCCAAGTCGCCTGCAGGGGCAGGGATCTTTTTTGTCAGCAAGAAAGAAGGCTCATTGAGGCCGTGCATAGACTATCGAGGCCTAAATTCTATTACCAAGCGAGACCGTTACCCGCTCCCGTTAATCCCGGAGCTTCTTGATCGGCTTCAAAGAGCAAAGATCTTCACAAAGTTGGATTTGTGAGGAGCGTACAATTTAGTCAGGATCCGTCCCGGAGACGATGGGAAGACCGTGTTTAATACCCGCGAAGGGCATTACGAGTAGCTCGTAATGCCTTTTGGCTTATGTAATGCCCCGGCGGTGTTCCAGCACCTGATGAATGAGGTGTTGCGGGACCTTCTGAACACCTGCGTAACTGTTTACCTCGGCAATGTGTTAATCTACTCCCAGGATCTGTCGTCACACCGTCAGCATGTCCGTCAAGTGCTCCAGATTCTTAGGGAGCATGGTCTCTACGCAAAGCTGGAAAAGTGTAGCTTTGAAAAAACATCCCTGCCGTTCCTAGGCTACATAGTCTCTGCAGCTGGCTTTCGAATGGATCCACAGAAAGTGGCGGCTATTAAGGACTGGCCCCGGCCGAGGGGTCTTAAAGCGTTGCAACGCTTCCTTGGCTTTTCCAATTTTTACCGTCACTTTATTCCCAATTATTCTTGTATTGTGGCCCCGTTAACTGCACTTACCCAAAAGGGGGCTAACACGGTGGACTGGCCTGCCTCTGCCTGTCAAGCTTTTGAAGCCCTCAAAGAGGCCTTCCTGTTAGACACCTGCCTTCACCATCCAGATCCCAACCTAACCCTAACCCTAGCCCTTCGTGGTGGAAGTTGATGCCTCCAATGTGGCCGTGGGTGCAGTACTGAGTCAGTACTCTGATTCCGGACAGCTGTTGCCCTGTTCATTTTTCTCAAGGAAATTCTCCCCGGCGGAGAGCAACTACTGTGTTGGTGACAAGGAGTTGCTAGCCGTGAAACTTGCTCTAGAGGAATGGAGACAGTGGTTGGAAGGAGCCAACCACCAAGTTATGATTTACACCGATCACAAAAACCTAGCATTTTTGAAGCAAGCCCAATGCCTGAATCCAAGACAAGCCCGGTGGTTGCTGTTTTTCGACTGGTTTGACTTTACGTTACGCTATAGACCCGGGTCGAAGAATGTTCGAGCTGATGCGCACTCACGCTCTTCTGAGGTGGAAGAGACTCCTGATACACCTCAATATATCCTGGATCCTGAAAAAGTAAGCCTTGCTTTAACCTCAGTGTCCTCTCAAGAGAAGACCGTGGTTCCACGATGCTCCCGAAGAGCAGTTCTCACCTGGGCCCATGATTCCCTCACTGGGGGCCATGCTGGTTGGAAAGGGACATTGGACTTGTTAAACCGTTTTTACTGGTGGCCAACAGTGAGACAAGATGTCCAAGCCTTTGTGGGCTCATGCCCTACCTGTGCGCTTCAAAAACCACTCATCGGAAAGCCCAGGGGTTTGTTGCAACCGTTACCCATCCCAGTGGAACCTTGGACCCACATCTCTACCGACTTTGTCGTGGACCTTCCTGCCTCAGGAGGTAATTCGGTCATTTGGGTAACCGTGGACCGGTTTTCCAAGATGGCGCACTTTGTCCCTCTGCCTAAGCTACCTTCTGCTCCTGACCTGGCTGGCCTGTTCGCCCAGCAAATTTTAAGACTTCACGGTCTCCCGCAGGATATAGTCTCTGATCGAGGATCACAGTTTACTGTTGGATTCGTGGACCCTTGGGCCGATCGGAACCAAAGGATGAGTTGCTGAAGGAGGTTGCAGCAAGGGTCCCGACCGGGAGGCGGCAAGAACAGACTCGTGGATGGCCGACGGATGGACTCTGGAAGCGCTATGCGACCTAGGGCCTTGGCGAGGAAGGATGAGATGATGGAGCTGGCGCACAGGTGGGAAGATCTTCGCCCTGGAAGCCGATCCTCCCCCGAGAGGAGCTCGTAGGAGTTCGGCCGCTGGGACTTAGGAGATTCACCCTGGAAGCCGGAGTTCCCCCAGGAGGAGCCCGTAGGAACCCGGCCGCTGGGACTTAGGAGGGCCCGCGGGGGCCGAGTCAGATGGAGTCCAAGGTTGAGTGCCGGAGGGTTGTCGCTCGCCAGTCCAGAGCCAGGAGCCAAGGGATCACCAGAAGCCAGTCCGAGGTCAGGAGCCAAGAGTCAACGTAAGCCGGTCCGGGGTCAGAAGCCAAGGATCAACGAAAGCCGGTCTGGGGTCAGAAGCCAAGAATCAACGAAAGCCGGTCCGGGGTCAGAAGCCAAAGCAGAAGCCAAACGACACAGGAAACGCAGCAACTGGGGACAGGAATACCTGGGAACCTCGTTGCAAGGCAAGGAAGGCTAGTAACTGCAGGGCTTAAATAGCCCTGCAGCGTCTGACGTCAGGAAAGGAGGAGCCGTGATTTCCCGCGCTGGGCCCTTTAAGGCCAGGGCTCAGCCGCGCGCGCGTGCCTAGGGGGCGGGGCTAGCCGCGGGAGGACGCCGGCGGCGAAGAGGGAGCCGGCGCATGGTGCCTGAAGGCCCTGCAGGCCCGTGCGGGGTCGGACCGCGAGGAGAGAGCTGCGCCCGGGGTCCCGAGGGAGGAGAGGTGACCGCGGACCCGCGGCGGGGTGAGTGGCGACTCCGGGGCCGCCCCGGAATCGCAACAGTACCCCCCCCTACGCCCCCTCCCGGGGGGTCTCGGCTTGTCCGGATGTGCCACATGGAAAAGGCGAAGGAGGTCCTTATCCAGAATGTGCGAGGAGGGCTCCCAGGAATTCTCCTCAGGACCGTACCCCTCCCAAGAGAGGAGATACTCCCAGCGATGACGACGGAAGCGGACATCCAACACCTCCTTGACCGTGTACGTGGCCCCGGGGTCAGAAGCTACCTCAGGGGGTTCCGGAGGCAGAGGTCGGAAGCGAGAGAGGACCACAGGCTTGAGAAGGGACACATGGAAGACGTCATGTATCCGAAGGGTGGATGGAAGACGTAAGCGGTAGGAAACCGCTCCAACTCGCTCGGCCACCCGGAAAGGTCCAATGTAACGGGGCGCTAGCCTCATGGAAGGAGTCCGAAGCTGGATGTTTTTGGTACTCAACCATACCCTGGATCCGGGCAGAAATACTGGAGCGGGTCGCCGAGTCCTATCCGCGTAAGCCTTGAACCGGGCGGCGGACCGGTGAAGTTTTTCCTGTGTGGAGTACCAAAGCTGCTGAATCTGGCTGGCCGTCAGTTGCGCCGCTGGGGAGGAGGTAGACACTGGTAACGGTAGAGGAGGTTTGGGAACCTTCCCATACACCAACTGGAAGGGAGACTGTAGCGTGGCGGAGTGTTGATGGCGATTGTAAGAGAACTCGGCCCACGGAAGGAGAGCGACCCAGTTATCCTGCTGCTCCCCTACAAAGGCTCGGAGGAATGTTTTTAGAGTTCGATTTGTGCGCTCAACTTGGCCGTTGCCCTGGGGGTGAAAAGCCGTGGTTAAGTCTAGCTGAACCCCAAATTTCCTGCAGAGCGCCCGCCAGTATTTTGCCGTGAATTGGGGCCCCCGGTCCGAAGCAATATGCAGAGGCAAACCATGAAGTCGGAAGACGTGCTGGACAAACAGTTCGGCCAACTCAGGAGCTGTAGGTAATTTGGCAAGAGGCACAAAATGGGCCATTTTCGAGAAGCGGTCCACAGTGACCCAAACCACAGTCTTCCCCTGGGACGGCGGTAACTCCACCACAAAATCCGTGGAGAGGTGAGTCCACGGCTCCGTGGGTACAGGGAGTGGTTGGAGGAGACCCCAGGGGCGGCCTGGTAACGGCTTCTGCTGCGCGCAGGTGGGACAGGACTGGACATATAGGCGAACATCTTCCTTCACCAGGGGCCACCAATAGAATTCTGTTAGTAGCCGAAGGGTCCGTGCGATCCCGGGATGGCCAGCCGTCAGGGAATCGTGTGCCCAAGCTAGGACCTTCCTCCTAGAGCGCACGGGGACTATCGTCCTCCCCGCTGGTGCAAGTTCGGTGGCAGTCAATTGAACCTTCGCCGGATCCAAGATGTACTGTGGGGTTTCAGGAGTGTCCTCAAGCTCGGTGGTGCGTGAGAGGGCGTCTGCCCTAACATTCTTGGCCGCCGGCCGATATCGAAGGGAGAAATTGAACCGGCTGAAAAAAAGAGACCAGCGGGCCTGCCGGGGGTTGAGCCTTTGCGCATGCGATAGATACTCCAAATTTTTGTGGTCCGTGTAAACTATGATTGGATGTTGGGCCCCCTCCAGCCACTGGCGCCATTCTTCAAAGGCTAGTTTGATGGCAAGTAGCTCCTTGTCCCCGATACCGTAGTTCTTTTCGGCAGGTGAAAACTTACGGGAGAAGTAGGAACACGGCCGAGTTTTACCATCCTTGGAGATTTGGGATAGGATGGCCCCAACGGCCACATTGGAGGCATCCACCTCCACTATGAATGGGGGTACAGGATCCGGGTGTCGGAGACAGGTGTCCTGAAGGAAGGCCTCCTTAAGCTCCTGGAAGGCCTGCACGGCGGTTGGAGTCCAGTTTCGGGCATCAGCACCTTTACGTGTGAGAGCTGTTAGGGGCGCTACCAGGGTGGAGTACTGCGGGATGAAGTGGCGGTAAAAGTTGGCGAAGCCTAGGAAACGCTGGAGCGCCTTGACTCCCATCGGTTGTGGCCACTTCCGGATAGCGGCGACTTTATCGGGATCCATACGAAAGCCGGTAGAGGAGACGATGTAGCCCAGAAAGGGTAAAGATTCCTCCTCGAACTGGCACTTCTCCAGCTTGGCATACAGTCGGTTCTCTCTTAGCTTTAGCAAAACCTGGCGCACATGTCGACGGTGTTCCTCAAGGTCCCGGGAGTATATTAGTACGTCGTCCAGGTAGACAATGACTGAGGTGTAAAGGAGGTCACGAAGCACCTCGTTCATTAGGTTTTGAAACACAGCTGGGGCATTACAGAGACTGAATGGCATGACAAGGTACTCATAATGACCGTCCCTGGTATTAAAAGCTGTCTTCCACTCGTCTCCTGGTCGGATCCGTACGAGGTTGTACGCCCCTCTAAGATCCAGCTTGGTGAAGATGCGGGCCCCTTGCAGACGATCCAGGAGTTCCGGAATCAGGGGTAACGGATAGTGATCTCGTCGGGTGATCTGGTTCAGGCCCCGGTAATCAATACAGGGCCGAAGAGAGCCATCCTTCTTGGCCACAAAGAAGAAACCGGCTCCCGCCGGGGAATTGGATGGTTTATAAACCCTCGATCCAGGTTCTCCTTAATGTAGGCCGACATGGCCTTGGTCTCTGGTAGAGACAGAGGGTAAACTCTGCCGCGAGGTGGCATGGTATCCGGCAGCAAGTCAATCGCACAGTCGAAGGGGCGATGCTCAGGTAGTAATTCGGCCTTCTCTTTGGAGAATACATCCCGGAAGGCCTGGTATTGAGGTGGTACCGTAAGTGGGGCTGCCAGAAGCGGGAGTATCTGTAGCGGGCGGGCCGGAAGACAGCGATGGGAGCAGGCTGGACCCCATGACGTGATCTGAAGCGAGTCCCAGTCTATCACCGGGGAATGTTTCCGTAGCCAGGGCAGTCCTAGGATGAGCGGGTGAATGGATCTCTCGAGGATGAGAAAAGAGATCTCTTCCTTGTGAAGAAGCCCGACCTGAAGCTGGATAGGACGTGTGCGAGTGGTAATGGTCCCCGGGAGGGGAACTCCCTGGATGGAGGATACCCGCAAGGGTGGTTCCTGAGGCAAGACCTCGAGCTGCAGGTGTTGTGCCAGATCTCGGAGAATAAAATTCCCCCCGGACCCGGAGTCAAGCAATGCCAGAGTAGTGAACTCTCCTGGAAGACAGAGTTTCGCCGGAACAGTACATGGGGAGTTCGGAGAGGTACTGCCTAGAATCAACTCCCCACTAGACTCTAGGTTCGAGCGTTTCCCGGACGCTCTGTGCAGCGAGCCAGAAAGTGCCCCTTTCCACCACAATAGAGACATAATCCCTGTGAGCGTCGACGCCTCCGTTCTTCGGCAGAGAGAGGACCTCGGCCCAGTTGCATGGGTTCTTCAGGTGGCAGGGCGGCGGCCGTAGGTGGAGAGGCCCGAACCCGAGGTGGCGTGGTTCGACGAGCCGCTGGGCCCTGGACGACCCTTCGCTCCCGGAAGCGGCGCTGGATGCGTCGGTCCACTCGGCCGGCCAATTCTACCAGCTCTTGGAGGTCGTCTGGAAGATCCCGGGCCGCGAGTTCGTCCTGGAGCCGTGGAGATAGACCCTCCAGGAATATTCCATGTAGGCTGTCCTCCCCCAGGCTAGTTCGGAGGCAAGGGTCTGGAACTCCATAGCGTATTCCTCTAAGGGGCGATTGCCTTGTCTCAGCTGGAGTAGTTCCGAGGCAGCAGTGGAGGAGCGGGACGGTTCATTGAAAATTCTCCGGAAAGCCTTGACGAATTGTACGAGATTATTCAGTCGGGAATCCTGGCGCTCCCAAAGGGAGGAGGCCCAAGCCAAGGGTCTCCCGTCCAAAAGGGAAATAATATAGGTCGTCTTGACCCGGTCCGTGGAAAATTGTGCAGGCAGAAGGTCAAAGCGGATATAGCACTGGTTAAGGAATCCCCGACACGCCTTCGGATCTCCAGAATACCGGGGCGGTGATGGCATCTGGACCGGGGCAGAGGTACCCGCATTGGGCTGGGACGAGGATGCTGCGGAACGGTTTGCAGAAGCCCCCTCGACCCGATCCGCCAGGCGTTGGACGGTTGACATCAAGGTCTCAAGGCAGGTCTGTTGTTGTTGTAGCTTCTGGGTGATGCCCGGAATGGCCTTGAGGCCGGCTAGGTCCGCCGGGTCCATGGCCTTGCAATCTGTTGGATTCGTGGACCCTTGGGCCTATCGGAACCAAAGGATGAGTTGCTGAAGGAGGTTGCAGCAAGGGTCCCGACCGGGAGGCGGCAAGAACAGACTCGTGGATGGCCGACGGATGGACTCTGGAAGCGCTATGCGACCTAGGGCCTTGGCGAGGAAGGATGAGATGATGGAGCTGGCGCACAGGTGGGAAGATCTTCGCCCTGGAAGCCGATCCTCCCCCGAGAGGAGCTCGTAGGAGTTCGGCCGCTGGGACTTAGGAGATTCACCCTGGAAGCCGGAGTTCCCCCAGGAGGAGCCCGTAGGAACCCGGCCGCTGGGACTTAGGAGGGCCCGCGGGGGCCGAGTCAGATGGAGTCCAAGGTTGAGTGCCGGAGGGTTGTCGCTCGCCAGTCCAGAGCCAGGAGCCAAGGGATCACCAGAAGCCAGTCCGAGGTCAGGAGCCAAGAGTCAACGTAAGCCGGTCCGGGGTCAGAAGCCAAGGATCAACGAAAGCCGGTCTGGGGTCAGAAGCCAAGAATCAACGAAAGCCGGTCCGGGGTCAGAAGCCAAAGCAGAAGCCAAACGACACAGGAAACGCAGCAACTGGGGACAGGAATACCTGGGAACCTCGTTGCAAGGCAAGGAAGGCTAGTAACTGCAGGGCTTAAATAGCCCTGCAGCGTCTGACGTCAGGAAAGGAGGAGCCGTGCTTTCCCGCGCTGGGCCCTTTAAGGCCAGGGCTCAGCCGCGCGCGCGTGCCTAGGGGGCGGGGCTAGCCGCGGGAGGACGCCGGCGGCGAAGAGGGAGCCGGCGCATGGTGCCTGAAGGCCCTGCAGGCCCGCGCGGGGTCAGACCGCGAGGAGAGAGCTGCGCCCGGGGTCCCGAGGGAGGAGAGGTGACCGCGGACCCGCGGCGGGGTGAGTGGCGACTCCGGGGGCCACCCCGGAATCGCAAAATTTACAGCTCGTTATTGGAAAGCCCTATGTAAACGCTTCAAGGTGCAACTTAGTCTTTCATCAACGTTCCATCCTCAGTGTAATGGGCAAACAGAACGAACCAATCGAACCCTGAAGACCTTTCTTCGTGCCTTTGTGAACGAACGACAAGATAATTGGGCCGAACTACTCCCGTGGGCGGAGTTCTCGTATAATAATCACACGCATGCCGCCACTGGAAGTTCGCCATTCCTCGCTGTTTATGGGAAGCAACTTCGTCCGCCCTTACCTTCGCCTGAACCTAGTGCACTCCCGGCAGTGCTACTCTCAGCTCGTCGGCTTCGGTCCTTGTGGATCTCTACCCAGGAAAAGATCCGTAAATCCGCTCTGGTCGCCCAGAAGTGGGCAGATTTGCATCGTCAGCCAGCACCCATCTTCCTCCCAGGAGACAGTGTCTGGCTTAGCACCAGAAATCTACAGCTACGTATTCCATCTAGAAGACTAGCTCAGAAATTCTGTGGGCCTTTTCGAGTCGCCAAACGAGTGGGAGCAGTCTCCTACCGTCTGCGCCTGCATACATGACGTGTTTCATGTGTCATTGCTGAAGCCTCTTGTATTATCCAGGTACCACTCCCGGGCTCCTGAACCATCGGATCCATCAGTACCGGACGAAGTCACGTATCAAGTGCGTGAGGTATTGGATGTCCGGTTTCATCAACGCCAATGGGAATACTTGCTTGCCTGGGAGGGCTGTGGATCCGAGGACAATTCTTGGGAACTGGCCCGTAACATCCTTGACAAGGACTTGCTATGGCAGTTCCATTTGGACCATCCAAGTAAACCCGGACCGGCTAAGAGGGGAAGTACTGTTGCGGTTCTGGCCGTGAGCACCGCGGCCAGACCCTTACCTCCGGGCTCCCGGACCTGCTCCCGTTCTCTGAGGCCTAGTTTGCGGACTGGATGGCGGCGTTCCCGCTGGGGCTGCGCCGCTGCGAGCTCCTCCATAGACGCCCTGCTCTTAGGCGCACGTGTGCGCCACTTGGGTGCTTTTCTAGGCCGTTTCCCACCAGTGGTGACTCCGCCCAAATCCTGATGTCAGACGCCGCGGCCTTGATAAGCCGGCCGTGGCTATCCAGTCTTTGCCTTGCAACGGGTTAGCCTCCTGGTTTCCTGTTGTGCTGTGCCCCGGAGTGACTCGCTTGGCGTTGTCACTCCGTTCCTGCTACAGTACCTGCTTGGTTCCTGCCTGCCTGCTTGCTGCAGTACCTGCTTGGTTCCTGCCTGCTTGCTACAGTACCTGCCTGGTTCCAGTACCCGCATCCTGCTACAGTTCCTGCCTGGCTCCAGTACCCGAATCTTGCTACAGTTCCTGCCTGGTTCCAGTACTCGTATCTTGCTACAGTTCCTGCCTGGTTCCCATACCCATGTTCTGCTACAGTTCCTGCCTGGTTCCAGAACCCGAACCCACTTACAGTATTGCTACTGTCTTAGTCTGGTTCTAGTTACCTGTCCTGATCCACAACTCGCCTAAGTCCCAACAGCTGGGTCCCTATGGGCTCCTCCCGGGGGGGCTTCGGCTTCCAAGGGCGAAGCCACCTAAGTCCCAGCGGCTGGGCTCCTCCCGGGGGAGTAGCCCCTTCCAGGATGAAGAGCATCTACGTCATGCCCGAACATCTGCCTCCCGGCCTGCTTTGCAACAGACACACTGTCCACCTTTCCAAGTCTCCAGCAGGTCAGCACAAGGGTCCACTAAACAGAGACTCCTATAACAGTTATAGATATTATGCAATGTACATCAAATATTAGTTGAGTCAATGCCTTGCAGCTTTATGAGACAATCCATTGAACTTTAATGGTCTTTTGCTCTTGTCAAGGCAAATATTTTTCTAAAAATATTTGCCTTGGCAATTTTATATGGAAACAAGATATTATACCACTGCCAGTATAACAAAGTACGTTGACAAACTTACCTGATTTTTATTGGGGTTCTCCATGAATACACACTGCTTCATTATGTATGAAACAACTGCATTTCCTCCTAAAGCTGCAACATGGGCCCGTACCATTGCAAATACTTCACAAATAAATGCATGGAGGAAGCCACTGACTCCACCTTCCTAAAAGAGAAAAATATACAGTCTTAACAAAGCACAAGGATTTAATTATAAGGGCCTATCCTAAATATTTCCCTTACATTATTTAATTTGTTACATTTATTTATGCAGATGTCCAAGGGTTGGCATATTTTAACTTTTATTCACTGGAGGAGGTGGAGAAATTTAATTTTTGCCTTAACCATAGTTTGGAATGGTTAAGAAAGTTTAAATCAAAGAGCAATCCTGAAAAATCAGAAACAAGATGAGTTTTCTGAATTTGCAACAAAAATGGATGGAATCTCTATTCCTTTGAAAATGGTGATAAGGGCACTGCAAATTGTTGCGCCGGGAGTGGACCCTTGGCCTGGTGCAGGATTGGTCGCCACTCCGGTCGGACCCGGAGAGTGCCTGCCACCAGGAGGTGGAGCCCAGGAGGAGACAGAGGCTAGCTGGAGCTTCACCAATAGCAACCCAAGGTTCCCTCAGGTTGAGCCCTTGGTTACCCGGGCCGCCTGGTCTTAGGTGGGCCTCGAAGAGTCTCCTAGAGAGGAAGCGCAGGGGCATGCCCACCACGAACAAGGGTGCGCGGTCGAGGTTCAGAGCAGAATGTCCAAAGGCACAGGAGGCCAGAATAGGGAGTTCGAGTGTATAGCGAGGATCAAGGCCAGAGTATCAGTTCAGAATGGTCAGCCGAAGCAGGGGTCAGTACCTTGTAGTCAATCCGGAAGTAGTCAGGTCAGGCAGAGGTTAAGTTCCAGGCAGCGATCAAGAGTAGTCGGAGAACAGGCAGAGGTCAGATCCAGGCAGCAATCAAGAATAGTCAGGAGCAAGCAAAGTTCAGTACCACGAGATCAGTCCGCAGGGTACTACCAAGGATGGAGAGATGAAGGAACTGGAGATGCTGGAACAGGAGACACAGGAAACGCTGGAACAGGAGACACAGGAAACGCTGGAACAGGAGATGCTGGAACAGGAGACGCTGGAAAGCAAACTAGAAACACCGGAGTGTACGACCCAATTGCCAAGGAAAGGAAGTGGTAGCTGACTACTTCCTTAAGTATTCCTTCAATCAGGGCACGCTGTGAACTGGGACCCGCCTTTGGCCCTTTCAGAGGCTGGGCGGTCCGCGCGCACGCGCCTAGGGACGGGGCCAATTCCACAGAGGACGCTGAGCCCCACCGTGAAGCCTGGTAGGAGGTCGAAGGCCCTGCGGTCACCACCTTGGGACACCGAGGCTGAGCCGAGCTAGCAGCAACAGCGGGGGAGGACAGCCCGGGACTCGTGGGACCAGGAATGAGGTGAGCAGGTCCGGGCGCAGGCCAAGCGCGGACAGGACGTGCAACAGTACCCCCCCTCTGGGTCTCCCCCTCTTGGGGGGCTTATCAGGGTGAACCTGATGGAAATCTCTTAAAAGATTCTTATCGAGGATATTCTGTGTGAGTTCCCAACAGTTCTTTTCGGCCCCAAAATCCTCCCAGGCAGGAAGATACTCCCAACATCCTTGACACAGACAGATGTTGAGGACCTCTTTTACCTGGAGGGTAACGTCAGGTTCCACGGAGACTTGCGGTGGAGCTGGTGGACGTCTGGTAGGCCAAGATAATACTAGGGGCTTCAGGAGGGACACATGAAATGTGTTGTGAATGCCCATACTGCGAGGAAGCTGAAGTTGATATGTAACAGCCCCTATTGCTCCTGAGGATTTGAAATGGTCCAATGTATTTTGGGGCAATCGCTGAGATGGCAGCCGAAGTTTGGTATGTTTGGTGCTCAGCCAAACCTTCTGGTTAGGTTGGAACCATGAAGCCGAGAGTGCAAAAAGAACAGGGAACTAGGTAAGTTTTTCTCTAGTATCTGTCTGTGTGCCTTTTGAAAAAAAAGAAAAGACCAGGGAGCTAGGTAAATTCTTTCTAGTTGTCTGTGTGTGTGCCTTTTGATTAAAAAAGAACACTAGGAAGCTAGAATATTTCTTTTTCTACTGTTTGAGCTTGTACCTTTGATTAAGAAATAAAAGCTAGAAAAAGGTAGGTAACTTGCTTTGAAGAGGTGTTAGAGAAGGGCAATTCACTTGAATAGGTGAAAAGTTGTCACACAAGAACAGCAGCAGAGGGTCACTGGCAAAATAATTGAATTGTGTACTATCCAAGGAGTTTGTTTGCACTAATCTTCCTTTAAAGTTCAAGATGTAATGCAGACTCAGAGCTCAGTAACCATAATTACTGAGGGAGTATTGAGAGGAGAGGAAGATTTTGCTGGTTGTTGGATTGGTAAGTACTGCTAGCTGGGTAATACTGCTAGTTGTTTGTTTGGGGAGAGGCCTGTAGTGGGAACCAGGGCTGCTGGAGCCTCCCAATGATTTCACATGACTGGGTTCTTAAGGCCCAGCCTTGCACCATAGTATCACCTCAGCAATGGATCATTTACACTGGGAAGTGAAGTGTGTATTGTTGCTCCTGTTTCCTGCACTCCAGCCTTACCTCGCCTCCCCTTGGATTGACTTCTGCATCTGACCCTTGCTTGGACACTGACTATGATTGTCTGCCACTTGTCTCTGACCCTTGCCTGGATACAGACTGTTCTAGCTTTCCACCTCCCTCTGACTCTTGCCTGGACACTGACCATTCTTGTTTTTCAGCTGCCTCTGATCCTTGCCTGGTCACTGATTATTCTTGTTTGCCATCTGCCTTTGACCCTATTCTGGCCCTGCATCGTTAACAGAGACTCTTGCCTAAGACTTTCTGGATCCTGGATCTCAAGGGCAGATCCCAAGGGGAAAGGGGTTGGTATCGGTGAAGCTCTTGTCTGCATAGCTCCACCAGCAGTCAGACAGAGTCTATAGGGCCTTCCCCAAGGGATGAGCCAATCTCGCCATAGCAGCAAAGGTCCACAGATCTTACAGGTTCCAATAAATACAAAAGCAGTTCATGTGCCTATAAGTAAAGAACCACCTGAGTTAAAAGATTCCAAAATATACCTGTCAACTGAAAAGCAGATTAATACAAACAAAAACATACTTTGAAATATGTGCATGCCAATGCCAGATGTCTACGAAGTAAGATGAGAGAGTTAGAGTGCATAGCACTGAATGAGAAGCAGACATTTATTTATTTATTTATTTAACATTTTTTTCTATACCGACCTTCAAGGTTGAATACCATATCAGGTCGGTTTACATCGAACAGGGGTAGATCAGTATAACGTAACATAACATAAGGAGCAAATTTTGTGGTAAGAGACAAGAGCAGAGAAGCAAAAAGTTACATAATAACAAGGACCTTGAACTTGGAAGCTGGTTCAGCTGGAAAAAGAGAAGCCTTAAGAAGGTATTAAATTAAGTACATTGTGATATGTCCAAACTAGTAAATGAGGTGAATATTGGCGGGGCGAAGTTCCATATTCAAAAGCTGAGTAGTTATCTAGTGAAAGTTTGATGGATCAGGGAAGGCTTGTAAGAAGAGCCAAGTTTTGAGTTTTTTTTTAAATGTAGTTAGGCACGGTTCCATTCTGAGTTCTGAGGGGAGGTTGTTCCAGATGGATGGACCTGCTGTAGAAAAAGCTCGGTCCCTGGTAGAGATGAGTCGTGTGGCTTTAGAAGGCGGGGCTTGTAGAGTTCCTTTGTAGGAACTCTACAAGCCCCGCCATAATTGGCAAACCAGAAACCTGGTAGGAGGATAACCAATGGGACAGTGCTATATTTAGGGTATAAATTATAATGCAATGATAGGGTGAATCAACTTGGGAGTCAGGTGGCACTTTATATTTGGGATGGCATAGAATCCAACAGGATAAAGATCCTGCAAGAGACTACATGCACAGTAGAATCTTTATGGGTAGAAATGCCATGTGGGTTAGGGAAGATAACAATGAGAGGAATATACTACCATCCACCTGGCCAAAATGATAAGATGAATGATGAAATACTAAGAGAAATAAGGGAAGCTAATCAATTTGGCAAGACAGTAATAATGGGAGATTTCAATTACCTTAATATTGACTGGTACATTCCATCATGACATGCTCGAGAAGTAACGTTCCTGGATGGAATAAATGACTCTGTTTAGTAATCAAGAGAGGGTGTTATTTTAGATCTAATTCTTAGTGGAATACAGGTGTTGCATCGGCCGGCTGCGGAGCCAGCGACCGACCTTCCTTACCCGGTGTTGTGCCACCTTGCTGGTGGCGGGCCCTGGCTCCCGGGTGATGCAGAAGGGGTGCCCCTGGCGCTGCCCTCCTCTCCACGGCCCTACTTGCTTTCGGCAGGCCTTGGAACTCGGTGGAGATGCCACCACCATCTGCTCCTCACATCCGGTCCCCCTAGGCGTGCGCGCCCGCCTCTCTAGTTTATATAAAGGGCCCGCGGCAAGTTAGGGCTGCCGGCCCTTTCCAATGATGTCATCAGCCTGGGACTATTTAATAGGTCTCCACGCTAGTTGTGTGCTCGTTGCTCATCCTGTTCCTGACTTCATTCCTGGGTCCTGTTCCTGACTCCGTTCCTGGTTCCTACCTAGCTTTGCCTTGGACTGTTTACTGGCTTTGACTCTTGCTTCATTGGACCACACTCAGGACTGCTTACTGGCTTTGACCCTTGCTTCGTTGGACCACGCTCAGGACTGATTACTGGCTTTGACCCTTGCTTCATTGGACCATGCTCAGGACTGATTACTGGCTTTGACCCTTGCTTCATTGGACACTCTCCTTGGGATCATCCAAGCAGAGGCCCACCTAAGACCAGCCGGCCCGGGTACCCAAGGGCTCAACCTGCAGGGAACAAGGGATGGTATTGGCGAAGCTCAGTCGGCCTCCGCTTCCCATCGGGAAGACGGTGGGAATCCGTGGGGGCTCCCCCCACAGATAGCACCAACTCCAGCTCGGGCCAAGGATCCACCACCAGCGCAACAGATTGCCAAGGCCATGGATTCAGCAGAGCCATCCACTCTCCAGACCATTCCGGGCCTGGTCCTGAAGATCTAGGAACAGCAGCAGTTTCTTGAGGCATTGGCCGCCTCCATTGAGTGCTTAAATGCACGATTGGATTCATACCTGGCAGATTTGGCTGCCCTGAAGGCCGTCCCTAGACTTGTTCTGAAGCTTCAAAAACTCCAGTTGGCCTTAAAGCTAGTGGTGGCTGATATGAACCATCTTGCCGCTCGCCAAGACTCCTTGACCCGACCCAACCCAATGCGCCACCCCCCCAGTGGCTTCCGTGCCAGCCTTTGATTCCAGACGGGCGGTCATTTCGTTGCCAGCACCGCTTTTACTCTTCAATCAGTACTTTTTAACGACCTAGTCAAGACGGCCTTGGCTTGGGCTTTCCCCCTGTGGGAATGCTCAGACCCCTTGCTTTCGAATCAGGATAGTGATAAATTGCAGAAGGAACTTGTGAGACTGGAAGATTGGTTGTCCAAATGGCAGATGAAATTTAAATGTGGAGAAGTGTAAGAAGATGCCTATAGGGAAAAATAACATCCTTATTTACATGATACATAGATTTGTACTACTTCAAAGGATGCTTATCCATTCTGAAAGTGAAATCGATGCACATAATTTTCTCCCTGACCACACCATGCCTTGGAAACTCCTACAGTCAGAGAAGATAAATATAATTTCGTAGTGAAACTAAGTGGCTATATTCAGTTCAGTTTGGGACAATTTTCAGTCATTCCTTAGTTACTTAGGCTACATCCTTCTGAAAATTACCCTCTTTGTGCATTTGCTCTTGAGAAACTTATCCTTAATTCATGAATACCACTGTTCGTAAGCAGGAAAAAGTGGCATTATGTAATGAATTTACAGTGAAGGTGAAACTGTACAACTCTTCCCACACAATGAGGAAAAAATACAACCCAAAATAAAGATATTACTTCATATTGGCTTTATTGTGAAGCTCACCTCACGCAGAGATGTGGTTTCTCGTATAAAAAACATGTTAATAATCCCAAGATATTTGGTTATTTTTGCTCCAGGAATGAAAGAAAGAGGTGTCATCTTGACAATAGTGACTGTGGAATTAATGCAAGCTGTGAGAGAATGATGGCGTAAATGTCCTTCAGCCAGTGGGCTTGCTTTGTCAAGTGAAGCAGCTAAACCAAAACAGAAAGACAGAGAGGTGGTAAGGAAAGAACAAAAAAAAGAAACTAATGATTAAATAAAGGTGTACAAGTATAAAGGTCTATGAATATATATAAATGTCTGCAAGTAATTCAGCTGCAGGTTTTTCAAATATCTAGGTGGCAGTATTCATTCATATACTGTAACAAATTAAGCTCAGTCATGAAAC
The DNA here is from genome assembly GCF_901001135.1 of Rhinatrema bivittatum. NCBI lineage: Eukaryota > Metazoa > Chordata > Amphibia > Gymnophiona > Rhinatrematidae > Rhinatrema > Rhinatrema bivittatum. Next base: position 268,819,943 of record NC_042618.1, on the reverse strand, counting down.
ATCAAGCACAGACTATGAAAAAAAAGATAATCATGCAGTGCATACATAATAAAAAATAAAGATGAAAAACAGCTGAAACTGATTTTTTAAAAAAGAGAACATTCCTGCAAAAAAACCCCAAACAAACAAATATCAATGCTTCTATCTGCACATAAAATAATCATAAAGAAAAGATAAAAGGGAAAAGTTGAAGCAAAATAGAAATCAGGGAAAATCAGGTACAAATCATTTAAAGGGAGAGTGTGAAAGTTGTACAGTGAGGTATTTTTCGATTCGCATCTCCCATGTAGTTTATCATAGTTTGTGCATATGTAACATATAAAACATTCATCTCTTCCTACGAACACATATACATTAGATAATATTTTGTCTGCTTTGTGCATTGCTTTCTAACAACGGTGTGTATACCAATTTTTAATTTTAATTTAATTTTTTACTTTTTATTTAAGGCAATGTGGAATAACTTGCAGCTTTCACACTCTGTAGGTTGTGAAAATAATCTGCAACATTGTTGCTGGATAGGAAATGTCTTCCCACACCATTTGGGAATCAAAGATATGCCTCAGATTGTCATCATAACGTGGTAGAAACAACATCCGCCTACTTGTCTTAATTGATCCACGCCTTATGGTCTGAGCTCTCAGTTTAATGTGCTCTATCCAGCTGTTGCATCTGTCTGCAAAGGAACTGTAATCAACTGAAGTAGCTGAAAACACACAGACAGAAAGAAAAAAACAAAAAGAAAAAAGAACTAAGAAAAAATATGGATGACGTCTCTTGCTTATGGTAATGCATCGTCTGATGAAGTAATTACCTGTACCTGAGAAAAAGGATGGTGACACTTTTCCAAGTCAGCATAAAGTAAACAACTTGGTGTACATACCTCTGTATGTGGATGGTGTACCTATGTTGGAGCTTGTTCTGTCCAGCATATCTAATGTGACAAGAGAAATGTTATTAGCATACTTTTCATTCAACAGTGCATACATTTTTCACATGGAAAAGTTTTTGCATAATCTTACAGAAGTTAT